>NC_136059.1:2026744590-2027464281 GCF_964261635.1 Lissotriton helveticus
AGAATGTAAAGCAAATTTTAAAATATGACTGCATATGTTGATATTATTTAGAAAGGAATACATGTGTACATAACAGAATTGTTTTATGTAATAGTGAGGTCCATACACCCCTCCTCCCTTAATCTTAACGAGATAATATAAAAAAAACAAAATCTAAAATGAGGTCTTTGATGGTCCCATGATTACTGATTATGATCCTTACGAAACAGATCAAGGAAAGGAGGGAAGAGCGAGAAGTGATGTAACATAATAGAATAAAATGTGAGGGGATATATAGAACTGATTTTCTTTTTATCTCCCATTTTTTATATGTATAGATATTATAATAGTCAAGTGAAAGAAGTGACCCCGTACACAAAATTGTCCTGAAGAAGGTGGTCCCATACCCATTGGTCCCAACCACCGAAACGCGTTGACGCCTGTTTGTCAAAAGGAATCCAAAAAAGCCAAGGGACCATATGAGATACAAGAGAAATTCTGTACAATAGGTCCTTCTATATGATTTTTTTGCCATTGGATCAGTTTTAAAAGCTTCAACTGAACAAATAATGCTGTTCTTTAAGTGGGGTGATACTGTTTCGTGCATTTTTATCTTTTATGCATTTTTTATGTCTTTTTTTATAAAATTGTTAATACAGTTTTTAGGGAAGCCATATACAGTGGAATCGATAAATTGTGGAAAAGTATTATGTAATATATGTATTGTTTTCACTGTTTCGGAATTTATTCCCGAATTTTAAATATATAGGAATGGTTTTAAGAAATGAGATTTTATATTTGAATAAAATATTGCTAGCATTTCATTCTACTGCGTGAATATATTGTGGAATTAGTCAGGCCCTATTTGGGTATGGTATGCATGTTGTAAGGAGTGGATTTAAGTTGCATTGCAAATGCTTGTTACAGCTGTGTCTAAACTCTAATTTTACCCCAGACTAAAGACACTTATGGCAATTTAGGGAACACCGCGTCAGTCATTTAAGACTCAGATTTACTGATATTGAAACGTTTGGTAATGCAAGTTTCCCCAGAGAGGGGTGAGGGAGCTGTGAAATGGATAGGATGTGTGTATGTCAGAGGGATGTACCCGCATAACTGGTGGCCTGGAGTCGGCCAGTAACTCCTCTTGGTGGCCGACTTGGATTTCAATGGGCCTCTTAGCGAGGGTCTAAAGGGCTGAAGGGAAAAGGATGCTTTATCTCAGGTTCAGGCTTCAAGACTTCACAGAGTAACTCCTGAGGCACTTACTGTCAGTGCAGTTTAGCGTCAGCCAGATTAAGCATATTACTGCTGCTGCACCTTAGCCGTAGCTTCTGTCACAAATCCATTTTAGCCACAACAAAAAGGCCTTCCAATCTATAGATAGCCTTTATCTGTGCACGGATATCAACTTAAAAGATGTCTCTCATGATGTGCCTTTGTGGCAGGGACACAGAGATGGTAAGTAATGCCATAAGAATTAGGCAACCCAAAAGTTCTGTGCATGATTCTACGAGATATTTTTCACATTTCAGACAGTAACCCAGGTCAAACTGAATGACTTTAGAAGCCATCCCAGAATTATCGAATGATCATCCAACTACTCTAGAAGATATTTCGTCATCATCATACATCATCAAGCTCTTGAAGTCATCAGCAAAGTTTAGAAAATCAGCTTGATGATTTCAGGATGACTTGAAAATGACTGTCTGATTACTTTACAGGGTGTGATTGCTCTTGATGACTTGAGGATGGTTTGGAAATGAGTAGCTGATGATATTACTTTGTGGCAAAGGGTAAACCTATCTCATTTATAACACAGAGAGGTATGAATACAAAGTGCACTCCAGTGCTTTTGAAAAATATTCTCCTTCAGTACATACTGTTCGAAGTGTTCCCCAACATGTAATTGTTACTTTTTGTTGCATTGAAGAACACGAAAGGTAGTATTGGTATTACGCCTCTAACATTCAGAGAAAACAATGTGTCTAAATCAAATAAAAAGTTGCACTTAACATTCAATGCCCTCTAAAGCACGACGGTGCTTCCCCTGTGAGACTAACCTTCAGTGCTCACCAATGCCCTCTCCACTCCCCTCCTGGTGACCCCCTCCTCCCCGGCCTCCAGCTCAGCACCATCAGTTGCTCCCATTTATCACCTGAAGCAGGTGGTGAATGGCGGCGATAATCGGCACGTATTAGGGAATTATGTGTGTCATTTTAACTGAGAGAAACGGGTTCGCACAGTTATTCCTCATTCTGTGGGTTTACCACAACATCAATAACCAAGAAACTGTGTATGTGTTTGTATGTGTGTGGTTTTTTTGGGGGGAGAGGAGGAATTGTGCCCTGGCAGGAGAGAGGTGAGGCTATATTACATTTTGAGAAAACAGGCATTGGTATTTTATTTGTTTGTGCTCGTCGACATCTGCATTTATTTACATATATTAATACATAATTGCACGTCAAAATGGTCTCAAAGTATAAAAATACATCCAAAGTGAATGATGACATACTAAAATTTCTCAATCCTCCAATACAAGCCAGAATAGAGTCATCAAAACTCCCTTCTGCTAAATAAAGTTTAATACAATAGAAATAGGAAATACTTTGAAAATGGACATGTGTTTCAAAGAGAAAACTTGGATTTTAATGTTTGGCAGAATCTGTTCTTGCAGTTGTATGGAACCGAACATTATTTCTGTTTCTTGGCATGTAATCAACGTCTACATAGCACAATCACAAATAACGATACTGCAACTCAGATATGTATCAATGTGCCCAGGATCACTTATGTTTGAAGCTAGAAACCTGAGATTTGGACTCTTGTCTTCAGGTAACACAAAGGTGCCTCTGAAATCGAATCTGCCATTTCAGTGGGTAGGTATAAGCTTATGCAAATTAGGACAAACTTCACTGGCGTCACTAGCGGGCCTTTGCCCACCCAGTTTCTTCTCATGTGCCTGTTTGCTGGCCCATTCATTTGCTATGGATGTGAGGAGAATGACTTTGTTTGGTACCATTGGGGTGGATTTTCTTTATCAGGAATTCAAGAGGCTGGTAGTGATTGACAGGGACCAGTTGCTGGTAGCCTGCCTGCACATGGACAGGGAAGCAGCTGTCTCCGGGGTCTCTTTCTGCTTCAAGAACACACACTTTTCTCTTCGCAAAGGTAAAATTAAACGTTTATACATATTCTTTTCGCTCCTGCCAACTGCAAAGTTTCATGTCTGTAATTAGGCCTCTTTGTTGTAAGAACAACAGCGGCGTTTTGTGCATGGGGGACATGTGTGTAAGCTTGTGTTTTTTTTGTCTTTGGGGAGTTCCGTTTTCTCCGTGGGAGAGCCAGATACGTTTAACAAGCATTTACAATGCACCGGTCTCACCGTTGCAAAAGTTAGAGCTATTGGCATTGTAAATGACAAAATTTGTATGTATGTGTTGGTTTTGAAAACAGATAAATAAATGGCATTGTCATTTACAATGCCAATAGCTTAATCTCTCGCAAATACGAGACCTATTGCATTTGCACACACACACACACACAGAGAGCCACACATACACACACACAGAGCCACACAGAGACACACACACAAAGCCACACACACATGCAGAGACACACACACACACACACACACACACACACACACAGAGCCACACACACAGCCACACACACGCAGAGCCACACACACAGAGCCACACACACACAGATCCACACACAGAGCCACACACACACACAGAACCACACACACACACACAGAGCCACACAAACACAGAGCCACACACACACACACAGCCACACACACATACACAGAGCCACAGACGCATACAGAGCCACAGACACACACACAGAGCCACACACACACACACAGCCACACACACACAGAGCCACAAACACAGAGCCACACACACACAGATCCACACACAGAGCCACACACACACACACAGAACCACACACACACACAGAGAGCCACACACACACACACACACAGAGCCACACACACACACAGAGACACACACACGCAGAGCTACACACACACACACAGACACACACACAGCCACACCACACAGAGCCACACACACACACAGAGCCACACACAGAGCCACACACACACAGAGCCACACACACACACACACAGCCACACACACACACACACAGCCACACACACACAGACCCACACACACAGAGCCACACACACAGAGATCCACACACACAGATCCACACACAGAGCCACACACACACACACAGAACCACACACACACACACAGCCACACACACATACACAGAGCCACAGACGCATACAGGGCCACAGACACACACACAGAGCCACACACACACACACAAAGCCACACACACACAGAGCCACACACACACACACACACACACAGAGCCAAACCCACAAATCACACATTCATACACACAGAAGGACATGCACAGACACAAGGACTCGCGCACTCACACAGAAGCTGATGAAACATTCACGCCATCCTCATGACACGCAGGGGAGTTCTGGCTCAAGGCCGGGTGGAGACCACTTCCGTTAAAGCCCTGGTACGACTCAGCGAGCTACGTCCCCAACACGAGACGGCTTGAATGTTAGGGAGGGGTACACAAATTTAAGAAAGTGCATGAGGTGATAAATATGTTATATGCAGGCGACATGGGGTTCGAGGGCTTCCGAGCCTTTCAGCATTTCTTGGCACAGACAGAGCAAGGGCCGCAAGGATTCAGTCTGTCCTCATTGCCAATAATTCTTTCTGAATGATGCTGGGTGACCAGGATAGTATACAAAAAAATGAAGCCTAGGGAATAATTAACAACAATCTATTTCCAAAGGACGAGAGAAATTAATTATCCCTTGCTGTGTGAAGTTTATCACATATGTAAATAAATTCTATCTCATTTCTAAACCTCCAAAGCCAAACTAAATAACACAACACAAATTTATAACTGCTCTTTTATTTTCTCATTAATTAGAAAAGGTTTTTTTTGGTTCTCAAACCCGTACTTATATACAAAAACAAACAAACACATATATGTACATCACTTTTCACAGACATATATACACAATATACATACATTAATACATTGACGTTTTTTATCTTTTTCATATGTTCTAGCCCAAATTATTGAAAGAAGGATGCTTTATAAACATAAAGCCAAGCATTCCTATAAAACAAGATCTACCAAACAGAATGAAAAGGAGCCAAACCGGTCTATATTCTTTCAACCTCTCTAATTATAGTACTCCTTATTGATTTTATTTATACAACGTAGATTTTTTGGGCTGGTGTCTTCTTATAAGTGTCGACGCGTTTCAGCCGATTGATTACGGGCCTCATCAGGACAAGGGCTAATAGAAATCAGTCTATGGAATCAAAAAATCATATATAACTATATACATGTTAAACAGCTCAGAGACAAAGGCTATACTATATATGTACAATGTATACACATATATACATATTTTCCTCGGAGTGGTAAGACACTTGCCCATAAAACATTTAGCTTGAAAAAGTCACTCTTGTGTGTTGACACAACAAACTTAAGTAAAGCATCAAAGAACCCAGTTTGCACCACCCGATGTGTGTCTTTCAAAAGGGAAGAAAACATAGGCCAGAAAAACTTAAAGCGTGCCAAAGAATAAACCTTTGCCTACAGTTCTACAAAAAGAAGGCATGCGTGGTCATTTACCATAGTCTGTGCACTCCAATTGACTATCAATGAATTATTTCCAAGGTGTCTTCTTCTGATTTTTAAGCAGCTATAAATGCCAGAAAGAAGAATTAAGGTATTTTTACCTCTAATAATATGGATATATGTCTAAGCTAAAACTAATCTCCAACTGAGGCTTACCTAAATAGCTCTGTGGCTCTCGATGTAAATGTTTCCTCGTAATTACCACCGTCCATCAAGGAATCTGTAATGGGCTGTTCTCTCTGACAGGAATGCAATTATACTACATAGGTATTCGTTCTCCAGTGATTAAAAAACAAGAGCAGCTATCTCAAAAAGCGGGCTTTCTTACCATGTAGGAGAGGACCACTCTGCACCGCGTTGTAATCACGGGACAAACGTAAATGTGGCGCTTCTTCTCGGCAGTATCTAAAGAATAATAGGAGCGTAATGCAACGGCGATTAGGAACTCCCAGTCTTACAATTGACTAACCACAATCATCCGGTCACCTACTTACTTTTTATTCAGTGCTAGGTCGCTCCGTTTAACTATTTTTTTTTTTTTATTGTCCTCATTTGCCATCCCTTGCTCCGAAGAGGAGAAATATATGCACCGACCACCATGTGTGTCCTTTAGGAACCAGAGTGGAACCTTCTCCTGACCATGTTTAGGACAAATATACCAAATTGGCGGAAGATGTTTTACAAGGAATTTTTGATTGCTCCATCTTAGGCGCCTGTTTGCCTGCTGGACTTGGGTGGTTGTCAAATTGTTGCGCCCTGCCACCACCATGTCCATGGAGTATATGGGCATAATCATCGGACCCGGGAAAAAAAAACAAAAAAAAACCAACAAAAAAACCCCGGGCTATTCAAATGATCGATGTTATCACCATTGCACCAACAGATTCCAAAATGTAAGATTACGTTTACTGCAGGTTCTGGCCATGTCCACTTTTGATGTATCATATAGTGACATAAACCAGCCAGCATGGGACGGAGCCTTGGAGTCAACCCAGTATTTACAGATCTGCCTTCTTGCAAGTAAGATTGCGTAGAATAGAAAGCTCTTTGCTGGTCCAGATACCGTATCGTCCAGCCCAAAAATGATTAAAGGCAGGGTGATGACTATTGATGTTTTAAGGATTGATTCCTAGGTAACCTTGACTTTATCCCAGAAATCCATTAGATGTGGGCACTCCATGAACATGTGTATATCAGATGCTGCGGGTAGAAGGCATTTGTTACAACACTTTCCAGGCAGGAATTTGGAGAGCCTTAGTGGCGAGAAATAAGCACGATGTACAGTGAACAGGTGGTTTCGCCTCAGCCACGCTGGTTTTACCGTTTTATAGAGAAGGGAAAAGGATCTGGTCCAAAGATCGCCCTGTACACTCATGTCTTGGCCCCATAGCTCCTCAGAAAGAGAAAAATCCCCATCCACCTCCTCTAATAGTGTCCAGTACCATAGTGCCACCTCCTTTCTACCCCCTTGTTTCTCTACCAGTTCTTTTTCTAAGAGGCAGTTCTTCCCGGTTGGGAAATTTTTTCTGGAAAGTTCCCGGGCCCAGCTAACGAGTTGCAGGTATTTAAATCTTGTTAAACCGGGGCCAACCTTTTCATATAAGTTTTCCCACTCCACCAACTTTCCTCCTGCAAGAAGATCACCCCATCTATAAATCTCGGCTTCCTTTATAGGGACTGCTAGACTGTCATTCAGGCATGGGGGAAGCACCGGGGAGTCCCAGATCGGGGCGAAATTTGAAAAGTAGGCCAGTCCTAGAGTTGTTTTTATTTGCACCCAGTCCTTTACGAGGGATAGTAGAGTCTTTAATCTTACCTTTTTAAAAAATCTCTGTTCACCAAACTTAAACATGAACCCGTCTAGTGGCAGATTGGCCCCGACCAGCATGGCTTTGAACATTCTCCCATTTGAGGAGTCTGACGGAACTTTTAATAACATCCTTGAATGGGTCAGTTGAAAAGCCCAAGCGTAGTATTGGAGATCTGGCAATGACAACCCTCCTTTTTCCCTCCTCCTCCTTAATTTCTTCCATGCCAGTCTGGTTGTTTTGTATCTCCAGATGAAGGAATTGATTTCTTGCTGGCATTTTTGAAGCTGCTTTTTATCAAAGGTTAAGGGGATGGAGTTAAAAATAAACGTATATTTGGGGAGGATGGACATTTTTATCAGACTTGTCCTCCCAAGAAGCGTTAAGGGGAGAAAGGACCAAGATTTTAGTAGTGTCCTACATTCTCGAGAGACCCGGTCCAAATTAGTCTGGGCTAGTTTACTAATATCCTGGGTGATCTTTATACCCAAGTGTCGCATGAAAGAAGACACTGAGAGATTTACATTATCTAGATTCCATGTCATGATCTCCGTCTTTCCCTCATTAATTTCGTATCCGGAGATCCGCCCGAATTCCTTTGCCCTTTTTACAACAATGGGGAATGCTTCTACTGGGTTGGTTGTGTAAACAAGGATGTCTTCAGCATAAAGTCCTACCCGCTTCCCCCACCCCCCAAATTCAAATGGTAGAATATTAGGCTCTTCTCTAAGAACTTGCACAAAGGGTTCTATGTAAATATTAAAAAGGAGCGGGGAGAGCGGGCAGCCCTGCCTAGTGCCTCTCTTAATCTCAAAAGGTTCAGTACAAGCGCCGTTGATCATGAGCCTGGCTTTTGGGTCCCTATACAGGAGGCTAATGGCTCGAGAAAACCTTACCCCAAACCTAAACTTTCTCATGACAGCTGTCAGGTAAGACCAGTTGACACGGTCGAAAGCTTTGGTGGCATCTAAAGTCAGGACACCCAGAGGAAGAGAGAAGTTTGAGGCGATGTTGATTGTGCCGATCAGATCATAAGTAAGATCTGCCAGCTGACGCCCTTGTATGAATCCCTTCTGGTCGTCGTGTATTATCGACCCGATCTCGCCCCCCAGCCGCTTTGACAAAATTGCAGCAAAGATTTTATAGTCGTCATTGAGGAGCGAGATCGGCCGATAAGACCCACAATGAGTCGGATCCTTTTCTGGTTTGGGTATTAGGACTATGGTCGCCTCCTTCCACGACTCAGGTGGGACTGCGCCTTTCATGAAGATGTCATTAAAGAGGTTCCTTAAGGTTGGAATAATGGCGGGGCCAAGAACACGATATAACTCCCCTGGTAGACCGTCTGGTCCCGCCGCCTTCCCTCGTTTTAGTCAATTGATGGCATTACGGACTTCAAGTTCTGAGATTTCTTGGTCCAGGCTGTCCCTTTGTTCTGGTGAAAAAGAAGGTAATTCAATCTTGTCTAACCAATCCTCCCGAACCAATACATCCTCCATGATCTCCTCTTTGTAGATATCCCTAAAGAATTTATGGAAGGCACTTCCGATTCCTGAGATTGAAGTTCTAGCGGTCACTCCCCCCCCCACCTTTATTTCCCTGATATATTTTTTGGCTTGGTCTGATTTAATTTTCCAGGCCAACACCTTGCCCGCGGCCTCTCCGTATTCAAAGTGTTGAAGCTTGCTAGCTTCCCACCTCTTGGTCACTCTGCTTTGAAGTAAGTTTTCTAGGTCTATCTTTAACTCCTCCCACCTCTTTTGATCTGCAGTGGATGGAGCGGTGGAACCACTCTTGTGATCTATAGTTGCTAACTCTTGCTCGATGTTTGCGATTGCTTCTCTATATTTCTTCGCTCTATAGGAGGCTCGGTTAGTTATACAGCCCCTTAAATAGGCTTTTAGTGTGTCCCATACCATTGCAATCTTCGCAGAGTTTAAATTAAGTTCCAAGAACGAGGTGGTCTCCACAATAAGGAAGCTAGATTCTTCCTCTTCTAGTAGAATTGACCGGTCAAACGACCAAGTAGTGTGTCTTGACTGCTGGGAAAGGGTTAGATTAAAGCGAATAGCAGAGTGGTCTGATAGGTGCGATGGCAAGTAGACCAGGTCCTTGACAGCATCTTTGAGAATGTAGCTGAAAAGGGCGTAATCTATTCTGGATTTGTGATTGTATTTGAGGTTCCGGAAGGAAACCCCCAAGATGCTACCCGCTCTCTCCCTCCATACATCCGCAAGTCCCAAAGTTGTCATGGTTGCTAACAAGGTCTGCCTAGAGTTGGAATGTGTCACTGCTCTGGAGTTAGGGGACTTGTCCAAGGTTGGGTTTAGAACCAGGTTGAAATCTCCTACCCATATCACCGGATCCTGGGAGGTGATCAAGTGGCTCTGGATTTTATTTAGGTGTAAAGGGTCATCTATATTCGGACCATAGTACCCTACCAAAGTAAAAGGTCTACCATCTAACCGTATTTTGGCTATAAGCCATCTCCCACTGAGATCTTCCTGAGTTTCTATAATCTGAGCTTTTGCTTGTTTTTTAAAAATAATGAGGATCCCACGTGTATTGGTTTTGTGGTCTGTGCATAGAAACGTGTCTACCCACTTAAGCTTTTTGAGCATTTCATTCACCTCAGGTTTATGTAAATGGGTCTCCTGGATGACGATGACCTGTGTGGGGGAGTCTCTCAGGTATTGTATGATTATATGCCTCCTGCCCCTCACACGCAGACCATTGACATTCCAGGTTAAAAATTGTAACCCAATCATGGCTTCTTCCTATACCATCTCACTAGGTCACCTATAGTGCCTAAAAGACTCTTCGTTCCAAAAAACTGTGCGTTGCCTTTGGAGAAATAAGGTTTCAAATCAAATGGAACAGGAACAAACATATGAGGACTACTTTTTATTTTTCCCCCTGCCCCCCCCTCCCTTGGAGAACCCCCCCTTACTTTCCCTGGCTAGATGAATAGCCAGATTTGCGTCTTCTGACAGACCCTCTACCCCTGCCCTATTTGTCTAGCGTAAACAATGATTGTAGAGATCACCGATAGTGTAAGCTCATTTAAAGCTGACAAGGTCAGGCTTACATATAAAGTGTACGCAGAAGGTCCGGCAGTGGACGCCAGGGCTTACTAGCCCATCTCCCCGTCTCCCCCTTACATTATGACTTAATTACCTAAACTTTTTATTGAATTGATTTTTCCTTGTTATTTATTTTTAATTTTTTTAATTTTTTTATTATATTTATTTTTTAATTTATTTTATGTCTTATTAAGATGTTTCTTATATTTCAATCGTATTTTTTTTTTCTTATTTTTTTTTGTCTATATATATATATGTATTTTTTATACACTTACAGAGGGTACATCTAGTAGTTATGCCGGGAGAATCCCCACTAATTGAGTTTAGTGTATACAAGGTGACTAGAGCATCTATCTATACCATGAGGCCCTTTACCTTAGGAGTGTCGCAGAAAGTAGATAGCGCAGAAGTTGAGCTGGGAGCCCCTAGAATTTACCTAGAATCTAGGATCTAGGATCTAACCGTCCATAGTCCCTGATAGAGGCTAACAATTCATCTGCCTCGAGGGGGGAACGGACGTTGTGCATTTTGTTGTTAAACATCACCCTCAAGAATGCGGGGAACCTCATCTGCACCGTTGCACCCAGGGCCCTAAACCCCTCCATCCTCTGACCAAGTTCCCACTGTCTATCTAAAGTTGTTTTTGACAGGTCTGATCGAACTTCAAAGGAGAAGTCTTGTGCCTTTAAACTTTTTGCTTTTAGTGCAAGGTTCAGATTTTTTTCCTTGAGACTGTAAGTTAAAAAATTCACTAGGATTTTTCTAGGTTTCTCTCTCCCTGGTTTAAGGCGAAAGGGGTCTCTGTGGATCCTTTGTATGTCTTTTTCTAGTTCTTCTGTTGTTTCTTCCAGATTCAAGGCGATCTTCAGAGTGGACACAACGTAGGCTTTTATGTCACTTCCCTCTTTCCCTTCTGGGACCTTCGGGAGTCTAAGATTATTTCTCCTAGAATAATTTTCCAGGGACTCGACCCTTTCCTTTATTGCATCTCCGTCCCTCCTAAGACACTGGATCTTGTTCACTGCTGACTCGAAGTTAGCTTTTAACTCCCCCACTGTTCCTTCCAGGCTTTCTGTTCTCTCAAAAAGACCGTCCACTTTTTTTTCGAGTGTCTCACAAGCTGCCCTGATGTCATTCTGATTATTCTTGGATTCTATAAATCCACACTTAATCTCCTCCCTTATTGTTGATAGGAGTACCTCTAAGCGGTCGTCCCCAATGGATTCTCCCAAGATACGGGCACTCGGTGTTATTGTTGTGTCACTGATCGGATCTGGGCTTCCGCTGCCCCCTGTTGGAGTTAATTGTGCCACCTGGACTGCGGTTCCCACCCCATCTACTTCACCGCCTTTAGAGGCTTTTACACTCTCGTGCTGTTTTCTCCCGGCCCACTAGCCATCCTAACACTTTGATGGATGTCCAGCACTTGGGGAAGAACCTTAAAAAAGGAGCGGAGCGAGGGTGTAACCCGTACTGGGCTTTTTAAACCCCTTTTAGTTCTTCTGCTGCCCCTAACCTGAGTGTTGGAACTTATGCTGCTACTGTTGATAGGTAGGGTTTGTAGGGTTTGTAGGCTCTGCGGTGTGCGGGGGGTTTCTAACCCCCCTGCACTAGTTACAATTCCCTGAGAGACCTCTGCAGGTTCCTCCTCTATGCTTTCATGCGCTTCTCCCTCTGCCTCCGCCCCGTAGACATTCGCTGGATATATATCTGGTGGATTGCAAGTGGGCACTTTCTTTCCTTCTGCAGATTTTTTTGTGCAGGAGTTAGTAGAGATACATTTTCCCCCTCTCCCTCCTCTCCCCCTTCTCCTGCCTTTAGCTCTCTTGCTAGGGGTTGCATTAGAGTGGGCTATGTGTTTAATGACCCTTCCCCCCCTTGCCTCCTTGTACCCCCTCCTTACTGACAGTGACTGTGGCTTTGGCTCCGTGAAACGCTGTGGAACTGTCGTCTCTGCTTCCTTCAGGCTCTGATACCAAGTCTAAATCCAATGATGGCTGCTCCGTGAAGAAGGGGTGGATTGTTGCCTTCCCTGCCGTTTTCTCCTCTGCTCTGCCCAGACAGCCTCTAAGGAGACCACGGGCTGCCGCAGTGCGGCCGCGCCGAAGCTCCACGGCTGCTTCAGACCACCGCGGGAGAAAGGGGGGGGGCAAGGCCGAGGTTGAGAGCACGCACATCCAGCCGGCGAAGCTCCGCACTCCACAGCCTATCTGAGTAAATGTATGTGTATAGGCATTTATATAGCGCACTACTTACCCGTAGGGTCCCAAGGCGCTTCGACCGCTGCGAAACCCTTCCTGGCTTCCCTGAGAGATGGTCCCTTAATGGGTATCTCCAGGGTGAGACCAGGCATCCCCGGCGGTCTGGTGGGGCCGTTAGTGAAGATGAGGCAAGCTAATGCCCAGAGTTGCCGAGTGTGAACGCTGATCAGAGTGGGCACCGAGGCGAGAGAATTATCGAGTCCACTGACCCTGGTCCAGAAACCTGCCGCGCCGGGAATCGAACCCTGGTCCCGGGCCGTCCTCTGCTCTCGGGTCTGCCGCCTCTAACCAGTGAGCCACACTACTTCACAGTAAATGAGGCCGGTTAGGACGTTCAGAAGACGGCAGTGCCGAGAGTCGAGCACCGAACCACCGTACCACCAAGCTGTCCCACAACCTCGAAGCCACACAAGATCTTCCGCGTCTTTTCGCGTCTATTGCCGGTAAGAAAATCGGCGCCTGGTCACTCACTTAACCGCCGCTTCACGGGCTAGGGAGAGGTCTGTCTCTGACGCGCGAACCGCCCTAACCAGCGGCCGCCATGTTCTCCGCCTGCCGCCCTGGGCCAGCGCTCCGTTTAACTATTGAACACCGCTATGTCGGTCCATTGTGCGCCATACTGGATCTTCGGCATTTGGACCCAGTCACGTGAAGCGGAAGTTAAGTCCCATGGACCGCAAAACAAACAAGGGACTACTCTGCCAAGAACGATGTGTCTAAACACAAACAGGGGACTGCATGCCTCAATGTGTCTTCTCACTAGCTAAAGCTTCAGCCTGTTAAGATGGTTGACCGATATCGCCTAAACTGTTAAGTGTAAATACCAGAAAGAAGTAGAGTCAAAGTAATAAATCTTGGCTGACTGAGATTAACTGCAATTGTTATATTGAGCTCTGTATGTAATAATTTTGAGTTTGTTTATGGATTTTATAATGTGAGGAGTGGCTGGCACTGGTAACTTTTTCTTCTTTTTCTATCTAAAATTCCTAAATTATTTTTTTCATTTTTTTCTGTTTGGATTCAAGACTCCAAGATTTATTACTTTGACTCTACTTCTTTCCGGTATTTACGCTTAACAGTTTAGGCGATATTGGTCAACCATCTTAACAGGCTGACGCTTTAGCTAGTGAGAAGACACATTGAGGCATGCAGTCCTCTGTTTGTGTTTAGACACATCGTTCTAGGCAGAGTAGTCGCTTGTTTGTTTTGCGGTCCGTGAGACTTAACTTCCGCTTCACGTGACCGGGTACAAACGCCGAAGATCCAGTATGGCGCACAATGGACCGACATAGCGGTGTTCAATAGTTAAACGGAGCGACCTAGCACTGAATAAAAACTAAGTACGTGACCGGATGATTGTGGTTAGTCAATTGTAGGACTGGGAGTTCATAATCGCCGTTGCATTATGCTCTTATTACTCTTTAGATACTCCCGAGAAGAAGCGCCACATTTATGTTTGTCACATGATTACAACGCGGTGCAGAGTGGTCCTCTCCTACATGGTAAGAAAGCCCGCTTTTTAGATAGCCGCTCTTGTTTTTTAATCACTGGAGAACAAATATCTATGTAGCATAATTGAATTCCTGACAGGGAGAACGGCCCATTACAGATTTCGTGAAGCACGGTGGTAATTACGAGGAAACTTTTACTTAGAGAGCCACAGACCTATTTAGGTAAGCCTCAGGTGGAGATTAGTTTTAGCTTAGACATATATCCATATTATTAGAGGTAAAAATACCTTAATTCTTCTTTCTGGCATTTATAGCTGCTTAAAAATCAGAATAAGAAGACACCTTGGAAATAATTCATTGATAGTCAGTTGGAGTGCACAGACTATGGTAAATGACCACGCATGCCTTCTTTTTGTAGAACTGTAGGCAGAGCTTTATTCTTTGGCACGCTTTAAGTTTTTCTGGCCTATGTTTTCTTCCCTTTTGAAAGACACACATCGGGTGGTGCAAACTATTGCACAAACTTGGTTCTTTGATGCTTTACTTAAGTTTGTTGTGACAACACACAAGGGTGACTTTTTCAAGCTAAATTTTTTATGTGCAAGTGTCTTACCACTCCGAGGAAAATATGTATATATGTGTATATATTGTACATATATAGTACAGCCTTTGTCTCTGAGCTGTTTAACATGTATATAGTTATATATGATTTTTTAATTCAATTGACGGATTTCTATTAGCCCTTGTCCAAATGACGCCCGTAATCAATGGGCTGAAACGCGTCAACACCTATAAGAAGACACCATCCAAAAAAATCTACGTTGTATAAATAAAATCAATAAGGAGTACTATAATTAGAGAGGTTGAAAGAATATAGACCGGTTTAGCTCCTTTTCATTCTGTTTGGTAGATCTTGTTTTATAGGAATGCTTGGCTTTATGTTTATAAAGCATCCTTCTTTCAAAAATTTGGTCTAGAACATATGAAAAATATAAAAAACGTCATTGTATTAATGTATATATATTGCGTATATATGTGTGTGAAAAGTGATGTACATATATGTGTTTGTTTGTTTTTGTATATAAGTATGGGTTTGAGAACCAAAAAAAAACTTTTCTAATTAATGAGAAAATGAAAAGAGCAGTTAGAAATTTGTGTTGTGTTATTTAGTTTGGCTTTGGAGGTTTAGAAATGAGATAGAATTTATTTACCGATGTGATAAACTTCACACAGCAAGGGATAATTCATTTCTCTCGTTATTTGAAAATAGATTGTTGTTAATTATTCCCTAGGCATAATTTTTTTGTATACTATATTAGTTACCCAGATGCCATAGGCCTACCGGGTTCCCCCTTTTTTTGTATAGCTGGGTGACCAGAACGCATCATGCACTTTTTTGCCCTTTTCACCTTTTTTGAAACACTGTGTGAGAATAGTTGATGCTTCTGGCACCCGATGCACTATAAGAAAATAAAAACTAGTAGTGTTACATGTCTTTTGTCGTTTCGAAGCACTGTAAACACATGCTTGAGCACACTTTGTTTTACTGACCTTGATGTGAAATGCAGCTTCCAACAGCAGGTTAGCAGTGGAAGATGAAACCGATCTACTCCTTGCTACGCGTATCACACCTAGCTCTCAAGGTGTCGTGTCAGATGTGAAAAGCTCTCCCAGTGCATGATTGGTTGGCGCTGGGGAGGGGGCTCGAGGAGAAGAGGAGGGCAGCCGGCACTTTCTGTAGAGCGCCGCAGCCTCAAGAAGCACCCCACTTGTGACCCTGGGCACTGGGGGGCACCTGCTGCCCTTTCCGAGGACCTGTGCGTGGAGAAGTGACTACTTCAGAGGCAGCAGGTGTGGGGGAGTAGCAGCTTCTCAGAGCACATAATTACAGGTCTGAGCCGTGAAGCATTAATACAGCGCGATGCGCGGCGCTGGCGAGACCGAGAAGTGTGAATGAGGTTCTCTTTCATTTTCACAGCTTCCCTCATCGCCGGCGAGCCCGGCAGAAGGGGGCCGGGGCCGTGAAGAGAGCCCCCTCCCGCTGGGTTGAGGGTGGAGGGGGTAGTATTAGGGCGACGGAGACCCAAAGCTCTGCTCTGCCTGGATTTATTTTAAAATAAACACGTGTGCAGGTAACTGGCGTTTGCACGTGCTACAAGGGGCCGCTTCAATCAAACCCAATGGCAAGCCCTCCAGCAGACACTGGCAGCCCGACTTCACAAAGAGGCACCGTCCTCTCAGCAAGAACTTCGTTTGCCTTAATTTATCCGTAATTGCTGCACAATGTAATTATAGGTCGGGCTAACGAAGTGATTGTAGCACAGATCAGTGGGGCACGCCTGGGGTATCAGCCTGGCTCCGTTAAGAGATCTCTCTGCACCAGCAGAAGGTGAGGGTGGGCTGCGGCTGGGGCGCATGCGTCCCCACTGGGCACCAGGGGTGTACGGGCACACACCCGTCTGTGCATGCGCACACCCAGCTGTGAGACCTCTAAGATATGCGGTCAAATCTCGTGGCTGGAGGGGTGAAGTGAGGCGGCTGAGGCAGTAGGTCACATGAGAAGGGGATATATAAAATTGGTGACTGACAGGATTATTCACACGCACTCGCCAGGCAGCCGCGGCACCCGACGTGCTGCTTTCTCTTGAATCCTCATCGGCTGTTGTACTGTAAGGTATACGAAAAGGGCTTACACACGGCGCATAAAGACAGACAGACCGCCCCGCTCGTGTTTTGGAAATTTAAATAAGCGGCCAATAGAGAAACTTATTTCATGTTGGTATAATGTACCGCGATTATACTAACATGAAAGAAATTTCTCTTTTAGCCCCGTCTCTTTCACAATGGGCGCCACGACTACCTCCTGGGGTAAAAGGTCCCTTATCTTCTTTATGGGGCCATGTGGAACCGTAAAGAAGATAAGAACATTTTTACTTCAGCAGTAAGTCAAGGAACCCAATCTGAAAAGGGCGGGGCTAAAAGAGAAAGGAGAGCGTCACTAGGACCTATTTTCCAATGGCTGGCCACCGTTTAGGAAGCCAGCGAATGGAGAAGAGGGGCAGGGCTTAACCCTCGCTAGTGAAGTTCTCCTCAAAACACAAATTCTCGCGAGCTCGACTGCACATGTGCGCAGTACGCCATGCGGGACCTAAAAAACACTCGACGTTTTACTAATTTTTTATTTTGCTGTAAGCACTCGCTTGTCTGCAGGACGGACGAAAATGCTTTTGTTTTATAGTGGAAGTTTCCTACTTTTAAGGATGACTACATTGATTTAAGAATGCACTTACAATTGGATGTATTCGATGTGTAGGGGGGTGAAAGTAAATGGTCTGTTGATGGTTTTAACTTTTTCTTTTCGTAGCATGGGCTTTTTCACGAGTCACTTTCAGCTTAAGTTAATTATTACATATTCGGTCATGGTGAAGTGTAATATTGAACAATTGTGCGGATCTGTGCAGTTCTGCCGCGCTACCACTGCTCCACTCTTTGCCATTGTGTTTGAGGTTATTTTTAGAATCTGGCACATTAAATGCACGGGTAGATTAGTGTTTTCTTGCTTTGTATAGAGTTGCACCTTTTTGTGTAATAAAATATATAATTGTTTATCAAGTGTATCTATCTCACCAGGGTCGTCGTAGGAGATGTCACATTTTTCTGGGGGGGGTGGGCGGTGCAGTCGGATTCCGACTTGGATCTAAAGGACAAAGCAAGAGCCAAACCATCAAGAGATAAAAATTGGGAAACAAATGGGAAGAAAGAATAGGATATAAACTTTAAAAATGGGGAAAGAAGTAAATGTATTATAATTCATAAGATCAATAGTGGCTAACAAAGTGTAGCGTGGAAATGCTTAATATTGTACAACTGGTTATTGCTCTTAGCAGTATTGTCATTTGTTTGCTCACTAAGGCATTGCAGATGTGAACTAAGTATGCAAATGAGTCGTGTCCACGTTTTAGGTGTGCATTCTAAGAGTTATAGTCCCGATTGTTTAATAAGATAAACATAACTACAAGTCCCAGAATGCAGTGCTGAAGTGCTTTGATATACATTTCCGTTGGCGACTGAAGTGACGTCATGTCGGAGCGTCGGGCAGTCATTAGGTCAACACGCACGGGTCAGCAAGATATTTGCAAAAGTGGGCGCCTGTTCAACCTCTTCTTCTAGAGCATTGCAGATTTCTTCAGCGCTTCCCGAACGTTTGCATGTTGGTGTGGGGGAAACCTTTATCGGGACGGGAGCAAGAGATCGAATTACTGCTTCTCAGGTCATTGAGGGACATGTGTTTTTGATGATTCGGGAAGGTTTCGCTTTGTTTAAATCAGCCCTCTAATGAACCAGGTATTGCTGTGTTTGCTTCCGAACTAGGATACGGGGCCCATTTCCCTTGCATTGGGGCTAATAGCACTCTTGCTACGCCGCTGAGGGCAGGCATCTTACTCCCTTCAGATTTCCCCAGCCCTTCACAGCAGTCTCTCTCTGACACCGTTTTGCCACTTATGAGGGTACTCAGGGAGCACTCCACCCCGCGTTGCTTTCCACAGGTGGCCTAAGCCACACTGCCAGGGGGACAAGGTTATAGTTCAGGAGCATATAAGCAGGGGGGTGGATTGCCGGCCTCTTGTGGAGTACATGTTAGACAACGTTGAGCAACATATTTTTTATTGGTTTGTGTTATTGTTTACTGTAAACTGTGGCTGTTCATTGGTCAATAGGCATCGTAGCCCCTCCGATCTTCCCAGTTATATGTGTAGGTCTCGCATTTGCGACAGTTTAAGCTATTGGCATTGTAAATGACAATGCCTTTTATTGATCTGTTTTGAAAACAACACATAAATAAAAGGCATTTTCATTTACAATGCCTATAGCTCAAACTCTCGTAAATCTGGGATCTACTGCATTGCAAATGCTTGTTAATACATCCACTCTTTTTCAGCCTCACCTCTTCTCCCTTTCTGTGCTTCACATACCCTTGCCATTCATCTCCCCATTTTGCTTACTTCATCTACTTAACTGCTGTGACAAACCCCAGCAAAATCGACACAATGGTTATCTTCGATGGTTTTGGGAAATCTTGAAATATATTTCTACTTAATGTAAATCATTTGTATATGTTTTTATAAAGTGTTTGTTTTTATTTTGTATGGTTAATAAATATGCATTTTTGGTTGAGCTTTGGCAGTGCGCAAGCGTTGCTGCAAGCAAGACCTTCTGTAATCGATAGAACTGCTTTATTCCTGCCAACAATTGTTTTATTTCAGCGTTTAACTTCTTTGCCGCCTCCTGTCTTGTGTTCACAGCCAATGCCTCACTTCCTTTCCTCAGCCCATGTTAAATAAGGGAAACAAAAGAATAATAGTGTTCCACTCTCCGTGGATCAGATAAATCAGATAAGTAACTATGTCCTTCTAACCATATATAACATCATCATCCTACCATATACCTGCTAGACAAGGATTCCTTGGTTAAATATATCTTTCTTCTCTCATTGTATTCTGTACAGGATGAGAGGCTGAAGAGAGGCTGGCGCGAAGAAACAGAGCTACACAAGCAGGTACCTCTGGCGAGCGAACATGGACGCGGACAGGAACCCAGAAGAAGAGATCAATGACCTGTAAGAGGAAGACCCGCTTGAAGGAGCTGTAACATGTTAGAGACGTCCAATGAAGGTACCCTGAATTCCCGAGTGCAGGACAACAGGACCCGAGCAGGTAAGTTGACAACACAAAGGGAGTGCGGGAAATGCTAGCCAGATCTGTGACTGAACGTGAACCGTGTTCTTGTCACTGACTGACCAATATATCCACAGTTGACTCCACCCAGCTCCCTGTCTGCAATAGGAGCAGGCTTGGTCGACAATGCCCGCACCCTGCTCTCCTTGAGCCTTGTTCTGTCTAATGCTGGGTGTTAGGACCTTGTTTTTTGTGAACCAGCTTTTGTGTCATAGATTATAGCCATCTTCAGTATTACCTGTTTTAGATGTTGAAAGGAGGATGTGGAATGGATCCTTGTTCAACGAATTTGAAATGCTTTGATAGTTATAGAACAGATAGATCACTGGTATCCTGGAAAGCTATCACTCTGCCCTGGTAGTATTTCCAGAGGCATATTTGTTTGAATGAGTGGTGAGGGGGCTTGGTACCACAGTCATGCAACTGTAAAGGGACAACATTGAATCAGTCAACTGTTAAATGCCAAACATGTCACTTCCCCAAGCTGGAAAAGAGCACACAGGATATCTCTCTCCTGTCTCTGGATGTCTAAGACATCTATTTCTGACCTGCACCATCACTTGGCCATGTGAAAGCCACTGCAACCGTGGCTGTGCATTGAGATTCAGTCTTACAAAAATGTTTGAACCCTTGCAGCGATATTACCTTTTTCATGCTACCTTAGCAAACATATTAAAGTATGTCTATGTGCTAATCTATAGTGAACCCCTAGTTTTTCTCAGCCAGTAAGACTATGCAACTTACAACCTGAAAAAAGAAATGGCAACTGGTGACCTGACATTATATATCCATTGTCCATGGTCTGGAACACAGAGTTGTGCCCTGTTCCTTATAATCATGAGTCCATTAAGTTATGTGTTGAGTGCCCCATTCCGCATGGCGGTGAACAGTACCATGGGGCAAAGTTGCCTTGTTTTGCTCTTACTAAGCATTGCCTCATGGCTCTGTTTGCACTTGTCAACTGGTATTGGGGGATTATGTTGCCCAAGCAGAACCACACCCAGCCACTACTGGCACAATTTCCACTCTGATTGATTTAGGACTATGAAAGTGCATGAATATACATACAGCGTTAAAATGTATGTTTGCATATGTGGTCCTGGTTCATATTATTGTTCACAGGGTCCTTCACACTTAACTAACAGCCGTCTGCTAAAGAGCAATGGGGGAGGGGTTGTAACTCATTGAGAATTTGCGCTACAAATTACATGCAAATCTGGCGCATAGCCTTGAGTTGGGATTTAATTTCAGCTCACCAAATAATTTGATCAGTTGCCCTGTTCCTAGCATTTGGTTGTAACATCCTATTTGGATTTCTGGTCAGTAGAGCAAGGCAGTATGGTAATTTTTAGACTGTTTTCCAAATAAGAATACTGTAATAAGTAGAGTTCCGGCTCAACAAGGCTGCCTCCATGATGGTTTTGTAAATGAAATCTGGTATTGATTGCTTACTGTTTGGAGAGGAAGAGTGAAAGCGTCTGGTGAACAGCGGCGGTTTCTTCACTTCGACGAGTGAGTCTTCTTTCTTTACCTCCTGCCCACCTCTTCATCAATGCCTTGCTCTAACCCTTACCTCTTTGACCAAGTAACATTAATGTTAAACCGCTTATTCTCCCTTTTGCCATTGCCCCCCTTTCATGGCCTCTCACCACTAATTTAACATCTGAATAGGTGATTCAGGTGAGGGGGAGGGAAGGGCTTGCCCTGTGAAAACGAAAGGGCCACACTACTCACCACACACTAAAATCGGCATGCAGTCTTAGGAAAGGCTAGCTAACAGAGTGAGATCATTGGATCAGTAGATTACAAAAAGTCATTACGATTAATGTGCGTTAGTAGAGAATATTAACATAATTACAATTCATTGTAGCTCATTTGGCTCACTTATTTGTGAGTGGGTCATTACATTATAGCAATGCAGCAATTGTCTTAATAACCAGTTCACTCTGGCAAGCATAAAGTTAATGAATTAGTCGTAGGTTTTGTCGGGTGCTCGATTATTGAATTCAAGTGGGAGTTAAGCAAATTATTATGAGAGTCAGTGATCGTTTTTGTCCTAATTGATGATGTTTGTCTTGTCCTCGAACAAAAAGAGGCATGTGATTTTGGCATTCTTTTAACTTTTTCTGGCCCACGTCGATCACTAGCTGATGCTTTTGCAAGCTAGAGCAACACGCTGGCATATGAAAAGCTTTTCTGTAAAGAGAAATGTGTTTTGCTTGGGGAGTGGGGGGGTAGCTGTGAGCCCACGAGTCCTCTGATGGCTTAGGTTATGTTTCTTTAGGAACTCCATAACATAAATGAGCTGACCTCTCCAGAAACTTTTGTTTGAACTTCAAATTAATGTGCGTAAATTTGGGGATTTTTCAAGCATCTAGACTCCAAATTTGAAATCAATATTTTAAAAAAAGAAATCTGAGTCTTTATGGCACAGTCACATTAGTACAATCTTTCACAAGACCAATCTTCAAATTTACAATTCTGGCCACCTAAAAAATAATTGTTTACACCATGCCACCCTATAATATTCAAGTGAATATTGCTCAACTGCCACCAAGCTAATACTTCGTGGGCTTTTAATGAGCAGAGAAATATTACACAACCTTCGCAGCCAGCCAAAACACTTCCCTGCCAGAAGCATCCTAAAACTTGTCTGGATTACTCACTTCACATCAACCCCAATCTCTTTTTTCAATGAGTCCTACATTCCTGGTTTTCTAGATTGCCCTCTCATGTGTTCTGAAGAACCTCCCTCTTGTGTGAATCTACAGCACACCTTACACAACTTTGGATCAAGGCTTGCAGCTTTACAGGGATATAGGCTAACATATGCATAACACTTAGCAGACTTGAGGCATTGTCTGACAAAGTACATTACATCACCTCCTTTCAGTTACTGTTTTGCTTTCTATCCTTTCTGCATATCCTCATTTACTGTGGAGCTTGGTTCCTTCAGGATGACATATATCTTAGAAACTCAAGAAATGATATGAATAACACATAATTGCCTTGTTTTTCAAGCAAATAGGTATTCTCAAGCACTTTCATGAACATATGCATTATTGGCAAGTATCTATAAACCCATGCTGTATGCAGAATCTTAAACTGTTCTATTACTAAATCAAACTTACAAGCGTGTCAAATTAAAAATATCTTCTTTCACACTCATACTAACTCTTCACAGATTTACTACTCACTCACTCTTTGTTAATTTCAGTTTGCTGATGGATCCAATGGAGGCTGCCAAGAGCCATCAGTTAATTGCTGGATGCTACAACAGCGGGCAAGTTGGAGCTGCAGAGTCACTGCCTTGACTGAAATGTCTTCTACATGGGCTTCTGTTTCATTGACTCTACATAATATAACATATTTATTAGACTTCATTAGGAATTTGTTGCAGAATGCATTTTAATTATGTTCAATTCCTGCAGTACGTGGTGGCTTAGCATAAATATTCTTTCAACTTGTGTTTGTTTTTTATGTAGAAAAAATTGCGAAGCGTGGCTAGGTTAAACTCTGCGCAAACCAATACAAAATAATAATATAGCCAAGTTTCAAGAGTAAATGCTCCAGGGAGCAAAAAGGCAAAGGCCACCCACGTGCCAGGAAAACTCATCTATGGTAAAACACAGAGGACAAACTGAAAACAAGGTATTGTCCCCTAGCAACCAGAACCTAATAATAAAGTTCAGTTATATCATCAGTCCAAATGAGCATCCAGATGTGATGGTTCACATTAATAATTCCTTTATTTTCTTGTTTTCTTTTCTTTATCACAAGTGCAGAAATTTGAAGCAATGTTTCTCCATAGAGATCCTGTGTCATTGACATCACTGAATGTAGACAAACAGCCAACAGCCGAAACGTGTTTCGTCTCGGGGAAATTCACCCGACGACTTCATCAGGGCATAAAACTATTCTTTTGGAAATATCGTCACCACAGTCCAGGTAGAACATGTGTGTGGTCCCATATAATATGGGTCTAAAGAATGGGGAATATTCCTTCCATTTACAGCAGTCCGAATTCTATACATTTTAAGATCGAAATTCTTGGAAGAGGACTAGGAATCTCTGGTCCAACAGTATAAGGTCATATGCATTCAAGTTAGGGAGAGTACTCCCGCCACCATCGTCGCCGCCGCCAGTGATAAGAACAATATTCCTACAAATGTATGCAAAGTCAATCTTTTTCACCCAGAAGGTCAAAAATAATCAATGAAGTGTCCCCCAATTCATTCAGGGAGTACACTAGGAGGTAGTCCTATTGAGACACAATCGGTTCTAGTGGATCCTGAACCTCAATTTCAAGATTGTGTAAAACATAAATGGATATTATACAGATGGTATCATCAGACTCTCCTTTTATAATATGGCATGTCGACGCGGACACGTTTCGGCCTTCCAGAACTCCTGGCCTCCTCAGGACAAGGGTGAATATACATCTAACATCCCACGGTTCATGGTGCCTCTACTCGCACCCGGCGAACTCTCGTGAGGAACACTTAAACAAAAAATATCGGGCTAAACGGGCGCCCCACTGCAGAGGTCAACATACATCTCTTTGCGTGGTTGAGAAAAATCTCAAAACGATTGTGAGTTAAACACGGACACAGATCACCATCTCTGCTCCATCCAGACGCGCCCTCCACCAACAGACAGTACAAGTTGTGCTACAGTTTTTGAAAAAAGAGTGCCTCCCAGAAGGCAAACAACTGGGCCTTACTCGCAATTAAGTCTACTTGTATGAAGTAGAACAATTTTCTGCATCCAAAGAATTAGGAGGCAAAGATGATTACCTTTAAGTGCATGGCCATCTCTAATACATGATGAGGCAGGTGCAGCACCCTCAAAAGAGAAGTTGGTGCAGATAGAAAAATTAATGTTGGATGTGCAAAATAAACAATTGTACACTATAAATAAGATTGGCAGAAACCTGGATGAAGGATTGTCTTCCATTACTAATATTGTTTATATTTTAGCTGAAGCTATTAAACAATCATGCATGATATGGGGGCCAGATGTAGGTGGCCAATTACCGGTCGGTAACGGCCGAATTCGGCCGTTACCGATCGGTAATTGGATTTTGAGATGTAGGGCATGCATTTACAGAATCGGTTTTTTACCGATTCTGTATTTACCGAATCGGTAAAATTACCGAATCGGTAAATACAGACTCTGTAAAATACCGATTCTGTAAATGCAGATGTAGCTGGCACATGTCAGAGTGCCACAGGGCTTTAAGAATCAGTATTTTACCACCCAATCCAATTGGGTGGTAAAATACCGAAGCCAGGTGTGCATTCACACGTGTGCATGCACACCTGTGCCATGTGACACACAGACATGCCCTTAGGGCATGTCTGTGTGCCACATGGCGCACATGCCTATTTTTGGGGTGCTAGAGGGTGTCAAAGTGACACCCCCTGCACCCTTGCTAAAATCAGTATTTACCGAATCTGTAATTACAGATTCGGTATTGCCCATTGATTCCTATGGGCTTCTGGGCCCATAGGAATCAATGGGCAATACCGAATCGGTATTTACCGAATCGGTAAATACCGAATCTTAACGATTCGGTATTTACCGAATCTGAAATACCTACATCTCCCCCCCTCTATTTTACCACTTCTTAAATACCGATTCGGTATGATTCAGTATTTTAGAAGTGGTAAAATAAAATTACCTACATCTGGCCCTTAATGAGGCAACTCAGCAACAGAATAAAATATATCACCAAGTTGGTTTTAGAATCAAAACTAATGTAAACATGTAGAGAAATAGGCTACTGCTACACTGGTTCTTAGCAAAAGAACTATACATATTCAACAAGAAGAAGCACACTGTAGCGGGGTGAAGCTAAGGTCTTGGGGCAGGTTACATCATCAGTGGAATTGCTGAAAACAATGAAGCACTTTCTAGTGATCAGGCAACCCCTGTTCTATAAACTGAGGAGGCTTCCAGACATAGTAGATTGCCTGTGTTGGATGTGCTAACCGTCGCGGCCAGCATGAATCATGGGTGGGGGGCGCGTGGGGAGGAGGGAGGGGGGTTTATAATAAAGAAAAACTGGACCTGTCCACCGGCTGGGTGCTGCGTTTACTTTGCGCCAGTCCTGCTCGGCGCCTCATTTTGCTCTCCTGCTTCCGACAGGAACAGGAAGCAGGCATCCTCCCTCCCCTAAGTCAATCACAATGCTGCAATGGCAGCGTTGTGATTGGTGGGGACGCCACCCAGCCAGGAGCTTACGGGGAGGCCATTTTCTCCATGTAGGCTGCATTGCAGTTGCATAGAGAAAGGGTAGAGTGCGCATGACTGGTGTGGGCGGTACCAAAGGGCAGTCATTGCACCCCCACGAGTGGGCACTCTTCCACTGCTCACAGAGCAGCCCCGCCCACCGGCCTGCCCGCAACCAAACCCTTCTGTTCTGCTTTCTTGCAGTGTGAGGAACAGAAACATAAAATGGTGGATCAACTACCACATCCCTGCTTTGGATTACCACACTCCACATAAATCATAAGCACTAATGAAGTTCAATCTCCATTGAACAAAATGATTTGGCTGGAGCCCATGTTTATGATGTCATTAAAATAAAGGAATTCAAAATGTAAAGAAATTTGGTCAGCCTTTTGTCAGTGGAAAAGACAGTCTGGTGGTGCACTTCTCTACATGTATCCGTTATTACCATTTTGTGTTCTTGCTTCTCACACTGCGAGAAAGCAGTGGGCCGACGCTCCTCTGCCCTAGTGGAGGAGTCACCCCTGCATGCTAAGATGTTGGTGTACTCGTAGCCAGGCTACTGAGAGAGAAAGGAACAGGTCTTTGCTAAATATTGACAGCCAAGTCCTAGCAAGTTAAGAGAAAATAGAAATGTGAAAAGCAAGACAGAAGTCTTCATTTTAGTCTTACATTAGGAAGTTAAATAAGTTGGTTCACAAAGAAATCCTACATTGTTCTGCATTAAGTGTCTTTCACTTTCCGGTGAATATACATGGAAAAAAGCATTGTGGAATTTGTGACAATGAGTGTTTATTACTATGCATGATACAGCACTTATGATGCACTATCCTTAAAAGTAGTTGCTTTGTAAGCGCATATGTCGATCCCTTCCATCTGCAGCCCTCGTGGCATCTTGAATTGGCTTGTGTGGTGCTACATCTTCCTCCTGATCAGAGCTGTCAACCTCAGGCTGGATTCGAAGTTTTTTTCTGATTGTAATGTTGTGCAACATTGCACAAGATGTTACTAGTTTACAGCCCACTTCAGACGAATGTTGCAAAGTGCCTCCACTTGTTTGTGGGCCTTGAAACCTAGCATTAGGAAGTCCAAAAGTGAGCGCTGAATTACTTCCCTGATCGAGGTGTGCAACTTTTTTATCTTTTGTTTAGGTATATGTTGCATTTAGGTATGGGCTCTTGGTCCAAGTACAGAGAGCATATGCACTGTCACCTAACACAAACATATTGGTACAGTTTAAAAGAATTTAAATCTATATGTAAGAAACACAATATACATTAAAATAAATACCTAAAAGAAAGTCATCACCAAAGTCTCCTCTGGAAAGGTGACTGTAAAGGCCATAGTGACTAAAACGATATCAATCATGTGTTGATCTAGGACATCTTGCAGCAGGGTCTGTTATTAAACCACCTGCATTACATATAATCTGTCTGTTTAAAGAGTGCTGGCTTTTCCTATTTCTACCTGAATATTCAGTTGGAGGACAAATTAAAAAAACGGTGCTATCCATACAGCCTATAACCTGGGGAAATGAATTTTACGAAAAAATGTGGTTTGCTGCAAATCGTGGGGCGTATTAGGAATTGCAATGTGTCTGTTGATATGAAGTACCATTGCATTAAAGAAATGGCAGAAAAAACGGTAAAGGGAGCTCTCTAAAACACCTCCTGCTGTGGCTTCTAGACCCTAAAAGCTCTTTGATGATAGAAGAAGGCAGCTAAATACTTGAATATGTGTGGGGATAGACACACTCATGCGCATGTCTCCAGATAACACTGAGTCTAATTTAGCAATGAGATCTAAAATAACATTGCTGCTCAGTCTATACTTAATGGAAAAAAACTCCTCCATCTGCTGGAGTAAGGTTCCTTTGACTCTGAAAATGCGCTCCTGTGTTTGTCTTCTCCTCTGCTGCTGTGGAGCAAAAGCCCTCATCTTCCTCACATAGCATACAGAAGAGCTACTGTGAAAAACGATGTTTTACTTTTATAATTGATTCAGAAAAGGGGGTGGTGATGAACAGAGTGCCTGAATTAAGCAGACCACTCTTACCCAGTCCAAAGATCAGGGCTTGATCCATCACCGTTTTTTAGCTCACTGCACCATCCCAGCTCAGAACTTGGCTATATGCAAATTAGTCTGTTCCTGTCCCAGTGCATGATGGGAACAGGGCAAACCAAACTACCAAGCCAATTCTTATACTGGGAAGGAAACAAGCTACCGGGGACCGGTTTCTGGCATTTCAGCCTCGTCGGCCCGGCTTGCTTGAATCCTGATGGTGCAATGAGCAAGGGACTCACATCTGAGTATACCCTTCCACGCTAATGGTGGACAAAATGATTCAGAAAAGGGGGTGGTGATGAACAGAGTGCCTGAATTAAGCAGACCACTCTTACCCAGTCCAAAGATCAGGGCTTGATCCATCACCGTTTTTTAGCTCACTGCACCATCCCAGCTCAGAACTTGGCTATATGCAAATGAGTCTGTTCCTGTCCCAGTGCATGATGGGAACAGGGCAAACCAAACTACCAAGCCAATTCTTATACTGGGAAGGAAACAAGCTACCGGGGACCGGTTTCTGGCATTTCAGCCTCGTCGGCCCGGCTTGCTTGAATCCTGATGGTGCAATGAGCAAGGGACTCACATCTGAGTATACCCTTCCACGCTAATGGTGGACAAAATGATTCAGAAAAGGGGGTGGTGATGAACAGAGTGCCTGAATTAAGCAGACCACACTTACCCAGTCCAAAGATCAGGGCTTGATCCATAGGTGCGGCAGGGTATACTCAGACATGAGTCCCTTGCTCACTGCTCCATCAGGATTCAAGCAAGCCGGGCCGACGAGGCTGAAATGCCAGAAACCGGTCCCCGGTAGCTTGTCTCCTTTCTGGTGAAGAATTGGCTTGGTAGTTTGGTCTGCCCTGTTACCATGATGCACTGGGCCAGGGACAGACTAATTTGCATATAGCCAGGTTCTGAGCTGGGATGGGGCAGTGAGCTAAATAACGGTGATGGATCAAGCCCTGATCTTTGGACTGGGTAAGAGTGGTCTGCTTAATTCAGACACTCTGTTCATCACCACCCCCTTTTCTGAATCATTACTTTTATAATTGGCACCTGATTACCACCTGCTCCCACTTGAAGCAAATTTGCAATGCAAAAACTACTATTTGCGACTATTCATAATTTGTGAACCGTTACCATTTAGTAAACGCAATAATAGGTTCATAAATAGGTAATCCAGTCGCATAAATAGGGAGTCAGTAAGATTCGGGCTCATTAGCTATTTTTGCAAATAGAACCAAAAACTCTTTGATACATTTCTTACTTGCCTTTTTGCAGTTGAAACCACTTTGCGATTGATTTACAAGTCGCAAAACGTTCGCACATATAGCCCTTAGTGTAGTTTGGGGTCGGTAGTTAATAGTAGTCAGGGGATTAACTTTTTGCAGTAGAATGTAGCTGAATGTGATGTCACCAGGGGATGGTTTCAGATTAACTGTTATGCTCATGGAAGTTGTTTTCCATGTCAACCCTATTCATATTATTTATTGTTCACAATGAGTTGAGGATTATGAGCAGAGGTGCTTTTTGTATTATATTGCATGAAATGTCCAAGATACAGAACTTCAAACTGGATGACGCTTTATATAGGTGTGGATTTGCTATTTTAGGTACTGCTGAGCCGAGATTGCAGCATTTACTGTCACTTTAATGTTACGTTGCCAGCAGCTGTGCCTTCCTTTGGGAAGGACAGTGAAATGGCCTTGGAGACAAGGAAAGTCATACAATGCTGGTGTGTTATGGAACAATTTTTCTTTTAGCAAATATTTTTAGTGGTGATAATATTTTACCACAATTTTATGATATGTTCCCCTCTATGAGTTCCTTCACCGTGCCTTGTATTTAAGATTGCTAATTGATGCTCACTTACATATCATTGTAATAACTTTTTCCGATTGCTCATAATACTCATTCGCATAACCACAACGTACTTCTCTTCTCCATTTCATCTGTGTTATCCCATGTTTGTACCAAATTTACCCACTCCATATAAATTAAAACGCCTTCCATAGCATACTCATCAATGTACATCCATTTGTCACATTCACATTTTTAGTGTGTATGATGAGTGAATTGCTGGCTATATTGTAGGTCTACATTTTTTCCAACCACACATCGCATGCATGTTAATGTTTAAACATGGCACAACCTCAAATGTAGACTCAGACTGATTACACACTACATACATTTGCTTTCTTCTATACATAGTGAACAAAAAAGTGTTGTAATAACTATTTGTAGTTTGTGTTCATAGGGCAGTGTTGGGTTGCATTGGCATTATGACGTGTTTGGAGTTGGAGCGCATTTATGTTTGTGTGTTTATGCCAGGATTTATTATGAAAATCTTGGGAGTTCTCTTCACCAAGGTGGAGGAATCTGGAGAGACCATCAGCATTGGCGATGCTCCACCGTAAAATCGATACCAAGTCTGTCAGCATTCTATGCCTTTACCCGTTACCCTCATCCAGAGACTATTCACCTGTGCGTGCTCGCACGGCGCACTTCAGCTGTCTTCAAACTTGAAGGAGTAGTGCTTGACAGGATTTCTCAATCAGAAAACTCCTACTTTTAGCAGGCTGGTGTGCACAACGAGGAGCATTATCCTCAATTATCATTACTCACTGTACTATAGTCTCTGGCCTCAAGTGAAGTTTTATTCTTAAAAATTCACTGGAACAGTACTTATATATAAAAGAAAAGAAAGAAGGAATACGAAGGAATTTCAATTCAATTTCAAATGTCTTTATTTTGATTGATTTCATCATAAAAGACAGTATCTACTGTACATACGGGCACAAAAAGACAAACAATTAATAAATATAGATTCAAAAAATATACAATTCCATAGAGTATAAAAAGACACTAGGTTTTAAAAATTGTTGAAAGTAGATATGATTATAAATACAATTTGCATTCTAAACAGGATAAAAACTTTAAAATCATTAAAAGGAAGCTATACTGACTCGGGCCTGGCCCTGATTATCCATACCCAACCTAAGAATTTGGCTACGGCAATGACAATTGGTTAACTGGTGTCATACCTAAATACCCTTAGGGCTTCGGATCCCACTCTTGTACCCAAATTTCGGCAGATCTGTTTTAAACATTTGGCCCGAGGTGCCTTATAGGCTGGACACTCAAAAAATATGTGGCCTATAGATTCCCTGCAATCCCTGCACCATCTACAACAATCGCTACCCTGTCCCCGCCAGTTCTTGGTAAAAACCCAGATGGGTAGACAACCAACCCTAAGCTGATGATATAATTTCCTATCACTGGACCTGGTGATGGTATCCCAATAGAGGATCATTTTTTAGTTCCAGAAACCTCCCAGACAGGGTTGTAGCCATTGTCTGCCTGAAGTGTTTCTGACTAATCATGGTCCAGTAAAGCTGTTTAAATAGCTTTTTTGGTGGAAAAGGGCTGTTGACAGGGTCAGACCACAAGTTTCCCAGTCCCATTGCCTCCAGGAGCAGTCTGATCTGCCTAAACCAGTGGAGATTACCCGCACCCATAATAGAGCATACATCCAACAATGTCTTAGCATACATTGCCAGTTCTGGGGTGGACCATAGCCTCCTCCATAAGGCTAATGGTTTAAAACAGGCAATGTCGTCTAAGGTGTGACACCCAAGATCCAGTAATAGCGGTTTCGTGGGGCTGGAACTAGGGAGTCCTATAAAGTTTCTTAAAAATTTGTTCTGGGCCTTGACCAAAGAGGAAAGGTCAGCAAAACCCCAAAGGTCCGCACCGTGCAGGATCGCTGAACCAATCCTGGAGTTATATATTTTCATTGCTGGACCTATCCTTTTGGTCTGGGACATCCTCTACTCTTTTATCAGACACCCAGTAAGTTGAACCAGTTTGAGAGTTAAAGTGTCAATTTGCGGCTTCCAGCTCATTTTACTCTCTAGTACTATACCAAGGTATGTCATTATGTCAGTCTGATCTAATTTCATGTTATTCATTGTGACATGACCCATAAAGGGTCTACCCCTGTTTAATACCATGAACTTGGTCTTTGACACATTTACCTGCAGATTGTGGTCATTACAGAATTCATCAAATTTATTTAGGGCAGACTGCAGGCCCTTCTGTGTCTGGGACAATAAGAGTGTAACATTCGCAAACATTAGTAACAGATATTTGGTCCCACCCAGGGAAGGGGCGTCCGTCAAAAAATTTGAAAAATATTGCACAACCCTGTTTACATATAGCAGGAACAGGGTTGGCGCAAAGACGCACCCTTGCCTAACACCCCTTGACACTGGAAATCTGCGAGTGACTTGCCCTTGCTTACCCCATCGCACTTGGGCATAATTTGCCTCGTGCAGTTTATTTACAATATTAAGAAGTTCCGGTGGCATCCCCATGCTATCTAAGGCCCCCCACATTACAGGATGCAGAAAGCGCGTTGGCTACCCTGCTAAAGGCGGATGATCGCGGCGCAGCGACCCAGGAGCACATAGCTGAGGCCAAAACAAAATACGCTGAAACACTGAGGGATTTGCGTAAATACAACTTCCGGAAATATGCAGCCAAGGTACACCGGGAGGGCAACAGGGGGGGGACCCTGCTGGCCTGGTTAGCTAGACAAGAGCCCGACTTGCGCCCCATCACGGAACTTATGGACCAGCACGGTCGACTCCAAACCTCCCAACTCGCAATCATGCAAGTCTTCTACACATACTATTCACACGTATACCCAGCCCCGAGTCAGCAAAACACCCAAGCGACAGACGGTTTCTGCCTCGCACTCCCAATCCCACAAATCTCGCCAGCAATGCAGAAGGACCTCGACCGGAAAATAACTCCGGCCGAGATCAAAGTAGCGATAGGTGCACTAGCCAGAAATAAGGCCCCAGGGCTAGACGGCTTCCCCATTGAATACTACAGTGCGTTCTCGGCCCTCCTTGCCCCACGACTAGCTACCGTGTACAATGACGCGCTTGTGGCGGGAACCTTGCCACGATCCCTCAGGGAATCGGTAATAGTCTCATTGCTGAAACCACACAGAGACCCACAGCTCCCGGGGTCTTATAGACCGATCACACTGCTCAATTCGGACTGCAAAATCTTGGGTAGGATGCTGGCGGAGAGATACGCCCAGGTCGTGCCCCAGTTGGTCCACTATGACCAGAATGGATTTGTGCCAAACCGCAACACATCCCACAACCTCCGCAGACTGTTCCATGTTCAAGACATGACGAATGCACAGTTCCCCAACGCAGCCTGCCTCATATTAGACCTCGAGAAGGCGTTCGATACTCTCCTATGGCCATACCTGTTCAGGGTCCTCAGGAAAAACAATTTTGGCCCACGCCTGACCGCATACACTAGGCTCCTCTACACACAGCTCACGTCCAGAGTCCGGATGGGCAGCTACATCTCACAAGAGTTTGGGGTGAACAGAGGGACCAGACAAGGGTGCCCGCTGTCACCCCTCCTGTTCGCTATGGCGGTTGAACCCTTAGCGATACGCCTGCGTTGGGAGGGCGAGGACTGGGGTATCCCCTGGCACACACTAGGCACTGCGTGTCCCTATACGCTGACAAACTTTTAATCTATGTCAGGGACGCCACGGCCGATCTGACCTGCATTTGGAGGACATTGGAAGAGTTTGCGGTCACCTCAGGCCTTAAGGTTAACTGGGGGAAATCCACTCTATACCCACTGAGCCCCCACATGGCCCCCTTCAAAGCCCAAATAGGCAATCGGGTGCTAGCATGGAATGCTGAAGCCCCCCGGTACCTAGGAGTGCGGTTGTACCACACCCCAGAAGACATGTATGAGGGGAACCATCGTAAGGCCTTGGCCGGACTACGGTCGGCGGTGAGCTTCTGGAAAACACTCCCGCTGGCACCTATCGGCCGGGTGGCACTGGCGAAAATGGTCATGGTCCCCAGGCTCCTATATCACTTCGTGAACCTTCCGGTGATTCCGCCACGCTCGTTCTTTACAGAACTGAACAGCCTCCTGACATAGCTGGTGTGGGGCGGAGGTCGGAGTCGTGTGGCGTTGTCCACTCTTTACCCGCCCACAGCGGAGGGAGGACTGGGAGCACCAGCCTTCGAGGCGTATTTTTTGGCGGCCCAACTTCAATGGCTGTCCTACTGGACGACAGGGCGCCACATAGGCGAGACTATCACCACCAATGGCCCAATGCCACAACCAGCAATCCACCAAATGCTGCTGCCGGGCACTAAACCTATACGGACTCGTCCACTACAATTATCTATAGCCCGCACCTGTATGATGCGTGTCCATCGCATGTCCAAGACACACCCGCCATATTCACCCCTGCTGCCATTGGTGGGATTTCCGCGAGGTGATATATATTACACTCATGGAACGCTTCGAGTCTGGACGGAGCTGTCGGTCACGGAGGCGGAGTCTTTGTTTGAGGACGGACAGTTAAATACATTTGCACAAATGATGGAGCGATACGACCTCCCCCCCGGACAATTTCTAACCCATAGGCAACTAATAGACAGCAGTCGTAGATTTTGGAATCCAGATGAAGGGGAACCCAAACCACATCCAGTGATCCACGCGCTTTTACACATGGGGGTAGGGCGACACTTAGTATCTTGGCTTTATAAGGCGATACGGTCACTACTCCTCCCATCCCCTCAACCCCTGCGCCAGAAATGGGAGACGGACATCGGCAGAGTGGTCCACGATAAAGAATGGAGCACGGCCCTGGAGTACCCCAAAAAAGTATCCAGAAACGCCAGATTCCGTAACCTACAATTCAATGTCCTCCACAGGGCATATCTTACACCGAGCCGCCTGCAGCGTTTCTTCCCCGACACTCACTTTGAGTACCCCCGCTGTCATACCCCAGGAGCGGATTTCAGACACATGTTCTGGGATTGTCCCACACTCCGAGGATTCTGGGACTTGGTCCATCGAACCCTGGCAGAGGTCACGGCCATAACGTCCATGACCACATGGGAGGCATGCGCGCTCGGAATCTTCCGCAGGCGGAAAACCGAGAAAGTACAGAACCGATTCCTCTCACTGGCCATCCTTCTGGCAAAACGGGAAATAGCCATGCACTGGAGGTCTCCCACGGGACCACCGGAAGCGGCATGGATAGGTGCGGTGCAGAATTGGGGCAAGACAGAGGAGGAGACACTCCGAGAGGAGGAGGTACGGGGACACCGCAAACACCCCATATCCTTAGAGTGGGCTCAATTGATGTACAACTTTACACAGACGACACGACCCGATGCATCACCCATGGCCTCACAGTCACAGACACACCTAGCCACTCCGACCCACACAGCCCCATGACACGGCTACGGACCCTACCGAATTGCCACCAGTAGTGGTATCTCTGCAACGCTCGCGATCGGCCGCGAGTCAATAACTCCTCACACACAACCAACCCCCGTGACCCGGGAGCGCCGCTATGGTGCCCCACGAGGTAGCAAACCATTCCCTTCCGCTCACCCCCCCAAGCTTTCCCCCCCCCCTGTTACCCACTTCATCCCGAAGTTCTTGGAAGAGTTGATAAGTTTAGATCGGGGGCCCTCTTTCCCCCCCCCACCTTTGGGTCCATTAAGAGGACATACAGATAACAGCGACACGACACCATGCACCCCCGCGGATCATGCCGGCATAGCCAATACTAGGTGCGGCACCCACATAACGACTGCCACAGCATGAGCTCCTCACATCGCAGACACCAGTAGGTCGCACGCCACGGACAGTACTGCCCCCCCCTTGGGGACGTATTGGGGACCCCATGAGGGGTTTGGGGTGACTGTTACAGGAACATACGGTGAGATGCGGTCGTGTGACATGGGCTCCCTGGTAGTAGGGAGGCCGCTAAGTGACGATACCTGAGACAATGTAACTATGGTCATGCATTATCTGTATTTCATGATTACTGATATGTTGATTATCATATGTACATAAAAACCCAATAAACAAATTTAAACAAAAAAAAATATCTAAGGCCCCCCACAGTTTGGCCCTAGGAACAAGGTCAAATGAAATGCTGACCTAAGGTCAACGAAGGCGGCGAACAGAGTACCCCCGCCAAGGCTGACCGTTTTCCAGTAGATGAGATTGAACCTGAGGACCTGTTCGATGGTGCTGGTACAGGATCTAAACCCAGCCTGGAGGGGAGATAATATTTCCTCCAGCTCCATCCAACTCTGTATACGGGCCAAGACCATCCTTGCAATAATTTTTTGAATTGTGTCTATCAAACTGATAGGACGATAATTACCCGGGTTGGAGCGGTCACCCTTCTTATATATTGGCAATATCTCAGCGCCTGTCCGTGATTCTGGAACGACGGCCCCCTTAGAAATGGCATTAGCCAAAAAGGTAATATAGGGGACCCAGTTTTCTAGGTCATGTTTGAAGAGGTCTGCCGGAATGCAATCAATACCCGGGGCTTTGCCACTAGGGATCTTGCTCAAGGCCACCTCAACTTCTCTACTGTCAAAAACTAGGTTGTGCATACTGTCCATAACTTGGGTAACATGGGGAATGACTTCCTCATTCGGGTTTAGCCCTGAAAATTGAGTCTCGATGTGCTCGACCCATCTATCAATAGGGACATGATTTGCTGGTGCCTGGAAGTTTTGAGAGTTGCCCCATTTCACAATGTGCCAGAACTTTGTCAGATTTTTCTGTTTGCTGGCAACAAGGAGGTCCTGCCAATGGTCATTATCCCACTCTTGCTTGGCCTTATGTTTAACTTTGGAGTAGCTCAGCCTAGCTGATCTAATGTCCTCCATGTTTTTTCCTTTGATAGCTGCAACTAGTATACCATAGTACTCCCTACACTGCTTGTTATACCAGTTTTTGGACTTTGGTTTACCCCCATTCCCGTTTGAATTGCCCGGTTTAGTAAAATGCATCTTTAGTCCAATAAACAGGTCTTCATGAAGTTGAGTTATCTTCATGTTTATAACAGCCTGAGTTGGAAGAGAGTGCAGGGTTTCAACGGCCTTAGTTACTTTGGTTTTTATTTCATCTAATGCTCCCGGGTCAATAGCAACCTTCGCCCAACGCACCCTACGTTGGTCATTAGTTAAAAACGCATCAGCGGTGACTATCTCCATGTTTTCTATGTGATGCGGGACCCCACTCAACTGCCAGGTGACTACAAGAGGGTTGTGGTTGTTCTCAGGGCGATCCACTATCACCATATCTCTTAGGGTTGTCCAACACTCGGCCTTAATGAGGACATAGTCTATTCTGTTTTTACGCGAGCCATTGTCAAAAGTGTCTCTGCCCTGTTTGTCAGAGACAGTCCTCCCATTGGCTGCCCTAAAACCACGTTCTAGGCAAAGGCCCATCCATTGTAGGGCCGATTCGGTCCATTTCTTAATGGGTCTAAGGTCAAGGGGGGGGATGTTCCATTGGGCGTCTAATTCAATCAGAAATGAATCCCCGTCGACATGCAGTGGCTCGAAAGAACAGTTTAGATCCCCAGCTATTATTATGTTTGTGCCCGGATTTACAGAATTCAGAAAACTGTCAAGGCATTGAAAAGTAACAGTACCATGCCCACCAGGCAGGCCTCTATTGTAAACATTAATAATAAGTATATCAGGGCTGCCTGCAAAATGCAACTTTAAGGCGATAAGATCCGGGTTGTCTATAGCTAACTCCAAGGGGCTACAATTGATAGTTTGCCTGACCCAAATACATAGACCGCCCATGGGTCTGCCCTTTACCCCTTTATGTGCTGCTTTATAAAAATTAAGAAAACCTTGTAGGTAAAGCGGATCTACGGCCCATGTCTCCTGAAAGACTAAAATATCAAATTTCTCCACCCAATTTGACCACTCTTCTATGGCAGTTTTGCTCCTCAAACCTGCTACGTTCCATGAAACCAATGTTATTTCTTGGGTGTCTGAAACCGTGGAAATTACTTGTGGGGACAAAGCCTGTTGGGCAACCGGGAGGACAGTGCTACTCGTAATATTTCCCTCAATCACGTTTGAACGTTTGTCCCAGGAACTGTACTCATCAATACCCAATTTAGGCCCCCCAACCGATGAAGCCACCCCAGGATTTGCAGAGCCTGTGTTGAATATAATAGTATCAGGTAAAATAGTGTCACGGGCTCCCGCTAAGGGGAGGGTGTAGTTTAAAAAGCTCATTCGATCATATCGTGCTATGGGTGGGGGGTTTCCTGTGACCAATTCTGCTTTTCTGCCCTTCAGAGACCCCCCATTTAAACTGCTACTAGGTGCCATCTCCATCAATTTTGCGGACTTTCTCACTGTGCATAGCTGTGTTGTATTCCCTACATCTTGGGTTCAGTCAGTCCATGTACTCCAAACTACTCAACGCCTCAAAGCAGGGGGAGACGGAACTCCTGGCCACTGTAGACATGGGTACGTCCGGAAAACCTATCCCACCCATTTGGCTGGATAAATGTCTCTCCTCTCCAGTATTGTGGAAAAAAATACACCAAGTCCAGGGTAAGGATTCCCTTTACACCCTGGTTTCTATAGCAGTCGCCAAAGAACCTAACCACATTTGGGTCCCTAAAATTTATGATGATGCAGTCGCCCTCCACGTCTTTTCTTCTCGTGCCCAACCAACTTACCCTCCTAACAGATATATTTTCTGCTTTCATGTGTGAGGGAAGTGGCCTATTCCCATTAAGCCAGTGGATGACCTTGTTTTTAAGCTCTATATGGGATTCTCGCATTTCATGGTGAAGGCCCGGCACACCTGCCATGATTACCGTATAGGGTGCAGCCTCTGGTGGTAAGTGTATACTAGGCACTTTTTGTGGTGTCACCTCAAACCGTGGGGGGTTTTGGCTCTTTCTAGTTAAACCAGATTTTGAGTTGTTGGTTTCTGTCCTCTTCCCACCATCCTTTCCAACCAGATCTACTACTACCCTAGATTGAACCATGTCACGCTGTTTATTTGCACCTGCGAGGACATTAGGATGGTGATGTTTCTTGTTTAGGGTGTGCGCTTAGGGGTGCGGATTTGCATTTGGGCCATTTGGGGATACCATGGCCTTTTCAAGGGGTGGTGGAGGCCCTTGAACAATCAATGGGAGTGGTCATAGTAACATGATTACAAGAAGCAGTGGCCGGTGAATCAAGCAATTCTTGGGGGGGATCAGCCTGGGTCGTGGGGGACGAAGATGATTGTACTTTTTGTGCTTCCACAAGTCCACCCTTATGGATCCCTCTGCCACGCTTTCTCTTGCCTATGATCGTCAGAATTGGATTTCCTTTGCTTTTTTTCCCTACCCTAGGGATAGTCTCAATTCTCGAGTTACTGTTTGGGCAGAGGTTGGATACTAGTGGTCTACTCTCCAGTATTGATATACTATCACTAGTGGTATCTAGAGAGGAGCTAGTTCTGGATGTATCATCTCCCACCCTCGCCACATTAATGTTAAGATTTTGATTACTGCGAGCAGGCAGCAGCTCTGGTGTAACAGCCGTCACAATTTTACCCAGAGACGATCTTTTTGCAGCCAGCTCTTGCGAAAGTCATTTTTCTGTGGCCAGGATTTCATACTCAAGAACATTTGCTGCTTGAGAGATGATATGCTCCAGGGTCCCTGAAACCGAACTGCCCACACTACCTTGTGCAATCATCCTCCCATTTCTCAAATGTAGCGCCATTTATACCCTCAATATATGATGTTAGCTAGTAAGGCAAAAGAGGTAGGCTACCTTATTAGCACCGGCAGTTTGAGATATGTATCTGGAAAAGTCTATACCAGTCACAAATCGGTTGCGCTCTTCACGCTGCCCCTATTCGGCAGGCAAAGATTTTTACCCCGATACAATAACACGAATACAAAGGAAATAAATTAAAACAGCAAGAATTTCTTCAAGTTCAAAAGAAATGTTTTTTGGACCCAAGATAAAATACAACTCTTCGTACTAGCGTAATATCTTTCGAGGGCCTTCTCAAAAGAACACTTCACAAAGAAAGTGGCCTGAGAACTACAATTAAAAGACAATTCAATCAAACAATAGAAGAAAATAAAAGTCCATTTAACTAACCACAACCCCAAACTACACTAAGGGCCAGTGACCAGACGACAACCATTCAGTTTAGCGCATGGCAAATAGCACAGAATTGTGACTCGCAATTTGCGACTCCCTAAACTGAATGTGCAACAGTCTCTCTGACACTGTGTGCCATTCCCAATGGGGTTGCAAATTGCATGCCTCATAAATATTCATGAGACAAGTGCAATTTGACCCCATTGGGAATGGCTAGCACTCACAGGGATGGTGGCCTAATTGGGTCAGCAGACCACCATGTCGGTGACTGCTTTGTCAATAAAGCAGTTTTTCTTTTAAACGTAGCCCGTTTTCCTATAATGAAAGCGGGATGAATTTAAAAAAGAAAAATTTAACTTTTCAGTTTAATTTTTAATTTTTTTAATTTTTTAAGGGCAGGCAGTGGTCCCTGGGACCACTGCCTGCACTTAAAAAATATTTTCACACTCATTCACAAACGGGAAAGGGTCCCTTGGGGACCCCTTCCGTTTGTGAGTGGTTTAGCACATACTCGAAGTAGGTGGTAAACTGCAAGTGTTTTACAAACTGGTGTTAGAGTCACTATTAGGAAACAACGCCCTTGGCACGCTCCTTCCTAATAACTCTATTTTGCGAGTCAGTGACTTGCAAAATAGCGTTTGTACATATGTCCACCGATTTTTGAGTTCGCGACTGGGTTCATTTTCCTATTGCGAATTAAAAAAGACAGTCGACCATCTGGGCCCAGATGTGCAAAAGTTTTGCAATTTATAAATTAGTCGCAAATTGGTTTCTATTGAAAAAAGTTGAAAGAGGCATATTGGGAAACCCAGGGAATGTCATCAGCCCAACAGCGTCATGGGTGAAACACAAACTGGCACTCGCTTTCTACTGTTTGACAAATACTACTTTAATTTGACAGTTTAACGTTATCTTGAAGGTTGCTTCTATTTACATTGGAGCCCAAATTTCTGCTTGAACTGTAGGACTAAAATCATTGTGAATGCATAAACCTAACATTGTTTTTTGAAATTATGTGAAGTAAGTGTATTTGATTTGCTTATTAATAAAAGAAATACTGATCCAGAAATTTGTCATATTAATAACTGTTATTATTATTATTATTATTATTATTTATAGCGCTTTCCTACTCCTCACGCGGTTCAAGGCACTTACTGGGTGTTTGAGTAAATAGGTTTCTCAGTTTGCAGTATTTACGTAGTACTTTATATCTCTCACAAACTCATGAAATGCTCTAATATGTGTTGTGGGCGCTCATAGGAGTGCATAGTTTAAAGGATGTTGGTTGTCGTTAGCCGTATTTGGAAACTTTGAAATGATTTTAGGTGTGATTAGTTTGATTTGGCAACCAATTCAGAGGGTCAGGGTAAAGGTAAAGGTATGATGCAGCTAATGTAGCTGTGTAGGAGCATGGGGTTTTGCCAATTGAGTGTCAAAAATATGCAGTCTTACATGCGTGTACTTACTAGCGTTTGGAGTGGGCTGTTGTGGACATTGTTTAGAAGCAGTTGAGAGAATAATAAATGGTCCACCTAGAAGTGAGAGAAGTCCGCCAAACCAAAAACCGTTCTGGTGCAGTGTTAAGCCAGCAGGAAGAATTATATTGGTTTCACATAAGAGTGACTGAGGACTAACACCTTTGAAGAACGGTCAAATCAGGTGTCGCCATCCACTTACGTGGTTTCTAAAATGGTCTTTTGATGAGAACCGATTTCGCCTTTAAGACAAATTAATTCTAATTTAAAAAAAACAACTAGAACTTAAAAAGCAAGATGTTTACTTTCTCCATAGAGGTGCCATTTCCAAATTTACCTTGGTTTGTATCAATTAAATTGTTTTTTTTTAAAACAAATATAAAGTTAATGATTAACACAAAAGAGCACAAAGTTAAACATTCCCAATCAAACCCAAAACACCTGGTAAAGTTATACATTTAAGCCAGGGGCATTTAATGGGTGGAGCATGGCAGGGCATAATGACGGATGTGCTGGCCTGAGTTCCCAATTCCTATAAATTCTCCATGATTCTTAACTAGGGCAGCATAGTCCCTCTATGCCATTAGTGAGAGCCATGCTAGAGCTAGCGGTCTGGTGCTGTCTATTAAAGGGGAGATTGTGCCCATCCAGTGAATTTGGAGTAGATCCTACTCCTTGGACTAAGTTTGACATGGGCAGAAGCAGATCCTGAATGCCATGTTGGGTTGCTGGATGACTGAGAGGTGCATTTAGAACATGAGAAACACCTAGACTACAACCCCCTGTCAGAGCCTGACTAGAAACTGTGGGCTTATGGGCCTGTTGAGTTGTGAAGGAAGGTGAGGCAGCCAGGCAGACATGTGGCAGACAGCCAGAAGAAAACTGAAAGGAATGTTGCCTAGAAAAGCTGGGAACACATCAGGTCTCTTGGAAGCTGAAGAAAACACAGCAGTCTGAAAACTTCTAGACACCCGGATGCTTCTTGTTAGCTGTCATCTGGAGTACTTGCGAGCCCACTGGATCAGTGGATTGGAGATTGATTTATGGGAGACTATTCATAACAAAACAGGAGCCAAGAGGGAAAAAGGGGACACAGGTTACCCTCCACTCACAATATTCTCAATAATGAAACCTGTCCCAACAGTCTTAGGTTCACTTGAAACCATCACCTGCCTCCTAACTAGTGAGGGTATTTCTAGTACGTACCATGTTTGCGTTACTTAACAGGGTGTGCCTATCTCGTTATTAAAATAATCTTCTTTGTATCTGTGTCTACACTTACTCCACCCTCTCAATTTTAAGGTGTGTTGAAAAAGTGTGTGCAAGGTGGGGAGCAACCTCACGGAAGCAACCACCGAGGAACTACTGACAGGTACTCGTCAGTATATTCCACTTATAGTCGGCTCCTTCCCACCATAAAGGAATTGCCTAAGCGGGGAGTCCTAGATGGAACACGCCAGGATTTGCGCCGATTGGCGGAACGTGATTGGGCCCACTACACGTGGATATAGACACGTCCGCGACATTGGTGGCGCAGCTATGCCAATGAGTGGCGACCACCAGGTCTGAGTGCTGTAAAGTATCAGCAGTGTGTGGCACTGACCCCTAGCCCTGAAGAAGTTGCCGACCAGATGATAAATTCTACTGGTGCGGAGGTGGACTCACAGAAGTGATCCTGTGGGAAAGTGGCAAAACTTGTAGTGCCTTGGAAGGCAGAGTTAGAGCGGTGGACAAAAGTCTTTAGTTGAACCTGTAGAGGATCTGGTTTTAGAGCCATATGTCTCCCAACAGGAAAGTGATAATACATTATATAAGTTGCAGGGGTCAACAAAGATACTTGTGGATAGAAGTTGAAGAGGTGGAGGGATGCACACACCATATTAACATTTGCTTTGGTGGCTTCTCAGATGAAGTAGAGGGGAAAACATAGGAGCACTTCTTGGATTTCTGTCTCTGACTACTGACTGAAGATCTCTCCTCATACTTTGTAATTGAGCAACAGACCAATAGGTAGCTTGTGGTGAGAATGCAATTGGAGGCACCCTAAGACTGTTGATTTTGTGGATGGTAACTGTTGGAAAGCATTCATTATCTTGATTTTTCCATAATATACTCAGCATTTTCAGTTGCTGAGAAAAGCCTTTTGAGAAGTCAAATAAAAGTTGAGAGTGAGGAGATGACAGTAGAGGCTTCAAAATCAATTTAACTTGAATGTGTTACACAACTCCAACATTTTCTTCTTTGAAACATGAGAAACAACCTTGGACTGAAAGGGTAAGCCCTCTCCCATGAACTGATAAGCTCAGACTCCATGAGGCTTGCTAATTAATGTGGACCGGGAACGAGAAGGAATGGGGGGGGGGGCTGGAGCTGGTCACAGCCCTTCTTAGACCTGAATAATCTGTGTCTTGCCAACACTCAAGGGATTTCATGCCCCCTGCAGCTAGCTAGGGCAGGCTGGAAACCTGTGCATTAAAAGGAAAACCTGTAGAAGCTTCTCCCACTTCAATGGTGAAACCAGGTATAAATCGTAGACCTCAGACACAACCTCTTCAGTTCACTTCTGGACCTGTGGAAGACTCTGGTAGGAACAAGGACTACTGTGCTGCTGAAAGGACTGTCACTTTGCTGGATTGCTGTTCTTGTCCCCTGCTGTGCTGCCCTGCTGTTTTTTTGCCTGTGTAAGAAGTATGACTCCAAGGGCTAATTGACGTGCATCCTGACAAGAGCTTCAGGGACAGAAGGCTTCAGCAAACTTGAAAACCCGGCATGTGCACCATCTGTGAGTCCTCCCAAGCTAACTGGTGGCACCCCAGTCCTGGACTTTGGAAGTGGGCCTGATTATGGACTTTCCCAGCCTGCAGCCTCATTGGAACCGCTGCAGCGGGACAGATTCCCTGACACAGGCTCTCCCATCGCAAGTCTCTCATTAAAAACAGCCTCTAGGACAATGCAGGACTCCACATTGCGAGCCCCTCAGCTTCCTTAAAACTAGCCAGAACGCAACACATTCTCAACGTAGGACTTTACACAAAGAGCTCCCTCCTCAACGGACTCTTCGGAATGATGCATGACCTAGCATCTTAGCTTTACAACTCCTCAGAACTGAGTGGAGCATCTCTGGCAAGGGCCTCGCATTGCCTTGGCTGTGCAACGCATTTTCGAAGCAGAACTCCACAACTTCTTTCAACCAGGATTCAAGGTACTCTTGCTCAGCAGGCCTAACTGGGTCCCTGTAGCTGGCCTGTGCTCTATTGCGTTTTGACCTGAACTTGTGATTTTGTCCCGGTCGGCGTGACGAGATATCCAAAGTTGGAGATATGTGCTTTTTGGTTGCAATTTTCACATAGATTTTTAAAATTGCATCTCTTCCATTGTACTGGTAGGACTTTTGCCGTTATGGTCTATTGTACTGGTAGGACTTTTGCCGTTATGGTCTTGGTTTAGTATTAAAATGTACTCTATTTTTCTAATCTGGAGTGGGATCCTTTCTTTGGTAGGTTTTCACTGTGGTACTATTTATATAAGTGTTGCACAAAGACTTTTCACATTGCCTTTTAGTTAAGCCTGACTGCTCTCTGCCAATGTACCCAAGGTTTGAACTCAGGTTAATTTAGGGTTTACCTGTGACTTCCCCCTGATAAAGATTGTGGTTCCTGCCTGAGTAGGGTTTCATCTCCACTCGACCAGACACCCAATTTCTTACAATTTTCAAAACAAAACAAAACAAAACAAAGCAATCATGTGTGAATTACATTTCACTAGACCTGAGGATGAATCAGACCCATTTACTACCATAACACCATCAGGAATCGTTTTCTTAATGACTTATTTTTCAATGATTGAGCAGACGTACTATCAATTATAATTCCCAGAAGCTCCAGAATCTAAAAGTCCTCAAATTACCTTTTTTCTGGCTTTCTGAATAAATCATCTTCGTAGGAAGTATCATATGCACCACAGCACACTACATGATATTCACACCCCATTTGGGAACTGACTTCAAGCAAACTCCACAGGAATTAAATCTATTTTCTGCCTGCTGTAGTTTGTTAATAGGCAGGGTCTCTGCCACCTCCTAAAAACCCGAATGTATTTATACAACATTCGACAAAATGTTCTTCCCTACCTCTATACAAACGAAAACAATGTACATGTTTTTTTTTCTTCCTTCGCTAGGTATTTTCAGGATTGTCCTTTGGAACCCATCGTTTTCATCCCTTTAGGCCATTATACACATCTATAGTTAGCATACCTAGTATGTCTACACTTTCCAGTGACCAGGAGGCCGCTTCGTCCTCATCTGCTGCTCTGATCGGCCTCTGACCCTTTATAAACTAGAGGCATGTGAACTCGCATGGAAGCCCCACCCGTTTGGCCCCGCCCCACACACATTAGGGTATGCATTGTCTTCCAGCCCTTTCCTCACTATGATGGACAGCTCACTCGAGGGACCTCGGCGCCTATCGGCGCGGTGGCAAAATTACAGACACACGTGGGCACTGGAGACAACTCTTCTGGCCCTTTACGCAGCTGTAGTGTAGGAAAAGCACTATTCATTTACCCAATTTGTGCAAATCCGCGTGTTCGCAAATGTTTTCGCGAACTCGCAGATTTTTTTGCAATTTTGCAAGATTTTGCTGACCGCAAATCCGCATAATTCACCCATAACTAGTCCAGTAGTGTGTGCAAAGGAGTAGGCAAGCTTCAACGTGCTCATGCTAAGTTAGGGAAAAACGTCAATGTCCCTATGGGCCACGTGACACTTGGAGGTTATCAAGTACAAACAGCCACAAATAGTCGCTATCATTAGGAATGCCAAAGCTCCTGGTTAAAAAATCCACCAGATGGAAAACAATCTACACTAATCCTTACCACTTATGGTCTTTTTTACTGGGTTTTACCAGGTAGGTTCATTCTGCATTAGTCAACTACCGCTAGTTTTAAGGTGAAAAACAGGTATGTGCTTTTTCCCATTGAGAATTTTTTATATTATGCTAAATAACCGGTTTTGTATCCTTTGCCTTTAGGGAACAAAAGATTAACCAATCTACTTGGAATTATTTTCCGTGTTTTCTTCAATTCTGCCCTCGTTTATTATTTTCCTTGCACTGTCTAGTTCAAACAGACACAGGATTTCCTTTTCCTTTCAAGGCATAATAGTCTATTGTTTTCCTTTTTAAAAGTCTCTATTAGTTTGGATTTGAATCATGTTGGCTTCAAACTACGTCTAGTTGCATTACTTTGATCAGTGATCTCCCCACCCCTCTAAAAAAAAAGCCTTGGAGAACTGTGGGAGGCCTGAAAGTTTCCCAAAAGTCAGTTCCATGCCATATATCATTACAATGTCAGAATACACCTCTTAGGCCCTAAATACAAATTAAAGGCTAAATTCCGATCCCTGCGTAACTAGAAAATTACACAGGGAGAGAAATTATGAGTTGTGTGATGGCTATTACACCCTTACAGAATTCACTTTGCAAGAGTCCTCAAATTCGAAATTTACTTGAGGGAAGGTCCCGTAAATAGCAAAACATGGAACTCTGTGTTAAACAAGCATTTGCAATGCAATAGGTCTCGCAATTGCGAGATTTTGAGCTATCGGCATTTTTGCTAACAATGCCTTTTTTTGTTTTTTTCTAACCTGCAATAATAAAAGGTATTGCCATTTATATTAGCTGTAACTATAGGTCAAAGTTTCTAAAATGTTAGATCTATTGCATTGCAAATTATAGAAGGGAAGCGGTCAAATTCATACAACTTTAGGCATTAAAATCGCACGTTCAGAGAGAGGTACTTTCTGGTAATGTGTGATCAAATATATGCGCTGTTAATATGCAACAAATATATGCAACGGTGTGAGCACATTCACTAATGTTCCTTCCCATGTAAACATAAAAATCAAAAAATATGCACTGTTCTTTTATTTTAATCCCTCCCGCATCCCCATATTTCTGAAAAGCTGCAGAGTACACTGAAGGCTTTCCAACTCAGTGGGACAATAGGTAAATACAAAAAGAGAGCGAGACAGAAGAATAGAGGGGAGAAAAGGAGAAAGGGGCAGAGAGAATTAGAGAGAGTGAGGGAGAAACAGAGAGAGAGAGCATGTTTGTTAAAGAGAGTGCTTTTCTCAGAGAGAACAGGAGCATGGGGCAGTGAGAAAAAGCAAGAACGTGAAAAATCAAGTGCATGTAACAAGGAAAGAAAGAAAAGACAGAGTATGTGTCAGAGAGAAAAAGACAGAAAGTGAGAGTGAGGACGGGTGTGTGATAGAGAGAAAGATAGTTAAGAGAGATCGTAACAAAGATACACCAAGTCCCTGTGTTTGTGTATCAGAGAGAAAAAGCGACAGAGACAGCATAGAAAGGGAGGGTAAGGGAAAAGAGCAACAGGTAGAGAAAGAGACAGAAGCAGAGGGAGAGAAAATGAGAGAAGGAATAGCATGTGAGCAGTGCCTCAAACTGGGTTGTAATTAAAATAAATAAAGGGAAACGTCTTCTCTTCCAGGCATCGATGTAGCCAAAATTATTTAGGGGTGGGGTTGGGTGGTCAAGTTAATAACGTTTATTATTGTGTTTGTTTCCAATGAACCCCATCCATCTGTTTTATTGTTTCTTGGCTCGTCACACTTACTCACTGCTTTATAAATGCTTTATAAATGAGCACTTTTTATGTGTTGGCATTGCAATGGTTCAGGACTCCCATCTTTGGGCTAGTCGCGGCCTCCTGCAGCGATGCCCTCACTGAAGAGGGGTCCGAGTGACTTAAAGAACCACGAGGAAAGGGGAGCCTGGAGAGGGGAGAGGTGGGAGCAGAAAGCAACAGGAGACGGGGGAGAGGGGAAGCTGAGCAGGAGGAAGGGTAAGCTTAGAAAGCAAGCTTGGGTCAAGGAAGGGGGAGAAAAGGAGTGCTGGGACGTGGAAAGACAAGGAGTGGGGTATGACAGAGATAGAGGTATGCAGGCGAATAGAGAACACACAAGATAAGGCATGAGCTGTGTGCGAGCGAAAGAAAAAATGAAAGTGAAAGCCAGCCGCGGTCGGTAGGGGAGTAAGGGCTAAGGACTGGCCAGAACAAAATAACAACTGCCATTGTTGTTTATCCTTGCACATAATGTTCAGTCAAAATCCCAGGAACATGCAGAGTGAAAGCTGTGATGAGGTCTCATGTGAAAGCAGTCTTTGAAATATTGCCAAAACTAAAGAGGTGCAGTATAAGTAGGGGCCAAAAAAATCCGTTCCGCTAGCGGAATTTGCTTATTTTCACCAATTTCGTGAAATTGCTGAAAAAATCCGCAAATCCACTCGCGGGCAGATATATATTTTTTTCACATACATTTATTTACCCAACGAGGTAGCACTTACTGATTAGCCAGTAGAAAGTACTCCAGTTGAGTAGGGGTATGGCACAAAACGGTGGCATCTTCGTGGATAAATATGCAGGCAGGATTTATTCTGGCACGATGCTCCTGTCACAAAAATTAAACCTCAACAGGAAGCACTTACAGATATAAATAAAGCCGGTGCCCAAGTTGAAGCTCAATTTCAGTAACACATTATAATCAGCCCAAAAAACTAGTGAGCACGGTCGAGGCTATGCAGGTGTGCTTTCTCCCCAGATCTACCATCTACAATTAGCTGTAATCCTTGATGGAGGTCTTTGCATCCACAAGTTTCTCAAGCGCAATCCCCGTGTTCTTCCTGTGACCAGGAGGCTGCTTTCTCCTCATCTTCTGCTCTGATCGGGCTCTGACCCTTTATAAACAAGAAGCATGTGAACGCGCATAGAAGCCCCGCCCATTTGGCTCCGCACCCCACACACTACGGTATGCAATGTCTTCCTGCCCTTTCCTTACTATGATGGACAGCTCATTCAAGGGACCTCAGCGCCTTTCGGCGCAGTGGCAAAATTACAGACACACGTGGTCACTGGAGACAACTCTTCTGGCCCTTTACGCAGCTGTAGTGTAGCAAAAGCACTATACATTTACCCAACTAGGTAGCACTTACTGATTAGCCAGTAGAAAGTACTCCAGTTGAGTAGAGGTATGGCACAACACGGTGGCATCTTCGTGGATAAATATATCAGGCAGGATTAATTCTGGCACGGTGCTCTTGTCACAAAAATTAAACCTCAACAGGAAGCACTTACAGATTTAAATAAAGCAGGTGCCCGAGTTGAAGCTCAAATTCAGTCACACATTATAATCAGCCCAAACAACTAGTGAGCACGGTCTAGGCTAGGCAGGTGTACTTCCTCCCTATATCGACCACCTACAATTAGATGTAATCCTTGATGGAGGTCCTTGCATCCACGAGTTTCTCGAGCGCAATCCCCGTGTACTTGCAGTGACCAGGAGGCTGCTTTCTCCTCATCTGCTGCTCTGATCGGCCTCTGACCCTTTATAAACTAGAGGCATGTGAACTCGCATGGAAGCCCCACCCGTTTGGCCCCGCCCCACACACATTAGGGTATGCAACGTCTTCCAGCCCTTTCCTCACTATGATGGACAGCTCACTCGAGGGACCTCGGTGCCTATCGGCGCGGTGGCAAAATTACAGACACACGTGGGCACTGGAGACAACTCTTCTGGCCCTCTACGCAGCTGTAGTGTAGGAAAAGCACTATTCATTTACCCAATTTGTGCAAATCCGCGTGTTCGCAAATGTTTTCGCGAACTCGCAGATTTTTTTGCAATTTTGCAAGATTTTGCTGACCGCAAATCCGCATAATTCACCCATAATTAGTCCAGTAGTGTGTGCAAAGTAGCAGGCAAGCTTCAACGTGCTCATGCTAAGTTAGGGAAAAACGTCAATGTCCCTATGGGCCACGTGACACTTGGAGGTTATCAAGTACAAACAGCCACAAATAGTCGCTATCATTAGGAATGCCAAAGCTCCTGGTTAAAAAATCCACCAGATGGAAAACAATCTACACTAATCCTTACCACTTATGGTCTTTTTTACTGGGTTTTTCCAGGTAGGTTCATTCTGCATTAGTCCACTACCGCTAGTTTTAAGGTGAAAAACAGGTATGTGCTGTTTCCCATTGAGAATTTTTTATATTATGCTAAATAAACCGGTTTTGCATCCTTTGCCTTTAGGGAACAAAAGATTAACCAATCTACTTGGAATTACACAGGATGTCCTTTTCCTTTCAAGGCAGAATAGTCTATCGTTTTCCTTTTTAAAAGTCTCTATTAGTTTGGATTTGAATCATGTTGGCTTCAAACTACGTCTAGTTGCATTACTTTGATCAGTGATCTCCCCACCCCTCTAAAAAAAAGCCTTGGAGAACAGTGGGAGGCCTGAAAGTTTCCCAAAAGTCAGTTCCATGCCATATATCATTACAATGTCAGAATACACCTCTTAGGCCCTAAATACAAATTAAAGGCTAAATTCCGATCCCTGCGTAACTAGAAAATTACACAGGGAGAGAAATTATGAGTTGTGTGATGGCTATTACACCCTTACAGAATTCACTTTGCAAGAGTCCTCAAATTCGAAATTTACTTGAGGGAAGGTCCCGTTAAAAGCAAAACATGGAACTCTGTGTTAAACAAGCATTTGCAATGCAATAGGTCTCGCAATTGCGAGATTTTGAGCTATCGGCATTTTTGCTAACAATGGCTTTTTTTGTTTTTTTCTAACCTGCAATAATAAAAGGTATTGCCATTTATATTAGCTGTAACTATAGGTCAAAGTTTCTAAAATGTTAGACCTATTGCATTGCAAATTATAGAAGGGAAGCGGTCAAATTCATACAACTTTAGGCATTAAAATCGCACGTTCAGAAAGAGATACTTTCTGGTAATGTGTGATCAAATATATGCGCTGTTAATATGCAACAAATATATGCAACGGTGTGAGCACATTCACTAATGTTCCTTCCCATGTAAACATAAAAATCAAAAAATATGCACTGTTCTTTTATTTTAATCCCTCCCGCATCCCCATATTTCTGAAAAGCTGCAGAGTACACTGAAGGCTTTCCAGCTCAGTGGGACAATAGGTAAATACAAAAAGAGAGCGAGACAGAAGAATAGAGGGGAGAAAAGGAGAAAGGGGCAGAGAGAATTAGAGAGAGTGAGGGAGAAACAGAGAGAGAGAGCATGTTTGTTAAAGAGAGTGCTTTTCTCAGAGAGAACAGGAGCATGGGGCAGTGAGAAAAAGCAAGAACGTGAAAAATCAAGTGCATGTAACAAGGAAAGAAAGAAAAGACAGAGTATGTGTCAGAGAGAAAAATACAGAAAGTGAGAGTGAGGACGTGTGTGTGATAGAGAGAAAGATAGTTAAGAGAGATCGTAACAAAGATACACCAAGTCCCTGTGTTTGTGTATCAGAGAGAAAAAGCGACAGAGACAGCATAGACAGGGAGGGTAAGGAAAAAGAGCAACAGGTAGAGAAAGAGACAGAAGCAGAGGGAGAGAAAATGAGAGAAGGAATAGTATGTGAGCAGTGCCTCATACTGGGTTGTAATTAAAATAAATAAAGGGAAACGTCTTCTCTTCCAGGCATCGATGTAGCCAACATTATTTAGGGGTGGGGTTGGGTGGTCAAGTTAATAACGTTTATTATTGTGTTTGTTTCCAATGAACCCCATCCATCTGTTTTATTGTTTCTTGGCTCGTCACACTTACTCACTGCTTTATAAAAGCTTTATGTGTTGGCATTGCAATGGTTCAGGACTCCCATCTTTGGGCTAGTCGCGACCTCCTGCAGCGATGCCCTCACTGAAGAGGGGTCCGAGTGACTTAAAGAACCACGAGGAAAGGGGAGCCTGGAGAGGGGAGAGGTGGGGGCAGAAAGCAACAGGAGACGGGGGAGAGGGGACACTGAGCAGGAGGAAGGGAAAGCTTAGAAAGCAAGCTTGGGTCAAGGAAGGGGGAGAAAAGGAGTGCTGGGACGTGGAAAGACAAGGAGTGGGGTATGACAGAGATGGGGGTATGCAGGCGAATAGAGAACACACGAGATAAGGCATGAGCCGTGTGCGAGCGAAAGAAAAATGAAAGTGAAAGCCAGCCGCGGTCGGTAGGGGAGTACCTGCCGGGGCGGTGACATGGGGAGTGGGAGGGGAAGGGTGGGGGTTAGTAATGTATGGATAATGGAGGTTTGCAGGTAAGTAAACATTTTAACAAATCAAATGAATTTTGTTGCGCGCACTGCATTACCTCCATTATCCAAACATTACTAACCCCCACCATGCCCCTCCCCCTCCCCACGTCACCGCCCCAGCAGATACTCCCCTACCGACCGCGGTTGGTGAAAGCACTCACTTTGCACATGAATAAAAAAATACAAAAGTAAAAGCAACCCATGTGCACGTTGTGCTTCACACACAGTACTACACCAATTAAAACTGTATCATGACTGGACTGTTACAATGCCAGAAACGCTTCGAGCAAAAGAGACGCCATGCGTGTGCAAAATCTCCTGGGCATGGCAAACAGGAGACAGGGAGGTAACAAACACGCCTCCCTTGCAATCAAAAGCAAGCATTTTTGACCCATTGAAAAGCATGGGTGGAGCTTCCAGGCGAGACCTAAAAATGAATTTCCAAACATATGACTCACTTTCATGTTGAAACTAGTTTTGGGATGTGTTTACCCTCACTGTCATGTTGAAACTAGTTTACGGAGGCATTTTATGCACATGATAAATACCTTACCATGTGCGATGGTATTTACCATGCGTGATAAATAGCCCATATATCACTTGATTTATAACAAGGGTATCAATTTCAATCCTATATTTCCATTTTTTATGGTTTCATGTGCTCTAGTATGTCTTTATAGCTGCACATCTTTTTTCCTGAAACTAAAGTGCTATGAGGAAGCACTCAAAACACGACTGGCACTCAACAGAGCCTTCAGCTGTGGGTTTACCGTAAAACATGACTTAGTATCCCTCACTACACATTCAGGTCAATGTGTTCCATCTTTTGCAGAGTTGCAGTTCTTACAGTGCAAAAAAGTTTTGTAACTATTAATTTCTTCCAATATTTAATTCATGTAGCTTGACAATAAAATAAATGTAATTGTTATTTAAGTGGAGTGACTACCCATCTTAAGCAACAAACATCATCCTTGTCAGGGTGAACTACTAAAGTCACTAAATAAACCTGAACCTAACCCCATGGTAGCTATGGCACAGAGCAAACAAGCTTCCCACGGAGGCAATGGGTAAATAATGTATGCCATAACAAAACAGTAATAAAAAAACACAATGCAAGAAAAATCTCAAAATAGGAAAATAGAGTAAGTTTAAATAAATTAGATCAAAACGACAAAAATCCAATAAGGGGAACCAGAGAAGATTTAAATAAAACCGTCACCAAAATGTGCACTTGCATTACACGCCAAATGCGGTCAACTGGTCGCCATTGACAGGGACCTAGGCAGGATTTGAGGCGACCGCATTGGAACGTGGGGTCAGAAGCAGAGACCAGGTTCAAGCCTGTCACAGGAATTTGCATTGGAGCTTTGCCTCAAAAATGGAGTTCAAATCTTCAGTGGAGCAAGGTAGCCAGAATTTGCCTTGGAGCTTTGCCTCAGAACTGGAGTTCAAATCTTCAGTGGAGAAAGATAGCAGGCTATAGCTTAGGAAAGCTCTTTGAAGTAGGATAGCTGCTATATATAAAAGGTACTGGTGAACAGTAGCGGTCGGCAGTAGGTGTTTCTGTAGGGCGGGTACGTGGTCAGGGGGAGGAGCAGGGTGGGGGGTAGTAATGTATGGATTACGGAGTTTTACAGGTAAGTAAAGATTTAAAAAAATAAAACGAATTTCGTTGCGCGCACTGCATCACATTTGGTGACTCTCTCTCTGAGAGCAGTTTTCTAACCTCATATACCACAACTCATATCTCATACACCTCATTGAGCACTCAGAGGACTGCAGCTGACAGATAATGCAAATTAGCTTTCAGAGGCTTTACGCAGGGGGAAGGTAACTTCCTAGGATAACCTCTTTCTTAAAATTCATCAAAAATCCAACTTCACCAGGGAATTGTCACTGTAATGTTTAACATTCAATTTCTACATGTCAGACTTTTAAATACCATTTACCCTACCTTGGGGCCGGTTCCGATTCGGTAAAATCCCTTTACAAATAACCGTACGGAGTATATTTCTCGTACAAATCATACCCGTAAACGTACCCGTACGTACGATGAAGTACGATTCGGATCCAAAGCAGATCTCCGTACGAATCGTACTGAAACCGTACGACTAAAAAATATGTGCGATTTGTATCTGGAACACGCAGTACGCAACGTCCGTGCGTAATTAAGCAGCAGTTTCCGGCCCAGCAAGTACGATTCGTCTCTGCGACACTCCGTATGACTCTTTTTCTACGGGAGCTCAAAAACGTCAGGCAAAGCAGAGTCCGTCCCGAACCGCACCGTGACGTACACGCCATGAATGCAGGGGTACGGTGCGTACACGGGGTATGGTGCATACACCCGCCATGAATGCCGGGGTACGGTGCGTACACACGCCATGAATGCCGGGGTACGGTGCGTACACACGCCATGAGTGCTGGGATACGGTGCGTACACACGCCATGAGTGCTGGGATACGGTGCGTACACGGGGTACGGTGCGTACACACGCCATGAATACCGGGGTACAGTGCGTTACACACACTCACGTATGGCTCCAATACAATAGTAATACACTCGTACATACGCAACATTTTCCGTATGAATCGCATTCTGATTCCCTGGTCTGGATCTTACTTGTCAGGACGTACAGCATGTTTACGATTCGTACGGTTCACTTTGAGGGTCTGTGTCGTATGGATTTTCCCTTGCTATTCTTACGGTTCACAATGATTCGGTCGTATATTTTTCCTACTACAGGATTCGGACGGTAATTGAACAAGTCGTACGGAAAAGGCTACGGATTCTATTCGGTCATACCGATTAGTTTACCGAATCGTAATCGGCCCCCTTGTGTGCTGTAAGCCTACTTCGAAGTGATATATTTTATATTTTTAAGGAAGGCTTAAACTGGTAAAAAGGGTTTATTTTGACAGTTTGAATTGAAGTTTCAAAACAGTTTCTGTCAAGCTACAGTAATAGGCCTAAAGCCAAGTTTATACTGACACTGCAATGGATGGCCCATTAGGTGCTGCTGTCCGATGGTGGCATTTAACTTACAGGCCATGGTTACACTGTGTACCATATACTATGGATTACACATACGTTAATTATGCCAATTAGAGTTATACCAATTAGATCATGTTAAAAGGGGGAGTACATGGACTTTACTACTGGTACTCAAGGGTAAAGTGCACAGAGTTCTACAGCCAGCAAAACAGATGGGGAAAAAATCAGCGGATATACCACACAAAAGATGGTCATTTGCTACAGATAACTAATCACTTCTTCCGATCTTTCTTAGACACATGTTTTGTGCTTCATTAACTCTTCAGTGCACAGATGAAATGACTGGTTTTGACCAAAACTTTCAATTTTTGTGTGATAAGCACCAAAATCTGCATGTTATTACCACAGAAATCGGTGTTGAGGTAGTAGAGTTGGACTTTATTGGGTGTGATAAATATCACACCATTTACTGAGCCATTGGCAATAAGGGCCTTTGTCCTCTTCACAGTGTAGTCACTGTTATTACATTCAATTGTGCACCAAATATTTAAATTACAGCTACAAATAACTTGAAAACTATTTTACACCTGCTGCTGATGGCAAATATATTTGAACACCCTGCTTAAGAAGGCTTTCATGCTTAAGCTGAAAAGTTGCCAAATTTAATAGACTACTGCTCCTCATACCACACAGTTCTGTTTTCTCACTATCATCTCAGAACCTGAGAAGGCTTCCTTCTAGTGGACTGAAAGTTTTGCGGCAAAAGTAATTATAAAGAAGATTCTATTTTGGATCAGCTATTGGCTCATTCTGATCGCTAAATCATTCTGTTTTTGTGCTTCTGACTGAGATATCAACTGGATTCTAAGTCCCCTCTAGCAGTCTATTTTGACAGAGGAGACAATGAGCTTTATTTGGAAAAAAAGAACCTTCTAAAAAGGATTCACAGGGGTGGGTGGAGTTTGCAGAGTCGTGCTATAGGGAGCTCCGCGAAGTGGTTAAAAAACTCTGCCAGACTATGGAGAGGTCTGCGGGTGGGGGGAGGGTCCTTGCACGCCTGTTTGCATTGCATTTTACGTTAAAAGCAATACAGAGTATGACCTTGCTTTCAAATGTATGCACATGCGCCATCACACAGATTGCTTGGCACGGCCATCTTGTTTTCTTACTCTGTTTATGGTGCTGGGCCTTCTTTGCATTCTTTGCAACAATAAAAAGTGTTTTCTTGAAATAAATATTGGGGGGGAGACACCGAGAGCAGCAAACTAGGTGCTTGCCGGCCAAAGCAAAAGGGAGGCCTGGCCCTACCCCCACTCACATCTATTACATTGTATCCCGACTCCAGGTCCTAGAAGACTTGAGTGCCCTGGAGTCTGCAAAACTATGGCTTCATATGGGCAGAGCTGTAGCAGTCCATAGTTGTGGATTCTCATCTGTCGATCAAAAGCCCAGAGACCCCCAAACATCTACTGAGCACCCCAACAAATACCACACTACATGTCTGGGTCGAGCTCAATCATAAACTAGCATAAACCACATATACCTTCCCTTATACACCCATCCATTTCAGCCAGTCCTTCACACCAGCATTTAGTCCTGGGCCCATTGAGGCCTGGAGGAAGGGCGACTCTCTTATGGTGAGTGACCTATATAGTAATGGGAAATGTCAAGATGTGTAATAATTGCAAACAGAACTTTACCTTGCAGACACAGAAAGGTTCCACTATGCACAGCTTAGGCTTTGGGTATTGCCCTCAACTATCAAGGACGCGGTCTCCAGAGACCTGACATCTAGAGAAATATATTAGGCAAGCTAAAGACCAAAAGGGATTATCTCCAAACTATACCAGTTACTACTAGTAGAGACACTATCAAACTAATACCCATACACAAATAGATGGAATGCATTGTTAGGGGAGGCGCCTACAGATCAACAATATTCACACCTAAGGTGTGACCAAACGAGGCACTCCACACTTTTCTGGCAAATAAGCACATTTTAAATTACTGTAGGACTGGTATATACATCTGCCGAAACTCCACAAATAATACCCTAGTGCTAGTGCGCATCGCTGCGCTGGCGAGATTGTGATAACATAGGTGATCTACTTCATATGTTGTGGCCTTGTCCCAAAAATACGGTTCTTTTGTGGGGAGGTACGAGCAGGCATACGCTCCAGGCATTAATCAATAGCATGCTCGACTATGGATGCTTATGAGGTACTCTGAGGTAGGGAGTGTGTGCACCTCTAAATTGACATTTAAATAACTGCCCTCGTAAACTGTGCCCTCACTTCTCATGGTCGAGAACTAAACGCCCCTCTTCAGTGCCGGACTGGCCATTCCCCTACAATAGCCACGATCTCACCTCTCAGAGAGCTGCACTCACACGCACAGTGCTATTGTGCACTCATCCCACAAACAGCGTGGACTCACCTGCTCAGAATATCCCTGCACTGATCTCCCGCAGGAACATGCTCCGTCCTCCTTCAGTGAGCGCGCACTCACTCACCTGCAGTGTTCCTGCAGGCTCCTCTCACACTAACCAGGTTTTTATTCTCAGAGTATGCTGCTATAGTGTGACCACGCACTCACATTACACAGAGAGCGTGCACTCACTCACTGGCACAGTGTTCCTGCAGGCTCCTCTCACACTACTCAGGTTTTCACTCTCCTACTACGCTATACTCTCCTGCACAGTGTGATCACGCACTATTCTGCAGCACCAACCATGCCCTGCCCGACCTCCCGCAGTGAGCGTGCAGGGCTAATGTTGTAAGCTGGGGTTACTAAAAGCTACTACTTATTGATTTAGAGTCTAAAGTGTCATCACTCCCACTCTTACCATTGTCTTACAATTTGATGTTATCAACATGCAACCTTCTAGTTGCATGCTTTCAAACGCATTAAGTTGCTGTACAATACTTATCATACGGGTAGACATTTTGTCCTACAAGGTGCTTTTAAATTTCCATACATTAGGCAGACACTGCTAATGAAGTTTATCCTCTTGACTACTGCAGTATGCCCTTACTGCTACTATAATAAGCTCCTACACATTCTGTTGTTATTCGGCAAAATTGGCACTTTTTCAGAATTAAGATAAATAATGCCATTGGATAAATAATGACATTAAAAGCATGTATCTTTCTCTTTTCCTTTCTTAATCTTCTGCCCGCATAGCATAGCACAGTAAAATGAACCGATTTTTAAGAAACTCTTAGTGCCATGATGCAATTCTATGACGCTTTATGAATATGTATCATATATACTTTAGCTGTTTTTGGTGCAATTTGCCTTCAATTACCGAGACATACCTGATGCAGGAGCAAGACACGCACATTCACATGGAGCCTAATGGACAGGGCCAGGTTATCTATGGGGAGACGCCGACTCATGAAGCAGGAACCGGTGCTTACTAAGGTAAGACCCGCTACTAGACGAGTCCCTTTGTTGCATTGCTGGTAAAATCGGCCGGACGGTCTGCCAGACTGGTCCGCTGTTATTAGCCGATGTAGGATTTTTTATAAATGAATTATATAGTGCTAGGCTGTGTGCACACTGCGGGCTCTGTGTGCATTGCACTAACTTCCAAACAAACTCCCAAACCACCGGTGACTTCTGCAAATCAGGTCCGGTCACCTCTGTGCGACGAGGTCACTTCCCCTGTGGTTGCAGAAACACCTTTTGTTCTTCTTCCTGGTAACCAGCTAAGGACGCTAAATACCCCCCCCCCCCCTCCCATTTACAGTAATTCACTTTGGGAGTCAGGCTCTAAGCTTATTACTTTAATACCAAACTGCTGGATACGTGCCACGAAGTTCAACTCACGCCTTTCTCCAGAAGCCAGTCCCTTCATCTTGGCGGGAAAACTCTCGTAGTTTCTCTGCAGTACTAGTCACACACGGTCGTCTCTTAGTCTGCTCCCTGCGCACGAGGTGTGGCGTCGTCACAAGCTGAGCTCCACGTCACAGCAGCGCGTAAACGCACGCATCCCGGTAAAATGGCCAATCACTGCATGGCTTCACTGTGTAAAGCCATGCAGTGATTGGCCATTAAATTGTGGCTGAGGCAGTGTGTGCCACCCCCACGCGCGGCATCCAATGATGGATGCTGCGCGGTGGACCAGCCAATCCTGGCGCTGCATGCAGCGCCAGGATTGGCTAGGGGGGGCACATTTGCTGCCCGCCCTGTCGCCCCTTGTAAACCCGGACTACGGCAGGCTAAGAAGTACCCTTGGGTCCCGCTGGGTAACTTACAGTGAGCATGCTTGGGCAAGTTAAAACCCAAATTGCACTTGCGCACTACGGTCTGTCTGCTGCAGCCTGAGTGTACTGTCCCTCAAGCTGCAGCAGGCCACCCCCCCTGCGCACTCCGAAATCGCCGGGTGTGTCCCGGCGGCTGACTTGTAATGTACACACTTGTACAGAGTAATTTTATTGTTAAAGGATTGCGGCCGCGATGCGGGTCCATGTGGCTGGTGGGGCTACGCCCCTACGCCCCAATGGACGCACCGCGGCTGGAAGGTGGCAGGCCCAGCTGTGGTACCCCCTGCTGGAGCATTGGCTGCATTTGGGAAGGAAGTGCAGGTGTGGACAACACTCCAGCCAAGTCCAGCTTCTCAGCTGCTGGTGAGCCACTGGGCAGATATAATGACCTGCTCGAACTTCTAGGCGTCAAGATTCCAAGGTTCGGTGAGTATTAACACCTTCGCTGCGGTGGCTATTCCGCCGCAGCGCTAAGGGGGCGGGGGGCCACGCGGCGCGCCCATGCTGGTGACAGAACCACTCCGTCAACAGCCTCGGTTGAGCTGTGCTGATGACGGAGCGGTTCCATCATGGCCCCGCCCGCTCAATACAACGCGCCGCGCAGGCGCAAAATCAGCGCTGAACAGGCGCGTCGGGTGGGCCATGACGGAACGGCTCCGTCTTCAGCACAGCGCCACCGCGGCTGATGACGGAGCGGTTCCGTCATCAGCACGGAAAAGGCTAAATATTTGTTGTGTTTATGTTCTACAAAGCGGAAAAAAAAACAGAATCACATGCTGCTCACACTCAGAGGTAGGTTAAATTTAGCTTCCGTTTGAATATTATTATTCTGTGATCTAGTCTCAGCTAGGCAGGTGCTCAACACTACGTAATCACTCTGATCTGCACTCGCTTTGTCTGATTAATTAAGAATACAACTTCGAAATGTGGCTGGGTTGGAGTTTGCGCATAACCATCACTGTAGCAAAATTGTTGGAAATATACACTAACTGCTCAAGTGAACAAGGAGGAAACAGCCACCCACGTTTCCAAGTATTTTCCTTGGACAAGGTTCACAGAGAGGAAAATGCAAATCTGAATCCCGCTCCCGAGCAAGATGTGAGTTCAATTAATCAAAGAATTAGTCCATAAACGAGTATTAGTCCATAATCAGTGTTCTTCTTTATTTTCAGGTTGTCATCAAATTTCAGAAGCCACAAATGTTTCACAGACGATTCATCTCTTCATGTTGATGTAACTGATGTAGCCAGCACGTGTTTCGTCTTGGGTCTATCGCCCATTGACTTCCTCAGGGCTACAGTAACAATAATCCAAAATTAAAAAATATACACTCAGAGTACATCCTGTGATATTTATCCAAAAGTATTACACCAGGTGAAATACTGTCTAAAAGTGCGTTGGAGAGTGCTCCATTTCTAGTATTCGGCTCGAAGCAACAAACCCCTCCAGGTCTACCGCTATAAGTAGCCAGCGGATGCCTGTGTACTCGAATATCGGATACAGAGATTCAATGTTCCTGAACCGAGTGCACTTTTTCTCATTGCTCTTGCCATGTTATTCTTATGGTACGAACGTCTGACAAAATATAGAAAGACATAATATCGAGGTACAAAAATATCAGAACATTAATAGCAATGTCAACAATATCGACATCCTATCTACAACAAGGTAAGTACAAAATTATCGGAAAAAAATATCGGTGTCAAAAATATAGTTTTTTCAAAATATTGTTTTTTTAAAATAAAAAAATATGTAAAATAAATTAAATAATACTTACAAATAAACATAGTTAAAATATTTTATAATATTTCAAATTAATAAGTAATATACATAATGTAATACAAATTATTTAAACATATACATATAGGGGTTGATTCGTATTCTATAAATCCCCTACGAATCACCGTACAGAGCATTTTTCCCGTACGAATTGTACACCTTCAACATCCCCGTATGTACGATGAAGTACGATCCGAACCCAAAGCAGATCTCCGTACGAATCGTACGAAAGACCATACGACTTAAAAATACGTACAGAACGCATTCGGAACACACAGTACGCGACATCTGTACGGATTGAAGCAGCTTTTCACGAACCAGCAAGTACGATTCGTACGACATGATTGCAGGGGTACAGTGCGTAGGGGTAGGGTGCGTAGGGGTGAGGTGCGTAGGGGTACGGTGCATGGGGGTACGGTGCGTAGGTGTACGGTGCATGGGTGTATGGTGTGTCGGTGTATGGTTCATAGGTGTGTAGGTGTATGGTGCATAGGTGTACGGTGCGTAGGGGTACAGAGAATAGGGGTACGGTGCTTACCCCCATGATTTCAGGGGTACGGTGTGTATGTGAATATGTGGTTCTCTGTACGAATTGCTCATACAACGTTTTCCGTATGAATCACGTTCTCGTCCTCCGGTCCAGGTCGTTCATGTCGAGTCATACAGCATGTTTTCGATTCATACGGTTCACCGTGAGGGTCTTATATCGTAGGGATGTTCCCTTGCTTTTCGTACGGTTCACACACATTCGTACGTATTCTTTTCCTACGGATCGTACTAGGCGATTCAGACGGATTTGTAAGATTTGTATGGAAACGGCTACGAATACGAATCGTCGTACGGATTTGTTTCCCGAATCGGAATCGACCCCATAATATATAGTATATATACTTACTTAATAATCAGTTTTAATAATTATTTTAATAAATTATAAATAATTAAAAATATTATAAATTAAAATATCATCTGTACACATAAAATATTAATATAAATAAAAATTACATAACTATGCAAAACTAATTTCAAACATGTAATTTACTTTTAATAATTTTTAAATTAATTATATATAGGCTTTCCTGTTTTCAGTTTCTATTTTTAGCAAATTCTGGTGGTGTTTTTTCAGTGTTTTCAGGTGATTTTATTACCTTTAAAAAACAGTGGTTATCAGTGGTTACACATTTTCACACCATTAAAAACAACAGAAACAGTGTTTTTCTGGTGTTTATGGAATGTATTGCTTTTGTTATTACTTGCTTTATGCACTGATAGCACATGGTATATAGACAGTGTATATATAGTGTATATGAGGTCCAAATAAATTTTTGCAAATTTTACTTATAGTAGTACACCATACAATACTTCTTCAGTGAGCCTTTGGTCATGTGCGTTCACTCTTTCCGTCCCATGTAAACTTTTTTCTCTGAAAAGGCCCTCTCAACATTGGCACTTGAGACTGCACCAAAGCAGCCAGTACACAATTTGTTGGCTTTGGCCATTGACATAGCTTTCCATGCCAATACTGGTGCACTTGAAGATTGCGATTCTCATGGTAGATTCTGCGCATTTGCATTGAACTGGGTGCTTAGGCCCTCAGAGTTATTGAATCGGTCAAAAATGAAGCAGCATTTTTGAAACTATGGAGGAAATCCCCATTTACGGAACGGATATAGAACTTGTACAGAGTACCACAGTACATTAGCTAAAAGTATACAAAATATATTAAATAACAGAGGGAATAAAATACTATTATAACTCCCAAAAAAACAACAGTAAGTAAAATGTTGGATAGCGTAGAGGTAAAAATTACTATTCCCACTCCAAAGAGTGCAACAGTAGGGAAAGTGTTGTATAGCGTAGGGGTAAAAATTACTATTCCCACTCCAGAGAGTGCAACATTAGGGAAAGTGTTGGATAGCGTAGGGGTAAAAATTACTATTCCCACTACAGAGAGTGCAACAGTAGGGAAAGTGTTGGATAGCTTAGGGGTACAATATACTATTCCAACTCCAGAGAGGGCAACAGTAGGGAAAGTGTTGGATAACGTAGAAGTTAAAAATAACACACTTATAAATAAATTAATATTTTAAAATATAAAAAAAATAATTATTAAATAAATCGAAACTATTTACAAATACCAATGCATAATTATTCAAAACCTAATTACAAACAAATAATTAAATAAAAATAAATTATTAAATACCAATTATTAATAAGTCATTACTAATTAATAATTAATCACCAATAATGAGTGCAACAGTAGGGAAAGTGTTGTATAGCGTAGGGGTCAAAATTACTATTCCCACTCCAGAGAGTGCAACAGTAGGGAAAGTGTTGGATAGCGTAGGGGTAAAATTACTATTCCAACTCCAGAGAGTGCAACAGTAGGGAAAGTGTTGGATAGCGTAGGGTAATAAATTACTACTCCAACTCCAGAGAGGGCAACAGTAGGGAAAGTGTTGGATAGCGTAGGGGTAAAAATTATTATTCCCACACCAGAGAGTGCAACAGTAGGGAAAGTGTTGGATAGCGTAGATAGCGTAGAAGTTAAAAATAATACACTTATAAATAAATTAATATTTTAAAATATAAAAAAATTAATTATTAAATAAATCTAAACTATTTACAAATACCAATACATAATTATTAAAAACATAATTACAAACAAATAATTAAATAAAAATAAATTATTAAATACCAATTATTAATAAGTCATTACTAATTAATAATTAATCACCAATAATATAATTAACAAAAACAATTAATTAAAATAAATTATTACTTAATCACATTTAAATTACTTCCCACCCTGTTCCCATATAAACCCACAACCCGCTACAGAACATAATTACCAATTAATCAATTAATTTAAATTAATGACCAATTAATACAAATGAATAACCAATTAGTTTAAATTAATTTATAATTCCTAAAAATAATAATCAATTTAGTATAATTAAACTACTTCCCACCCTATTCCTCTATAAACCCACAACCCTCTACATAACATAATTACCAATTAATAAATTAATTTAAATTAATTACCAATTAATAAAAATTAATTATCAATTAATTAAAATTAATGTATAGTTCTTAAAAATTAATAATTAATTTAGTATAATTAAATTACTTCCCACCCTATACCGCTATAAACTCACAACCTGCTACGGTACTAAAATACTAAATTTAATGAAATAACATTAAAAAAATACATAAAAAATACATAATTATATACATAAAAATCATATAAAAATCGATATTAGTAACATCGATATTATTAACATCGATATTACTAACATCGATATTAACAAAATCGATATTACTTACCTTCAAAATTCTGTCCCATCGACATTAAAAATATCGATATTACTTACCTTCTATATTCTGTCCCTTCAATATTTAAACATCAACATTATTGTACGTCGATATTTGAAAAACAATATTTTGTCTGCCTACCTTATGGTACGCAACACTTCACTCTTGTGTTTCATTTTCTTTTTTGCTTACTCCTCTAGTATTTCTTTGATCTATTAGATGGTATTTCACCTGGTGTATTAGTAGTAGTATGAGCTTTATTCGATAAAATGTATCATAAAAGCATATATATCCAAAATTCATATAATTAAAAAAACATATAATACAATGTAATAAATAATACCAATTATACATCATACATCTTCAATTAAAACTAAGTTAAAAGATTTCATTTAAAATCATGAAAAGCAAGAATCAAGACAGGTACATCAAGTGGGGACTGCCAGGCTGCTATTTCTCGCTAAGAGCTTTGATCTTATTAGCCATGCGCAGCCCAAGTATTTTGCCACACCACAGACCAAGGTAAGGGAGGAGGTGCCAGTTTTTAAAATGCGTAGCACCACCCGATAGATCTTGGAGCCAAGATTTTTGAAAACAGGTTTGAGCCATTTGGCTCTAGCCATCCTGTACGCTGGGCACGCGAAGAGGACGTGAAGAAGAAGTGGGCGACAGACTCATTTGGGCAGACGGTGAATTGCACCGATTCCAGGCCGCTGTCACCTCATTTACCTGGTGTATTACTTTGGTGGTCTCCTCCTCCTTCATTTTTCAGTTTTTTCTTTCTTAAAGCACGCTCTTCTAGTGAGAAATTCTCTTGGATAAATATCACAGGAAGTACTCTGAGTGCATATTTTTCTATTTTGTATTATTGTTACTGTAGCCCTGAGGAAGTCAATGGACAATAGACCCAAGACGGCTACATCAGTTACATCAACATGATGACATGAATCGTCTGTGAAACATTTGTGGCTTCTGAAATTTGATGACAACCTGAAAATAAAGAAGAACACTGATTATGGACTAATACTCATTTATGGACAAATTCTTTGATTAATTGAACTCACTTCTTGCTCGGGAGCGTGATTCAGCTTTGATTAATTAAGAAGCCATTGTAGACTTTTCTGTCCTCCTGTCATTATAGTGAATCAGTAATATCAGTGAGTTAGCGTTCTTTTTGACTTTCTTTATGTAGTTCGTACAGTCCCAAGTTACTTCACAGTGAAGTGTATTCTGCATATATGCATTGCAAAAAAGGGAGAATGAGTTGGTCCTTCAAGGGGGTTGAGAAATTAGAACAGAATCAAAGATCATTTATTCGAATGCATTAGTTCCAAATGTACGATTTGTTATGGAACTTTGGAATAGGGATTTTAGGATTAGTATGCCCGACTCAATGGAAGTCGAATCTGGTACTATCAGCAATCTGTTTTAGATAAGTACAATGTGACTGTGTTTGCCTGTCATAATACTTTTGTGGAGATTGACTGTACCAATTATCGATTTTAAAAAAAATCTTCTTTATTTCTTACATCAGCACTCTTGAGCAAGTAGAGGGGCAGTGTGGAAGCTTGTCTGGGAGGAGCTGGTCTAGAGGATCCGACCACCAGCACCACCGCAGAGGGCTGTGCCAGCTACAGTAAATCCTTTTTATTTATTATTATCAATTCACTAATGTTGGGTTTTAAGATTGTTGTGAGCTTAATGTGGAATCTTAGGGTATTGGAATGTTGGTCCTGGGTTCCAGGATGGGAGTTGCTACCAGGAGCCTAGTGTTGCTAGTGAGAAATAAAGTTGCTCTGACACCCTTACCTGATGACTTCAATTAAGTGGCAACAAGTACAGGATATTGACCCACATGTGCAAAACACAATGGAGTGGCTCTTTTTCCTCTGCCCACTATGCTACTTCTTTAAGTTTCTTTTTTTTAGACTGTCTCCTTTTTTCTTGTTATCCCTGCATTATCCTTTTTTTTCTCGATATTTCATTTTTTTTTGTAGCTGACTTTCTCCTGTCTGTACTGGTCTACAGGTTTCTTCTGTTTAGTAATCATTCCATCTACTCTACATATATCTTCTGGTTCTGTAAAACTAAGAACAGACTTTTGGTACTCTAATGTCTTCTGTAAAGATTGCAGGTCCAGGTAAACTAGCATTATCAATTCGCCACACATTTGTTGAGAAGATTTTCCTTTTCTTCCTCATGATCAAACAGTTATCGAGAGAGTGGCAATGGTTATGGAACCCCAACCCCAAAATGTTGTGCTGTAATTTATTTATACAGTATACCTGCAGTTTCCATCACAGTGCAGCATGGGTTGAAAGTATGAGGTTCCATTACATTTGCCAGCCAACACCATATGTCCTTGATTGGCCATTATTCCAACCCTTCATTGTGCTTCAATGACCCAGAGTCATCATCCTAGACTATAACTCTGCCCCTCCATTACAAACCGTTTTTGGTTGGCTTGAGTACCTGACTTTTCTAACATTGTCAATGAACCAAATGTCCAAAGTGATATTTTTGATAGAAGATCCTGCTAACTGAATTGTAGTGAATACTCTAGGGCATAATATCAAGCCCATTATTGCCCCTTTAGCGGCAGTTTCCTGCCACCAAAGCTGCGATAATTTTAACGCCGTTCTTGATAATATGACCCTTAGTTTTATCAAAGCTGTGGCTCAAATTGAAGGGTATTTTAATTTTAGTCTACCCCCTTGACTCACTGTATTTATTAAGGGAGGCAGATATGTATCTCACCCATCATCATTCATCACTTCACTCCCTGCACATTGCATTTCGCCACCATGAAATTGGTGTCGCATTGTGACTGCAGTGTTGGCTTTGTGGAGTCAATTTAAAATTTGAAAGGCATTCAGAGAAGAAGAGCAGGTTCATTGGAATTAAAGTAAGAAAATTGGCTATTACAGCTGGCCCAGCTGCAGACTGCAGAGAGTAGGAAAGTGCCCGACGTGCTGGCTAGCATGCCTCCATTAATTTAGCGCAGCATCTTGCACTCCATAATGCACAATGCCTTACTCATTAATGAGAGGTAATTGATTTGTATTTTTCCACATAAAGTGCTCTTTAGTTTTTTACTAGGAAAGCCTTTAAAAAGAAAAACATTCAATTATTCAGTTTTTTTAATCTGGTGTTATTCTGTCCTAATTTGTTTCAGACAGACAGTCAGTGTTTTTATGTGAGACATGTGTGGGTATAATATGGCCCTGTGACTCTCCAAATCACATTAAATTCCAATGGTCCTAAGGGACCAGCAATGTAATGCTACTGTGCCACTATTTAATTTTAAACAAGTGTTTGCACAGAGAATTGTTTACAATTTGCTTTTTCTCTTTTTGCTTTTTTCTTGATATACTACTCTTGCTGGTCCACTACCTGCAACTACAAGGCAGGAGATAGTGGCCCGAGCACGATAGGCATGTAGTGCACTGCTGCTGAAGGACAAGTAGAGAAACAGAATTGCAGTATTTTGTATAGATTTGTGTTTGCTAATTAAAGTGACTTGTCAGGTCTCCAAAGAACCAGAAAAAAATAGTAGACCCTGCGAGTAAATCTGGCTTAGTGTGAAAGAGCCAATCATCTCAATTAAGTTCCCAAATTACAGTTGAACACCCTCCATCACTGTCAGCCACCACATAAATCACTCAATAATATATCACTCATTGGTGCAATGGTTACCTGTTCCAATCCAAATCTGGTGATAGGTACACAATTGTATCTCCTCTTTGATGCAAGTAACAGATTGGAATTTCACAGTCTTGTAAATCAAATGATCTTCTGGGACAGCCCTTCTAGGCGATGTGAAAAAGAAGAATTATGAAATTAGACCGTACAGATTAATTTTTGCTAAGTAAGTTTGTAAAGGCCAATCACCTCCAGGAAACAAATATCAGCCATCATTCAGGCCCAAAACATTGCAAATCATCTCAATCAAGTTCCCAAATTACAGATGAACACCCTCCCCCACTGTCTGCCACCACGTGTATCATCAATCATCACTCACAATCAGTCACTCACTCACTCACTCACTGTTGCAATATTTGTAGTTACCTCTTCTAGTAGGTACACTATCTGTTACACAGACAACACATTGGAATTTGGTATTGGCGCTCTTGCTATCTGGGGCATCTTCTGGAGCAGCCCTGCTAAGTGATGCAAAAAAGGATGGACATGTGAGGGGGAAGGCATAGTCTCCAATGTCATGAATAAATAGTGGAGGCATCTTCACTGCACACTGGTCCAACTGCAATCTGGCAATATATGTGACAGAAAAATGGTAGAGTAGCATAAATCTGAGGCAAACATAATGTTCCACTATCTACTTCTTATTTGTTTGCAAAGAAAGAAATTCAATGAGAAATAATAAAAAAAATTGATGGTGGCACTGGCATACTGGTCTTCAAACTCAGGTGGTTTACCCAAAAGTTGACCAGCTAGCACACTTGATGCTGGCCAATCCTCCTCCTCTGCTGTTTCAGAAATGGTGTAATTGTGTGGTATGAAATGTTGGTTCAATTGGATCATAATCAATCTCTCCACATTTTGAGGCTAGAGACTGTTCCTTGTCACTGTAACAACAGCTCCAGCTGCGCTGAACACATGTTCAGCAGACACACTAGCTAAGGGCTAACCAGGTATTTTTTTTGCCAGCCTGTTGAGCTCTGACCATTGGCACAACTTCCCACACCAGTACATAAAAAGGTTTTGATCAACAAAAACCACTTTTGGATCATCCAGATACTCCTAGAACAACTTCCGGATGGTCGCTGGTGCTGCCACTTGCTTGACCTCTTTTGCCATTGCCTCTGCACTGGACTTAAGCCCTGCAGATTGATCAACAGAAGTCAAGAACAAAAGGGGCAAGAGGAAATAATTGAGTTCAACAATTTAGTTATTAACATTTCTTCATACCAATTTTCTGATATGGAATTGCACACACTACAGAAAGGTCAATCCTTTGTACCGACCACGAACTCTAACACTTTGGAGCTGGCAATAAGTCTCTTCAAACTGATGAGAAACATCAGCCTTCGCAACTACTTTGAAAACATTGTTCCTAAGACCCCGCAACAAGATGATTTACTGATAGGTCTATGTCCTCATAGCACCTTTTTAGCTGCAGCGAGCCACAAGATAATCAACACTTTTGAAAACTTAGTCAAACAAGACATTTTGTCTCTGAAATTTCAACGAAACCTGAAACACTCCAACATGACAATGAAAGACAGAAGTATACTCAAGAAATTTGCTGACAATCAGTCTATAGTATGCCAAAATGCAGATAAAGGTGGTGCACTCGTAATCATGGACAGTTCTTTTTACAATGAACAAATATCTATTCATGTTGCAGACAACAACACCTATGCCAAATTGGATTACAATCCCACCAACGAATTCAAAGAAATACTTTTGACTATTCTACAGAAAGCGGTGGATGAAGATATCATCACAGAAAAAGTCCAAAAATTCTTGATTCAGGAATATCCGAAAACACTGTCGCTTTATACGCTACCAAAAGTCCATAAGGACCGAGAAAAAACTCCATTCAGATCAATAGTCTCCACCAGGGGCAGTATTCATGAACCCATAGGGAAATTCCTTGACAAACATCTGCAACCGTTGGTGATCAAAACCCCTACCTATATCCGTGATACAACTGACTTCCTGATCAAAATCAACATCATCGAACTTTCTTCTGAAGAATTATGGCTATGTACTATAGATGTCAAAGCCTTATATACTTCAATCCCCCATAATCTTGGCATAGAAGCTATTGAACATGCACTACTAAACTCATTAAACCACAACTACAACCTTTCCTGATGGAACTTCTTATGTTTACTTTATACCAGGGTTACTTCACCTGGAAAGACACATGCTACTTGCAACTAAGCGGTACATCTATGGGCAACTGTGCGGCTCCTGTTTATGCTAATCTTTTCATGCACCATTTTGAACAACAGTACATTCTCAATCAACCATCATGGCTACAACACGGAAACATTTTCCTTAGATACATAGATGACATTTTTGTACTATGGTCAGGAACCAGAAACACACTTGAGAATTTTCTTCAACAACTCAATGGAATTAATGAACGCATCCATTTCACGTGGACATATGACAAACAGTCTATTAACTTTCTGGATGTACAAGTACAACTGGAACAGAACAAATTTGTCACTACCCTATATCGTAAAGAAACTGACCGAAATAGCATCCTGCACTATTCAAGTTTTCATCGATCCAGTCTAAAAAACAATTTACCGCTATCTCAACTCTTCCGAGTCAAACGAATCGTCTCAGACTCCTCCGAATGTGAGAAACAAATGGATGAGATGTGTAACAGGTTCAGCACACGTGGATATCCATTAGAAATATTGACAACAGCCAAAAATAAGTGTGACACCGTCGACAGGAAAGATCTCCTTTCTCCCAAACCTAAACAAGACAGTAAACGAATAGCAGTAGTCTCCAAACACTCTATCTTGAGTAACAAGTACCGCAGCATTATCTTGAAACATTGGCAACTTCTTAGTAGGGAACCTGACTATGGAGGCCTTTTTGAACAAACACCCATTTTCTCATATACCAGAGGACCCAATCTCAAAGAGTTACTTACTCATTCCAAAACTGACACCAATATCATCAGATATAAGGGTTTATTACCGTGTTATAATTGCAGTAATTGTAACAAGACTATTAAAGGCAACACGATTCATCATCCCATGAAAGGAAGTATCATCAAGCTAAGGGTCAATGCCACGTGCAATACCTCTAATGTGATATATCTACTCAAATGTCCATGTGGCCTCTGCTATGTAGGCCACACAGAAAGGAAAATCAGAACCAGGATCCTTGAACACAAAAGCAAAATTAGAACTCATAACACCAAATCTACTGTAGCCGCGCACTTTTTGGATAAAAGTCATAATGTCTCCCAACTACAATTCACTGTTCTTGAAAATGTATCTTTGATTGAAGGTATCAACAACAAAAACAGGTTTCTACAAAGGGAGAACTTTTGGATACGGTATTTGTGTACGATGCAACCGACAGGACTCAATGACAGGATGGAATTCTTATGCTACCTTTAAACATCATTGTTTATTTACTGTTGTTTAAATTATCCCATTCGTAACCTTTATTTTATTCTTTGTTTAACTCGCTTTTCTGTTTATGCACTCCACTCCAAAATGGCGACCAACATTCACGAACTTGGTCCTCTTATTATGTTATTTCACCCACATTGAACGCCATCACCTAACTTTATCAATCTAACACACACACTTGCTCGCGTAACCACACAGCATATCGCAGAACCCCACCGGACTAAACACGCTCAAGATATTGTCCCAAGTAAGTACCCACAGCATGGGGACCCGATTATTAACCAGCACTTGTTTGTGCGCGTCACGTAATCTTTTGCCTTACCATCATTTTTTCAGATTGCATAATCTCTGACAACGGGCTTCGTTCGTATGTATTCTTCTTAACTTGATGTTCACACTGAGCATGGCACGTTCTTTTCTCACCACGTATAATCTCTTCGGTTTATCGAGTTTTAATCGATTACAGCTACATGCTGGTTCTGACTTCGTTCACACGCCGCACAATAGACATTAGGGGCCAGATGTAGGTAATCCCCGATTACCGATTCTTAAATACCGAATCATACCGATTCTGTATTTAAGAACTGGCAATAGGGATGTAGGTATATTTTCCGAATCAATTACCGAATCGGTAAGATTCGGTAATTACCGAATCGGTATTTACCGATTCGGTAATTGCCATTGATTCCTATGGGCCTCAAGGCCCGATTCGGTAATTGCCATTGATTCCTATGGGCCTTGAGGCCCATAGGAATCAATGGCAATTACCGAATCGGTAAATACCGATTCGGTAAAATTACCGAATTTACAAGGGGGACAGGGTGTCACTTTGACACCCTGTTGCACCCCTGATTCTGGCTTGTGTGCAATGTGACACACATACATGCCCTTAGGGCATGTATGTGTGCCACATGGCACAGGTGTACATGCACAGATGTGCATGTACACAGGAATTCATTATTTACCATGAGATAGTATTTCATGATAAATAACGAATTCTTAAGGGCCTGTGGCACTATTTTAAGTGCCACCTACATCTGTAATTACCGATTCGGTAATTATACTGAGTCGGTATTTTACCGAATCTGTAAATTTACCGAATCTGTAAATTTACAGATTCAGTTAAATTCGGGCCCCCTACATCTCAAAAACCAATCACCTATCGGTAACGGCCGAAATCGGCCGTTATCGACCGGTAATTGGCGACCTACATCTGGCCCTTGATCATTACACACTTTTCACATCTTTTTGGGAATTCACATTTCCGAAGGTCATACGCTTCCTCACCTCATGGATCACCATTATGTCACCCTATTTATCAGCTAGCTGCACAATTTCTGGTTTATGTTTGTCGCACACCCATCCTTACGTCATTGTTATCAGTATAACACCAACATGTGATATCTTGTGATTGTTGATTAAGTTAACATAAGATTTACAGGATGTTCCCCTTACCCAGACTGTTTTATCTTTTGTTACAGTATGTTCCCCTGATGAAGGGCAATAATCATGCCTGAAATGCATTGGGATTGAATTGAGAACTGCACACATGATGACTAGAATGAAGAAATCATGCTTTCAGTTTAAAATTTGAAAATTTGAAGACGACAATCAGTCATATGAAAGATTTCATGAATTAAATTCAGTGTTGAAACACTCGTGTTTTGGAAAAAACTGTATCTCCATATGACTCATGAGTCTTGTGCCATTGTGAAGTCGCTGAGGTGGGTGATTCTGCTGGCACACTGCAGTGGACAAGGCTGCTCTGCATTAGGATGTCACCCTTTCTTCCTCATCATCACCACCCACCATGATTGGGCTTGTAGCTGATGTTCCTTGGCTCTCCTTACCTTAACCACCATGACCATGTTCAGCAATTATTTTAATGTGCTCCTCCAATCGGATTGTGTGGTGTTTTTTCTTATGGGAAGCTTGTCCTCCAGTACCATATTTTGTACCAGGCTTACCTCGACACACATTTGTGTGGCAAATGGAGCATACTGCAATGTGATCTCCCTCTTTGCTACCTATAAAAAAGCCCCAAACTGGGGAGGAGTACTTTTTTACTGTGCCACTGCCAAAGCTTGAAGAGAAACCAGAGGTAAGTGGGCATGTCATCAATTGCCTCTCTGCAGTGCATACCTCTACTGAGGTAGTGGTTTGCACAGGTCTCCACTGTGGCTTTGCAAATATGGGAACTGGTGGTGCTGTCTGTGCCACATCCTTGGAGCAGGTTGAATAGCAATGTCAGACTCCTCTGTTTCACCTTCCACAATGATTAGCTCATCATCGTCATCCTCCTCATCATCCCCTTCCATAGTTCTAAGGTTTTCAGGAACTTTTCTTTTCCCTTGTCTCTCCTGGTGTCTCCTGGACTCTGCCAGGGTCTACACCATGTCCCTATCATCCTCATCAGAAGTGGTGCTTGGAGAAGATGGTGGAAAAGTTATCTTCCTTTGTCTTGCTGTAGATCTAGGAAACAAAGATTCTAAAGGGGAAATTCTTGCTCAACAGGAAGCGCATCAACATTCTCTCCTGCTTAAACATCAATAAGATGTACTATTGCTGCCTGCAGTTGCTGTCCACTTTGCTCTGTTTCATGAAATGATAGGATACTACTTTGCGAAAGGGACAAATCCTATTCATTGTTACTGCTTGTTGGCATCACTATGATTGCAGTGGTTTCCTCACTGACAGGCATGGTCTTGGACTTAGGTTGGATTGGTCCTGTTGATGTGGAAGTGCTGCTGTCAACTTGCTCACCGGAGGCTGCTGTGGCAGGCACTTGACGTGGTCCAAAAAAATGTTTGTTCCGACGCCACTGGTATGAAGCTACTTCTTCTCACTGACCACTTTCTTGAAAGCAACTTTCTTTGGGGCCATCTTAAAGCTCTCAGTTGGCAGTTGCAATACGCAGCACAACTGGAAGAGATTGGAGGACTGACATGTGATATCACTGTACAGGCCTTCTGTTTGGCAGTTCTGTGGGTGATGTCTCTTCTAAAATCACCTACAAGTAAAGAAGGAAGAAAAACATTTAGTGAAATGTGGCATTGTTGCAGTTTGAATTAGTACAGAAATAGACATTATTAGTGTGGTTGGTTACTTAGGTAATAACCACTTTAAAGTCAAACCACAAAACTATTGCATACAATGTAATTCCCCATCAGGATAACACACAATATACAGATAGAGCGCATTCCTTTATGTCCATATATTCTTAAGGACACCTCTGGCTCTCAGGGAACCGCATGGGTAAATGGAATAATAATATTTTAAAACATGCAGGTAGGTTTGTGCACATATGGCAAGCAATGGGGTTCAGGGGGAAATGGAATAATCGTTAAAAAAAATGCATGATGCTGATGTGTTTGCAGTGCACCACAACCAGGGTGTTCAAGAGGAAATGGAAATATACCTACAAATAACTGAATGCTGTTGTATGACTGTGTGCCTATGATGGAAGGATGGATGGATGGATGGATGGATGGATGGATGGATGGATGGATGGATGGATGGATGGATGGATGGATGGATGGATGGATGGATGGATGGATGGATGGATAGATAAATGGATCAACCAATGCAAAATTAACGGAAAGAGTTTTTTTAGGTAAAAAAGAAAAATATGTTTAAAGATTTTTTTATTACAAAAATGACAAAAAAATAAAATACAAAAATTAAAGACAACAAATTGAAAACATAAAATAATGATTTAAATTAAAAAACGATCGATAATTGCTAATGTTTGAATGGGAGGATGAGAAGAAACCTACTATGAGGCAAAGAGGTGCAAAATAAAAAATAAATGCAAAAAATGCTTGTAGTATATAAGCACAGTTCATCAAAATCATATTCTCTATATGCACACTACAATTATCCTCAAACATATTATTACATTGATATCACATCAATTCATGCAAGCCTATGGCAAAGGAACACTGTTTGGATGCACTACATGGTTGCCAGCCAGTGTCACACAGTCAAACAACAGCAAGCAATGAGATAAAATGTAACAAAGACACATACAAGCATATGTTAAAAAGCACACTTGCTGGATGCACAAAATGGCTCCAGCCACTGTCACATGGCCAAACAACAGCACTGAGCAAGGCGGCATGGGGAACAAAGAGAACACATTCAGGCCTCTAGACACAGACTACACAAAATGGCTCCCAGCTACATTGTATGGAGAACAAAGACAAATCAGTGGTGGCCTATGGCAAACACACACACACTGGACAGACAAAGGAGACATGGTAGCACTGAAGAAAACACGATTGTAATTCAGTAATGCCATAAATAAAAATTAACTGAGCTATAACAACACACATCCTCCCAAGAGATCAATTATTACCACACACATACACTCTGTGTACACAACAAAACAAGAAATGCAAAAAAAAACATTTTTTATTTATCAAATGCCATCGCATCCCTAAATGAAGTTTTAAAACAACATATACCACAGAACCAGTTGTTTCATGCACCCATGACTAGCACTGGCCTAGGTCTACTGGATGCCCCCTAGGCTGACTAGGCCACATAGTAAAATTAATAAATATTGCAAATGTAACAAACATGGAGAAAATGTACGGAACTGTGCAACATTATTCCTTTATAAACAAAGAATAATTAAATGCAAAAATATACCTTGGCTCCTACTGAAAAAAATGCAGGCCACCCACCACAATAATTTTGAAAAATCGAATAAAAGTCCAAACACATACTGGTGCTAACCCACTATCAAAGAAACAACACCCTTTAACAAGAGTTTTTTAACCTACTTATGAAATCTCAAATACAAAATCCTTAAATCCGATGGCATATATGCAGTAGACAAGGCGAGTGATCCTTACAACTTTAAATTCAAATGAAAAGTGACCAAGAGCTGTAAAAAGCACTGGGAGGAGCCTGCTGGACAGGAACAGGAAATTGGAGGCTCTGGGGCACTTCCCTCCTGTTGGGAAAAAAAAAGTTTTAAAAAAAGGCTTCTCGAACAAAAGAACAACTCCAAAGCTTCGATGGAGAAGAAAATCTACTTGAAAAGCCTCTTTAGCTGCTTCTCAAGCACAAAAGATACCTGGATTGAGCGTTCGCAACCGCGATTGGCACTAAATTGGCACTCTCGCAGCCGGAAGCAGTGAGAGCAAGTGTGAAGTCTCAGGTGTGCTTGCTAGCATCCTGAGAGTATCGTGGCACTCACAACCAATCGCCAGAACAAATATTGGTGGATAGTGGGCAAATCCGTGGTCAAATGTTGTTTTCCTTGGCGGACTGATAACACTTGTGCCTTGCCAGGGTTTTTTTGTTTATTGCATTCATGAAAAATAAGCTTGTAACATTAAATAAGTTCAAGCGTTCCTTCCTGGCACTATAAAAGTATATCTGGTTATATAATAGCATTTCTTCAAAAATATGAGCAAATTGATCAAATCAAGTAAGAGTGCATTAATCAAATCAGGCAACTCGCACCTCAACAAAAAAAATTTCAAAACAAAACCAATGTAAGAACGCTAGATGATGCTGACTAATGCAATGATTGAAGTCGTGAAATAATTACCACCCTGGCATTTGCATCTGCAATCACATTAGCATAGAGGCTCATTGAAAATGACTTCTAGAATACAGCAAATTGTCATACCATTTCTGGTCAAAAACATTCAAACTATTATTACAAAATATCGTTAATGTAACGGTAAAGACCCGAAAATGGATTTGAGATCATGGCCTGTGCTTCACGAAAGCCGATGTAGGAAGTAAGGTCACTGGTGATAGCTGACTTTTGAACACCACTATTACAGGCCACAAGAGAGTGCAGCGCATAGCCTAAATAATGGCCCCCGTTGCTACAGAAGAGGAACGCCATTATAAGTATGGCTCATTTTGAGTGGGGCACTTAAAAAGCTTGAACGAGAGCTGCTTGCGACAAACACAAACGCCACTAACTCCGTTTCGAGGTGTCGTATGATTCAAAGATTCTGAATAGATCAGTGTGTTTTCTATGTATACAATGACGAAAACGTCCAGGAACTCTCCCAGAACCTTGTTAATGAAGTATCGATATGAGGTAGGAATTTTGAAAAGAACAAACGTCTTTACTGAAAACTTAAACACACCAGATCTCAAAAACGTTGTGTAAATCAATACTGACTTTATAGTTGCAGCGTCATTTGAGGCTTGGGCAATGTTTTCCTGGGAATCGTTACAAAGCGTGACAATATAAACTGAAGGTTCCACATTTATTTTGGGCAAGAAAAAAAGTTTTGAGGTAATCTTTGAACTCAAGTGTTGTATAAAGACATCGACAAGATATGGTTCAAGGTAATCCCTAAGGTATCCGTTCTTTACCTTCATAAAAATATAAGAATGGCTTCCTGGCATGTTAGAGCCATAATGCTCTTAGAGTGACCTAGCGCTTAACAATTAAACTCTCAAAGGAATAAAATGGCGTGGATTACCCGAGTTTAGAAATGAAGAATACACTTCAATGTGGTTTGAAAATAAGTTTATTGGAAGTAAGCCCCAGACAGGTCTGGTACAGGTGAAGGTCAACAGAATAATCACTAGCAACCGTTTTACAACTGTCAACTGTGGAATGTGGTGTGATACGAAGTGGCAATGAGGTAAGGAATGAGTGATACGTCACAAAAGAACGTTTGCATGTAAATACATCATCTCAACACATCCTCTGTTCCACAAGAAAAATGATGAAAATGGGTGAAAAACAAGGGTGGTGAGGACACAGTGTAAATAGTGAGGAATTAATTGCTCTGACGGTTTTGCTCACCAGAAAATCGCATGAAGGGAAGCGCAGAGGTGTAGTAAAACACCAACAATATAATCATCATATTGTTTAGGTCTAACAAGTGTTCTCCCACAGCTACTGGGACAGTCAGAACCTCTGTTGGAACACGATCCACCACTCAAGGTATTGGCATCAGCTTGAATGGTGTCAGAGGGAACTTGTGCTCCATCAGAAGCACCAACACTCACCTCCGGTGCACCCACCATACAGCTGTTATGAACAGAGACATCAAAAATATCATCATCAAAATCTAACCACAAGTCTGAGTTGGTATTGGTCACTCTGGCTCGAGCTTTATCAAGTAATTTACCATTATGACTACACAAAGCAAGTCTACATATGTGCCAAATTTTCTCACCACTGAGTCTTACGGAGTTACAATGAATTTCACAAATGCGTAAAGGGCAAGAGTATCTGCTCTCTCCCTTCCTGGTTTTCTTTTCCAAACAGAACTTTCACTCAGTCACCGCACTTGACTGTCTTGTTCTTGTGCAATCCTTATAAGTTTTTTGTGCCAAACTTATTTTGTTACTCACACACCTAGGAGGCTACTCCTCCTGTTTAGAACATGGCATCCAGCCTAGTCTTTGCTGAGTGCTAACCTCCCTTTCATTATTGTGAACGGGCTGTTTCCAGTAGCGGTCGGTGGTGGGAGTGCTGCTGGGCGGTGACGTGGGAGGGTGGAAGGGCAGGGTGGGCGGTAGTAAACTATGGAATATGGCCAAATGCAGGTAACTGAACATATAAATAAATAAAACAAATGTTGTTGCGCGCACTGCATCGCAAAATTCGATGCAGTGCTGCAGCAGATGCTAGTCCAAAAGGTACCCTGGTAAACTGGGAGCATTCAAAAGGTGTTATAAAAGAAGTGAACATTTTGCTGTCCACATGTAAAGGTATCTGGTGATACGCCGATGTTAAGTCTTATGTAGAGAACCAACACATTCCTTTTGTGGCGGAAAACATTTTGTTGATGCATGGTAGAGGAAATTAGTCCACTAAAATATTTTTCTTGACTTCCCCGAGGTCAATGCATAGTCTTACTTTGCCATTAGGATGTTCAACATTCACCAAAGGGGAAACTCATTCAGCATATTGTACTAATTCGATAAAACCAGCCAAAATTAGGTTTTGTAATTTTTTATGCCCTTCTTCATGTACAGACATGGGTAAAGGTCTGGCCTTGTGTATGCATGGAACAGCTGTGGGCTTTAATTCAATGTGATGTACCAAATCATTAAGTAAACCAACCTTGCCTGAAAATACTTTGGGGTAATTTTTAACTAAGGAAGCACAATTCATGTCTAAATCAGTGATAGATAATGATGGTTCAGGACTGTTAGGGTTAAGAATAATACCTAAGTTTCCTTGATCAATACACCCTAAAACAAAAGGTCCTTTTTTAGCAACTAACAATCTACAGTTGGCTGTCCTATTCTTGTATTAGAAGACAAGATTCTTGCATCCCACAAACCTATTCTATCACCAGTGTAACTTTTCGCAATGACCTCGGCCTTGTCCAACTGTGCACCCAATTTGTACACGAAATGACTCTTCCAAATTTCTTCACAAACAATCATGAAGGGTGAACTAGAGTCTGCTACCGCATTCAATTTAACACCACCCATGCCCCCCTTCTGCTCCTTTGCCACCAAAATCACCTGCGGCGTACCCCATGGCTACTCCCTCAGCCCGACGCTGTTCAACATCTACATGGCATCCCTCGCCCATGTCGCCCAACAGCACAACCTTAACATCATCTCCTACGCCGACGACACCCAGCTGATCATCTCCCACACTAAAGACCCTCACACCACCAAAGCCAACCTCCATGAAGGAATGAAGGCTGTCGCCGAGTGGATGAGGAACAGCCGGCTGAAGTTGAACTCAGACAAGATGGAGGTCCTCATCCTCGGCTCCACCCTTCAGCCTGGGATGACTCCTGGTGGCCGACAACCCTAGGAACAGCCCGACACCCACCGACCACGCACGCAACCTGAAGGTCATCCTCGACTCCATCCTCTCCATGTCTAAACAGGTCAACGCCGTCTCCTCATCCTGTTTCAACACCTTCCGAATGCTCCGCGGAATCTTCAAGTGGATCCCCACCGAGACAAGAATAACAGTCACCCAGGCCCTCGTCACCAGCAGGCTGGACTACGGAAACGCCCTCTACGCAGGAACGTCGGCTAAGCTCCTGAGACTATTGCAACGCAGCCAGAACGGCTCAGCAAGTTTGATCCTGGACATCCCTCGCCACAGCCACATCACACCCCACCTGAGAGACCTGCACTGGCTCCCTGTCAATAAGAGGATAACCTTCAAACTCCTCATCCATGCACACAAAGCTCTCCACAAGACCGGCCCAGCATACTTCAACAGACGACTCAACTTCTACTCCCCCACCGCCAGCTCTGCTCTGCCAGCCTCGCCCTCGCCACTGTCCCCTGCATCCGAAGAATGACCGCCGGTGGCAGATCCTTCTCCCACCTCGCCGCCAAGACCTGGAGCAGCATCTCCACCAACCTACGGCAAACCCAAGACCTACCGGCCTTCAGAAGACTCCTCAAGACCTGTATCTTCAATCACTAGCACCACCCCATCACCCCAGCGCCTTGAGACCCTCACAGGTATGTAGTGCGCTTTACAAATGTCATGATTGATTGATTGATTGATGGCAAAGCATAAAAGACACATGAAAGCCTATGGCTGAATGGTGCTGACCCAAAGCCCTTTCTCTCTTTATTCATACTTTTTATTGTACTTGATGGTAAGAGGTCATCAAAACACCTAAATTGTTGAGGAGGCTTAACCCCTTCGGTGCTCATGACGGAACGGTTCCGTCATGAGCTACGGTTGAGCTGTGCTTATGACGGAACCGTTCCGTCATGACCACGCCCATTTTCATTGGGGCTCAGCACCGGGGGGGGGGGGGAAGCGGCCGCACGCAAGGGGTTAAAGTAAGAGGGGGATTGCCCTTTTGAGTGTGGTCTTATTTTCTGATACTTATCCGTACCATGCCCGATGACAGTCATTACTGAGACATTTCTATGAAGTGTGTTTAAATAATTTAACAATGTATACATTAATTTTCAGCAAGGAAAGGGGAGACTTTCTTTTACTGGAGCAAGAACTTCACCAACGGCCAGGGGTGCTGCCCTTTTATGTTTATTTGACCATGCTAACTTATTGCAAAATTATGCATCCAGTGTAATGCATCATATAGAGAGACAGTTCAGAGGGGTACTGTGAAAACAGTTTTGCTTTCGACAGTTATGTAGCATTAACTCGATTTCCTTGAGACCAGGTATGCCTTCAGTTTCTTTTCTGACATTGTTTGCATCCCAATCCACATTTGCTAGAAAGTGCTTAATCCCTTTTAACCTAATTTACAATCTTCAATGTTAAAAACTGCAATTTTGGCAGTGTTGTTTTGCCTGTGCTCACCAAGAAAATAAGCAATCCAATGATCCGATCTCCTTGTTCCAGAACCCCTTGTGAGCTCCTTTGTTCGTCTTTCTCTCATTCAATAGTGCATTAGATAAATGAGGATAAATATTTTTACTTGTTTTTCACATGCACACTATTCTTGCTTGCCGCGGTCGCTATCCTGTTTCCACTGACGTTGTAGGATCTCCGCATTACCTCTCTGGAGCTGCTGATGGAATCCCAAGAGGAGCCTCTGAATCTGAGGCAACCGTGAAAGAGCCATTGCTAGAACTGGTGCCCGGTGCACCAGAGCCTGGGATGCACAGGATGAGGTGGCACTTGAGGCAGGTGCATTAATCTTACTGGAGCTACTTTCTGCAGTGTAGTTTTCACAGGGTCTAGGGAGCGTGTCTTGAGACTAAATGTAATTTGCTTGCTCATTGGGAGCATTGAGGAATGGACTCTGTGGGTCATAAGGGCAAGGGTAGGACCTGTGCCTCTGAGATTTGAAACATACCATAGGCTTGCTTTTGTGCAACTGTGCCCTTCCCTCAGAACCAAAATCGTCTCCCCTAATAGCATTTCAGACGCTACCAAGATAACCAACGTCGTCAACTGAAATGGGGCATCGCTGCAAGGAAACAGGAACTTTAAGTGAAAAAAAGCAGGTGGTCTGACGGAAAGAACATGAGACTAGGCACAAGATTCGGCTGTCTGTTTTTTTTAACTCATATGACAATGCTTTTAAAACTACATGTACGAGAGTGATTTCCAAAGGATAGCCATTACCTGCTGGGTGGAAAATTACAGAGCCTAACATATCCACAAACGTTACAATGTCCACAGATTTTGTTTTAGTTTAATAGGCGTTATTGACAAATTTAACATCATAAAACACAGGGCAAAAATTTAACAATATTTGAGACTAACCAACATGTGAAATAAAAGTATGCCATGTAACAGAGCAGAAAGCTGTTTACATTTTAGGGTTTAGAGGGGAAAAGGGAAGGAGGAAAAGAAAAGGAAAGAAAGGGGGGATAGATAAAATATACTCTGTAAATAAGTATCAAGTAGCGATAAATACTCAGTCTTACTGAGTCTTAAGGGGAACATCCTTTACAACGCGGATGTTACCCCGCAGTACCGTTACAACACGTCTTTTACAACGCAAGTCGTAACCACGACTTGCGCTGGAGGGTGCTCAAGGATAAGGAGTAGTAGATTTACTATTCCAACACCTTCCCTACTGTACGTTGAGCTGACGAGCTCAGGTAACGCCCTACGCGCCCGGAGAGGTACCAGACCTGAGAACACTTTGGCAGCCTGCACAGCAACCCCTGAATATCTTCCTACACTCTGCTGATGAAGGACAATAATCCTGAAACACCGGTGTCCAGAGTTGGCCTGCAACTTTGCATTCACACTTCGGAACTTTTGAAAAGCACACCCGCTTTGAGAATACTGCATATACCATAATGCTCTTAGGGTATACCCGCTGGAATGGTGGAGTAGCGTGCGACCTATGGACCTTTTACTTCCCTACTGTACATAGGCTGGTGTTGGAATAGTAAATGTAACTATTACTAAGTCCGCACCCCTACAGCGCAAGTCGTGGTAATGACTTGCGTTGTAAAAGACGCGTTGTAACGGTACGCGTGGTAATACCACGCGATGTACTGTCATACATCCGAGTCTTAATGGCCTTCCTGAATTGTAAGTAGTTACTAAGGCCACAGATATGCGCAGGAAGCGCGTGCCAAAGGATGGCCACTCTACTGCGAAAAGAGCGACCTCCAGCACCAACTCTTCGTGTCCGGGGAACCACCACCAGGTGCTGACCCTGTGAACAGAGATGTCGTGAGGGGACATATGGCGAAAGAAGATTAGCCAGAATTTTCACCTGGTCACGGGCAACCAGCAAAGACGACGGATGGCCTCGGACACCGGACAAGCCCTGCGCAAACCTCAAAGGGTTCTTGCTGCCGCGTTCTGTGCCCTTTGCAGCCTCAGAACCTCCGCCTTATTAGACCCAGATATAAAGAGCAGGCATAATCGAGTCTAGACAATACAGACGCCTGAATAATAACCCGACGCGTGGGTGCATCAAAGAAGTTCAACAAGTGTCTAAGGTCTGTAGAATTCCAAAACAGGTCCCTGACACCTTTTTGGTGTGAACTCGAAAATTGAGGGATGAGTCCAGTCATACCCCCAGGTTTTTCACTACCTGCTTGGGGGGGGGGTGGGGGGTGGGCCTGCCAAGGCTAGCTGGCCGCCAGAGTTCACTCGACTGACCATGGTGAAATGAAATGAAATGAAAAGAACATTAATAAAGTGCTGTAGCTGCCCTGAGGCATCCTAGCGCTGCAAACAACGAGTGTAAGGAGAGTGCTAAAGTCTATAGGGGTTATTGAATAGCAGAGTTTTTATGGATTTGCGGAAAGATAGTAGGTTGGACTCTGCTCGCATGTGGAGGGGAAGGGCGTTCCAAAGTTTAGCTGAATTGAAGGAAAAAGAGCGGCTGCCACACCTAGTTCTCTTAATTTTAGTGACTACAGCGAGGGAAGAGAATGCCGAACGAAGCTGTCTGTTAGGTTGGTAGGGGGTGATCAGTGATTGGCTTATGGCCGGGCCCGTTTCCAGAATGCCCTGTGAGCAATGCACAGGGCGTTAAATTGAATTCTTTCCATGACCGGAAGCCAGTGCAGGCTCTCTAATCCTGGGTGGGTTAAAAGTCAACAGGGGATCTAAAGGAGTGTGCGAGCTGCACAGTTTTGGATAATCTGGAGTTTGCGAGTAGTGGATTGAGGGGGCCCTAGGTAGAGGGCCTGCCCTTAGTCCAGGCATGACAGGATGAGGCCCTGGACCATGATTTGTCTTGCCTGAAGCGGGAGAAGGGGAACATTTGTTTGTAGCATCCTAAGTAATCCATAACATGAGACTTGGGGCTAGATGTAGGTCACCAACTACCGGTTGGTAACGGCCGATTTCGGCCGTTACAGACCGGTATTTGGATTTTCAGATGTAGGGGGCTTAAAAATTACCGATTCGGTAAATTTACAGAATCGGTATTTACCGATTCTGTAAATTTACCGAATCGGTAATTTGAAATGTAGGTGGCACTGAAAACAGTGCCACAGGGCCTTAAGAATTCGTTATTTAGCATCAAATACTATTTGATGGTAAATAACGAATTCCTGTGTACATGCACATCTGTGCATGTACACCTGTGGAATGTGGCACACATACATGTATGTGTGTCACATGGCACACAAGCCTGAATCAGGGGTGCAACAGGGTGTCAAAGTGACACCCTGTCCCCCTTGTCAATTCGGTAATTTTACCGAATCGGTATTTACCGATTCGGTAATTGCCATTGATTCCTATGGGCCTCAAGGCCCATAGGAATCAATGGCAAGATTCGGTAATTACCGAATTCTACAGATTCGTTAAATCAATCGGTAAAAATACCTACATAGCATTTACCGATTTGTAAATACCGAATCGGTAAAATTCGGTATTTACGAATCGGTAAATGCCATTACCTACATCTGGCCCTGAGAGTTTTGCCGCTTGGTGGTTAAAGTTGAGGGAGTGATCCAGCCAGATGCCCAGGCTTTTGATTGTGTTTTTGGGAGCTGGGGCAGGGCCAAGGGTGCATTGAGGGAGGGAGAGTTTCCTAGGAGCATAAGCTAATTTTTGTCTTCATTTAGTTTTAGACAAGAGAGTGACATCCAGTTGGCCACCTCCACTAGACAGCTGCTTAGGCCGCTAGGTGTCTTGTCCAGCTAGTTTAAGGCCACCACTAGCTGAGTGTCATCGGTGTAGGTGATGATTTTTATGTCAAAAGGGCAGATAATCTCAGTTAGGGGGTCAGCTAAAAAGGATCTGAACCAGGTGATGGCCTTTCCTGACACTCCTAAGTTCAAAAGCCTGTGGATCAGTATGTGGTTTACAGTGCCGAACGTGGCACTTAGATTGAGGAGGATGATTGCTGCGAAACCTCCTTGATCGAGGATTTTCGTGGCCTCCTCGTTTACTGTGAAGAGGGCGGTTTCGCTTCTATGCTGGGGGCAGAAACCAGTTTGAGAGAGATCGAGTATGTGGTTACTTTCTAGAAACTCTACCAGTACTGAGTTGATATGTTTTTCCAGGATCTTACTCAACCACGGTAGAAGGGAGATTGACCGGTAGTTGCTGGGGTTATCTTGCTCAAGGTTCGGCTTCTTTAGTAGAGCCTTGACCATGGCACATTTCCAGGGTGAGGGAACAATGCCAGAGGAGATGGAGGCGTTGAGCAGGTCGAGAGCAATAGGGAGGATGTTTCCTATGACCGGCACCAAGGCACGTGGGGGTGCCGGGTCTAGGGAGAATCCAGATTTCACCTGGTGCATGATGGAATCTAACCTGGTGAAATCAAGAGTGGGGAGGGTGTCCAGAGTGGCTGGGTATCCAAATCCTGAGCTGATTGTAGTTGCCAGGGATGGATCAGGTTGAATGGGGAAACAGAGGTATGTATTTTTTGGAGGAAGAAATCTGCCAGATTGTTGCAGCGGGATTGAGCGTCGTTCGGATTAGGTTGTTTCTGAGGTAGTTTAAGGAGGATTTTGGCAATCCGATAGATTTTCTTGGGGGAGTGAGCAGCTGCCTTAATTTTTTCTTCATAGAAAACTGCTTGAGAGGCTTTGATTTCATCTTTATAGGTTTTTATTGCCTCCCTATACACGGATTTACTAATGGAGGAGTAGTCAAGTCCCCATTTCCTCTCTAGCTTTTTACAATATCGTTTAGGTTCCCGTAGTTTGGGGGAATACCAGGGAGAGGTTCTTGTACTATGTTTTGTTTGAAAGCATTTTATGGGTAGCACCGCATCTAAAGAGCTATGAATCCAGCAATTGAATTCCTCGTTAGCTATGGTGGGGTTGGGGTTACTAGTTGGTCTAGAAACTTCAAGGGCCGATGTGGAGTTCCAAGGGAAGTTTGGACCAGTTACGTTCCCTACGTGCAACCGTGTTGGAGGGAAGGGGGGAATCGGAGGTAACACAGGACAGAGGGATCAAAAAGTGATCGGACCAGGGGAGCAGGGATGGCACTCCCATTGTAAGATCTGTGCAGTTGCTAAAAACAGGGTCGAGTAAATGGCCTTTAGTGTGAGTGGGTTTGAACAGTATCTGTTTGAGTTGTAGTGCAGAGAGGCTCATAATCAGTTCTTTGGTAATGTGGACGGAGGTATCCCCTAATAGTGTGAAGTTGGATGGCAGGCATGCCAGCTTCAATATGATTGGGGGGAGGACATTTAGGAATTGCCAAAGGGCCCCGGGTGGGCGTGAAATAAGTAGCCCAGAGAAGGTATTTGTGGGGTAGAAGTCAATGGTGAAAGAGAGACTCTCGCAATCTGGTAACATGTCTGGGAGACTGCAGCAATTGTAGAGGTCTTTACAAATAATCGCTAGGCCTCCTCCTCTGTCCTTTTTGTGATCCTCTCATTGTATGAGATATCCATGGGGGAGGGCTTGAATGAGGTCTGGCTCTGACTCTGCATTAAGCCATGTTGTCAGGAAGAGGGCATCCGGTTTGAGTTCTTCTAGAAGCAGAGCGATTTCAGTGGAGTGCTTGGGAAGTGATCTGCAATTTAGAAGGTACATGTTTAAATGGACATCCTTGCTGGGGGAGCCAAGTACGGTGATAGTGGGTTGGAAGTGGAGCCCACAATGTTGAAATCTGGTGTGTTCAGCTGCCACTTTCCATGAATGTTGGCAACTCACAGATGTCATTCCTTTGAGGTTAAGGAGGGAGTGAGAACTATAAAATCTGGGGTGTGGCTGCAAACGGGCAGCGGTTGTGGCCCCTGGGCCTGTCCAGGTGCGGATGGGCGCAGATGGGCTTGCCTTTGGTGCGCCCACTGCGCGCGTCCGCTAACAATACCTCCGACTTGCTAGCATTCAGCTGGAGACAGTTGGTGGTCATCCTCTCGGCAACAGCCACAAGGTCGCCCTCAAACTTAAGGGCGTCCCGCTCGGTGTTATTGGAGAGTGCCACCACCAACTGTGTATCGTCAGCATAGGAGACCATAGATGTTAAATAGCCGGAGGCTGAGGGAGGAACCCTGTGGCACCCCTTGTTTGATAGAGTGTTCGCGTGAGGCAAATGGGGGAAAGATAATTCTGCCAAAGAGGAGAACGCAAAAATGTGTTTCTGCAGATTATCTTTGGTCGACAGATAGGTCTTAACAGTGAGCAAGTATGTTTAAATAGAGGCAGAGATGTAAAATTGGTTTTAGCTGTAAACGCAAGAATATCTCTGATAGAGAAAGAGGAAAATAAGCAGCGTTCAATGCAAACCCATAAACTGGTGAAAGAGGAAACATCTGTATGGAGCCAGTAAGAAGATTGTTTAAGACAAAAAGCTTTATGATACTACCTAAAGTTTGGAAAGTTCACACCTAAGGTTTGGAAAGGAGGGAGTCAAGTTTTTTTAACTACATGGAAGGAATGTGAACTAGGATCATTGAAATAATATATAATATATTAAGAGCGACCATCATCTTGATAGAATCAAGGCATCCCCAACAAGAAAGAAAAAGAGGATTCCAGGAGGAGAGTAGTTTTGAAACACGATCAAGACTTTCTTTCATGTTTATTTAACCAAATCCAAAATGGAATTTGTAAACCATAAACCTAGGTATTGAATTCCAGAGCTATTCCAATGAAATCCAGTTGAGTCAAAGTGATGCTTGAGGGGGGCATGGCCAACTAGTATGGCTGATCAGACGTGTTTCTGATCGGCTCCGTCCCTGGCCCCGTAAATCTCTATAGAATAAGGCATAACGGCCGTACCCCGGAGGAATATTTGAACACCCCTGGACAAGGGGATGTCAATGATCACCATAGGAACCCCGTTGCATACCTGTGAGAGAAGGAGGTCACTTTAAAGAGTTGCAGGTGATCAGAGATCGTACAGAGAAAATGGCGCCTCGCACCACAGCAGACTCCGAGTGGCACTCTGCCTAAATCCTCAAGACTCCTGTCGTGGCTGCGGAGGGCCAAACCGGCTCACAAAAGCAGGTGAGGACACTCCATGTGCAGCCCAAATACCTTATTGCGCCTCAAAGTCACGGCGGAGGTGGCAGGAAGAGATCTTGTTGTGGGAGCCCCGAGTCCGCAAGATGGTGAGCTTGGTGTTGTGGAGAAGGAACGCTCGGCAATGGCACTAACTCCTGCTCTGGAGACGCGCCGGCTACCCGAATACAGGCCACACGTTCCCCTCCCAGCGAGACATCATGAAGCAGCACACGGATTGCAGAGTGCAGCGCTTGAGTATCCGATGCGCTGCAGGTGACGGAGTTGACTGAGAGCGGGTCCTGGAGGCACCAATCCATTAGCCCTCAAACGGCAATTACAGCACAAAGTGGTGGACAGATACATGCTAGCAGAAGATATCCCGTAATCAGGAGGTAGTCACATGGAGGGACGCCCTGGGGTCCCCCTGTGATTTTGTGGAGTCCTGTTGCCTGACCCTAACATGACCTCCAAGATGGGGAAAGAACTACATTAAAGTGCACCCGCAGCACCTCAAAGGCTACTAAGTGGGCCCCCTGCTTACACAGCATTGCAAGGGCGAACCCAGAGCTATACTAGGTCGGGGAGCACAACAAAGACACCGAGGGGACCCACTGAGACTGCGGCACAGCAGGGCCAAAGGCTGGAGAGGACCCCCAAAGAGAGAAATGTAGCGGCCTGAGGCCTCCCCGTGGACACGAATGCTCCGCATTGGTTCTGCAAGACAGAAGGGGCGGCCAGAAGCTGACCAGGAAGCGGACCCCTGTGCCCTCGCAGGCGGTCGCTCCCTCCTCGCTGCTGCTGCTCGCCTGCCTGCCTACCTGCTGCTCTGCCGCTCGCTCGCCTGCCTGAGGTCTCAGCTGCTGCCTGGCAGCTCCCTTGATCGCCGAGACCTCTGCTCACCTCCCCCACGCGGCTGCCCTCCGCTTCTTCCTCGGCCTCGCCTTCTGCCCGCAGCTTGCCGCCTCTGCCCCCGCTCCACACCGGCCCGGTCACCTCCGTGATTCCCGCCGCTGACCCGTAGCTCTGCCTCCCCTGCTCTCCCATTGGCCCTCCCGCCTCCCGGCCGACCCTCCCTCACGGCCCCTACTTAAGGGGTCCCTGCCGGGTCATTCACTGTGACCCCTGTGCCCTCGCAGGCGGTCGCTCCATCCTCGCTGCTGCTGCTCGCCTGCCTGCCTACCTGCTGCTCTGACGCTCGCTCGCCTGCCTGAGGTCTCAGCTGCTGCCTGGCCGCTCCCTTGATCGCCGAGACCTCTGCTCACCTCCCCCACGCCGCTGCCCTCCGCTTCTTCCTCGGGCTCGCCTTCTGCCCGCAGCTTGCCGCCTCTGCCCCCGCTCCTCACCGGCCCGGTCACCTCCGTGATTCCCGCCGCTGACCCGTAGCTCCGCCTCCCCTGCTCTCCCATTGGCCCTCCCGCCTCCCGCCTCCCGGCCGACTCTCCCTCACGGCCCCTACTTAAGGGGTCCCTGCCGGGTCATTCACTGTGACCCCTGTGCCCTCGCAGGCGGTCGCTCCCTCCTCGCTGCTGCTGCTCGCCTGCCTGCCTACCTGCTGCTCTGCCGCTCGCTCGCCTGCCTGAGGTCTCAGCTGCTGCCTGGCCGCTCCCTTGATCGCCGAGACCTCTGCTCACCTCCCCCACGCCGCTGCCCCCCGCTTCTTCCTCGGGCTCGCCTTCTGCCCGCAGCTTGCCGCCTCTGCCCCCGCTCCTCACCGGCCCGGTCACCTCCGTGATTCCCGCCGCTGACCCGTAGCTCCGCCTCCCCTGCTCTCCCATTGGCCCTCCCGTCTCCCGCCTCCCGGCCGACCCTCCCTCACGGCCCCTACTTATGACGCCCCCTCAGCGACCGCGCAGCGGACGTGCGCAGCGGGAGCGCCGAATGAGCGCCGAAGGTGCGCCAAAGGTAAGCCCGTCTGCGCCCGTCCGCGCATGGACCGCGCCCAGTGCCAGGACCCCTGGCCCCCACCGACAGAAGCCGACCCGACGAATCTACGACGCCACCGAACTCATCGCACTCAACACGGGCAGGACCCCGGGTTGCTACCGAGCCACACCGAGACGCACCCACGGACCCTTCAGCTGCCACTCCTGCAAGTTCACCTGCAACCGGACCCAAGCCACACCAGCACCCACCAAGCCGAACACCAGCAGCACCCACCTGAAGTGCATCCTGCTCAACACCCGCTCCGTCCACAGACACGCCGTCGAGCTCTGGAACCTGCTCGACACCACAGCCCCAGACGTCGCCTTCCTCACGGAAACCTGGATGAACGCCTCCTCAGCACCCGACATCGCCATTGCCATCCCGGACGGCTACAAGATCATCCGGAGGGACCGCGTCAACCAGACAGGAGGAGGCATCGCCATCATCCACAGGAACACCATCCGCATCACGACCAACACCGACGACACCCTCGCACCCGCTGAACACCTGCACTTCCAGATCCACATCAACCCCAAGACAACCCTCAGAGGCACCCTCATCTACAGACCCCCGGGACCACGCACACAATTCAGCGAAGACATCGCCGACTTCATCAGCCCGCACGCACTCCTCTCCGCTGACTACATCCTCCTCGGGGACCTCAACTTCCACCTGGAGAACAACAACGACCGCAACACCACCACCCTGCTGGACAACCTCGCCAACCTCGGACTCAAGCAACTGGTAACCACCCCCACCCACTACGCCGGACACACACTCGACCCCGTCTTCTCATCCAGCAAGGACATCGCCTTCAGCCACGCCACGGGACTCCACTGGACGGACCACAGCTGCGTCCACTTCAGCTTCAAAAGGACCACGCTCCACCATCACCAACAACAGGTCCCCCGCAGAAGCTGGAACAAGATCACAGCCTACCAGCTCGCGTCTTCCCTGAGCAAGAAGCCTCCCACCAGCACAACGAACCCCAGCCAAGCCGCCACCAACCTCACAAAATGGATCAGCGACTGCGCAGACGACCTCGCCCCTCTGAAGACCCCACCGAGCAGACCCGGCAGCAAGAAAGCCCCATGGTTTAACGACGAACTCAAGAGCTCCAAGAAGAACTGCAGAGCACTCGAGAAAACCTGGCGCAGAGACCCAACACCGGACAACATGACTGCCCTCAAGCTCGCCACCCGAAAACATCACCAACTGATCCACGCCACCAAGAAAACCGCATTCAAGGAACGACTGGACAACAACGCACACAACAGCAAGGAACTCTTCAACATCGTGAAAGAGCTCTCCAACCCCAACGCCGGAAACAACGTCATCACCCCGTCGCAAGACCTCTGCAACTCCCTCGCCTCCTACTTCCACAACAAGATCGCGGACATCCACAACAGCTTCAGCACTCAACCGACGCACGCCACAACCGAACCACCGCCCCCCACCACCACCCTCCGCGCCTGGACTCCGATCAGCACCGAAGACACCATCCGCACGATGAACTCCATCCACTCCGGATCTCCGACAGACCCCTGCCCTCACCACGTCTTCAACAAGGCCGACACTGTCATTGCACCCCACCTGCGGGACATCATCAACTCCTCCTTTGACACCGCCACCTTCCCAAAGAGCTGGAAGCACGCCGAACTCAGCGCTCTACTCAAGAAACCATCAGCCGACCCCACCGACCTCAAGAACTACCGCCCCATCTCGCTGCTCCCGTTTCCGGCTAAAGTCATCGAGAAGACTGTCAACAAGCAACTGGCCGCCTTCCTCGAGACGAACGGCTCCCTCGACCTCTCGCAGTCTGGCTTCCGGGCCAACCACAGCACCGAGACCGCCCTGATCGCAGCTACCGATGACATCCGAGCCCTGCTCGACAACGGAGAAACGGCGGCCCTCATCCTCCTGGACCTCTCCGCGGCCTTCGACACCGTCTGCCACCGTACCCTAGTACAGCGCCTCAGCAACGTCGGAATCCAGGAGAAGGCACTGGAGTGGATCATCTCCTTCCTCGCCGGAAGGACACAGAGAGTCCGCCTCCCCCCGTTCAGATCGGAGGCCACCGAAGTCATCTGCGGCGTTCCTCAAGGCTCCTCGCTCAGCCCAACGCTCTTCAACGTCTACATGAGCCCCCTCGCAGCCATCGCACGCCAGCACAACCTCAACATCATCTCCTACGCCGACGACACCCAGCTGATCCTCTCCCTCACCAACGACCCCACCACCGCCAGAGCCAACCTGCACGAAGGGATGACAGACGTGGCCAAATGGATGACGAACAGCCGCCTGAAACTGAACTCAGACAAGACGGAAGTCCTCATCCTAGGATCCTCACCCTCCGCCTGGGACGACTCCTGGTGGCCCCCCGCCCTGGGCAGCGCACCCAAACCAACAGACCACGCACGCAACCTGGGCTTCATCCTGGACTCCTCCCTCTCCATGACCAGACAAGTCAACGCCGTCTCCTCGTCGTGCTTCAACATCCTGCGCATGCTACGCAAGATCTTCCGATGGATCCCCTCCGAGACCAGGAAGACGGTCACCCAGGCCCTCGTCACCAGCCGTCTGGACTACGGCAACTCCCTCTACGCCGGAACCACCGCCAAACTCCAGAAGAGACTCCAGCGGATCCAGAACACCTCAGCACGACTCATCCTGGACATCCCCCGCCGCAGCCACATCTCCGGACACCTGAGAGACCTGCACTGGCTCCTGGTCAACAAGAGAATCACCTTCCGGCTCCTCACCCACGCACACAAAGCCCTACACAACCAAGGCCCAGGATACCTCAACAGCCGCCTCAACTTCTACGCTCCCAAACGCCAGCTTCGATCGACCAGCCACGCCCTCGCCGCCGTCCCCCGCATCCGAAGAGCCACCACAGGAGGAAGGTCCTTTTCCTACCTGGCCGCCAAGACTTGGAACTCCCTTCCGACCCGCCTCCGCCTGACCCAAGACCACCTCGCCTTCAGGAAGCAGCTCAAGACCTGGCTGTTCGAGCAGTAGCGGACCCCCCCCCCGCGCCTTTAGACCCTCCGGGTGAGTAGCGCGCTATATAAATGCTTTGATTGATTGATTGATTGATTGATTGATTGATGCCACCCAAAAAGACCCCCAACAACAAGGTCTCCAACTACATTGCCGCACAGGCACCGGAGCGGAGGGAATGAGGCGATATCATTGACGGGGACCATGGCACTAACTCAAGAGGACAGCTTGTCTTCCCTGCTGTATTTCAAAAAGGAACTCCTGGCAGACATCAAGGCTGACATAGATGCCTCCTTTGAGTCATTCTGGGCAGAGATGAGGGAGAAAATGGTATTCCTGCAGGCCGATGTGGACTTGGTGGGCTCCTGCACGCTGGACCTTGAGGCAAAATACCAAGAGCCGGCCGATCGCCTCACACCCTTGGAAGAAGGCTCGGCGGACCTAGGTGGTTAACTGCGAGCCACCTTGCTTAAATGCAAGGATTTGGAAAACCGCTCTCAACGCGACTACATCCGAGCAAGAGGGCTGGAGGAAGATTGTGAGGGCCCGACTGGAGGCGTTCATGGTGGGCTTGTTCTCCTCGGTTTTGGGGGAGGATGGCCCTGAGGTTCAGCTAGAGAGAGTCCACAGAGTGGGCCCGTGCCTGCCGTGGAAGAATCGGATGCCTCGTGATGTACTGGTGAAGTTCAGCTTGCTCAGGACCAAGGAAATGGTTCTCCAAAAAGCGAGAGCTATCGACAAGGTCACCTTCCAAAATGCTACATTTGCACTCTACCAGGATGTGGCACAAAGTACGCTCCTAAGGCGTCAGCAGTTCCGCCCGGTTACCGATTTTCTAAGGGAAAAGAGAACCAGAAATCAATGGACATATCCCTTTGGAATAGCCTTCCAATGGGACAACAAATATCAACACTGCACAGAGTTGAAAGAAGCTGCAGAATTATTGGGAATTGAGATCTCCACCTCACAAGACAAGACCTGTTCACAAGACACGGAAGGTGAACGGCGGCGCAGGCGACAGGGTGGGGGCCCACGGCAGACAATAGGCTCCGGAGGTAAACAAACCACAGATTGAAGCCAATGAAAGACGACTCCTATGCTGTATAACACAAATCCCATGGGTAGTGAAGATATCCCGAACTGCCTGGTCGACAATGTGAGGCCAGATGGTGCGAAGGACTTGCATCTACCTTAACTGAGATAGGTACGCGACAGGATGGTCTCACGACTGAACTATGCACCAATTGGCATGGTACTATCTACTGCTAATGAACCCTATGCTGTACCTCACAAATCCTTGAGGAAATGACGGAACCCGAACTGGTATGTTGATGCTTAGAGGGTGAATGGAGCAAAGGACTTGCATTTATCTTGACTGAGAAGCTCGCACCAGGCCTCCCTGCCTTGGGGGCCGCCGGAAGAAGCCATGGAGAGCTGGTTGGAGTGGAGGACTTGCAAGCTTTGTCCCCATGGGGGGCCCAGGTGCTTGGGCCTTACAAGACGACCCGGTCCCAGACCCTGTCTTTGGGGCCATTTGGGTGCACGATGCCAGTTGCGAGAGGATGAGGGGACTGTCCTATCTCCGCTGTGGTAAGGGGTTTTCAATTGGAGGGTGGTGGATGCGGAGGACTTGCATTTTTTCTGATCACCAATGGTGCCGGTGGGTCTTTACCTATATGTTCACTGATAATTAGTTGTATATTGTTACAAATCATATGCCTTGATTTTTGCTCAAAGAGGGTCTAGGGAATCAGGAATGGTAACATTCCCGAGTGCATCTTTTTTGGGAGATCCCCCTCTTGGAGGGAGATTCTTCACACTCGTTTTTATTATTTGTTCTGGTTAGTTAATTTAATTTGATGTCATGGCGCCCTTTTAATATAGTTTATGGGACGGGGTGGGTGGGAGGGGGCCCAGGAGCTACACTTAGCAGAGACCCTCGCCCAGGGGGTAAAATTCCACCCAGTTATTAATGGCGGTCAGGACTACAACCTGGAGCCTGCTCTTCTTAACGCCCGAAAGCGCTCCTAAACCTCAATGCTAAAATCTACTCAAAAATTCTGGGCACTCGTCTTGAATCAATCCTTCCCGGCCTTATAGACCCACACCAATTGGGATTTATTAAGGGTCGACAGACCCATGATAATTGGCGTGGCATTATCCATTTATTGGAAAAGGCCCAGAAAAAAAAAATTCCAGCAGCGCTTCTCATGCTAGATGCGGAGAAAGCTTTTGATCGCGTGGAATGGGCTTTTTTTGTTTAAAGTACTTCAGCTCTTTGGCTTCAACGAAGCCTTAATAGGGATGATTTGAGCCAATTATCACTTTCCTATTTTCCGGGTCCTGGTCAATGGAGTTGCTTCCCTTCCATTTAACCTGGCCCACGGGACGAGGCAGGGTTGCCCACTATCCCCCCTCCTTTTCTCCCTGAGCATAGAACCCCTGGCCCACAGGATATGGGGAAATCCAGACATACGGGGGATACGTTTTGGCACAGGCAATCATAAGATTTTGCTCTATGCCGATGACGTGCTTCTCGCAGTCTCAGAACCTCTGATCTCCCTGCTGGCTATTCAAGAAGAGCTGGTGATGTTCGAGTGGGTTGCAGGATTTAAGATTAATCTAACTAAGTTCTTCTTACTGAATTTGACCCTCCCCAAAGAAGAGTGGAGGCAGGTGAAAGAGATGTCACTTTTTTGCTGCACCACTAAGGAGATCACCTATCTAGGAGTTAACCTCACCCCCTGTATACGAGATCTCTATAAAGCGAACTCCCCCCCTCCTCCGCTAGCTAAAAACTGATCTAGGTAAATGGAGCATGGCATACATCACCTGGCTGGGCAGGATTAATGCCATCAAGATGAATGTTCTCCCCCGCTTGCTTTACCTCTTTCAGGGGTTGACTATCCCGGTAGAGGACGGTCTTGTCAGGGAGCTCCGACACATGATTACTACATTTATCTGGCAGGGAAAGAGGGCGCGCCTGCCCTATGGCCTGCTCACGAGCACGCGCAAAGAGGGGCGCCTGGCGTTACTGGACTTTCAAGCATATTATTGGGTGGATCAATGGCGGGTAATCACGTAATGGTCACTGCAAGCCTCAGAGAAGCATTGGCTTCACATAGACAGAGAAGTAATGGGGCACAACATCTGGGACCTGTTATGGAAACCAAAACAGGATAGACCACTCAACGCTTACATCAGCATTCCCACTTCTACCACTTTAAGGGTTTGGGATTTCCTTACTAAAAGGTTACACCTTACAGCCTCCCCCTTCCCTTATACATCTATCCATTGTAATGCTGAATTCCCCCCTGCACTTCAGGAGGGACCTTTTGAGGCTTGGAGGGAGGGAGGGTGCCACATGATTTCTCATCTATTTGACAAAGGTGAACTCCATACCTTCCAAGAATACAAAACATAATTTGCATTGACGGCCACAGAAGAATACCACTACTTGCAGCTGAAACACTGGATTAAGCAACCCCTGGTGTGTCTGGCCGCTACCAGGGCTCTGTTCCCCATTGAGAAGTTTGCCCAGTCTGGTTCCACCTCCAAAGGATGCATCTCCTTCTTATATGCTCTTATACAAGCTCTGAGTCCTAGATTGATCCCACGTTTTAAACGTTTCTGGGACGCACTTTTGGATTCCCCCTTAGAAGACAAGCAATGGGAACATGTCAGTAGGGATATAGTGAAATACAATTGCTCCATGTTCCATTATAAGCTTATGTACGATTGGTACCTATACCCTCAGAAATTCCACAAGATTTTTCCCACCGCATCGGACAGGTGCTGGCGGGATTGTGGCTTTTCTAGGGGACTTCCGGCACATCTGGTGGGATTATCCCTCCATACAACCTTTCTGGAAGGAAATCTTAACCCAAATTAAACTCATCCTGGGCTATCCTATTCCCAGCTCTTTGGAACACTTGTTGCTGGGGATACAGTATTCTTCCTTGAAACACCAAACACAGAGTGATAGGTCTGTTGTGTGACTTTGTCTGGGGGCAGCCGAAATGTCAGTGACTGCTGCATGGAAATAACAGGAAGCACCATCTCTTACCCAATGACATGCGCGGCTGTGGAGGGTGTTGGCATTGGAGGGCATGGCTGTCATAGTTGATGCCAGAAAAGGCTTCGACTATATTTGGTCTCCATTGGTGAGCTACCTTTCGGAGGGGCTTCCACTGACGGCCTGCGCCCCACGACTAAGGGCCTTCAACTTGTTCCATATCTAATCACTCCACAGTTATGGGGGCATTGTGCAGTGCAAAAGCCACCCGAGTAATGAACCCAGTATCCCCACCCTCATGATCACAGTATTATAATTTGCACCATGACATCATAGTTTTGTTCATTTTTTAGTTATGTTTAGATTTCCTTTTCAGGTTATTCTCTTAAGAGGGTTGATTGAGGTTCATAAGCAATAGAATGATTGCAACATGTTGTGATTGAGCTGATTATTAAAAGCCTATACATCACAGACCTATTGAAGAAGCTGTAACCGACATGTGTGATCTGTAACTCTGGCTGCCTTTTATTTACTTAACTAATGTTGCATATGTCATGCCTATTGTTTTACTCTCAAAGAAACTTCTAATAAAAAGAATTTAAAACAAAGTAATGCTTGAGGCAAAATTTGGTTAAAGGAAGAATTTCTGTTTTGTTAGAGTTCATCTTATAACCAGACACTGCTGAAAAATCCAAAAATCCTTGTAAGAATGGCGGAATAGAAATTTCTGGGTTTGATATAAAGAGTAGAATGTCATCTGTATATGCAGAAAGTTTCAAAAGATGGTCTCCATATAAAAATCCAGACATAGAAGAGTTATGACGAATGTGAGTCAGAATGGGTTTGAGAGATAAAATAAAAAGAAGAGGAGATAATGGGCAACCTTGTCGGACACTGCGATGAAATGAAAAATGTTTTGAAAGAAGATCATTAACAATATTAGAAGCAGTGGGAGCCGAATAGAGTAATGAAACCAGGGAAATGAATTCAGGTCCAAAACCATGCCAATTAAGTGCCTTTAATAAAAACGAAGAGTGAACTCTATCAAAAGCTTTTTCTGCATCAATAGATACAGCAGCTAGGGAATAGGAGACAGTTGGTACTTTATTTAAAACATAAAAAAATAACTGGGAGTTATCAGAAGTTAATCTGCCTTCAACTAACCCACACTGTTCTGGACCAATTAGAAGGGGTAAGAATGATTCAAGACGAAATGCTAATAATTTAGCAAACATTTTATAATCTACATTTATCGAAGGTATAGAACAGTAATTTTTGCAGAACTTAGGATCTTTATCTTCTTTATGAATGAGGCAAAAAGAGACTTCCAGAAAAGTAAAGCTTGCCTCACCGATATTGCAGAAATGTTGAAAGAGATTAAAGAGTTTAGAAAGTAAGAGTTTTGAAAAACGCAAGTAAAATTCTACCGAAAAACTGTCCGGACCAGGGGATTTATTTTTCTATAGTGAATTTAGAGAGCTAGTAATCTCCTGGAACAATATGTCCAATTCTAGGGAATTGAAGTCCAGATCTGTGGCTGAAGGGGGAGGAATACTACTAAGATAAGAGTCAATAAGAGGGTCCAATAGGGATGCTTCTGGAGTATATAGTTTTTTTTTTAAGTTGTAAATTCATCTAGAATGTCTTGATCCTTGAAAAGATGTTGTCCATCTGCTGACTGGATAGAGTCTATCAGGACTCTCTCTTTCCTGGACTTTAGATAGTTAGCTAAGAGTGATCCAACGTTTTTACGACCCCCATAATACTGGGCACTGCTACAGAGTAGAATAGAAAAAACATTGTCTGTAGAAATTCTGTTAAACTCCAATTTTGTACAAACAAGCTTCTGCAGAATAGAGTCTGATGAGAAAGTATATAAGTGATGTTCTGAGTGTTTGATATTGGCTAGCAGGGCCTTATGTTGAATGAGGGTATGTTTCTTCGTTCTGGATACAAAATCAATGATGAAGCTTTGGGCAGTAGCCTTGAAGGTGTACCAAACCAAATCAGGAGACACAGATGGATCCTCATTAAAAGAAAAGAATGCTTCCGCAAAGGAAGTGAAGGAGGAGGAAAAAGCTGGATCTTGTAAAAGGAAATTGTTAATTCTCCATCTAGAGGATTTGGGCTGCGGACAGAGCAAGTCAAAATCAGCAATCACCGGAGCATGATCTGAGATCAAAATGGGCTCAATTGAACAAGAAAGGAGATTTTGAGCTAAAGGTTTGAATATGAAGATGTAATCTAAATGAGTTAGGGAACCATGAGGAGAAGAGAAAAATTCTGTTTGATCTGGGGTACATAGTCTCCAGGCATCTACGAGGTGTTTCTGCATAATTGTACTATGAAATTGATTGTGTATTTTGTGAGGGATAAATCGTACTTGGGATTTACAGTCAATAAAGGGATCCATGACCTGGTTACAGTCGCCTGCAAGGAGAGAAAATTCATCTTTATCTAGGATACATTTTTTTTGTAATAGTAGGCCAGAAGTTATCATCTGGTTGGGTCGGACCATATATATTTGAGACAGTTAAAGAAATGTTACAATTAATAAGTAACTTGAACAAAATCCATCTACCATCCATGTCTATTTCTTCTGAAGTAACAGAGCATTTCAACTTTTTACAGCATAAGATAATAACACCATTTTTCTTTGTAATTGTAGGAGAAACAAGAACAGAACCAACCCAATTGTGCTTAAGCTTAAGAGTCTCACTGTCTGACAAATTAGTTTCTTGTAATAAAAGTAAATCAGGATTATAGGAGGCTAAATGTAAGATAATTATCTGCCTCTTTATAGAGACTAACAACTCTGAATGCCAGACGATAACCGTAAGTATGGAATAATAGAGCTTACAACAGTGAAGGAGTATAGGAGAAGTAGTAGACAAAGCAAGAATAAAGGAAAGAAAAGAAAAGGGATAGGAACCAAAAGAAACAGAAAAGAAAAAGTACCTGTCAAAATAAATTGATGACTGTGATAAATACCATTTGGGGAGCAAAAAATGGAGAAAAGGACTGGCGACAGACACTAAAGACAGCACGACCAGCGGAGGGAAACGCACCACATCGGGAAGCCAGACAAACAGAAAACGGGAGTATGGAATATATCCGATAAACTGTAACAGTAATAGAGAAAAATATGTGACTTAAAAGGAAAACATCAATGCATACCAACCTGTAAAGGAAGTTAAAAGGTAATGGTTTAGAATAAGATAACAGTGACCACAAGAAATAAAGACAAGTATTAGAGGAAGGGCCAGCAATTTCCATGGAAGCCGCAGAGTGAGAATTGACGAATTTCCGAAGGTACGCAGGTTCTTAAAAAGTGGATGTGTGATTTTGAAAAGTCATCTTGAACAAACAGGGATTGAACAAACCGTAACGAGAGCCCAAAGAATGTAGGGCTGGTCAAAGCTCAAAGAATTCTTTCTGTCTCTTGGCAGCCACTGTAGACACATCCTGGGATAAAAACTATTTGGCTCCTGACCAGGATAACAGTTGCCCCACGAGCTTTTGAGAGTGCTGAAGAAGAAGATAGGCAATGGTCTAATCTATGTGCTCTTGGAATATTCAGAGCTGTTGATGTTGGTAGATCCAGACGTTTTGGGAGAAAAGAAGAGAAGAAGGACACTGGGTCGCCTCCCTCAATGCCCTCTGGAAGATCATATAAACAGCGGTTATTACGTCTACTCCTGTTTTCAAGGTCTTCGGCAGACTTTTTTAAGAGCGGAATGTCTTTCTCCAAAGATGACATTTTTGTAAAAGTGGCTTGCACCTCACCAACTTGTTGCTCCACTATGGAATTCTGGAGTCAAGGGATGACCATTTAGTGTCTATATCTTGTAAGCAAGTATTAGTTTCCTCCTCAAATGGTTGCAGTGCCCTTATCTTCTCCAAGATGATATCCAAAGATACAAGAAGAATAGTCTTCGGTGGAGAAGGAGGGTCCTGCTTAAGAAATTTGTTTGCAGGAGTAGGCGACTGCAGTTTAGGTGGAGCAATGGCTGAAGATGTCAGGGTCTGACTGAGGTGCCTACCTAGAATTGGACTACGTCTCCCAGAATGCTTAGCATGAAGGGGGAGGGCCTCAGAAGGCATATCGTCTCGTGGACGCCATCTACTGGTGCTTGTGATTTGTCCTTTATGAGTCATTGTTGCGGACGCCCTGTCCCCGCGGAGTTCCAGGGGAAGAGTGGTTCATTTGCTCTGTGGCTGCGGAGCAAGTTGTAGTCAACTACGAAGACAGGTACCGGCTGGAACTGTCTGAGGTTATTGCTGCAAGACGCGTGAGACGCTAGGATTGCCCCCTCCACGTTCTTGCAATACTGTTTGGTTCTGATTCTGTGAGTGAGCAGGAGACGCTGGGATTTCCCCCTCTCTGTCACTCACGGGACGCGGATTCTTCTGCGCGGCAGACACCGGCTGGTGCTGCGAATCATAGTGGCGAGGGAGACGCGGGATTTCACCCTCCGCGCTTACCTACACTTAGACGGTGTTCTCGGCTGAGAACACCGGACAGGAGACGCAGGATTGCCCCCTCCTGTTGTTGAGACATTGTTTTTGTTGTTTACACTACTCGATCTGAGAGTAGGAGAAGCCGGCTGGCTTTCTATGGATGTACATTTCTCCTTTCCTGCGTTAATCAGCGGATGCTGTTGTACCTTACAGGAAGCGACTGGGAGAGACCGTCATCTATCCAGACGCCTCTTGAGAACCCCATTTTCTGTTATTCTTTCACTGGCAAACTGGTGAGTGAATGAGGGTTATGCAAGTGGGAGAATGATGTATGTATCTCTAGCAGATAGTAGACAGGCTATAACGTGTAGTTCTTTCCTTTAGCCTGAGGAAGACACCATCAGAGGGAAGGGTCTAATTACCTGAGAATTATCAGGTGAGGATTCACAACAGCACGTGTGATATACCAAAGGGGTTTAGATTGCAGTGGGCTAACGTGTCCTTCCTTGTCGTTACAGGTCCTTATCCCTGCTGTTCTCTTCCCCTTCCCTGTTTTCCCTCGCCTGACTGCTTTTACACTCTGGAAATACTCAGTCAGAGTGTGGGGACGTCAGGAGGTGGACCCCAATTGAGCATCTTTCCGATCCTGAGGAATAGCAGCCGTGACAGAAACACAAGTCACCCTGCACTTTTCATGTCGACCGGCGTCATTCCCTAACAACATGTCCCGTGTAGCTTTCGCCATCTCTTATTTATCTGGGGATGCGGCGAACTGGGCGGTCCCTTTCGTTAGAAACGACGACCCTATCTTGAATGATTGGACGGCTTTTCGCCGTGAGTTCGAACGCGTGTTCGATCGTAGAGCGACAACACTGAGTGCAGACAGAGAGCTGCTGGGACTTAGACAGGGGAAGAAAGATCTGGTTTCTTACATGACCACTTTCAACCGTCTTGTGGCCGAAACAGCATGGCCCGAAGAAAAAAGGATGGCGCTGTATTATCAGGGCCTGTCAGACGATTTGAAAGACATAATAGCCCAGATTGACCCCCAACCCACAACCTGTGTCGATTTAATCAACCTTACGCTCCGCTTGAACCATCGTCTAGGAGAACGAGGAGGTGACCGTAGGAGACATGACGGACCTTCTGGAAATATGGGACAAATTCCTCCGTCCAGTCCTCGAACTAGTGACAGCACGTCTGAACCGATGGATGTTGGTGCCATCAGGTCCCCACTTACCAGAGCAGAAAGAGAGACCCGCCGCACACAGGGCCTGTGTATGTATTGCGGGAAGAAGGGGCACTACGTTAAAGAGTGTCCCTCTAAGCCTAAAAGATCCAAGACCTTTTTCTCGGGAAAGAAAGTGGCTCTCACCACAACTGAGTCCGAGAGAAACGTTGAAGACGTTCCTTCAGATAAGGGCCGGGAATCTAAGGAATGGAGACTAACATCGTTAGCTTCAGTTGAGAGTGAAGCCCCGGTTACTCACGTAGCCTTGCCCACTTCCCTGCTGTCTCAGGGCAAGACACATGCCGTGTGGAGCATGGTGGATTCGGGGGCAACAGGGAATTTTGTGGACGACGGCTTGGTGCGTCGTCTAGGGTTGGGAAGAGTGTCCATTGCCAACCCAGAGACCGTGTTGGCTGTGGATGGTACTCCTCTCAAATCCGGTCCCATCATTGAGCGTACGGAGGAACTGGTGCTGGTGCTGGAGAACAGTGCCCTTTCCCATGTCGAGAGCATAGTATTAAACATAATAGAAGCTCCGCAATACGAACTGATCTTGGGTATCCCATGGTTGGAAAAGCACAACCCTTCTATTGACTGGAGAGAGAAAACATTGGCTTTTCGGTCTGAGGAGTGTCAGAGCATGTGTTTACATACCTCTACAGCACATACTGTGGCTTTGACTCAGACGATGTACGTCGCTACTGCGGCAGAAAAGCTAACTGTCTTGCCCAAAGAGTATCTCGAGTACAGCGAGGTGTTTAGTGAAAGTCAGGCCGAGGTGTTACCACCAAATCGGGAGTATGACTGCCAAATAGACCTGGTGGAAGGAGCTGTCATTCCTTCTTGTAGGGTATACGCGTTGTCGGATCCCGAATCCAAACATCTACAAGAATATCTGGCTCACTTCAGCGCTATAGGCTTTATCAGACCCTCCCGGTCACCAGCAGCGTCCCCTCTGTTCTTTACGTCGAAGGCCAATGGGGAGCTGCGCACCCTCATTGACTATCGCCAGTTGAACAAGCAGACCATACGAAATCGGTATCCTCTTCCACTCATCCCAGTGCTGTTGGACCAGGTGAGGGAGGCCGTGATCTACACACGGTTGGATCTTCGTGGTGCCTATCACCTGGTCAGAATACGCAGTGGTGATGAGTGGAAGACGGCCTTCAAAACCCGATATGGCCTTTTTGAGTATCTGGTAATGCCGTTCGGGCTTTGTAATGCCCCGGCGGCATTCCAGTACTTTTTAAATGATGTGCTGAAAGAGTATCTGGACCAGTTTGTCATCGTGTATATCGATGACATTCTGGTCTACTCTGACACACGTCAACAACACGCCAGTCATGTCCTCCTGGTGTTACAGAAGTTGCTGGAGCACCGCCTCTACTGTAAACTCAGTAAATGTGAGTTCGGCGTGGAGGAGGTGGAGTTCCTAGGGGTTATCCTGACACCAGGAGGGTTTCACATGGCGGAGAGAAAGGTTGATGCAGTGCGTGCCTGGCCAGTGCCTACCTGTGTGAAAGAGGTGCAGTGTTTCCTTGGCTTCGCCAACTATTATAGACGGTTCATCTCCCAGTTCTCTTTGTTGGCCTCTCCCATCACCAAATTGCTGAGGAAAGGTTGCACATTCCAGTGGAATGCCGAAGCCATGGATGCCTTTGAGTCACTGAAGGAAGCATTCGTCACTGCTCCAATCCTGAAACACCCTCAACTGGATCTGCCCTTTATCGTCGAGGCGGATGCCTCCGATTCAGCAGTGGGGGCTGTACTGTCACAAAGAGACAGGGAGACAGGTCAAATGCATCCGGTGGCCTTTCTGTCTAAGAAACTGAACTCAGCCGAGGCCAATTACACCATATCAGAAAAGGAACTGCTGGCCATCAAACGAGCATTTCAAGAGTGGAGACATTACTTATGGGGTTCACAACACCCGATAACCGTGTATTCCGATCATAAAAATCTGTTGTTCATGAAAACTGCTCGCCACCTGTCCCAACGTCAAATGCGATGGATGCTGTTTTTCGCGGAATATAATTTCATCGTTACGTTCCGTCCCGGAACAGAAAATAGGAAAGCAGATTCACTCTCTCGACAAGGGGGAGACATGGTGCCGGCAAAGGAACAAATAAGAGCAATAATCGACCCAGAAAAAGTGGTGTGTCTGGTAACAGCTGACCGATTCATTGAACAAGTGCAAAAGGACAGAGATCAGGTCCAATGGAGGCATTGGGCAAGTCAGAACAACATCCGAACCATCCATCATGGAGTGCCCTTACATGGAGGGAAGTTGTTTTTGCCCTCGCATGAACTGCGTCTCCAGGCGTTCAACTGGTGTCATGGGGACGCTATGGCAGGCCATCCTGGGGTGAGAAAAACAGTCCATCTTGTGAAACGCCATTTCTGGTGGGATACTCTGGTGAAAGATGTAGAAAAATGGATAGGACATTGTGACACTTGTGCGAGAGCGAAGGGGGATCATTCCATGAGTCGAGGGAAACTCAGACCGCTGCCCACTCCGTCACGTCCTTGGCACACCATCAGCCTGGATTTCATCGTGGGTTTGCCCATGGACCAAGGGTACAACGCGATTATGGTAGTAGTGGACAGCTTGACAAAAATGGGGCACTTTATTCCATGCAAGAACCTTCCTACTGCTGGCCAGACCGCTCAACTGCTCTTGACTCAAGTGGTACGGATTCATGGACTTCCACGGGTGATAATCTCTGATCGGGGGCCGCAGTTCGTGGCCAGGTTCTGGCACATGTGGTGTAAGGCATTGAAGGTGGAAGATGCTCTGTCCACTAGTTTTCACCCTCAGACAGACGGTCAGACAGAGCGGCTGAACCAAACACTCAAACAATATCTGAGGTGCTATTCGGAAGAAGCCAATCACTCATGGGTCTCTCTTCTCTGGTTGGCGGAGCTTTCGTACAATAACGCTTGGCACAGCGCCATAAAAGAATCTCTATTCAAGGCTAATACAGGATTCCACGCTAATACCTTGCCTTTGACCGTACCCGGCGAAGTCCAGAACCAACCCAATGTAGCGGCACACGTAAAGGCCTTGTTGGAGACTCATCGACAGATCCAAAAGACTCTGGTTCAAGCAAAAGGCTTGTATAAAAAATGGGCAGACAAACATCGACAGGAGAGCCCTATGTACCAGATAGGGGACAAGGTCTGGTTGTCCACCAGAAACATTCGGTTCAGACACCGCAGCATTTTCCATCCACGCTTTATCGGTCCCTACGCTATCATCAAGAGAATCAACCCGGTGGCGTACAAGCTGAAGCTGCCCATGTCTATGCGTATACACCCAGTGTTTCACAGCAGTTTGCTGAAGCCTGCTGGTCCGTTGCGACGCAAGGCCGCGCCGCCGGTGTTGAGGGACGGACAACTGGAGTTCGAGGTCCGGCGTATTGTGGACTCGAAGCTCCGCCAGGGGAAGCTGTGGTTTCTTGTCTCTTGGAAGGGCTATGGCTCCGAGGACGACTCGTGGGAGCCCAGCTGCGACGTCCACGCTCCGCGCCTGATCCGCTCCTTCTTTGCCCGCAACCCGATGAAGCCGGGCGCTAGGAGGCACAGGGCAGGGGGGCGTACTGTCAGGGTCTGACTGAGGTGCCTACCTAGAATTGGACTACGTCTCCCAGAATGCTTAGCATGAAGGGGGAGGGCCTCAGAAGGCATATCTTCTCGTGGACGCCATCTACTGGTGCTTGTGATTTGTCCTTTATGAGTCATTGTTGCGGACGCCCTGTCCCCGCGGAGTTCCAGGGGAAGAGTGGTTCATTTGCTCTGTGGCTGCGGAGCAAGTTGTAGTCAACTACGAAGACAGGTACCGGCTGGAACTGTCTGAGGTTATTGCTGCAAGACGCGTGAGACGCTAGGATTGCCCCCTCCGCGTTCTTGCAATACTGTTTGGTTCTGATTCTGTGAGTGAGCAGGAGACGCTGGGATTTCCCCCTCTCTGTCACTCACGGGACGCGGATTCTTCTGCGCGGCAGACACCGGCTGGTGCTGCGAATCATAGTGGCGAGGGAGACGCGGGATTTCACCCTCCGCGCTTACCTACACTTAGACGGTGTTCTCGGCTGAGAACACCGGACAGGAGACGCAGGATTGCCCCCTCCTGTTGTTGAGACATTGTTTTTGTTGTTTACACTACTCGATCTGAGAGTAGGAGAAGCCGGCTGGCTTTCTATGGATGTACATTTTTCCTTTCCTGCGTTAATCAGCGGATGCTGTTGTACCTTACAGGAAGCGACTGGGAGAGACCGTCATCTATCCAGACGCCTCTTGAGAACCCCATTTTCTGTTATTCTTTCACTGGCAAACTGGTGAGTGAATGAGGGTTATGCAAGTGGGAGAATGATGTATGTATCTCTAGCAGATAGTAGACAGGCTATAACGTGTAGTTCTTTCCTTTAGCCTGAGGAAGACACCATCAGAGAGAAGGGTCTAATTACCTGAGAATTATCAGGTGAGGATTCACAACAGCACGTGTGATATACCAAAGGGGTTTAGATTGCAGTGGGCTAACGTGTCCTTCCTTGTCGTTACAGGTCCTTATCCCTGCTGTTCCCTTCCCCTTCCCTGTTTTCCCTCGCCTGACTGCTTTTACACTCTGGAAATACTCAGTCAGAGTATGGGGACGTCAGGAGGTGGACCCCAATTGAGCATCTTTCCGATCCTGAGGAATAGCAGCCGTGACAGAAGAAACTACCTTGGAAGAATTTGAGTGATTCATCGTTGTAGGAATATTTAGAGAATCCACAAGGGGATTAGAAGTATAAATTTGCGATATAGGTACGCCAGAAGAATTTTCTACTTGAATGCAAATTTTTTTACTTCTGCCCATGTAACTCAGGAAATGCCCAAGGTAAAGTGAGTTGAAATATGATTCAAAGAGATCAGAATGATAAAAGCACTTCTGAAAAAAAGGAACAGTAGACACATAAATAGTAAGTCCAGTTTACATAGATGAAGAAGACCCAAAGCCTCAGGGAGTGATGAAAGTAAGGCTACAAAAGCCAAAAAGTGAATACCTGAATAGTATCCAGAGAGATATGCAGAAAGTTCACGTCCGTAAAATCCAAAATGGCATCCAGAGAAAGGTATCAGAAGAAGTGTGATGTCACATGAATCTACATCTCTTTAAATGGTGTTCAGTGGCATCTTGTGGGTCACCGGGTGTTCCCTTTATCAGCCATCCCGTTTTCACCAAGAAAATTAAGGAAAAAACGCCAAAAAATGAATCGGCACCTCCGACGCGGCACGGAGCCTCACATTAGGTGGCCATCTTCCGCGGGCACAGTTTTTAATAACACTTAACAAATGTAATTACAATTTCATTAACCCCTGCTGTTTATTGCTCAAATATTTGAATTAAATCATGCCTTGAAATGGAATAGGTCCAACATATAGATGCCTTTCACTGTGCGCTGTTAACTCACTTCCTTGTACTGCAAGCGCGCAGTAGAAAAAGGGAGGAATAGGACTGAAGAGAGGAAGATTATTTGCTCTTTACCTATTGCTGGATTGAATTGTGTCCACAGATCACCTTTTTAAACCTTGTAACGGCATTGGCGAGAGCAGGCTCCTAATAATACTGACTCAACTCACTTAACTGAAAGGAAAAGCTCCTTGCTGCACTGCAAATATATGCGGTCAAATCACCTACGCATCGCATTGTAGAATCATCATAAATTCCCAGCAGCATGCTTGATGTCATGTTACAGTTCCTAGTAAGGACGCAACTAATGCTGGTGTCAATGGATTGGTAATTGGAACCACACAAGAAAGGAATGAAGTGATTCAATCACGACAAAGTGCTAAATGTAGAGCATAGTGACATAGTGCAATGTTTGGAATCATCCTATAATGATCCTGTATTATGCAAATTGAAGAACTGCCATATTAAAAAAGGAGACAACAATAGCTGCAAGTAATGGGAGATGAAACAAGTTTGTCTAGTCGTTATTTTGTTCTAATGGGGCAGTGCACACATCTCCAGCCTTTGGACACCTATGATGCTCTCCACTCCAAGGATCAGTTGGTCTAAGCTTCTTTGAGCTGCTCAGGAGCCAGGCATCTGCTGCCACAACCAGAGGTGAGAGGCTTTTGGAATAGATGGCCATTGTCCTTTAATATTCAGTTCCAAACAAGGTGGCCAGGCAGCTCATATGCCCTTCACCGACTTCCCTACCTGCTTGTAAAAGTACAGTTCTAGGTTCTGTCAAATGCATTAATGGGCCTGGCTGGTGGCTATGTCAACAACCGCCTTTTCTTTGCTCAGAGTAGATGTGGGAGGATTAATGACCAGTATACAACAAAAGCTCTTCCACAACCTCCTGCTGTTACAACCGACCTTCTTTGGAGGATCCCCAGCTCTTATTGAAAAATAGTAATTTCTTTATATAATTTCATACCCTTACTCAACGCCCTTAGCGAACCACGACACATGTTGGCATGTTCCCCCTATATGGTGCCTAAAAATGGAGTAAAATTACAGTCTATTAAATCAAATCCCCAACCTGAATTTATGTAGTTCACCTGACACAACTCGGTCAGAACAAGTGCACTGGCCCAACCACTTCATGGAGGAGCAGTGCGGGAAGGGAAAGTGGTGGGGCTGGGAGTCAAGTTATGCAAGAAATACCATTGTCCATTTAAAGGTACAGGCAAGCTACTGAACTCACGCTCCCCCATGTTGAAATGTGCAAATGCAAAGAGCTGACCCAGTTGAAAGGGCTCTTGTGTGCAATCGGGAAGTAAAGTTTTGTGTTGACCATTAAGTGTCTGAGCAGAGTCCAATGCAGGTTGTTCCACTGTGATGCTGTTCATGTCTCTGCTGCCTTAGAGTTGTTTGCTATCCCTTCATGTGTGCGGAAATGCTCTTGCCTGCAGGTTGCTTTTCCTTCCGTGGCTAAGATGTCTGGGTGCAGACCATGCAGTGGTGCATTCCTGCTATTTTCCCTGCTTGTGATTTCTCTGTGTTATGGACAATCTGTGATATCAATGTTTTACTGATTGTTTCCTGCTGGGGTTTGATGCCAATGTATGATTCCTGTGTGTTGTCCCTGCATGTTGAGTGTACTAATGCCTCTGGCTCTGTGCTACTCTGTGCTACTTTTTGCTACAGCCTGCAATATCTTAATTGTGTTTTCCCTACTAGGGATGGTTGTGTGCTCGTGCTTTTGGTGCTTGTGTCCCACTGCCCCTTTCCTGCAATTCCTGGGGTTTGAACGCTCCTGGCTGTATGCAACTCCTGCCCGTATCTATTCTACTTCCATGCACTTTTTCCTGGCAGCAGCCCATATCAGGACAGCCAATTATCCTCTACTGACAAGAGAGAAACACAGTGCAATGTGGAGTGCAAAGGGAGCATAGTTCCTCTTTTTTTGCTTCACCTCCCATGGACCTACCTCCACACATACACACACTTGATTGCCTGTCCATCCATTTCTATGCTCCCTACTACTGTCAGACTATGTTTTGCACAGTAGCAGTGAGTGACTGCACCCATGTCTTGGGGACCTCCTTTCATCTTTCCAGAGGAAAGCCTTTAGGAGGTGCACTAAAGTGTGCTTCCTAAAGACATGTTTGCCTCTGTGGCTAGGTCGGTAATGCGGCATGGGTGCAGAGGCAAAGAGATACCCTCATTTGCGTGAGGTGACTCCCCATGCATAAGAGGGAACACCCTCTATATATAACTTAGGTGCGACATGTGTGCCTGTGCTATCCGTATCAAAGAGGGGGCCTCAAAAGCGTCAGCGGCCCCTTCTGTAATAGCCAAGTGCCCCCAAAGCACTCAAATACTGGGTGCAAATCCCTGATGCGCCCCAGGAGCACTTCTGTAATATGGTCCCATGTAGTAATAAAATGTCTAGTAGGTTTTGGTATCAACAACATAGTTTATGCTGGCTCCATAGCTTTCTATCAGAGCACTATATGCAAGTAAAGCTGGGTCCACGTGTATCTGACTTCTAAAGTGCGTCACATAGAGTTCTGTAAGGGTCAGTGCTCCCCGCTTTGCTTTTTAATCTGTATATGACACCAGTTGACCATCTGGCACAATCTTTTATTCTGGCCCTGTTTATGTATGCAGGTGGCACTCAGAGCTTCCTTGTGATTGATGAACACCCTCCAACGTCCCCTGCCCCACTAACCCAAGTATAAAAGTTGAAAGCGTTTACAACTGTGTGGAAAATGTCCAAGTATAGATGACTCAAAACAACTTAAACTAAATGCAGGGAAAACTGAAATGCTGGCTCCTTTTCGACAAACTACAATCTAGAACTTTCCCTTCTGGCTCCTTCTCTAGGCCAAAAACCCACGTGACTCAGTGCATGTTATGAAAAACTTGGGTGCCAAATTTGATCAACCTGACCGTGAAAGATCAGGTCAACGCAGTAATAATGTTCTGCTTTTTTCAGCTGCGATTTCTGAAAAGCATTATCTGTCTCTTTACCAGCCAGCAGAGAAATCAAATTATGCATGTCTTCGTGTCGGCTGGTCTAGATTATTGCAACGCCCTACATCTTGCACTGTCTGTAAAGATCATAAGTGAACTTCAATTGGATTAAAATAATATACTGCCAGAATGATATTGAATGTAACGAAATGTGACAACATAAAATCCGATTAAACCAAACTTCACAGTGAACAAAAGAATAATGTGCAAGTCTTTATTGTTTGTACATGATTCTCTCGCTCCATGACCCTCCTCCTAGCTCCATGTATGGCAGGTTTTATTTTTACAGACCAACAAGGATGCTAGGATAAGGAAAGGTGTCCTTATTAAATTGCCCACAGTTTAAAAAGGCCACTACAGGAGGAAGAGCTTTCTCAACCACAGCAGTAAAACTTTGGAAGAAGAAGCCTCTGCAACTATGAGGAGAGACATTTTTCAACTTCATAAAACTACTGAAGTAGCGTTTTTCTGTTTCGTAGACTCCCAAAAGGTATTAGTACCAGTTTCTAATTGTCATTGTCACCGGTCGTTGAATTCTCAGCACCGGGGGCCTTATTTATGAAGACCTTGCGCCGCCGGTGCGTCACTTTTAACATGGGAAAAAGTGACGCACCGGTGGCGCAAGGCTTTCATAAATGAGGCCCCTGGATTCTTCGGTGATTGCTGCGCTTTATTAAAAATTAAACAATAACAAAATATATCAGAGAAGGAGCGTACCAGCGTTGCAAGTTTCAAACATATTCCGTTCAGTTTTATGTACAGAAAATCTGATAAACCTGCAACTCTCCGTTTACTCATGAAAATGGTGGCATTTTACTAAAGCCAGGACCTGTCGGATCTATTGATCCTTTTCAATGACTGATAATATGATATAGTCCTAAGTGGTTCCTGGCCCTTTCCTTTTTGTGTTTCATACAGTGAATAGAATAGCCATCATCAGGACCTTTAAGCAGGGCCAGACCCTTTAAAAGGTTGTGGTCGTAGGACTAGAGTTTACAACACTTTGAGCAGGTGCAAAGTCACTATAAGTGTTGCAAACCGGTGGAAAGTGTTGGTTTGGTATTTAATTTAATAGCCAAAAGTTAATTTGCATTGAAACATTACCTAAAAGCAAAGTAGCACTATGCAGTTCTTTGCATTAATTTGGGTCATAGGGGGCATCTCATGGGTGCTATATTGATGTTCCCAAGCCTCCACCCATGGTTTTGGACATAGAGCGCTATCTACTAACATTTGTAGACAGGACTATGCAGCACACATACAAAGTGGGGAACGTTTTCTAGTGTGCCTGAGCATAGTATCATGTATTGACAGGCAGCCTAATTAAGTGCCAGCACCTGGAAAAGAGCAGACACACCTTATTGTTGTATATATGGCATTGTCCTGCTCTTTCCTCCTCACCCAACACAGTGCAGTGCAACAGCTGTGGTTGCTGAGCTGCAATGCTCATTATCATTTTATTATATGTACTTTTTTTTCATTTTAAGAAATTTTTATTTCGTTTTAAGAACATACAAGATAATTATAACAAGTCACATATATCAGTCAAATAAAGTATTAAAGATGATATAAAATGACTATGAAGAATAAAACATTTAGGAATGAGAGGGGGGAAGGGAGAACGGAAATTAGAAAAGAAAGCTAGAAAAGAAAGAGAGAAGTAGGAAGAGAAGAGAAGGGAAAGGGAGAAAGAAAGAGAAGAGAAGAGGGTACAATAATTAGACGGAGGAAAGAGAAGATAAATAGTTAGATAGGGGAAGCCAGAGAAGATCAGATTTAATTTTCAAGGGTATAGAAGAGGAAGAGGAGGTAATGGCAATTCGATGTTCATCACATATGAAATTCCACCAAGTGTGAACAGATAGTGTGGAGTTATCTTTCCAACAAGACAGAATAACTTTGAAAGCAAGAGCAATAAACAAGTCAAGTAATTTTGCACTTGATGGAACAATATCAAGGCCATCGTGGTCAGAACCTAAAAATACAGTAGTAAACGATAATGCAACAGAAAAATGAAACATGCGCATGCAAATATTCCAAACAAGATTCCAAAAACGTAAAACTGAGGGGCAATCAAACAGTTGATGTTTGAGTGTACCAGTTTGCAAAGCACAGGACCAACAAAGATCACTGGAGGATAGAGAAAACTTAGCAATACTCACAGGAGTAATAATAACTCTATGGTAAATAAAAAATAACAATTGTGTAATACGAGCAGCAACTGAAATCTTAAACAATTTACTCCATAAACGGTTCCATACATCAACAGGTAGAGAAATAGATAAGTCAAGTTCCCAAGCACTTTCAGTAATAGATTTAGGCCGAACCTGAGCATTTGACAATAATAATTTATAAACTAGGGCAGCTTTAGGTTGTTGCAGGGAAAATAAGGGATATAAAGGGGAGGGAGGAGATAAAGAAGGGAGAGTATCAAATGCAGGAAGGGTTAACAAGTGAGACGATAAAGTAGTAACAATAATATTGTATTCTTTGACGTAAGCTGCAGGAAGGTTAAACAAAACTTGCAGTTCCGAAAAAGGAGCAATGGAATTATTAGAGAAAAATTGGTGAACAAATACAACATTCTTTTCTTTCCAGTGCTTGTAGTAGAAAGATTTGCCCTTGTACTTAAGATGTCTATTATACCATACGCTAGATAACAAAAAACTTTGTAGAGAGGACAAGTCTTTGGCAAATGTATTATGTAATAGTACTTGGGAGTATTTTAATACAGGATGCTTAGTCAGGAAGGAACAATTGGACATAAAAACTGTGTGTTGAAAAGGAAAATCCTTCAGTAACGAGCGCTCAAGTGTAATCCATTTAGGGACAGGGGTATCAGCGAAATCAAAAGCTAAGGAAAAGGATTGTTTAATCAGGAAAGCAGTGTGGTAAGTTTTAAAATCCGGGAATCGAACCCCACCTTCATTCTTAGGGCGTATCAATTTGGATAGAGCTATGCGGGGATGCTTATTGTTCCATAAAAACTTTGAGCAAATGGAATTCAACTTAATAAAATACGAGTTCGGAATTTTCATGGGGAGCATGGAGACAGTGTACAGTACATGAGGCGTGATCATCATTTTGATGGTGTCTAATCTGCCCCACCATGATAAAAATAATGGGGACCACGTCTGAAGAAGAGACTCAATTTTCTTAGTGAGAGAGGCAAATGTGAGTTTAAGGGTATCGACAAGCGATAAGGAAAACCATATACCTAGATATTTGAGTTTGGAAGGACACCAAGCAAAATCAGTGGATGCAAACATGTAATGGAAACAGGAGGAGTTTAAGGGAAGGACCTCTGTTTTGGATAAATTAAGCTTATACCCAGAAACAGCGGAGTATAAACTAACTTCATTCAAAAATGGTGGGAGAGAGGATTCTGGATTAGCCATATAGACCAAGATGTCATCCGCATAGGCAGAGATCTTCGTCTCGATGGCCGAGGATTTAAAACCCGCTATTAGAGGATTGGAACGAATTCTTTCCAAAAAGGGCTCAAGGCAAAGAATAAAAAGTAAAGGGGAGAGAGGACAACCTTGTCTTGTACCCCTGGATAAGGGAAAGAATTTGGAGAATTGATTATTTGCAAAAATACTAGCCCGGGGAGCTGAATAAAGAAGTTTAACCAGGGAAATAAAAGAGGGTCCAAACCCAAACCATTTCAAGGAACGGAACATGAATTGCCAATTAATACGATCGAAGGCTTTCTCCGCATCCAATGACAAAGCTGCGAGGGGGGAACCATAATGTTTGCCATGAGAAATAACATTTGCAAACATGCGAGCATTATCTGCAGCAAGCCTACCCTTTACAAACCCTACCTGGTCAGTTTTAATCAATAGGGGGGATGATGGATTCCAGTCGGGAAGCAAGGATTTTGGCAAAAAATTTACAGTCATAGTTTATCAGGGAAATGGGACGGAAATTCTTACAAAAGGAATGGTCCTTGTCAGGTTTAGGAATGATAATGATGAGGGCATCTAAAAATGAACCGGAGGCCTTCGCATTTGCTATGAAAGAATTAAAGAGTTGGAGGAGATGGGGAACAAAAATGGAATGAAAGGTGGAATAAAATTCAATAGGTAGGCCATCAGGGCCAGGAGCCTTGGATTTTTTCAGGGAGTTGATAGCTTTAAGGATCTCCTGAGAGGAGATGTCTACCTCCAGTTGAGCAAATTCATCAGGGAGTGAAGGAGGAGGAGGGAGGTTACCAAAAAAAGAGGATAAATCAAGTTCAGTAGGGTGAGTGTCATCCGTGTACAGGGATTGGTAATAATTATGGAAAACATCAGCAATGTCTGCATCAGACGAGACAAGTTTGTTAGATGACTCATTAAGGATGGGACCAACAGATTTGCGTTCAGACTTGATTTTAAGATAATTCGCTAACATTTTACCAGCCTTGTTCTGACCCCCATGAAATTTAGATTTAATTTTCAACAGGGTATTGCAGGCCTCAACAGTTGCAATTTTATTCAAGTCGGATTTAGCTTTAATCAGGTTAAGAAGGGCATTAGGGTCTTTAGAGGAAAAGTAAGAGTGTTCTAAATGTTTGATTGTGGTAAGTTGAGCAGCGTATTTAAGTCTATTGGTTTTCCTTTTCTTAGAAACATAAGAAATTGTGAAGGCTCGTAGTGCTGCTTTAAAAGCATCCCAGTTGTTAGGAGTAGAAGTATCCGTCGGGACATTAAAAGTAAAAAACTCAGCTATAAACTTCTTAACTTCTTCAACAAAAACAGCATCAGACAAAAGGAAAGTATTAAATTTCCAGCGGCTAACGGTAGAGGAGGTGAGGGCAAGATCAAGTGTGACATAAACGGGAGCATGATCTGAGATAAAAATAGATCCAATGTCAGACTTCTGAAGTGTAGGGAGAAGGGATTTACTGACAAGAACATAGTCAATCCTAGATCTGGTATGGTGGACATTAGAATAAAAGGTGTATTCAAGGGAATCAGGATTACAAGTTTTCCAGGCATCAAAAAGAGGTCTGGAAGTCATAGCCGATTGGAAACATTTATGCGTCTTATCAGGGTGAAATTTGCTCGTAGAGAGTCTGTCAGAGAAGGGGTCCAACCATTGGTTAAAATCACCAGCTATGACAATATTAGGGCAATCAATGGAGGAAAGGAGAATTTTGATGGAGTTCAAAAATTGGGGATCAGGGCGAACCGGGCCATATACATTCAATAAGACCAAAGTTTTGTTTTGGATAACAACGGTAGCCATAATCCATCTACCTTCATCATCTGATTTTGTGGAGAGAATTTGGACATTTAAACCTTTATGAAATAAAATGGCGACACCACCTTTTTTTTCAATGGCAGGGGAAAAGACCACTTGTCCCACCCATTGCCTTTTTAGTTTAGAAGACTCAACATCTGAACAGTGAGTTTCTTGAAGAAATACAACTTGAGAATTTAGCTTGGATAAATGGGACAATACCTTTTGATGCTTGACGGGGTGACCCAAACCACGAACATTCCACGTTACAAAGTTACACATGATGAGAGGATCGGGAAAGGGAAGACATCAGGAACCCCCACACTGCAGGAGGACAACTACAATGGGAGGTAATGAAAATAACAAGACTACAGATGAAACAAATGCCAAATAAATGGAAACCAACATGAAAAAACAAACATGAGCATAACAAAGACAGCATGCCAACAAACACGGAAAAAGAAATAGAACAGAAACATAGAAAAAAAACTTGCGCCAAGATATGAAAGGAAGAGTTGAAAAAAAGAGAATAGAACCAGATAAAACTAAGAAGGAAGAGGAGAAGAAAGGAAGGGAAGAAAGGAAGAGAACAAAGAGACAGATCAAGGCAAGAAAGCCAGATCTGAGAGGAGAAGAGACACCAAGACATCGAGGACGAGGATACGCCGAAGGGAACACAAACCCCCACGGAGCAACAGGAGAGCAAGAGGGCAGAAAAAGAAGACGAAAAACATAACCTCATGGAGAAAATGAAAACAGAAACAAAACATCAAGAAGCAAAAACAATCGCACGAGGCGCATCAAGTGACAGCAAGACTAGCATGCATATAACAGGATCAATCATTTGTGTCCATAGTAGGAGAAGATACACTTTGAAGATATTCACGTAGTTTCTGAGGATCATCGAAGGAACGGGTACGGCCATTATGAGTGATTTTACACAAACAAGGATGGAGTATGCCGTATTGGATGTTCATGTCCCGCATATGAGAACGAAGGTTCAAGAATTCCTTGCGACGAGCATTCGTTGCACTGGACAGGTCTTGAGAAATATAGATATTATGGCCTGACCATGTGAGGCGGCGTTTAAGTCTCGCAGCTTTAAGAACAGACATTAGCTCAGTAAATTCAAGGAAGAGAAGAATGATCCCACGAGGTTTGGATGGATTGGAGGTGGGACGGCCAAGTCGGTGAGCTCTTTGGATATTAAGAGGGTGTGACGCAGGTTGGAGCTCAAGAAGGTCCTGAAGAAACTTGCGAATGAAAGATACCATGTCCTGCCCCTCAAGATTCTCCGGAATTCCATAAACGCGTAGGTTATTCCTCCTGTTACGATTTTCAAGGTCCTCTGCGTGTATCTTCAGCTGTTGGATTTCCTTTTCCAGAAGGGGGATCTTGGTTGATAAGTCTTGAATGTTGCTGACGCGCTGCTCTAAATCCGTAACCTTTTCCTCCATGACGACCCATCTGTCTTCAATTTGTTTGAGTTTGTCATTGGTAGCAGACATGAAGGGTTGAAGCCCACGAACCTCCTCTAAGATGGAGTCCAACACAGGGTTTGAAGAGGTACTAATTGGAGAAGGAGGGTCGTTTTTAAGACGTTTCGGTTTCGTACCTGTGTGAGAGGATTTTAGGTGACCTGCATCATGAGCCATGGTGATGGTATAGGTGCAAACCAAGAATATAAGAAGAATCCAGGTACTAAGTATAGCGAAATACGACCCTGTGGGCAAATAGCGAGGAGCCAACAAGGAGGAGAAAGGACTGAAAGCCACTGTGTAGTAGGAGGAACGCACAGGCGGTTCAAACAGGGCAAATAGTGTCTAGCGCAAGACTTGACCAAGCCCCCACAAGAGAATATGGAGGATAATTCAACAAGCGTAATGGAAAGAGAAAGAGTCCAAAATTTGTAGTCATTTATCAAGTAAAACACAGCAGAAAAGACACGGAGGAATATCCAAAATGCCGCAGAAGACAACAGTAGGACTCCCGAGTCACTTCCACAGATCTAAAATGGCCGTCCCACCTGAGGGGAAGAAGCAGGCTGAGCAATAAAGTCACATGGCAGTGAAAAAATTCCCAGCGCAGGAAAGTAAAATTCCATTCATGGCATACCTGAGCCTTGAAGCGCTATAAAATGTAGCTGGAGGCAGTCTCCACATGGGGCTCCGTGAAGATTAGTGGCTGTGAGGAACGCGAGCGCGGCAGCACAAAATGGCGGCCGCTCGCGTCCCGATGGAGAGAGGACAAGTAGTAGTCGGAGCACCCTCGGAGCCGCCTCAATACGCTCCAAAACAGCAGGAAAAGAAGCGGACCATGTTCCGCTACAGCAGGGCGGCGAATTCCGGCATCAATGTCGGGAACGAGGAGGTTAATATTGAGTCCGAGCCCAGTGCTCGCCGGAGCTCACACGGGAGCCGCCATTCCGTGACGGCGCGCAAGCCACGCCCCGTTTATTATATGTACTTTTAACCAGTTTAAATTCTTGTTTTTAGAATATAGTAACCCTGTTTGTATGGAAATATGAAATTGTGTTATATCTGTGTTCTTTTATTATAACTGATTGGACTGCTAAGATTTTAATTAATCAAGCAATAACGATTTACCATTTACCATGTGGTTGCTGAGCTGCAATGCATGAATTATTAGTAAATCTACCCTGTTGTGTCTAACGGGGCTCTTGTTAACCTGGTGTTATTACATAATGCTTCTAGTGCCTTCATGGAGCCATATTATCCATGCGGTGCATTTTGCTTGATGGAGCCTGGCGCACCTTTTAAAATATGTGCCCAGCGCACTTCAAGGAAAATGCACCGCTTTATGGTGAATGCACTGCCCCAAGGGCAACTGTAAACAAGCGCTGCCCCAGGGCATTCATGTGAAAAACAGAGCAGCTGCTTTGAAGCCCCTCCATGTTTTCACAGTGCAGGCCGCAACCCGTCTGCACTTTTAAATGGTATTTAAGATGCTCTTTCAGGTGGGTGCCATGAGCAAGGGCACCCATCTGCAAGAGGATGCCTGTGGGGTCCATGGCAGAGGCGAAGCAAGTAGGTGCGGGAGGTGGTCTGCCCCATGCGGCATGAGTATTGGGGCGGCTGCCGGCGGCCCCCCTGCACTTATCTGAGCCTGTCGCGGAATCAGCAGCACCCCCTGCTCTTAGATTCATCTGCCACAGGCCGCAAATGCAGGGGCACCATGGGTGGCCTAAGACCTAGCAACCCCAGTGGCTTCCATCAGGGGGGGCACTGATAGTGCACCATATTATAGATGGCACACTGTCAGTGTGCCTCCTGGGAGCCTCTTTACCTCTGCGCCCGGGTCTGTAATACGGCATGGGAGTAGAGGCAAAGAGATTCCCTCATTTGCATGGGGCACACCCCAACGCATATGGGAAAATGCCCTCTGAAGATAACGCTGGCACTTTATGTGCACCAGCACTATCGGTATTACAGAAGGAGCCGCACAATTGTCTTTGGCCCCTTCTGTAATACCAAAGTGCCCCGGGGGTGCACAAAGCACGCGCAAACACCCGTTGCGGCCATGGGGCACTTGTGTATTGCGGCCTCTGGCTCGCTTATAGGGATCTTGCCCCTTTCATTGAACTAGTTTCCTGCAGTATTAAGCATCATCCCTGGGACTGTTATACAGTACCTACAGTGTTTTTAACTGTCTTTGGCTTCTGTGATACAGTGCCTAGCAAAAGTGCTTTGGTTTCATTAGTGAATGGCTCAGATGTCACGAAACAGTGCCTGTGGGACTAAAGCGAACCTCTAAGTTAAGGTCTCACATATTGACTTTGCCAATGCCTGTTTAGTATGTTTTCTGTGCTCTGTGTTTGCGAGCTGTTTATCTCTAGGAACACAGATTAATGTTGCAACACGCTCTGGATGGGCAGGCTCATTGCAGTATTTTTATAGATGGTCGAGGCCTCTGCGTGATGAGGCTGACGACGCTGCCACGCCCTCTATCGTACAAGACAAGAAAAATATTTTGCCTCCTTGTGCTTATATTTGTCGATACTAGCTAGAATTCTGTAAGAGGGGAAACACTCTCGACTGCTATATTTTGAAATAGGCCAGTGTTCTCTTTAACAGCTTTTATTGAGAACTTTTATTGAGGTCGAGCAACAGTTTAAAAAAATGTTTTCATAGATTGTTCTGCCAAGTAGGCTAGCCTTCTGTGTCCTCTAAAACTGGAATTGCAGCTCTGTGCACTGTAAGTTTAATTTTACAATCTGGCATAAAACTGAAAATGTCAGCCAGTTCCTTTTGTGGGTAACGATGTTTTTGTTTAGAATTGATATTGGTTAAATGTATGCACCTCTAGACAACTGTCACACAGAAAAACTTAAGTACCTGGAATAAAAAAGAAAGTACCATTGTAACAAAGCTACACACTGACCGACAAAGGATTATATCTCATCTGCGCGCACTCAAATAGATTTACAGTAGACACAATTAGGCAGGTAAGTCAGTGCAAAGTACCTGGCCCACTAGGAACAAGATTTGACTGTGTTTGATCCCTTAGTACGCTGAGCAACCATTGACCGACAGACATGGAACTCACATACATTAGACTGATGATCTCACAGTGTACACAGGCACATTCTCCTGAGGATAGCACTTACACAAATGCTGGCGGATACAAGACACTACACAAAGTCAGTGGGTTATAAAGAGAGCCAAACCCATTATCCACATGTAACTCGTGAAACAATACCAACCAAGATCAGAAACCATGTGACCTGTGTGTGCATGTGTGTCTGTATTTTATATGGTGGTGGTGCTAGCACCAGTGTGGTTATAGATAGGTAAGACTTGACATAGGAAAGGCATTTTTTTTCTTAGTAACTTTGGCACCATATGGCAGATGTGCCCGAAACCTAAAAAAAAAAGGTTCATCCACTCTGGCCACATCATGGCCAGTTTTAAGCTGATCCACAAAGTGGGGATGGGAGTGGGGGGGCAATAAAAAAGAGGGAGGAGCTTCCAAAGCTATGATTTTCCTTCTTAATTCCAGAAGGAAAGTATTCTCTCTAATACAGACAAAACTATTGTGATTTGCTGTAAATCTGTCCAGCTTTTTTCGAAAAACTTGTATGTAATAAGGATTTTGGATTGGGGTTGCAGGAGTTAACACTCAGAAAAGGTTAGAGCTGCCTGGACCATTAATTGATGGAAGTATTGCGCTACTCCTAAAGTTTCCAAATTAAAAAAATATTTAAACCTAATTAGTTAAAGGAGAATTTTCTCCCGGTGACCAATTCAGTGCTAAGGTTCCTGAGTTACAATTGTAATGGAGCATTCTGATTGGCTGGCCGCAACACTGGGGCAAAATGTTGAGACCACCAATGCCAGACTCAGGGACTCAGTCCCTGAGTCCTGGAAAATAATAAAAAAGGGTAACTAAGGAGCCAGTTAGAGCATACCTTGACCTCTAGGCCAATGTGGGAGTGGTCCGCAGAGACCCACCGTGATTTAAGTATTTTAAAAAATTCAGTTTTTTGTTGTGGGTATGGTGGTACTGTGGGTTCCCAGCAAGGCCCCTGTAAGATATTGCAGTATTAACAGAGTACTTGCTGTGAGACAGTAGTACCTCAGTATCCAACATTAGTTTTAAAGGATAAGAGACTGGCCACCCTGTGGCCAACCTCCAAACAAAGGCTCTGCCCAGCAGCAATTGGGTGCTCTACATCGGGTTGAGCAGAGGGCCTGGGCTCACACAAGGCCCTGGAGCCAACTAAGGCCATTCATAGCAGCAGTTTGTTTTCACCTGTTGAGGGTTGGGTGCAGGGCTTTGCCTGCAGCTAGGTCCTCGAGCCAAAACTTGCTGTGCATGGCCAAAGGGCTTGTGCACTGGAGCTTGGTTTTTCCATGAAGGGCTGGGCATAGACAGCCAGGTCCTGGGTGCAACTGGGCTCTGTGGCCAATTCTCACTGTATTTGGTCAAACACCACGCACCAGGGGGTCGGGTTGGCAACCCGCATGAGGTTGGGCATATGCTCATGTTAGAAAATGATCAAAAAGCATAGCAATTCACATTAAAAAAACAAAGGTTAAAGTAACGTTATAGTTAGGTATGGTAATAAAACCTTAACATACATTAAAAACAGTAATTCACTTTAAAAAACAAAGATTATTATAACATTATAGTTAGATGTTGAAATGAGATAAAAATTTATTTTTATCACCCGAAAAAACACTGAAATTCCCCAGTCATAGTTTAGTGAACTAATTATACCTTGCACCCCATCATGCACTGCTTATGACTTCACATATTACATCACTCATCACATGCTAAATAACATTATCGATCACATCGCTGATGATATCTTAAATGACAGGCTCATATTAGTCAAGTATGAGTCACACAGCACAAACCTAAACATTTAACTTAAGTCCAGCATATTATAGTCAACTTTCATTTGTTTGATCTCAGGTTAAATCTAAGCGTGGGTCTGCAGATCTCATGACAGCTCTTTTCCAAACATTCATCATTAAACTCTGTATTGAGTTCTTCAGATTGTGTGTTGCTAAGTATTTTTGAGCTATTCCTTTTCTTAATTTTGATAAGCTGTGGAAAATCGGGGAGTTAGATTGGACACTCTTAGGAAAGTTTAAGAAGAATTGGAAACCAGCCTTCCCATCTTCAGATCTGTGTGATGAACACTAAGGGGTATATTCACAAGAACGTGTGATAACTACCACAAGAGTAGCGTAATGCAACTTTCGACATCGCAGCCTATCACGGGAAAATAACCCTGTGTCAATGTGGAATTCACAACAAGGCGGAAGCATGCGATAGTCACCAGATAACGCGTCAAATGTCAGCGTGAAAATCAACACCACACCGCAAAAATGCAAAACGCAAACGCAAAAAAACATGCAATGAGGCCAATCACTGTACAAAAATCAGAGAAAACCAGCCACAGGCCTGCAAATACCACGCGTCTGTTGGGAAAATGCACTGTAAAAGAAAGAAAAAAAATTCAAACTGTGCTGCAACATGGATGCACTCAGACCGAGTGCAGAGGACAAGTCAAACTCCTCAAGCCCCACGGAGGTACTGCCTGGAACCCCGTGTTCAGGGAAGGGCAAGGACCAGAGGCAGAGGAAGACGGGGTTCAGTCCGCAGGAAGACCAGATCATCGTCGCGGAGGTGAGAGAACACCATCAACAACTGTTCTGCACCTCCACAGCCGCACTGGCAACCTAAACGAAAATATGGCAGGCCATCGTCACCAACGTCAATGCAGTGGTAGTGTCGAGGAGGTCACAGGAGGAGGTCAGGAGACGCTGGCATGAAGTGCACAGCCAAACTAAGGTGAAGTTCTCCGCCAACAGTAAGGCAGCAAGGGCCACTGGAGGTGGGAGTCCTGCGACACAGGAGGAGATTGATTAGCTGGAGGAAATGGTGGCCACAGTCAGCAGTGTGGAGATGGTGGCAGGTATTGGGGGCCTGGACACAGCACGATACGACTGGACCCAACAGTAACAGGGTGAGTAACGACCAGGGACGGGGGGACGGGGGAGATGGTCACAATGGCACACATGTACAATAATGTGTAGCACACTGCACACCCACAATGATCGTGGACCATGTCACTGATAGCCTTTGCACACTGCAGCACACATAGAAACGTCAAATAGGCCCCCGTCCACAATGTGCACAAAGAGGCCCCCCTCCATATCACCAATATCACAACCGACCCATGCACATGTGCTGAATCCAGCAAAGCAGCGGCTCTGTGACCCACACTGACTATGCAAGTAACATTGAATGCCAGATAGCATGGCAGCAGCCCAAAAACATGAGATGGCCCACGGTTCGACATGGAGGTAGCCCAGTGCGGAACACATCCGTAAAGGAGCAGGTCACACTCTGACATGTCCACGTGCATACACAACCCATGCCGTACAATACACGCAGCAGACGAACAATGCGCCAGGCCACAAAAGCTGTCAGAGAGCACCTATGACCCAAGTCGAAAACAAATCAGGCCCGAAAAGCACACAATTCAAAGGCACTCCGCCTCAAAGGTAGAAGGCTACACAAAATCAGAGCTGCAGGAGCAACTCCCCCACAATGCAGCACACACACACATAGCAATCACAGAACATCAGCAATGACGGCAATGAGGTACAAAGTGCAACACCATAGGACACGGCTCACCACAGGTCCCGCACATGTGTAGTAACTGTCCACACACATCTGGCATTGCCTGACACTGAAAATGCACGGGTACTACCATGCATCCGTCATGTAGTCAAAAAACACACTGACTGCCATCAAATAGTCAGCTCCACCAAAACAGTGACAATGTATTTTGGCATGCAGTCTGAATGTAAACATCAGCAAATCCTCAACATACATGTGTAACTCTGTTAACCTGCATCTCCCCGTCCACATTGCAGAGGGACAAACAACACCTCCTGCAGGGCACACCACACTTCACATCATTGATGATGAAAAGGACAACCTGCATATATGTCAAGACACCCTCCAATGGATAATGGACAGCCTCCGCACCTCATCCCCAGGAGCAGGGCAGGACAGCTACCCCGAGGTGAGCCCACCACCTGCACAGACCACACAGCAGAAGACACACACCACCACGGCTGTCTCCCAGACCCCCGACCAATACATGGAGTTCCAACAACAAGTGTGGGGTTGCCAGGTGTAGTTGGCTGAACAGCTGCGGGTGGGTTTCAAACTCGTGGCAGCCAAACTCGATGACATACGTGGCTATCTGAGTCCCATCAGGCACCACGTACAGTCCCTATTGGACACCCCCTGTACGCACCATGCACCGCCACAGACCTTGGCTGACCTCGCTGGGGCTATGAATCAAATACAATAACTGTCTGGTCAGACAGGCACCAGCGATTACAGCACAGAGTTGGCACAGATGCGGAGTTCAATGGAGATCATGGAGCAGATGCAGGCTGGTAGTCTTTCTGCCACGGCTGGACACTAGCGAGTAGTCCCCAGTAACTTCAATGCCTTGCAGTACTTCATCTTGCCATTGCTGCCACTGAGCTGTTCCCAGATGACTACAGCGGGATCATCAACATACCCAGCTCTGACCCCTGATGTGGCCGTGGCACACAGTGATGCTGCCTCATCACCTTCGCAGTCTGTTGTGTCAGTGGCACACACACTGGACACACCAGACACAGAACCCGTACCAGGGGAGTAAGAAGGGGATGGGAATTACCATGTGAGGAAGGAGGCAGTAGCATCCATTACCGCCATATGCCCTGTCCCTGCCTGGTTATGACCTATGCATCATGCCCTGGGAAATACCTCCTACTGACCCCCGGAACACTCAGCGACATTCACCCGGACCCCGAAACAGACTCCCATTTTATCACTGCTGGTCAATTACACAGCAATCCTGCTGCAGACTGCACTCTCCCACTTCCTAATCACTTCACAATCCCCAAAGGTCTCTGGTTGGCTCACCACTGGGCTTCCATGTGATGTGGCTTGGATGGCCATGTACAGCTTCAGCTCCCTCAATCACCTGAATGTGAATAAAAACATTCTAAATCACACAGATGTGCCATTACTATTTCCACTCACGTATGGTAGAATGGGTGGATGTAGGGACAATTATTGCACACGAAGGTACACCATGGTAACTCAAATCTATGCGCATGTGTATCCCTGAGACACGTGGGAAATTGGATGTCTGTGAAGGTGAGTACTAGCTGTGTCCCCATTGCACATCAACAACAATCTCATGACCCCCCAACGTAGGCCCTAGTCCATGTGTTGAATAGGGCTGTGTGTAGGAGTGACCAAATCGGTAACAGGCCAGGAGTCGTGTCCTACATCACATGTGACAACAGAACTTCATGACGCATACCTACTTAAACACATCTGTGTGGACACATTCTGTTATGATATATGACATTGCTGCACATGGTCAGAGGTTGGACACCATACTCACATTGCTGAAGTCACATAAGTGCACATGTCGGCCAGCACCTATCCCAAAACAATGTCTGGCTCACAGAGGTTGAGCTTGCAAAAGGGGCACACCCCCATTGCACATGCGTCTGTCAGTTCCTCCTTGTGTAGGGACGATGCTCGTTGTGGCACACGAGTGGACAATCTAATCAACACACCTCACAGTTAGACACCAGTGGGGTGGCATAGACTTTATTGGCATGTGTGTGTAAGTACGGATAAGGCACTGGCCACAACAGGCAGGGACATGCTTAGGACACTTACACGCAGCATGGGTACATGTCAAGGTTCCAAAAATGTAGGTGCAAAAATGGACAACAGTTATCACAGATGGCAAAGCCCCACCCTACCTTGCTGGATGAGTCATGTGTTGTTTGGCGTCTGCCTATTGCCCCGTGTGAGGGGACACGGCTCACTGCCCATGGTATCTGCATAGTGCTCTGCCACTGGAGTGTGCGGATTGTCTGATCTGCTGACAGTGATCAGGTAAAAGGGTCCGACAAGTTCACATGTCGTGCTAGATTGCCATGTGTTCTCCCCCAGCAGTGTGTCTGAATTGGCAACTTTGCAAAACGACGTTGTATTGCTCCGAGCATGGACCTGCTTCACCTTGCACAGGTGTGTGTACACACGCGGTGTTCCACACGCACTCATTCAGAGTCCGGAGGATGGCAGACGTGTCCACTATTGTGGTGGAATATGTGAGCAATCCCCACAATGCAACAAGTTGTTGGGACCTGTGCTGTGGGTAACAATCGGATGTGGCTGCAGGTAAGTAGATACTCGTCCATGAATGCCCGCACAGCTTCATGTGCAATGTGTTCCAATAGTAAGTCGTTGTTGTGTTCAAGGAACACCAGGTTGAGCCAATCCATTAACTGGTCTGAGTAGGTGTGCTCAGCCCACACAGTTTCACCAATCCACAACACAGCCTAATAGGGGAGCGCCTCGATGTGGTCACTGCACACGAGGAATTGTGCAATCTCCCATGCACAACTGCCAATACATACTCAGTATGTCAAGGCATCTCATACATGGCTGTCTCGGTTACACTCCTGTTCGTGATCCAACAGGGGGCGCAGACACAAGTCATAGTCCAATTCATCTACGGTTGTGTTCAATAGGCAGACTTCCATGGGACACTCGAATGAGCATGTTCGGCAGTGGAACCAAGGATGGACGCAGGTGACATAGACAATGCGGAAGCTGAGCCAATAACTGATCCTCAGCACTGCCAGTGGCACTGCGCCCAGTAAATGCAGCATACGTACACAGTAGTGTTCCTCGTGACGGGGCTTGTGCATATGCCCGGTATGGCCTGCCATTGCCTTGGTATTTCTCGTGGAACTGGCACTCTTCTGAACAGCGGCAGTTATGTGGAGGATATGCTACAGCTCTGGGCAATGATTCGAATGTGTGTGCAACGTTGGGTTGAATGGGTTGCTGTTTCCATGAGTGTTAAGGGAATCCCTTGCACGGGTCCCTCAGGCAGGGGCTTTTGTGTGTGGGGTGTGGATAAGTCAGATAGTTTATTTGCGCAATGCGTGGTGTGGGAGTCATCCACATCTGCCATGGCATCTCTCTCAGGGTGTTCCAGGCGCATTCTGGATCAAGGTCAGAGGTGCAGGTGTCCTCCCGCCTTCTGCATTGGAACAATGGAGCTTTCATCCCTGTTGTTTATCTGACTACTACTTGCATTTTTGGAATGTGATGTGGCTTTGGCGCTGAGATTGAGACACAGTCTTGGACTCATGGTGTACGTATGGCGATACACACACACATGTTGGCATGTGGAGCCAGGTGCCCTGTAAGGCCTTGCACTGCTTGTGCAATCGCACTCTGTCTCTCTTCCTCGCTCTCTCCCTCTCTTTCCTTTGTTGGGAGCATGGCACACCTTCTTCTCTTGGATTTAGTCTTCCAGGCTGTGTCCTACGGATTGTCCAGTGATTACCCACTAGGACTCATCCGAATGGTTGTTTTGGCTTTTGTTTGTATGGTGTTTTGTGTTGGTGATTGTAATGCTGTATGACTAATTCTCCATTTTCTGGCCACGCATGTATGTTGATTTTCCTGCTTGTGCGACATCAGGCAAAATATTTGTATTTTCTGATTCGTGGTGTTGGTGTGCAAATTCTTGGTCCGGGGTTTGGGGGTGGGGCCGGGGTGGAGGGGGAAGGGGGAGGTGTTGCGGGCCACAGTGTGGTGTCGGTGGGTGTTGTGGCCTTCTTGGGTGTCTGTACTGCATGTTCAGTTGCTAGGGGGCATCTGTTGTTCTTCATGTGTGGCTCAAGTGTACTTGTACTGTACAACATATACACCCCTGCAGAGAGCCTACTCTGCAATCTCAATAAATAAGGAATATAATAGCTTACCACTGCCCTCCACTACCGTGGCATCCCCCACAGCAGTTCCTGCTGGCTGTGGCACTGCATCCGCCCCTAGAGTGCCAACCGCCGCGCTGGCCCCGGCACTGGTGGTTGGCTGTGCCGATGGTGTTACGCCTAGAAAATACATTTAATATTTTTAGATGCCATATACACCACTCCCTATTTTGTCTAGGAATGAAAAAAAGTTGCTAGTACTACATAAACAAATTTAATAATTTGTGACTCTCTAGTCTAAACTAAAAATGTCCCTTTCTTCAGGGAAGGGTGTTTTTTATTTATGCTTACCCATAACATGTGATGCCACACTTTTTGACACAACTGATGAATGCTTGCTTTTTAACACGCACCATTTTTCTCATACCAGACAGAAGCTTCCCTTCTACGAACAAGAGCAAGATCGTCATCATATGTTAGTCGAAGTCGTCAATGATTCATCCCCACCAAGACTTTAAGTTCCAACCAGGTGAGGGCTCTCCCACAATTAATGTGTGAAATCAGCCACTTTTCAGTCGTTCACCATTTATCTTATATGACATTGATTTTAATAAATGTTTTTATATAATGCACAATCTACATTTTTTCAGAGTACACTCAGAGCTAGATGTTTTACTTTTAATAAAGCTTTAAAACTTACATAGACTCTGTGGTTTTTGGTCATGAGTGAGTGAGCGAAAGGGTTTGCAATTTGCAAGCATGAGTCCGTGACTCTGAGAGGTCGGGACTCTGACTCCATAGTCTTATGTTCTGGGTTTTATAATCATTGGGGATCATCCCTGCATTCGGGAGCTAAATAATGACTCTGACACACTAGCTAGTCAGTACGGAGATTGGGGGTTCAACTTCTGTTATGAATGAGGTATGTGGAAAGTCTAACTGCGCCTAATATAATTAACCAATGCCCTATTTCTTGTCCATAGTTCTGTATGTGCAGAATAGTACCTGCAACAGTAGTAGTATGTTCTCCTATCCAATCAAAAAGTAAACTAGTATCCTATCCTTGGTGGCATTGACATTTTATTGTTGGAAATTGTCAAAACATAAACATTTAGAAGACTTCAATAGACATTATGGACAACGCAGAGGACTGCACTCAATGCCTAGAGGTATTGCTGAATAGAATAGGAGTTTTGTTTAACACCTTTTGCCAACTGTGCAAGCTTTGCTAGCTACACAGACAGATTAATAATAATCTAGTAGTACCACAGAGAGTCATAGTAGAGGCAAGATAAGAATTTAGAAACAGTCTACAAGAAGATCAAAGACGATTTAGGAAAAAATAGAATCATGAGGAACGTTTGGAATAAATAGGTGCTGTAAAAGATAGGGAAGTATAATTATTAATATTAACAGGAAACTTACTGGGGCCAGCAGAGGATCCCTCGGCGGACCTATCCTGGCCTTCCTGCTCCGCCGGCGCCGCTACCGCCACCTCTGTCCTTTTGCCTCTGGGGGGATCAGATATACATGAAAGAAAGACACAAACATGGATGATTGTTGTTGACCAAATCAAACATTTCAAAAAAACAATACCAAATTATTTCGGGGAAATAGACAACAATTGCACTAAATTTATTGACCTATCTGCTGTGTTCTACTAGGATATTAGTATTGCTGGATTCACTGACCATCTACTTGGAAAGTTATGTAACTCCCTAAACCAACTACAAAAAGGTTCTACTACGACTGGCAGGTAGCACTCCACAGCACGCGAAGTGACAGACACAGTCCGCCATGATTGCAGACCACTAAAAAGTTTCCTACTAAATAACCAGTCATAATATATTCAAACTATCAATCCACCACCACTATCTCTTCTTAGTGGCAGGAGGACAAGGAAGGACTGAACTTGAGTCTCTAGTGTCTAGCATTACGCAGTTCTGTAAAGTACACTCATACATAATCACTCAGGCCAAATAAGAACAAAATTGAAAACAAGTAAGCATAGTAGCACCGCCAGTGAGCAGGCGAGCACCTGCAATCACAAAACCTTTTGAAACATAATTTACCTGCAATTTAATCTCTAGTGTCTAGCATTACGCAGTTCTGTAAAGTACACTCATACATAATCAGTCACTCAGGCCAAATGAGCACAAAATTGAAAACAAGTAAGCATAGTAGCACTGACAGTGAGCAGGCGATCACCTGCAATCACAGAACCTTTTGAAACATAATTTACCTGCAATGTAATCGGCAGCATTCTTGCTCTTCGGAAAAAAGAAATATTTGCAATATCATAACACAGAGCAGGAGAAAACAAAGTAGTGATTAAATAGCTACTAGTACTCACCAAGCCCAGGGATCTCGACGCCAAGCAGGTCGAGCAGGTCTTGTTCCCGGTCCAGGATGTCGGACCACTGGTGCGTCGCCTGGTTGTAGGTGCGCTGTACCCCAGACTCCCGATACATTGCCCGGCACACCTTACCCCATAGCTGGTGACGCTCCCGGAGCCCGTACCCGGAACCGGGCCTGCCCCCTGCCGTGGCGGTCTTGGAGAGGTGGCGCTGTACAAAGAACACCAGTTCGGCCACCTCCACCGCGCTGAAGATCTCCCTGGGACTTACTGATTCCCCCCTTAACCACCCGCAAGGGAGCTGGGGTGCGGGAGTTTTCCCCTTGGACTTGCCGGCTCCGTTTGCCATGGTTCTGGGTAAAAGAAGTAAAGAATAGGGAAAAAAAGTAAATAAAAGAAAAGAGAGAGCTAAACAAAAAAAGTAGTTATTAAAGTAACAAAAAGTAAAAAAAAACACAAAATATAGATGTAGAAAATTAGAGAGATAGATAATGAGTAAAAAAGATCAAAAAAGTTCAAAGAAACAAAGGATTGCAAAGATTAAAGCAGGATAGAAAAAGCATGCCCAGCACCATAGCAATGAATGAAAAACAAGATGGCCGCTCCCATTGCGACCACGTGGGTAAGTGTGCGCGATATTTCCACCGCGAGCATGAAAAAACAGACACAAACACGTAATTGCGCCCAGCACGTAGGAAATGCCCAACGCGAGCATGCAACTTGCACCCGGAAACAGAAATACGCAACGTGAACACTAAAAACAAGATGGCCGTGCCCATGTACGACCACATGGGTAACTTCGCAGTAGCTGCGCTGAAAAAAACCCCCACAAAAATAAAAAATCTGCAAATTTGCGGATTTTGCGGACCGTGAGTACGAATTCGCAAATACTTAAGTCACTGTCTATGCACTTGCAGAATGACTCAGGCATTAAGACAAGCAGTGGTACAGTCAAATGTCCACAAAATATGCAGTCCCTTAACTCCTTGCAGACCACAGTGTCAGTCCTGCAAAAGTCCAGGTAATAGTCATGCTTGTCTGGAATCACACTGTGAGTCTGTGTCCACTCCTACAATCATCCTGACAGAAGCATATCCTCATCTAATCACTCTGCTGAAACATAAGCGCTTATAAACTCACTCTGCTGTCAACTACTATCACCCTAGGAACCCAGTCACTGCCAATGCACTTGCAGAATGACTCAGGCATTGAGACAAGCAGTGGTACAGTCAAATGTGCACAATATATGCGGTCCTTTCACCCCCTTGCAGACTACTGAGTCAGTCCTGCAAAAGTACAGGTAATAGTCATGCTTGTCTGGATTTACACTGTGAGTCTGTGTCCACTGCTACAATCATCCTGACAGAAGTATGTCCTTATCTAATTAGTCTGCTGATACATAAGTCCTTATAAACTTATCCTGCTGTCAACTACTAGCACTCTAGGAACCTATTCACTGCCTATGCACTTGCAGAATGAATCAGGCATTGAGACAAGCAGTGTTACAGTCAATTGTGCACAATGTATGTTGTCCCTTAAACCCTTGCAGACTACTGAGTCAGTCCTGCAAAAGTCCAGGTAATAGGCATGCTTGTCTGGAATCACACTGTGAGTCTGTTTCCACTCCTACAATCATCCTGACAGAAGCATGTCCTTATCTAATCACTCTGCTGAAACGGAAGTGCTTATGAACTTATCCTGCTGTCAACTACTATCACTCTAGGAACCGCGATCGGATTGGCCCACGGCGTCATCCTCATCGAGAGCCGCGACCAGCGAGGGATCCAGCGTCGAGTCCCCTCCGGGACCCGAGTGTGAGTTCACAGCCCCTGGCTTGTTGTCCCTGCAAAAGAGTGTTGCTCAATCTCCCCGCCGCTCGTTGGATTGCCGAGAGCGGGCGGGAGAGCAGCCGGGACCGGCCGGGGCTGACATCGGAGGCTACTGACATCGAGGCTCCTAGAGTGCGTCAATACAAGGAGCGGGGTATTAACCCGCTAGCGTCAGCGAAGGTGCTGGCACAACCATCAGTGAGGCGCTTGCATTGTTGGGACTCAGTAGTTTGAAGAGCCAGAGTATTAAGTTATTTACATGCTGGCATTGCTTGGACAACTCATCTAAAGAGCTGATTTGAGATAAGTCAGTAGTATTATTTTTAATACTGATTTACAGAGACTAGAGACTATTATTTTATATAAGAACTTCCTAAATACAAGTGCAGACGAGCCAGAGAGGCGCATGGGGGCATATTGGTTCAAGAGCCTGTGTGGCTCCTACCTTTTGGCGCAGTTCTGCGCAAGGGCTAATGAGAGCCCATGCCATAGTTTTATTGATGTCCCAGCTGCCCAGCAATATAGTGGGCAGCTGCACCGTTTAGGTCTTGTGATTGTTCCCAGGTGCCCAGCAAGTAGCGGGCACCTGCAACGTTTAGGTTTGACACCCCAGACTGGCGCTGCATTTGCAGCGTGCCCTGACAGGGCTCTTTAGTCCCTTTATTAGATGGGTGGCTTTTTCTTCTCCTTGAAAATACGACCCATTCAAACGCAGCACTTTGCATTGAAGGGGTGTTCCATGGGTGTTGCTGTGTCTGTTCCCACACAACACCCATGGAATAACACATCTCAAGACTTACGAGAAAATGTAAATCTGTAGATACGTGTGAATGGTGCACCTCCCTAGAGGTGGTGTAGTGAGGCACAACCAGGAGAAATGTTTTCATTTCTCCTCGTTTGTTCCTCTTTCAATGCATGCTGCATTCCACAGCACACATTGAAGGAGGAAAATGCCTTTAGTGATTGTTTTTGTGCAGGAAGTAGACCCTTCCTGCACAAAAACAATCTCTCCACGACACAGATATCCTTGCACCATGGTGCAAGGGTGCCTGCGTCACTGCATGGCTGCAGTTTGTGTGCTAGTGCAGAGGGAGCAAAGAATTGTGACATATTCATGTAAATATGTCACATCCCTGTGCTTTAGAAGTGCTGCAGCGTGGTGCAGCTAAAGGGCTTGCAGTGTCACGCTGCAGCACTTCCTCATAGATCTGCCCCTATAAATTCACCATACGGTACTAATGCATACTTTCAGTCAATCGTGCTTTACACATACATTCAACCAAAATTTCAGACATTACCATGCAAATATTGCTCTTTTTTAAAAGTAGATAAGGTAGTTCTAAACTTTTTTTTTCTTCTGGGTTTTTTTTCCGGTTATTTTGCAGTTTTTTAACAATTTTCTACTTTTTTGGGTGTTTTTTAAAAATTGAACAAAAAAGTAGCTAAGTAAACAGTTAGCTTTTGGAATGCAACATCATTCCAAAAACAAAAAGATTAAAAAAATTGCATTTGTGGTTCCGTGGAGCTGCACAAATAGCGTCCACTGTTCCCCATAACAGATGATGGCTTTGCACTTAGTGCAGTGCTACTGCAGAAAAGCAAATTCTGGGCGAATGTCTACTAGTGGACACTCCGGAGATGCTAGCGATGCCTGGTGGTGGATTTTTTGCTGCATGCCTCATTTCTTCTAGTGCCAGAGACTTCGAGTGAATGGTCCGCAGATGTTTATACATACTCGCTGTTCCACAGGAGTATTTCTTGTCACTGCCTCGCGACAGGACCCTGTCACACAGCAAGCATGTGAATTTTCTTACGTTGACCCTTTTTTCTCTGGCAGGAAAGGTGAAACATTTCCATACCACTGATTCAGGCCTCTGCTTGGGTGGATCTTCCGCCAAGATATCTTCATCTGAAGAATGAAGAGGAGCTTGCGAACCAGATGTCATGCCTCCAATGCAATTTTTTAAAAACACAAAAAAAACTCCAAAACCAGCTCTGGAAGAAGAAGAGATGTCTCTCATCAACTGCTTCAAACAGAATAATTAAAATGGGTGGGGTCCTTCAATAGTTACAGTGGGAAATGTTATGAACCAATCAAATCTGTATTTTTTGAGGTCACATGGGATTCGCGCACCGTGCGCTCACGAAGCGCTCACCCAATGCAACTTCGCAAAAATATATTTAAAAATAATATAAGTTTATCACAAGTAGAAATATATTATTTTTATGAATACCTGAGATAATCTTTTGCCTTAATATGTACATTAAAGACACGTACATATAATTTTAGAACATAAAAATTTCACGGGAGTCGAGCACCCTGCGCGCCCCAGCACGTATATGACGTCACGTGGGGCCCGCCACAGCGCAAGCTTCGTGTACCGTAATACGCATGTGTTGCAAAAGCGCGGGACCAGGAGTTGATGACCGGTCGCATACCAGTCCCGCACACTGGGTAACATTGTACGTATATGACGTAACTGAAAAAAACATGCACTCGTCGTTCACCATACGCTTTGGGTGTGCAACTCCCCAAAAAAATTTGAAAAAGAAAATTATATAAATATATTAAAATACAAAAACAAAAGAAAATTATTAAAACTATTTCAGTTTTAAATTTCTTTATTTTTTTGTGCAATTTTCTGAAAAATATATAATGTTGATTAATAAATAAAATATATGTATAAATAAACAGTTAAACAACTAGAAATTTAGTACACAAAATAGGTATAACTACTATTGCACTTAAAAATTAGCATTTAAAAAACCTTTGAAATTCAGTAAAAAAAACATAGGTTTCAGAGACGTTATATTTAGAAATTAGCATTTAAAAAAACTTTGAAATTCGCTAAAAAAACATATGTTTCAGAGACGCTATACTTAGGAATTAGCATTTAAAAAACCTTTGAAATTCACTGAAAAAACCATAGGTTTCATGAGTGTTATAGTTAGCTGGAAATTTCACTCGTAAAAATCCATAGAAATTCCTCCGCTATAGTTAGTTGTGCTTACTATAACTCGTGTGCCCGCAATGCACTGCTAATGATGTCACATAGTACATCATTCATGACATGGTCAGTGACATCACTGATGACATCACTACTCATGTAGTTAGTGACCAATTGATGCAGCAGGTTATACAACAACAGAGACAGTGATACACACATTCACATAGTTTGGTTACTAACCCATATATTTAGTGAGACACATTTAATTACTCACTTAAACAACGTAAAATAAAAAACCAAAAAACACAGAGATTCGAGCTGGCCCATTCAGGGCAACATATGAGGACACACACCAACAACACCAAAAAGGGAAAATGAAAGAAATTGCTTAAAATTATGATAGCAACACCTATAATGTAGCAACCACACTTTTGAGATTGCAGCATGGGATTATTTTCTATGTATCTATACATCTATATATACAAAACACGGACAATTGGATTTCCCTGCATAACACTTTGCTTTTAGGAACCAATTTTAGTCAATAGCTGTGCAATACACAGCTTTCCTTGTGTTTCGTAAAAGCATTGCTTTCCCCTGATATCATGTTTGTTGTATCTGTGAAAATGAAATAGTCGATCATAAATAATGTTTAACAACATTGTTTTTAATATTGCACTTTCACTTTCATGAAACCGTTATTTTTATTGGAAATGAAAATCCAAAACATATGACATACTACATTGTAAGATGGCCACCGTAGTGGACACAGAGGGATATTCCACTTTCATTTTTTAGTAGAGAGGTGGAGTAATGGCGGGCGATATAATGGTTTCTTTAGATCACACTCGTCGACACTGACGAAGCCGAAAGGTGAAACGTGTTTGTTGGAGGTAGCAGGGGGTCTGCCAATAAATCATCTTTAAAACACGATCGGAGTGCTGTCTAATTTCGTTTGGAGACACACGGAGTTGTTGCTGGAATATATATATATATATATATATTGCAGACTCACACTCCCGGTGTCCAGCCAGTACCTGCTCACGAGCGGGTCGTCGTTGGGGCTCCGGCGGCCCAAATATCACTACGAAGAATTTCCCAATTGACAGGAAATGCACGACGACACACAAAGGTTGCTGTGCTTGAAAGATTTATTTTAGGCAGCAAAAACAAACAACGCGTTTCACCTCACGGCTTGCTCACGTTTGTAATGGATTGCAAAACGATAGTCCTATTTACAAAAAACCAAATAATGACATTGAAAAAGGACTACAGTGCACTCACCCCCCAGTGTAAAATACATGGCAGACATATTGGAGAGGTATAGTATCTCAAAAAAGCAATATAATGTGCAGTTAATACCTCAAAACATGATAGATACAACAGATGTTTAGTAGTCAATGACATAATAAACCAAATCAAATCAAATAAGGCTGCACAAACAAGTAGGATCAATGATTATTCAACTTAATTAGCAAATTTGCATGGATAAACCCTATTCTCATGTATTCACAAAATAATTGTCTTTGTATCTCATAATGCCGCCCAAGTGGGCATGGTCACTTTGCAAAAAATAAATCTTTCAAGCACAGCAACCTTTGTGTGTCGTCGTGCATTTCCTGTCAATTGGGAAATTCTTCGTAGTGATATATATATATATATATGTATATATATATATATATATTACCTACTGGCGGTCGCCAGTAGGTATATATAGTTAGGATTTTTTCTCTATGGGATTTTTGAAAATTCTATGTCTAATAACTTTGGCGTTTGTGGACGGAATTGGCTGAAATTTTCAGGAAAATGGAACATTTTGTTTCTGAGCAGCCCCTGAAAAGTTGGGGGGGGTTCGTCAAGGGGGGGCCGAGAAAAAAGGGGGGTCCCAAAACGCGTTTTTCCAATGTTAATTTCCATAGGGCGGTTGGCCTCACTTTTAGCCCGAACGGCTGAATGGATTTGCACGAAACTTGGCAAAATTGTAGGGACTGTTAGCCCGATGTGCCTTTGCTAGGTCTCAATATATGTGCTCCAGTGGATTTTGAGAAATTAACGTTCAAAAAAAGATATATATCTGTGACAGCGTCCCGGGTAGCGCTCCGGTTCGCGTACTTGACGCGTAACGGAACTTCGCGAAGCGAAGCTGATTGGCTTTCCGGTGTCTGTCAACATTCTAAACAGTCCGGAGCGGCCGCCATCTTGTCTCTCGGTAGGATCGAGAGACAAGAGGAGGCCAAAACAAAGGGGGAAATGACCATAAGGGGGCATAGTAGATCCTCCCTGACCCCCTAGGTTTGATGTGGAGGCTTTAAAAGGGCCCCACGGGGCAAAAAAAAAAACGGGAAGCGGTCTGGGGAGCGTACTCTAAGGAAAAAAGAATGATAGACTTTTCGAATACTGTATGTTAATTGATTGTTGGTTTTGTTGATTATTTTTTTATTTCTTTATTTTTTAAGCAATTACTTATTATTGTGATTGTGTTTCAAAATTTAATAAAATGTCTGCAACGCCACTCATCGACGCAACGCCACTCATCGACGCAACGCCACTCACACATGCAACGCCACTCACACACGCAACGCCACTCATACACGCAACGCCACTCACACACGCAACGCCACTCACACACGCAACGCCACTCACACACGCAACTCATCCACGCAACCCCACTCATCCACGCAACACCACTCATCGACGCAACACCACTCATCCACGCAACGCCACTCATCGACGCAACGCCACTCACACACGCAACGCCACTCACACACGCAAGGCCACTCACACACGCAACGCCACTCACACACGCAACGCCACTCACACACGCAACGCCACTCACCCACGCAACGTCACTCATACACGCAATGCCACTCACACACGCAACTCATCCACGCAACCCCACTCATCTACGCAACGCCACTCATCGACGCAACGCCACTCATCGACGTAACGCCACTCATCGACGCAACGCCACTCACACATGCAACGCCACTCACACACGCAACGCCACTCACACACACAACGCCACTCATACAGGCAACGCCACTCACCCACGCAACGCCACTCACCCACGCAACGCCATTCACCCACGCAATGCCACTCACACACGCAATGCCACTCACTCACGCAACGCCACTCACACACGCAACGCCACTCACACACGCAACTCATCCATGCAACCCCACTCATCCACGCAACACCACTCATCGACGCAACGCCACTCATCGACGCAACGCCACTCATCGACGCAACGCCACTCACACACGCAACACCACTCACACACGCAACGCCACTCACGCACGCAATGCCACTCATACACGCAACGCCACTCACACACGCAACGCCACTCACACACGCAATGCCACTCACACACGCAACTCATCCACGCAACCCCACTCATCCACGCAACACCACTCATCGACGCAACGCCACTCATCGACGCAACGCCACTCATCGATGCAACGCCACTCACACACACAACGCCACTCACACACGCAACGCCACTCACACACGCAACGCCACTCATACACGCAATGCCACTCACACACGCAACGCCACTCACACACGCAACGCCACTCACACACGCAACGCCACTCACACACGCAACTCATCCACGCAACGCCACTCATCCACGCAACGCCACTCATCCACGCAACGCCAATCATCCACGCAACGCCACTCATCCACGTAACGCCACTCATCCACGCAACGCCACTCATCCACGCAACGCCACTCATACACGCAACGCCACTCATCCATTTGCAAAACCAAAAGGTCAAACTCTTCTATTGCGAGACCTATTGCATTTTCAATGCTTGATTCTTTCACTTCCTTATCTATTTTGTTTTTCACAATTATATCCTCTTCTATCTTTTCTTCGGTAAATATATCTATTAAACAGCATCTCTGGTTTAGTCCCTATAGCTGTCTTTCTTTTAACATTACTCTCTGTTTACTTCCCTTATACTTACTCTTCTTTTTTTTTTTTTAAATTTTGGTTCGCTCCCTGTTCGCGTACCGGCGAGCGAACCGGGAAGCGAACCAAAAGAAATAGAGCTTGCCAGAGTGCTAAACATTCTAGCAATTTTTTTATAAAGGGGAGGTAGTTCTGAAAAAGAACTTTTTTTGTGTGTTTTTGTTGTTTTATATATTTTTTTTAATTTTCTGAACATTTTTTGTTTTTTTTGTATTTTTTGAACAATTTTATGTTTTTTTTGTTTTTTTGAGGGGAAAGAACAAAAAACAGGCATTGGAAAGGGCTCAACAGGAGCAAAAAAAAATTATTTTTGGGGGCGTTTAGAGCACTTGTGATTTTCAAATGCTCTGTTTACTAAGTTAATGCTCATATTGGCACATGAAAGTAAGGTACCGCAATATATACACACAATCTTCATGTGGACAAAGTTTTCCTGTATGTTTGGCACTGTTTCCCGTGCCTCTGGCCCTGACAGAGATATCTGTGTTGATGTCCTGGCCACAGGAGTTGGTGGGTTGTCCTGCAGGTCACGCATCTCTGCCCGGCTGTAATTTAGAGGATGCCACCTCTGCATGTGACGGTGCATAGTATAGTTGCCGAAACTATACTTTTTATCAGTGCCTCTAGATAAGTCCTCTTTGCATATTAGGCACGTGACATACCGAGCATTAACCTTTTTCTGTCCTTCGGGTAATGAAAAAAACTGCCAAATGAAACTAATTTTACGATGAGAAACCCGGGGCTCCTCTTGTAAAAACTGTGGTGCCTGTTCTTCCTCTTCCTCTTCTTGATCCTCTTCCTCCTCTGTGTTGGCAAGGAACTGTGGAGGTGGTCCTCTCTTCCTATGAGGAGGTTGTGGTGGTGGTGGGGGTCCACCAGCTGAAGCTACCAGTGAAGCCATTTTCCACTGAGCAAAATAGGTCTTCCTTTCACAAAGTTGAAAGTCAGAGTGAGAAAAAAGGTGGGGGCTTTCATCATTTGGGAAAAAAAATAGTTCTAAACCAATGAAAAGTGTTATTTTTAGGTCACCTGACCTAGCCTTACATCATTAGGAAACCAAAAGTGAAATGAACCAATGAAAAGTTTTATTAACAAGTCACATGACCTGTTACGCTTATGGTACGCGCTGCGGAACGCGCCCCGGATCGCTTCCGGGGAGCTGCGCTTCGCGTCTCAGTTCGTGTACCGGAGCACTTCCGGGTGCGCTAACGCGGCGCGTCATAAGACGCATTACGTGACAACATGATACGTCGCGCTTCCGCGACGCGTCACGATGTTGATTTCTAACGCGGCAGTTGCGCAAACGGAACGTTTACCGGTTCGCGGACCGGGTCGCGGCATCAAATTGAGCTAACGGGAAGCTTCCCGGTTCGCGAACCGGGAGCGAACAAAAAAAAATATTTAAAAAAAAATTATTAATAAACATATAAAATATATTTTTGGATTTAAAGAAGAATACATTTTACAGCTACAGATATTAGCTTTTAAAAAACCAATGAAATTCACTGAAAAAACCATAGGTTATAGACCATATATAGTTAGGAATTAGCATTTAAAAAACCTTTTTTTACTCACACAAAACCATTGAAATTCCATATATAGTTAGTTGTACTAACTATATATCGCGCACCCGCAATCCACTGCTGATCATGTCACATATTACATCATTCATGACATGGTCAGTGACATCACTGATGACATCACTGATGACATCTCAAATGACATCACTGATGACATCACTGATGACATCTCAAATGACATCACTGATGACATCACTGATGACTACATCCAGTGACTGTATGTTTCTGTAAAGTTAAAATATGTCTTACATATTGAAGAATGAGTGGATTTATAAATGTCTGGATGAAGGATTTAGTAGGTGCATGACTGACTGTATGAGTGAGTGATTAAATGTGTGTCACTGAGTGCATGGGTTAGTGACTAAACTGTCTTAATTTGTGCATCATTATGTCTGTTGTTCTGTAAACTGCTGCATGTGTTGATCAGAAGCTATATGAGTAACTATATGGGTTATTGATTGGTTGCTCAAGTATTTGTATGGGAGACTGAGTGTGTGTGTGCGTGGCTGGGAGGTGTATGACTCTGTTCATAGATGTGTGAGCAGTTGATTCACTAGATGTATGGGTTCAAAAGTGCATGTGGAAACAGCTGTATGGGCGGTTGATTGTGTGCATGAGTGTATTGGTGAGTGAATGGATATCTCAGTGCTACATGTCAAAGTAAGTACATATGTAAAACACAGTACATGTGAGAGTTGACATATATAAATAACTGTGCATAAGAGCCAGTGAATGTGTGAGTGGCTATATGGATCATTGTGAACTTGTATCCGGGATTGTATAAGAGAGTAAATATGTGTTAGTATATGTTTGAATAAGTAAGGTGTGTATAACTGTATAGTTGAGAAAATGGAGGTGTGATTGATTCTTTGCATGACTGAGTAGGTGTGTGTGTTACTCCATGGATGAGTGACAGTCTGTGAGTGTCTGTTTACACTGAGTGTATCTAAGGTTATATTAGAGTCTGAAGAGGTTCATCGTATTATCACATGAATGATGTCATCAGTGATGCGATCAGTAATGTCAACTGAGATGTCATCAGTGATGTCATTTGAGATGTCATCAGTGATGTCATCAGTGATGTCATCAGTGATGTCATTTGAGATGTCATCAGTGATGTCATCAGTGATGTCATTTGAGATGTCATCAGTGATGTCATCAGTGATGTCACTGACCATGTCATGAATGATGTAATATGTGACATGATCAGCAGTGGATTGCGGGTGCGCGATATATAGTTAGTACAACTAACTATATATGGAATTTCAATGGTTTTGTGTGAGTAAAAAAAGGTTTTTTAAATGCTAATTCCTAACTATATATGGTCTATAACCTATGGTTTTTTCAGTGAATATATATATACACACACATATGTATGTATTACCTACTGGCGGTCGCCAGTAGGTAGATGTAGTTAGGGCCTAGTTGCCATAGGAAATCCGCAACATTATATTTGGAATAACTTTGGCGCCGGTTGACGAATCTTCGCAACGTTGTCCAAGAAGATGCCCGGCTCCGCTCCTATCCTGAAAGTTTCGGGGTGATTCGTCAAGCGGGGGCCGAGAAAAAAGGTGGTCCCAAAACGTGTTTTCCCCATACAGTTTTCCATAGTGACATTTATCCGCGGCTACAGCCCGAACTGCTGAATGGAATTACACCAAATTTGGCAAAAAGGTAGAGTTTGGTTCACAGTTCACGCTTTTTGTTAAATGGTGTAAATCCATTCAGTAGTTCCTGAGAAAATCAAAAGTAAAATCATAGATATATCTATGGGCGCGTAGGGTATGCGTATCCTCAACGTACCCTTATGAGCACGAGCTGCATGTTAATTGGCTGTCAACTGTGCAAAGACGCCCTGTGGCATGTTTTAAGTTAGGGGAATTAAGTCCCCTTGAATCCTGAGGGTCCCTGGGGGCCAACTAGCCCACCGCTTACCTCCAGTAAGCACCACAGTGCTGCGTTGCAGAGAGGTGGCCCAGGCCATGCCCCTTTTTACACCACTCTGTAATGTACCTCTGTGGCACTTACTGGAGGTAAGTGGTGGGCTAGTTGGCTCCCAGGGACCCTCAGGTCTCAAGGTGACTTAATCCCCCAATTTACAATGCGTCAGGGGATGCGTTTGTGCAGTTGTGCAGGGAGTGGGCGTGGCCTGGTTTTACAAGAGTGCCAAAGCGCCCCGTGGCGCATTTCAAGTTGAGGAATTCAGGCCCCTTGAATCCTGAGGGTCCCTGGGGGCCAACCAACCCACCAGGTACATCCAGTAAGTGCCACAGAGTTGCATTGCAGAGAGGTGTAAAATTGGGCATGGCCTTGGACCACCACTCTGCAACGCAGCTCTGTGGTGCTTACTGGAGGTATGTGGGAGCTAGTTGGACTAAGGGACTCTCAGGATTCAAGGGGACTTAATTCCCCTAACTTAAAACATGCCACCGGGCGTCTTTGCACAGTGGTGAAGACAGGGGGGGGCCCGAGGTGACTTGTGTGCAAACACGCCCTGTGGTGAGTTTTAAGTTGGGGAATTAAGTCCCCTACAGTCCTAAGGGCCCCTGGGGGCCAACTAGGCCACCAGGTACCTCCCGTAAGCGCCACAGGCCTGCATTGCAGAGAGGTGGTCCTGACCATGCCCCTTTTTACACCTCTATGCAACACAGCTCTGTGGCGCTTACTAGAGGTACTTAGTGGGCTAGTTGGGCCCCAGGGACCCTCAGGATTCAAGGGGACTTAATCTCCCAACTTAAAATGGCCACAGGGCGTCTTTGCACACATGTCACCTCAGGCCCCCCTGTCTGCACCCCGCGGCGCATTTTAAGAGGTAGTTTTAATCCCCCTGCCCTATTATGTACTAGGGACTTACAGAGGAGGTCGTGCTAATCACAGGGCTACCCCAACGCACAGTGTTCTCTAGTGTATCTAGGTGTTTTCACTGTATTCTAAGTGTCTTTTAGCATACCACTGGCTCTAGGCCTGGTTAGTCAGAGTCCCTTTCTGCATATGTCTTGCTTCTTCCTGCACTTTGTGGACTTCTTTTGCCTCTTTCTGCATTTCTTTTGCTTCTTTTTGTATTTCTTTTGCTTTTTTCTGTGCGTGTTTTCTTCTTTCTTCACATGTACAACATCTGTAGGCATAGTTAGAAACTAGCATTCAAAAATAAACTTTGAAATTCACTTAAAAAAACATAGGCTTCAGGCACGTTATAGTTAGAAGTTAGCATTTAAAAAACCTATGAAATTCCCTGAAAAAACCCTAGGTTTCAGGCACATTATAGTTAAAAATTAGCATTTATAAAACCTTAGAAATTCACTGAAAAAACATAGGTTTCAGGGATGGAATAGTTAGCTGGACATTTCACTCCTACAAAACCATAGAAATTCCCCCGTTATATTTGGTTCAGCTAACTATAACTCGCACCCCCGTAATGCACTGCTGATGACGTCACATATTACATCACTCATGACATGGTCAGTGACATCACTGATGACATCACTAATGACATCATCCATGTGATAACTTGATGCATCTTCTCACACACTAATATAACCTTTGATACACCCACTCTAAATTACAGACTGCCATTCTCAAAACTATAGACACTCCAACGGCAATAACTACTACATACACACTCACTGATTCTTAGGTTGACACACACATCCATTCACTCACCCGTACAGTCACTCATACTTATGGTCACTCAGTACAGGACTATCATATGCACTCATACACCTATACTGACACTCACACACCGCCACTCATCCATAGAGGTACTCACACACCTAGTCAGTCATGCAAAACATTGCAGCCATTCACATTTGTAGTTACTCACACATGTACCACTGAGATATACATTCACTCCCTAACACACTCATACACACACTCATGCACTCTTAAAACCATGCACCCAGTTAATCACTCACTCACACATCTATGCACAGTCACACACACCCCACCCACATAAACACTTGGGCACCCATACAGATACTCAGACAACCAATCAATGACCCATATAGACACTCATGTAGCTATTCACAAACCCATGCAGCCGCTTACACACCAACAGACAGACGGATACAGACATTCACACTGTTTAGTCACTAACCCATGCATTCAGTAAGATACGTTTAATCACTCACTTATAGAGTCAGTCACGCATCTACTAAATCAACCATTCAGACACGTATACACCCACTCATTCTTCAATACGCATTTCCTTATATATATTAAACATATTTAAACTTTACAGAAACACACAGTCACTGGATGATGTCATCAGTGATGTCATTTGCGCCAGGACACTCAAGAGTAACAGTGCGCGCTACAAATACCACTATAACATAACATATAACATTTGAGATGTCATCAGTGATGTCACTGATCATGTCATCATGAGTGATGTATTATGTGACATCATCAGCAGTGCATTGCGGAGGCACCAGTTATCGTTAGCTGAACTAACTATAAAGGGATAATTTTTCTGGTTTTGTACGAGTGAAATGTCCAACTAACTAGAACTTTCCCGAAAACCTATGGTTTTTCCAGTGAATTTCTAAGATTTTTTAATGGTCATTTCTAACCTATGTTTTTTTACGTGAAAATATATACATATATATATATATATATAAACAATTTCCACGCGCAGCATGCAGCAACGTGAAACCGGCCACACAAGCGTACTTCAAAGAATCCTTTATTCCGGGCAAAATCAGCATGACGCGTTTCGAGGTAACAGACCTCTTAATCATATGCTTTTTTTCTTTCCAATGGTGGGTTCGTTGGCTTGTTTTAAACGTGACTAAAACATTGAAGAAGGACATTGTCCATTCATTAAAAGAGGCAGTCCGTTTTTATGGCGTTTTTCGTTTTTCACATCTAAAATACATTTGTTTAGTTAAGGATTATGAGTACTTGTTTCGTTCTTTCATGATGTCTAGTGCAAAGGTATCATTATGCTTAAAATGTTCACCTTAACTGTTTGTACTTGCTTCACCCGGACTTCAGATCCCACAATGCCTCTTGTCAATCCGACTTTCAGTGATACTTCAATGCTGATGTTGGCAAACTTCACACATGTCACCCAAACACTCTCCAAAGCCTTTTGCTGGTTTAGTACCATGTTATGGCTGCATTCGATGGTCCGGGTGACAATAAGGATTTTGCAACCTCCATTGTATTTGCTTGATCATCCTTGCCATCTGCGAGTAAAGTTCTGTACGACGTGCTTCAGGAAAGAAATCCTTTATGCAAACTCTGGCAAATTCAAAAAGGTTCAGAGTTCAGATGAGGCGGGCCATTTGATGTGGCCCTTCCATTCAGCCTTATGTCCGTTACGATTCTCTTCTGCCGGCAGGCGCTCACATTATTTGCTTCTCACAAATGCCCCCAAAAGTCTGACAAGACGAAGCGCCACAGCCTTTCGAGTTCGGGCCGGTCCCAGGTGTGTCAGACACCTCAACAAACAAACAATTTCCACGCGCAGCAACGTGAAACCGGCCACACAAGCGTACTTCAAAGAATCCTTTATTCCGGGCAAAATCAGCATGACGCGTTTCGAGGTAACATACCTCTTAATCATATGTTTTTTTTCTTTCCAATGGTGGGTTCGTTGGCTTGTTTTAAACGTGACTAAAACATTGAAGAAGGACATTGTCCATTCATTTAAAGAGGCAGTCCGTTTTTATGGCGTTTTTCGTTTTTCACATTTAACCTATGGTTTTTCCAGTGAATTTCGAAGATTTTTTTACGTGGCAATATATACATATATATATATATATATATATATATATATATATATATATATATATATATATATATATATATATATATATATATATATATATATATATACATATATATATTACCTACTGGCAGTCGCCAGTAGGTATATATAGTTAGGACCTAGTTACCATAGGAAATTGCGAATATTCTATTGGGAATAACTTTGGCGCCGATTGAGGGATCTGCCTGTAATTTCCCTTACATTTGCCTTGCTGCGCTCCGCTCCTTCCCTGAAAGTTTCGGGGGGATTCGTCAAGCGGGGGCCGAGAAAAAAGGGCAGTCCCAAAACGTGTTTTCTCCATGTTCATTTCCATAGGGACATTCTGACAAGGCTACAGCTCGAACGGCTGAACGGAATTACACCAGATTTGGCAAAATGGTAGGGACTGATATGCAGCAGTGCCTTTTGTATGTTTGGTGTAAATCCCTCCAGTAGTTTTTGAGAAAATTGAATGTGAAATTGAGTCCAATGCAATTTTCCATAGGACCTTTAGACACAGCTACAGCCCGAACGGCTGAATGGAATTACTGCAAACTTGGCAAAATGGTAGAGCCTGGTATGCAGAAGTGCCTTTTGTATATTTGGTGAAAATCCCTTCAGTAATTGTTGAGAAAATCGACTTTTTTCAAATTATATATCTATAGGCGGGACACGGTGCGCTCACGGGCTTGCACCGTCCTTGCACTGTCCTTGCACGTGCGCGGACCTTAGCGTGCGCGCGCGGAATTCTGATTGGCTTTTTGACGTCTGTCAACATTCCATTCAGTCGAAATGAGGAAGTGTTGTCCGCCAACTTGTTTTTGTGGCAGATGATAGTGGTTGTAAACAGAAGTGTAATAGTTGAGAAGGAGGCAGGGTAGAGATTCCTGAGCCCCCTAGGTTTTGTCATGGTGTCCGGGGTCCACGCACCGTGCGCGGACCGCGGCTCAAAAAGACAAAAAAGAAATACATTAAAATAACAAGTTTCAGTGTTTAGATGTTGGTTGAGTGCAACATTGAGTGATGACACTTTCACCTTTGGGTTTAGGTAGGTGTTTTGTGGAGAGTTAGTATGGTAATTGGTAGAGAGCATTGGGGGTAGGTTGAAGATTATGTGAGTTTTAATGTGTTGATAATTTGAACCAATTAAAATGTTACTTTGGTTTTGATTTTGTGTGTGATGAAATGTGATTGGCTGGGTATTTGAATATGTATGAAAAATTAGAGGGAAAGACAGCCTTTTTGAGATTTTAGTGGTTGAGGTATAATTCTGAGGTGTGAGATTGAGACAGAATTTACTGTACAACAGTTTTCTAGAAGGTGAGTTGTTAATTTGTAAGGAGAACTCTGTTGTTCACTTTAAGTTAATAGGAAAAATGTTTTCTGTTAGTTATTTAATGTTTTTCTGTTATACTTATGGATTGAGTAGGGCAACATCAGATGCAGTGCTTTATATTTCTAATTCTTGCTTGATACTATACATTGTCCAGGGAAACACGGCCATTTTGTGACTATAGTGTCTGAGGTACTTTTGTGTGGACATTTTGGTGTTCAATTTCTGGTGTGCGATTTACACAGTAGTAACTCTTCTTATAGAATTTTATAGTTTTTCTCTGCCCTATCTCACTCTTACCCTGCAACATCTCACTGTCTTTCTCTTTCTTTTAATAGTACACTTACATCAATAATGGTTGAAAATGAAGAGTCATTTGACATCGTTATAGACATTTTTGTGACTGTTATTGAGGATGTTCCTGTTGATGAGTGTAATCCTGAAGGAGAGCTTTATGATGGAGGAGATGGCATGGATGATTTCTATGATGAATCATTGGATTCAGATTTAATGGAAGCTTTGGAGTTCATTGAATTTGAGGATTCTTTTTGGGAGATTTTCAATATTGACATTGCCGATGATGCAATCTTAGACGATCATTTAAATTTTGGAAATTCCCAACAATAAATTTAAATTTAGTAAATAAATATTGTATGAGAATTTATACCTAACTAAATGTAATTTATGAGGTAGTAGCAAACTGATAATTTTGTTGTGTTACATAGTAGGTTTACTCATAAATACTTCCGTTCTTCCCCAAAATGTTCTTAAATGTGTATTTGACATCTCTTCTTCATGTCCTGAAAGGATTTCTCTCACTGTCTGTCTCTGATGCAGAAGATTGCAACATAAGTAAGTTTAAAGAACATCAAGTGTGTCTCACCTGAGCAGGAAATCATGCAGTAAGCGCTGTTTCTCTTTCTTTTAATAGTACACTAACATAAAATGATGAATGAAAATGAGGAGCCTACCAACATCTTCTTTGAAATAACAGCAACGTTTATTGAGGCAACTTATTCCGAGGTGTATATTGATCCTATAGATGAAACAAATCTTGAAGAACATGAAGGAGATACCATGGCAGATTTTTATGATGAAACACTAGATATGGAATTAATGGAATGTGTAGACGTTGTCGAGTTTGACGAATCATTTTCAGACACATTGATAGATGAAATTTCTGATGAAGAAATCCTACAAGTTCTTTTAGATTTTAAAAATTCTGATAAATAAATTTTAATTTAGTAAAGAAAAATTGTTTTGAAAATTATACTTATTTAAATGTAATTTATGAGGTAGTAGCAAAGTGATACAATTTTGTGTTCTTCATGGCCTGTATCCTTTCTGTCACTGACTGTCTCTGATGCACTAGTTTACAACATAAGTAAATATATAGAACAGCAAGTGTGTTTCACCAGAGTAGAACTCATGACCCCCTACGCCAATTCTGACCACACATTGAGAAAGGAAGGAATCATGTGAACAAATCTGTTTCTGCTTTCCTGAAAGACTATAGTATGGATTCAATATACCACAATAACTTGCATTACAACATACAAGGTATCTACAGAGGAGACGATGTCCATTTCCATTTAGTTTTTTTTTTTTTTTTTTATTCCAATAGGTCCACGCACGGTGAGTGCTCGGTAAATGCACGGTGCGCGAACCCTATCGCCGCCATTTTGTGGTTTCAGAAGAGAGTGAAAAATATAACTTAAAAACGTGGGAAAGGGGTAGGGTAGAGTGTCCCTGACCCCTTATGCCTTCTCAGTGGGTCGTTCAAGGACTCCTAAGGTTAAAAATAATGTTTTTCAAAGAAAAAATAACAGAAAACACGATAGGTCCAAGCACGGGGAGTGCTCGGTGAGTGCTCGGTGCGCGGACCTCGGTAAAAATTAATACAAAAAATAAAGTTAAAAATTATATTTGAGTGTTTACATGTTAGTTGGCTCTAAAAAGAGCCGTTGTGTTCATTGTGTTTTTTTTGGTACCTACAAGTAAGTACCAATGCAGAGTCTGATGTTACAGAGATAGACTTTGTTCCCTTCATCAGTGAAATGTACACCATCTGTCCTATAGATGCCTTGCATGTTGTAACGCAAGTTGTTGTGGTATATACAACCCATTCCATAGTCTCTCATGTATGCAGAAACAGATGTATTTACATGTTTCCTTGCTTTCTCAATCTGTGGACAAAATTGATTGGACCAATTCCATTTTTGTCTTTGGCATATATTGGAATAGACAAAGGCAGTTTGAGGAAAAAGTGACATAAATTGTCCAAAGATGTCCTTCAATAGCATTTCCAGACCAACCCCAGTCAAAGTGCATAAGTCATTTCCACCACAGTGCACAATTATAAGGTCAGGATGTGGGAGATGCATGAAGGATTTCACCAATGGTATCAATTGGTGACATCTCAATCCTCTCTGGCCAATCCATAAAATATCCACATTTGGTAAATCAAGGTTTACAATTCCTCTGTTTGTGCATACCTTTCAGACCAGAATACAAAACTGTGTCATACAAACCATACTGAAGGCATCTGCAAGACAGGTCTGGTTGTACTCAAATGAGGGCTGTAAATGAAATGGCAGTTGGAAAGCTTGCATTGTAGAAATAAAAGAGGAGGACATTCACTGCACTTGAAGCTTAAGAAATGATTGGTGCTTTCTGAAAATGGAAAAGAGCATATTAGGGTGCATAGGTTTGTTTTTTAAAAGAAGCAATTCTATTGGTTCAGAAAAGGTAATTGAAAGGAACATTGTACATGATTAGCTGTTATTTTGAAAGCTCTAACAACCTTGGTGGATTCATTTGCAACAAAGTATAATGAACTTTTAAACTCTGTTCTTCCTTAGGTGGGAGTTACCATGGTGACAGGTTGAATGAGCACTAGGGGGATGGGTGAATATTATGTGAGTTTGAAATTGTGGGAATGTAGAACCAATTGAAATGTTAGTTTAGTTTTGAAATAGTGTGGGAAGAGATTTCATTGGTTAAGACCTGAAATATGTGTGAAGAATGAGTGGGAAAGTGTGCCATTTCTGGTTTCAGTGTCTGAGGTGCATTTCAGAGATTCTGCTTAAGAAAATCTGCTGTGTGTTTGACACTGTTCTATATTTTCAAAAGCGATTTTAAAGGTGAGTAATATAGAGAGAGTGTTGTTTGCAGTATTGGGAAGCATAACAAGCATATTGGGCTTCATTCCTGCTGTATTTTGAAAATGAGTCAGGTTTCTGCATTGTAGTGTAGTGTTCATTTAAATGGGTTGTGCTCTGTGTGTAAAATGATTTACCATGCTAAATGCTTTTTGATAACATGTGTGGCCTAAAGATTTTTGACAAGGATCACAGTGAGTGTCTGTGTGAATTAAGGAATTATTTTTTTACCTTTTTCCATAATGTTAGCTGTGTGTGCTTACAGTTTGTATTTTTTAGTTTATGAGGTAGACTTTTTTTTATAATTGTTTTTTATGCTTGATTCAATGCTGGTATAGAGATAGTGTAATGGTTTCTTTGGACTTGTAAATATGCTCCTTTTTTAGAAGCGCCATGTGCAACCTTTAACATGGGTGGAAGCAGTGAATGTATGGAGAGAGATAGGAATGGCAGATAGAAAACCATATGAAATGGTGTGCGAGATGCATAAAGGATTTCACTAATGGCATCAATTGAGATGGAATATAAGATAAAGAGGGGCATATTTACAAGCCGCTTGCGCAATTTTGACATTAATGCTGGTATAGAGATAGTGTAATGGTTTCATTGGCATATTTACAAGCCGCTTGCGCAATGTTTGACATTAATGCTGGCATAGAGATAGTGTAATGGTTTCATTGGCATATTTACAAGCCGCTTGCGCAATGTTTGACATTAATGCTGGCATAGAGATAGTGTAATGCTTTCATTGGCATATTTACAAGCCCCTTGCCAATGTTTTACATTAATGCTGGTATAGAGATAGTGTAATGTTTTCATTTGCATATTTACAAGCCCCTTGTGCAATGTTTGACATTAATGCTGGTATAGAGATAGTGTAATGGTTTCATTGGCATATTTACAAGCCCCTTGTGCAATGTTCGACATTAATGCTGGTATAGAGATTGTGTAATGGTTTCATTGGCATATTTACAAGCCGCTTGCGCAATGTTTAACATTAATGCTGGTATAGAGATAGTGTAATGCTTTCATTGGCATATTTACAAGCACCTTGCGCAATGTTTTACATTAATGCTGGTACAGAGATAGTGTAATGGTTTCATTGGCATATTTACAAGCCGCTTGCGCAATGTTTGACATTAATGCTGGTATAGAGATAGTGTAATAGTTTCATTGGCATATTTACAAGCCCCATGCGCAATACTTGACATTAATGCTGGTATAGAGATAGTGTAATGTTTGCATTGGCATATTTACAAGCCCCTTGTGCAATGTTTGACATTAATGCTGGTAAAGAGATAGTATAATGTTTTCATTGGCATATTTACAAGCCCCTTGTGTAATGTTTGACATTAATGCTGATATAGAGATGGTGTAATGGTTTCGTTGGCTTATTTACAAGCCGCTTGCGCAATGTTTGACATTAATGCTGGTATAGAGATAGTGTAATGGTTTCATTGGCATATTTACAAGCCGCTTGCGCAATGTTTGACATTAATGCTGGTATAGAGATAGTGTAATGGTTTCATTGGCATATTTACAAGCCCGTTGCGCAATGTTTGACATTAATGCTGGTATAGAGATAGTGTAATGGTTTAATTGGCATATTTACAAGCCCCTTGCGCAATGTTTGACATTAATGCTGGTATAGAGATAGTGTAATGGTTTCATTGGCATATTTACAAGCCGCTTGCGCAATGTTTGACATTTATGGTGGTATAGAGATAGTGTAATGGTTTCATTGGCATATTTACAAGCCCCTTGCGCAATGTATGTGTGACTCTGTCTAAGATCACCGTGATGGGTGAATCAAGCTTCAGTCACAGTGTGATCTTAGGCACATGATCAGAATGTTACATATAATGTACCCAGCTAACACAGCCCACACAGCCCACACAGCTCTCACAGCCCACACAGCTCTCACAGCCCACAGAGCTCTCACAGCTCTCACAGCCCACACAGCTCACAGCCCACACAGCTCACAGCCCACACAGCTCTCACAGCCCACACAGCTCTCACAGCTCACACAGCCCACACAGCTCTCACAGCCCACACAGCTCTCATAGCCCACCCAGCTCTCACAGCCCACAAAGCCCACACTCTCACAGCCCACACAGCTCTCACAGCCCACACAGCTCTCACAGCCCACACAGCTCTCACAGCCAACACAGCTCTCACAGCCCACACAGCTCTCACAGCCCACACAGCTCTCACAGCCAACACAGTTCTCACAGCCCACACAGCTCTCACAGCCCTCACAGCCCTCACAGCCCACACAGCCCTCACAGCCCTCACAGCCCACACAGCTCTCACAGCCCACACAGCTCTCACAGCCCACACTGCTCTCACAGCCCACACAGCTCTCACAGCCCACAAAGCTCTCACAGCCCACACAGCCCTCACAGCCCTCACAGCCCACACAGCTCTCACAGCTCACACAGCTCTCACAGCCCACACAGCTCTCACAGCCCGCACAGCTCTCACAGCTCTCACAGCCCACACAGCTCTCACAGCTCTCACAGCCCACACAGCCCACACTCCCACAGCCCACACAGCTCTCACAGCTCACACAGCCCACACAGCCACTCTCCCACAGCCCACACAGCTCTCACAGCCCACACAGCTCTCACAGCTCACACAGCCCTCACAGCCCACACAACTCACATCCCACACAGGTGTCACATCTCTCACAGCCCATACAGCTCTCACAGCTCTCACAGCTCTCACAGCCCATACAGCTCTCACAGCACACACAGCTGTCACAGCCCACGCAGCTCTCACAGCCCACACAGCTTTCACAGCCCACACAGCTCTCACAGCTCTCACAGCCCACACAGCCCACACTCTCACAGCCCACACAGCTCTCACAGCCAGCACAGCTCTCACAGCCCACACAGCTCTCACAACTCTCACAGCCCACACAGCCCACACAGCTCTCACAGCCCACACAGCTCCCACAGCTCACACAGCCCTCACAGCCCACACAGCTCACATCCCACACAGCTCTCACAGCCCACACAGCTCTCACAGCTCTCACAGCCCACACAGCGCACACAGCTCTCACAGCCCACACAGTTCTCACAGCTCACACAGCCCTCACAGCCCACACAGCTCTCACAGCCCACACAGCTCTCACAGCTCTCACAGCTCTCACAGCCCACACAGCGCACACAGCTCTCACAGCCCACACAGCAATCACAGCTCACACAGCCCTCACAGCCCACACAGCTCTCACAGCCCACACAGCTCTCACAGCCCACACAGCTCTCACAGCCCACACAGCCCTCACAGCTCACACAGCCCTCACAGCCCACACAGCTCACATCCCACAGAACTCTCACAGCTCTCACAGCCCGTACAGCTCTCACAGCCCTCACAGCCCACACAGCTCTCACAGCACACACAGCAAAGAAACACTGGCAAAGACAATAACGGCAGCAAATAACCTTTGGCGCCGATTAAGGGAGCTGCCTGTAATTTTCCTTAAATTTGCTTCGCTGCGCTCTGCTCCTTCCCTGAAAGTTTCGGGGGAATTCGTCAAGCAGTGGCCGAGAAAAAAGGGAGGTCCCAAAACGTGTTTTCCAGAGCGCGTACCCTCGCGATTTTTCGAAAAAAAAAGAATTTACAAGACAAGAAAATGAAATCCTTTGAGAGATCCGTAAAGGATTTTACTAATGGCATAAATTGAGATAGAATATACAAAAAAGAGAGGCATATTTACAAGCACCTTGCGCAATGTTTGACATGGGTGCAAGCAGAAAATGCATGCAGAGTAATAAAATTGGCAGACAGACAAGAATATGAAATGCTGTGAGAGATGCGTAAAGGATTTTACTCATGGCATGAATTGAGATAGAATATACAAATAAGAGAGGCATATCTACAAGCCCCTTGCGCAATGTTTAACATTATTGCTGGTATAGAGATAGTGTAATGGTTTCATTGGCATATTTACAAGCCCCTTGTGCAATTTTTAACATTAATGCTGGTATAGAGATAGTGTAATGCCAATTTTATTACTCTGTATGCATTTTCTGCTTTCATCCATGTTAAACATTGCGCAAGGGGCTTCTAAATATGCCCCTCATTTTGTATATTCTATCGCAATTGATGCCATTAGTAAAATCCTTTATGCATTTCATATTGTTTTCTATCTGCTATTCCTATCCCTCTGTATACATTTACTGCTTGCATCCATGTTAAAGGTAGCGCAAAGCGCTTGTAAAAAAGGAGTATATTTACAAGCCCAATGAAAACATTAGCACTATCTCTATACCAGCATTGAATTCAAGCATGAGAAACACTTTAAAAAGAAGTCTACCGTATAAGGTAAAAGATACAAACTGTAAGCACACACAGCTAACATTAAGGAAAAAGATGAAAATATAATTCCTTAATTCACATACACACTCAGTGTGATGCTTGTCAAAAATCTTAAAGCCAGTCATTTCAGCAAAAAACATTTAGCATGGTAAATCGTTTTAGGCACAGAGAGTGAGATGACACATACACACAAAAAGACAGATGGTGTAGGCAGAGATTGAGATGACACGCACATACAAACAGAGAGATGGTGGAAGGAGAGAGTGAGATGAGGCATGCAAAGAGGGAGATAGTGCAGGCAAAGAGTGATATGAGACACATAAAGAGAGATGTGAACTAGTGTTTATAATGTTTAGTTAATGTATTTGCTATGTGTTATGTTAGTAGTGGTCTATAATATGTCACATTTTTCTTTTCAACAGATTGTAAATATCTACAGAGTCATAATAAATTATGCCTACGAATAGACGAAAATAAAGAGATTGTATAAGAAAGTTTTATCGACCAAGAGGACTCAATTAGAAGATTCATCAAAGGACAATCTTCAGAGAAAAGAAAAAATGCTCCTGGTAATCAAACCAAGGAATTTTTAAGGAAATTGTTAAAATGCAGAAAAAGTCAAGAAAGTGTTTCTACGAAAAAAAACAAGTTGTAACTAGAAAGAAAAAGCAGAGGTCACCAAAAAATGGTATAATGGTACAAGGAGATCATAGTGTGTCTGGTAATCGTAGGAGAAATCAGTTTATTGACATTCGTAGACGAATGTTTCGTAACAGAGTAGTTTTGAATTTATTAAAACATCTTAAGAAATATAATAGGAAAACAACTTTTTACAAGAAAAAGAAAAGAATAGAAAAGTTTGTTGATCAGGCTTTTGAAGTGAAGAGAAAGCTGTATATTTTAGTAATCAATAGAGTTTGTAGGCCTAGGCCTGGTCGCCCCCACGCTCCTCTTGCCTCCTGCTCACTGCTGTTCCTGGTTTTGCCGCTGACTTCAATCCCTGCAGGCGCCCCAGCCGCCGCTGAGCCGCCCGCCAGCCTGCACTCGATTTTCCCGCCGCTACCTCCCTGCGGCCCCGCCCCCCCGACAGCCGATTGGTTCCCACGCTCCCGCCACCCAGCGGACCCTCCCTCCCGGCTACCTTCTTAAGGGGACCCAGCCACCATCTCGAGAGCGACCACTGCGCCTTCCTAGGCCTGGTCGCCCCCACGCTCCTCTTGCCTCCTGCTCACTGCTGTTCCTGGTTTTGCCGCTGACTTCAATCCCTGCAGGCGCCCAGCTGCCGCTGAGCCGCCCGCCAGCCCGCACTTGATTTTCCCGCCGCTGCCTCCCTGCGGCCCCGCCCCCCCGACAGCCGATTGGTTCCCACGCTCTCGCCACCCAGCGGACCCTCCCTCCCGGCTCCCTTCTTAAGGGGACCCAGCCACCATCTCGAGAGCGACCACTGCGCCTTCCTAGGCCTGGTCGCCCCCACGCTCCTCTTGCCTCCTGCTCACTGCTGTTCCTGGTTTTGCCGCTGACTTCAATCCCTGCAGGCGCCCCAGCCGCCGCTGAGCCGCCCGCCAGCCTGCACTCGATTTTCCCGCCGCTACCTCCCTGCGGCCCCGCCCCCCCGACAGCCGATTGGTTCCCACGCTCCCGCCACCCAGCGGACCCTCCCTCCCGGCTACCTTCTTAAGGGGACCCAGCCACCATCTCGAGAGCGACCACTGCGCCTTCCTAGGCCTGGTCGCCCCCACGCTCCTCTTGCCTCCTGCTCACTGCTGTTCCTGGTTTTGCCGCTGACTTCAATCCCTGCAGGCGCCCAGCTGCCGCTGAGCCGCCCGCCAGCCCGCACTTGATTTTCCCGCCGCTGCCTCCCTGCGGCCCCGCCCCCCCGACAGCCGATTGGTTCCCACGCTCTCGCCACCCAGCGGACCCTCCCTCCCGGCTCCCTTCTTAAGGGGACCCAGCCACCATCTCGAGAGCGACCACTGCGCCTTCCTAGGCCTGGTCGCCCCCACGCTCCTCTTGCCTCCTGCTCACTGCTGTTCCTGGTTTTGCCGCTGACTTCAATCCCTGCAGGCGCCCCAGCCGCCGCTGAGCCGCCCGCCAGCCCGCACTCGATTTTCCCGCCGCTGCCTCCCTGCGGCCCCGCCCCCCGACAGCCGATTCGTTCCCACGCTCCCGCCACCCAGCGGACCCTCCCTCCCGGCTCCCTTCTTAAGGGGACCCAGCCACCATCTCGAGAGCGACCACTGCGCCTTCCTAGGCCTGGTCGCCCCCCCGCTCCTCTTGCCTCCTGCTCACTGCTGTTCCTGGTTTTGCCGCTGACTTCAATCCCTGCAGGCGCCCCAGCCGCCGCTGAGCCGCCCGCCAGCCCGCACTCGATTTTCCCGCCGCTGCCTCACTGCGGCCCCGCCCCCCCGACAGCCGATTGGTTCCCACGCTCCCGCCACCCAGCGGACCCTCCCTCCCGGCTCCCTTCTTATGACGCCCCCACGCACGCGCAGCGTAGACGCGCAGCGGGAGCGCCGATTGTGCGCCGAAGGCACGCCAAAGGCAAGCCCGTCTGTGCCCGTCCGCGCCTGGCCCCCGAGGATGCCAGCCCACCCGCCAGACTTACGACGCCGCCGACCTCAACGCACTCAACACCGGCAGAACCCACGGCTGCTACCGAGCCACCCCGAGACGCCCCGAGACGCACCCATGGACCGATCACTCCTGCAAGTTCTCGAGCATCCGGACCTGCACTGCACCCGCCAAGCCGACCCCCAGCAGCAACCACCTCAAGTGCATCCTGCTCAACACCCGCTCCGTCCACAGACACGCCGTGGAGCTCTGGAACCTCCTCGACTCGACATCTCCAGACGTCGCCTTCCTCACGGAAACATGGATGAACGCCTCCTCAGCGCCCGACATCGCCATCGCCATCCCGGAGGGCTACAAGATCACCCGGAGGGACCGCGTCAATCAGACGGGAGGAGGCCTCGCCATCGCCCACAAGAACACCATCCACATCTCGACCAACACCGATGACACCCTCACAGCCGCCGAACACCTGCACTTCCAGATCCACACCGACCCCAAGACCACCCTCAGAGGCACCCTCATCTACAGACCCCCAGGACCGCGCACACAATTCAGCGAAGACATCGCCGACTTCATCAGCCCACACGCCCTCCCCTCCGCTGACTACATCCTCCTCGGGGACCTCAACTTCCACCTGGAGAACAACAATGACTGCAACACCACCACCCTGCTGGACAACCTCGCCAACCTCGGACTCAAGCAGCTGGTGACCACCCCCACCCACAACGCCGCCCACACGCTTGACTCCGTCTTCTCCTCCAGCAAGGACATCTCCTTCAGCCACGCCACCGGACTCCACTGGACAGACCACAGCTGCGTCCACTTCAGCTTCAGAAGGAACACGATTCACCAACACCAGCAACAGGCTCCACGCCAAAACTGGAACAAGATCACAGCCGACCAGCTCGCTGCATCCCTGAGCCAGGACCCTCCCACCAGCTCAGCGAACTCCAACCATGCCGCCAACAACCTCTCGAGGTGGATCAGCAACTGCGCAGACGACCTCGCCCCACTGAGGACCCCTCCCTGCAGACCCGGCAGCAAGAAAGCATCCTGGTTCACCGACGAACTCAAGAGCTACAAGAAGAACTGCCGAGCCCTCGAGAAAGCCTGGCGCAGAGACCCGACACCAGACAACATGACCACCCTCAAGATCGCCACTCGAAAACACCACCAACTGATCCACACCACCAAGAAAATAGCATTCAAAGAACGACTGGACAACAACGCCCACAACAGCAAGGAACTCTTCAACATCGTCAAAGAGCTCTCCAACCCCAGCGCCGGAAACAACGACATCACCCCATCGCAAGACCTCTGCAACTCACTCGCCTCGTACTTCCACAACAAGATCGCAGACATACACAACAGCTTCAGCACACAGCCGACGCACCCTACGACCGCACCAGCACCCCTCGCCACCACCCTCCGCGCCTGGACCCTGATCAACACCGAAGAGACCTTACGCACGATGAACTCCATCCACTCCGGATCTCCAACCGACCCCTGCCCTCATCACGTCTTCAACAAGGCTGACTCCGTCATCGCACCCCATCTCCGGGACATCATCAACGCCTCATTCAACACCGCAACCTTCCCGGAGAGCTGGAAGCATGCCGAACTAAGCGCCCTCCTAAATAAACCATCGGCCGACCCCACCGACCTCAAAAACTACCGACCCATCTCGCTCCTCCCATTTCCTGCCAAAGTCATCGGGAAGACCGTCAACAGACAGCTGGCCGCCTTCCTCAAGACGAATGGATCCCTTGACCCATCGCAGTCCGGCTTCCGGGCGAACCACAGTACCGAGACCGCCCTCATCGCAGCCACTGACGACATCCGAGCCCTGATCGACAACGGTGAAACAGCAGCCCTCATCCTCCTGGACCTCTCCGCGGCGTTCGACACTGTCTGCCACCGCACCCTAATACAACGCCTCAGCAACGTCGGAATCCAAGAGAAGGCACTGGAATGGATCGTCTCCTTCCTCGCCGGAAGAACACAAAGAGTCCGCCTCCCCCCGTTCAGATCAGAAGCCACCGAAGTCATCTGCGGCGTACCACAAGGATCATCACTCAGCCCCACACTGTTCAACATCTACATGAGCCCCCTTGCGGCCATCGCACGCCAACACAACCTCAACATCATCTCCTACGCCGACGACACCCAGGTGATCCTCTCCCTCTCCAATGACCCCGCCACCGCCAGAACCAACCTACACGAAGGGATGAAAGACGTAGCCGAGTGGATGAGGAACAGCCGTCTGAAACTGAACTCAGATAAGACGGAAGTCCTCATCCTGGGAACGTCCCCAGCCACCTGGGACGACTCCTGGTGGCCCCCTGCCCTAGGCAGCGCACCCAAACCAACGGACCATGCACGCAACCTGGGTTTCATCCTGGACTCCTCCCTCTCCATGACCAGACAAATCAACGCCGTCTCCTCGTCATGCTTCAACATCCTACGCATGCTACGGAAGATCTTCCGGTGGATCCCCACCGAAACCAGGAAGATGGTCACCCAGGCCCTCGTCACCAGCCGACTGGACTATGGCAACTCCCTCTACGCCGGAACCACTGCAAAACTCCAGAAAAGACTTCAGCGGATTCAGAACGCCTCAGCACGACTCATCCTGGACATCCCCCGACACAGCCACATCTCCGCACACCTAAGAAACCTGCACTGGCTCCCCGTCAACAAGAGAATCATGTTCCGACTCCTCACCCACGCACACAAAGCTCTCCACAACCAAGGACCAAGATACCTCAACGACCGCCTCAACTTCTACACTCCCACCCGCCAGCTTCGATCGACCAGCCACGCCCTCGCCGCCGTCCCCCGCATCCGAAGAGCCACAACGGGAGGAAGATCCTTCTCCTACCTGGCTGCCAAGACGTGGAACTCCCTCCCCACCCACACCCGCCTGACCCAAGACCACCTCGCCTTCAGGAAGCAACTCAAGACCTGGCTGTTTGAGCGGTAGCGGGCCCCCCCTCCACAAGCGCCTTGAGACCCTCCGGGTGAGTAGCGCGCTATACAAATGGTTGATTGATTGATTGATTGATTCATTGATTGACTAGATAAGGCAATCAATGATTTGAAATCAAAATGTAAGTGGAAAAGAGTAATCAATCGAACTAATTTTTGGGATGTTTTTTCGGGAGAATGGAAGCATAGTTCAAGTAGTGAGCCATTTTTTAATGAAGAGAGTTACTTTCAGGATAATGATTTGGTGCATGCAGTTGACACCAGTGGTCGAGCATATGAGGTGAAGGACGGTTGTCCAGTTAAAAAAGAAAAAATTGGGCCTAGAAATGCAGATGAGGTGTTAGCTGATGAAGTTTTAGGGAGACGTGCTAAGGGTCCGATGTATACTTGGAATTGTAGTAGTATTTGTAGTGTGCGACAGGATTCTATTAATTTGTTTTGCAATTTCTTACGTAACTTTATAGTAAGAAAAGTCTAAAACAAAAGTTTAAGATGTTACAAGACTTAGATCCTTGCAGAGTGAGGGAAAAAACAGGTTTGCATGGCCATTCATTGGCTTGTCTTTCTAGAAAAGTATGTCAGAGTACTTTTCACCATTTTAGGATGTTAGGAGTGCGTTCCTACAAAGAGTAAAAAAATCTGGCAAGAATTAGTGGATGTTAGGAAAGTCAAAAAGGCAACGTTGTAGTTAGTAAAAAACAATCAGTACTACAAAAATGTATATGTAGGAGAAGAGGAAACAGCTGTAGAAGAGGACAGTGATTCATCAGCTGGACAGATCGAAAAAGTAGATGTGTCTAGAAGTGAACAGATTTATGAGCATTATAGTGTTCATCCTCTGCATTCCAAAGAAGTACTGGGGAATGCTATTGAGTTGTTCCAAATGAAAGAAGCCAAAGGAAGTCCCATAAGTGTATGGGAAGAAAGCTTGGAAGCTCGTTGTTTTCCTCAATTGTTTCCAACAGGTCAAGGTGGAAGATATGATGACCGACCTGTTCGAATTCCTGTGTTGGAATACCGGACTTTAAGATTATATGCAGAAGATCCAAGATTTCGTCAATGCATTCCATATTTGTTTCATCTTCTGTTTGAGAGTGACTTCTCTGGACTATCTTATGCTGTGAACCATATACTGAAATCTGGAGTACATCTTCAAAATGTTTCGGCAAGGGACTTTATGGATAAAGTACAAGTGGAAGACAGTATTTTGGAATCTCACCTAATCAATCTCATGGCATGTCAGCGTGGTACGAATGAGTATTGGTACCGTCGTCATGGGGAATTGAAATATATGCTAAGAAACTTAGGAACTCCTACATGGTTCCCCACTCTTAGCTGTGCTGAGTATGCCTGGGAAGACTTACTTGAATTTCTTCGAGAGGCAAATGGAAACATAGAAAATATAGAATTCAAGACACCTGGAGAACTATGCTCTTTGGATCCAGTTAATGTTTGTAGGTATTTTAATCATTGATTTGAAGCTATGATGTCTTTCATCACAAACAAAAAAATCCTCCACTTGGAGAGGTTTTGGATTTCTTTTGGAGAAAGGAGTATCAAGCAAGAGGTGCTCCTCACATACATATGCTGCTATGGATCAAAGATGCTCCCAAATTTGTAACAGATTCGGATGACACCGTGATGAGTTTCATTGAACAATATTCCACATGTGTTGTTCCGAAAAGTACAGAAGAAGACAATTTACGACATCAAGTCTTACGCTTTCAAACCCATCGCTGTGGAAAGTACTGTAGTCGAAAGTTCAAATCCAAGGAGAAGTTCTACACAAAATGTCGTTTTGGATTTCCACGACCAGTAATATGTAAAGGAAGAGTGAACAATTTTATGTCTTCACTGCGACATACTGTGACAAGAAAATCACCGAAAAATACGTACAACTTGAAAAGAAATGAGGAGTCCAAATCCATAAATGACTACAACCCAGTCATTTTGTCAATGTGGAATGCTAACACGGATATTCAATATGTTGCTGACAACTCTATTGCTGTGGCTCGATATGTAACGTCTTACATCACAAAATCAGAAAAGACGGAACTGAAGGAAATGTGGGAGGATATTTCGCATGAAAAGAGCATAAGTAAGAAATTATATAGTTACAGTCTGAAGATGTTGTCGCATCGAGAAATTGGAGCATATGAATGTTCAGATCGGTTATCATCAGCAAGTCTGTACGCCAAATCGATATCTATCATTTGGGTAAGTCTAGGTCTTGCTGCAACACGAAACAGAGTTTTGAAGTCTGCACAAGAAATTGAATATTTGGCGGAGTTTCACCCAAATAGTACAGATATTTTGAAGACAAATATGTTGGATACATATTATCCAAATAGAAGTAGTCATCTTGAGAACGTTTGTCTCTATGAAGTACTGCAAAGCTATACTTTTAAGAGGAATATGACAGAAGATATCAATAAAGGAGTATATGCTTTAATTGGATGTGACGGATGTCTGGTGAAAGAAAGAAAAGGACATTTGATTAATCATCGTAAATTGAGTTGCGAATCTCCTGATAAAAGGGAAATTTACTATTTAGCTCTTTTGCAACTCTTTAAGCCATGGCATTCAGAAGAGGAACTACTGGGAGATTTTCTCAGTTTTGAAGATTGTTTCAATGCAACTAAGGATACCATAGAATGTCCTGTTTTTTCAAATTATCTGCAAATGTTGAACGATGAAATACAGCAAGAAGCTATCATTGCAGCAGAGATTGCTAGAGACAGTTCTCAAGACAGTCAGAGTTCTGCTTCGTTGATTCAGGATCCACTAGGAGGACCAATTATCCCAAATGAAGCTGCCACTGCCATGGAAGAGGTGGAAAGAGCCATGGAACAAGCTCAGGAGGATGTAGTTAATTTAGAAGATTTGGAAAATCAACTAAACGTGGAGCAGAAAAAAATATATAATGAAGTCACAGACCAGATTGAGCATGGTTTACGTCATAATAAAAAAGAGTGCTCATGTATGTCATTTGAACCTGTCCGACTGTATGTGAGTGGAGAAGCCGGAACTGGGAACAGTTTTCTGATTACATCAATTGCAAGTTATCTGCAGAAAAGAACAGAGTCATCACTGTCTTGTGTTGTTACTGCTCCAACTGGGTTGGCAGCACGTAACATTAAAGGGATTACTTTACATCGTTTATTGATGCTGCCAGTAGAGCATGATAATAAATTACAATACCACAAGCTATCTGGAGAAACTTGTTGTGAAGTTGGTAGAGTCCTGAAGAAAATTAAACTTCTTATCATTGATGAGGTAATCATGGTTTCAAATGTGATGCTTGCTTTTGTGCATTTAAGAATGCAACAAATTCTTAAAACAGAGTATGATGTGTTATTTGGAGGCAAACACATCATTGTCTTTGGAGATCCACTGCAGCTAACTCCAGTGAAAGGACAACCAGTGTTTAAGATGCTTAAGCATGAAGATACAAGAAAGTGCCTAGGAAGCATTGGAAATGTGAATATCTGGTTATATTTTAAATATGCAGAACTGCTTCAAAACATGCGACAGGCAAAGGATGAAGATTATAAAAATATTCTACAAGATGTAAGAATTGGAAAAGTAACTGAACATGGCAAAGAAGCTTTACAGTCACGATTAATTTCAAATTTGTTTCAAAAGGAAAATATTCTCCCAGAGATTATTTATCAGAAAGTTGCTGAAAACAAAACTGTAATATGCTTGATGCCAACTCTTCGAGAATGTTCAGTCTTCAACAACAAAATGTTAGAGTTAGAACATCAAGAGATTGTGAAACTGGAAGCTATTGATAAAATAGAGCACGAAGGAGTTACTATTGTTTTGTCAGAAAAGTTCAAATCAAAGTTGGATTCTTTAGAGAAGGCAATTTCTAAAACTGCTGGTTTTGAAAAGACTCTATATGTATGTTTAAATTGTCGTATAATTTTACGACGGAATTTAAATGTGGAAAGTGGTTTAGTAAATGGAGCAATGGGTCATGTTGTTGATTTTGTGAATAAACGAAATAGAGATGGAATTGAATTTATAAAAATTAAATTTGATGGTATTGAAGAAGTACAACAAATCAGTCGTTGTTCTGCCCGATTTTTGCTTGTGAAAGATGTATATGTCCGCAGAAAACAGTTTCCTTTTTCTTTGGCATATGCGGTGACTATTCATAAATCTCAAGGTCTAAGTGTAGATAGTGCTTTGGTGAATATTGGAAGTTCTGTCTTCAAGGAGGGTATGGCATATGTTGCTTTATCTCGAGTCAGAACTTTATCTGGACTGTACTTGATTGATTTTGATGAGACAAAGATTAGTGCGGATCTAAATTGTGTAAAGGAATATAATTGGTTAAGAAGAGAGTATGCTCCAAATTTACCTCAATATCCTCTATTTGAAAAGCGTGTAGTAGGCCGAAAAAGAAGAAATGAGAAAAATTGTAGGAAGGCTGTAGCAAAAAAAAAGAAAACTAGATGAACCAGTAATTGTAAGCAGAAACAAAGAGGATTCTGTTGAAGATATTGTTGTTTTTCAGTTTGAGAAAAGTGCTGGTGTCAACTGCTATGCTAATGTAGTGATTAATGTTGTGTTTATTTTCTCCAAAGTTTGCAAGAACAGATTGTTGAAAATCGGGATCAAAGTTTTTGTTGTTTGTTGAATACTGTGTTTGAGAAATGTAGCAGTGATAGAACAAATATAGAAAGTGTTTCTGATATTCGAAATGATTTAGACATATGTTCTGGTATAACTCAATTTTCTCAGGATATTCAGCAAGATTGTCAGGAATTTCTAATGTACATGCTTGTTGTATTGCAAGAGGAAGGTATAGATGCTGAAAATATTTTTGGCCTTTCTTATAAATGGCAACATGTCTGCGATAATTGTTCCTTTTCAAGTAGTACAACAGTAGATACCGAAAGATTTATATATTTGACTTTACCAGACTGCAAATCAGTTTCTTTTAATAATCTAGTTAGAGCAGCTGATCAAAACATGGTTTGTACCCAATGTAACTGTGCAATGCTATCAACATTATTTATACAAAGTTATGGACAGTACGTAATTTTAATGTTCCAACGATGTAGACCTGATGGAACTAAATTAACAACTTTAATTAAAAATGTTGTGGCTTCTCAATTATCAATTTCAGGAAAAACCTTTGTAACAGTAGCAATTATTTTCCATGATGGTCCTTCAACAACATCTGGACATTATACAGCTTATTTAAAATGTCAAAACGGTTGGACTTATTGTAATGATACTGTTTTGACTTTCAAAAAACGTTTGCCTTTTGACTTAAAAAAATCTTACCTAGTGTTTTACAACCTAAATTTTAGGAAAAGTAATTGGCCTAGAAAGATTGGAGCAATTAATAAAAGTTAGTAATCAGGATACTATGTGATGTTCAGATTCTGATAGTTTACTGGTTGTTTAAGGTTTTATGGACACGATACACATCCTTGGGTGGAGATATAAATATTGTTAGGTGTTACGAAAGACGTTGGAGCTTTTCATGCAGAAGGGCGGGAAATGGAAGGTCAAGAGTATTATTAAGTATTTTCCAAAACAAGGAATTTTTACGTACTATTTGGCCATGTGGGAAAGTACATCAGTGAAAAATGAGTTTCTCGGGTAAATGTTAATAATATACGTTTTTAAATAATTTTGTAATGATACTCAATTGATTTTCAAACAACATTTGCCTTTTGACTTAACAAATTCTTATCTAGAGTTTTTAGAACCCAAATTGTAGTGTAAGTAATTGGACAATGAAGATTGGAGCAGTTAATAAAAGTAAGTGTGTTGTTCAAAATTAGTTTGTGAGTGAAAGTGATCAAGATAATTAGTAAACTGGTAGTTGTCACAGAGATAGTATAAGTGTATCACATAGTGACTGATATCAGTATTATAGGAAATGTTTATCAAGAGTAAGTCAGAGTTGTAAATATAATTTTTGTTAGATGATGAAATAGATGTTGGACTTTTCATTCCGAAAGTCAGGTAAATGGAAGTTTAAAACTACTAATAAGTAATTTCCAAAAAGAGGACTTTCTGTATACCATTTGGCCATGTGGAAAGGTATGTAAATGAAGATTACGTATTTTGGGTAAATGTGGTTAATATATGTTTCTATATTACTTTAGTTTGAGAGTATAATAATGAAATACTGTATCTTAGAAATTGCTGTTTGAAAGAAAACATTTAAGATATGTTTTTTATAAGTTTTATGGGTTTTTTAAACACAATCATTTTGATTGTGTTTTTTTTGCCCGCTGTGATATGATGAGTAGTATTGAACTCACTGTTTTAGTGAAAATCAATATATTCTGAGAACAGCAAAAATAAACCATATAACATGTTGTACAAGTTAATTTGCATTTTGTATTATGAAATATATACTATAACTGATTTCTTTACTCTCTTCTACAGATATTACATTTATAAGGTAAGTACGACTAATAAAAAATACATTTTCATTACTTTTTTATTTCTGTTTCTCTCTATCCTTCCCTTACTGCCTCTCTCTTAACTTCACTGCTTTCATTCCTTCAGTTTCTCACTCCCTTTCTCTTATGTTCACTCCCTTTAACTCATCCGCATTTTGTCACTCACTTTTTTTTGTTCTTTCACTCAGTCCCCTTCTCTCACTCTTTCCTTCTCTTCCTCTATTTCCTCACTCTTTTACTTTTCTTATCTCATGCTCACTCACCTTTATTCATCCTCTATCATCTCTGTTTCGTCAAACTTACTGTCATTCTTTTACCCTACGTCACCCCCGTCCCTTTATTTTGCTTCCCTTACTTATCCTCATTCCCTCTACTTCACTTCCCTTCTTCTTAGTCTTCTCACCCACTCATGTTAAGTCAGTCCCTCTGTTTCACTCCCTTTCACCTCTCTTTCCTTCCTTTGCTCACTCACTAATTCCTCTTCTGTCACTCACCTAACTGCACTTCAAACACACCTTCATAAAACTCCCTGTGTCCTCTTACGTTCTCTGTACTCTTCCATCACTCCCTCTCTCTTTGACTCACTGTTGTTAACGCACCTGCACTAATTCCCCCTTCCATCTCCCTCATTTTCCTTCCCTAACTTCTCTTTCCTTTTTCTCCTGTTTTGTCTCTTGTATTGTGACTAATGTATTATAACTGATTTGTTTTTTCGTTTCCACAGATATTTCGTTTATAAGGTAAGTACGACTGACCCAAATTTTTTTCCTTCTCTTTTTGTCTATCCTTCCATTGCTCCCTGTCTCTTAGCGTGACTCTCTTCATCATCTCATTCTGTCACTCCTTTTCCCTCACCTACACTACCTCATTTTCCTTTTTTTGATCCCTCACTGAGTGTCCTTCTATCACTCCTTCATTCACTCTCTGTGTGTAGTCAATCACTCACTCCCATTGTCTCACACTCACTCGACTTCATCCACCCTCTATCATTTGTCTTTCTTCAACTTCACTGTCCTTCTCTCACTCACCTCTCCCTTGTTTCGTTACGCTGCTTCCCTCAGTACCCTTTATTCCTATCCTTCATTCCCCTTCTCCTTTCTTGTTTCCCTCACTTACCTTTTCTCAGTTCATCTGATTTACTCCCCTTCACCTCTCTTTCCTTCTTTTGCTCCCTTACTCATTAACCTTTCCTCACTCACCTTACTCCACTTCACTTACTCCTTCTGTCACTCCCTTTGAACTCAGACATCCTCACTTCTCTTTCTTCACTGTCTCTCTGTTAGCCTTACTTCCTCTATCCCTTCGCTGTCTCACTGCCCTTCCCTTATACTCACTCTCTTTAACTCACCCAAACTCCATCACTTATCTTTCTTTGCTCCCTCACTCAGTCCCCTTCTCTCACTCTTTCCTTCACTCCCTCTGTGTCCTCAGTCCCCTTGTCTCACGCTCATTTGCCATCTCTCTTTTGACTGTGCTATGTCTTCCTTTGGCTGTTCCATGTTTCTCTGTGTGTGTGCCATCTTACCCTTTGTCTGCACAATATATACTTGTGCCTGTGTCATCTTACTCTCTGCTAGCACCATCTCACCTTCTACTTGTTCTATCTCACTCTGTGCCTGCACCATTTTACCCTCTACCTGTGGCATCTGTCCCTCTGCGTGTGCCATCTAACTTTCCCATATTTTAATCTTCTTTCTTCTTTCTTGTATTGTGAAATATACATTGTATGCATTACAATTTATTTTTTTCTTGTGTTTTACAGATATTATATTTTTTTTAAATAATTTCCTTAACTTTTTTATATCTTAGAAGGTAAGTATAACAAATAAAAAACTTTTTTCGCAATAGTGTCTAAGTTTTTATTATTTATAAGGTAAGTGTGAGAAAGAAAAATAAGTTTGTATTCACTCTGTTATTGCGACAGAATAACTGCCTCACTCTTTCTCAGTCCCTTGCTCTCTCTCTCTCAGCCACAGGCCCTTAAGTATTCGTTAGTTACCACCAAATACTATTCGGTGGTTAATAAAGAATTCCTGTGTACATACACATCTGTGCATGTACATTTGTGCCATATGGCACACATACACGCCGTAAGAGCATGTATGTGTGTGACATGGCACACAAGTTAGAATCAGGGGTGCAACAGGGTGTCAAAGTGATAACCTGTCCCCCTTGACAATTCAGTTATTTTACCAAATCGGTATTTACTGGTTCGGTAATTGCCATTGATTCCTATGGGCCTCGAGGCCCATAGGAATCAATGGCAATTACCGAATCGGTAAATACCGATTTGGTAAAATGACTGAATTATATAGATTTGGTAATTTCAAAAGAGAAATTAACTACATCCCATTTACCTACTCTTAAATGTTGAACAGGTATGATTTGGTATTTAAGAGTAGGTAAATGGAGATTACATATATTTGGCCCATTGTGTTGTAACATATTTATATACATATGTTACATTTCAGTGCTTTGGAAGTACTACAGTATACTATAGTAAACATCCTATCGATTTATGCTGTACCACATCCTTATAGTTTTGTACTTTTACATTTACTATAACAAACTTTTACATACAAACATAGAAATATAGTTCTTTTTTTGACCAGTTGAGGTAGTTCTAAAAATAACAGGTTTTTTTTGTTTTGTTTTTTGGTTGCTAGAAAAACGGTGTAAAAAATGGACTTTATAACCAAAACAATTGTTCAACATGAACAAACCATGAAAAATAAAGAAAAAAATTATTTGGTGCACTTGTGGCTCCTGTTTTTCTGCAAAATAACTTATACGGACTGTTGTCCAAAGGAAACTAATTTATTGCACTGTATGCACTGCATCATTAGATTTTTCAATTCCGGTTGGATATTGGCAATCGTGGAAGCTGGCATTGGTGGTGCTGTTGAAGTACTAGGAGCAGAGCCCTGCTCTTCAGATCTACGCACCACATCTCTAGCCCAATTGTTGGGGTGCATATTCTTAACATGGCGTTCCATGCTATAGGTTCCCAAAGAGTATTTTTTATTTGGATTGCCTCTTGACAATACTGTGTCACAGATGTGGCATGTAACATGCGGTGCATTGACTTTCTTCAAACCTTCTGGGAATGAAAAAAACTTCCAGACTATGGACTCTTTTTTAGATGGATGGGGGTCCTCTTCCACATATTTTTCTGAAGAAGAATGTTCTGATTCCTCATGTTAAGCCATTTCCAAACAAGCCAGGAGCTGTTGAAAGTAGATGTTGCTTCTCTGAAAGCCAAAGAAGAATGATGAACATGGGAGGGGTCTGTCTACAATTGGAGTAGGAAGTATTATAAACCAATAAAATGTCTTGTTTTCAGGTCACATGGTTGAACGTAATCTTACGGAGCGTTTACGGAGCATTTACGTAAGCTTATGTAAGCTTACGGTGCGTTTACGTATTATTTACGGGGCGGTTACGTCATCTTACGATGCGCTTACGTAATACGCACCCTCGCGAGATTTATAATTGCTTTAATAAAGTTATATATGGTCTTTAAAAGATTAAATTAACATGTTCTTTATTATCCCAGATAATGTGTACCTTTACATTGTGCAATGAATACGTAGATGTAACAATTTAAAGTTTATAAAACTTTCGGGAGTAAGAGCTCGAAGCTTTCACGGTGCGCGGACGGAGCTCTAACGTTGCGTGCATGTGGGACGCACCCTCGCGAGATTTGTTACTACTTTAAAAAGTAATATACTGTTGTTAAAAGTTTTAAAAAACCATTTTCTACATTAAAGCAAATATTGTCTACCTTTAAAATCAACGTTAAAAACGTAGATATTATGTTTTAGAAATGTTTAAAAATTTGTCGGGGTAAGAGCTCAGAGCGTTTACGGTGTGCTTTCGGAGCGCTCACGGTGCGCGGACCCTGTAATCATATAAAAAAAACTTGAAAATAAAAATATATATATTCACTGAAAAAACTATAGGTTTGAAGCCTTACATAGTTAGGTATTAGCAATTAAAAAACCTTGCAAATTCACTGAAAAAAACCATAGGTTTCAGGTCATATATAGTTAGGTATTAGCATTTAAAAAACCTCGGAAATTCACTGAAAAAAACATAGGTTTCAGGTCATATATAGTTAGGTATTAGCATTTAAAAAACCATTGAAATTGCTCCTATATAGTTAGTTGGACTAACTATATTTCGCGCACCCGCAATCCACTGCTGATGATGTCACATATTACATCATTCATGACATGGTCAGTGACATCATTGATGACATCACTGATGACATCTCAAATGAGATCACTGATGACATCTCAATTGACATCACTGATGACATCATTCATGTGATAATACGATGCACCTCCTCACACTCTAATCTAACCTTTGATACACCCAGTCTTAAATACAAACTACCATTCTTGAAACCATTGACACACCAATACCAGTTACTACATACGCACTCACTGATTCCTAGGTTCACACACACATCCACTCATTCACCCATACAATCACTCATACATACAGTCACTCATCAATGCAATACTATCATATGCACTTATACACCTATAGAGACACTCACACACTTTCACTCATCCATGGAGTTTCTCACACACCTAGTCAGTCATGCAAAGAATCAATCACACTCCCATTTCCTCATCTATACAGTTATACACACAACACCTTACTTATTCAAACATATACTAACACATACTTACTCTCTTAACAATCACTGATACAAGTACACATTGATCCATACAGCCACTTGCATAATCACTGGCTCTCATGTATAGTCATTTATATATACCAACTCTCACATGCACTGTGTTTTACATATGTACTTACTTGGACATGTAGCACTGAGATATACATTCACTCACCAACACACCAATGCACACAGTAAACCACCCATACAGCTGTTTCCATATGCACTCTTGAATTCATACACCTAGTGAATCAACTGCTCACACATCTATGCACAGAGTCACACACCTCCCAGTCACCCACACACACACTCAGTCTCACATACAAATACTTGGGCAACCAATCAATGACCCATATAGCCACACATACAGCATCTTACACAACAACAGACATACTGATGCACACATTCAGACAGTTTAGTCACTAACCCATGCATTCAGTAAGACACATTTAATCACTCACTCATACAGTCAGTCACACGCCTACTAAATCCTTCATTCAGACACTTATACATCTACTCATTCTTCAATATGTAAAACATATTTAAATTTTACAGAAACACACAGTCACTGGATGATGACATCAGTGATGTCATCCGTGATGTCATTTGAGATGTCATCAGTGATGTCATCAGTGATGTCACTGACCATGTCATGAATGATGTAATATGTGACATCATCAGCAGTGGATTGCGGGTGCGCGAAATATAGTTAGTCCAACTAACTATATAGGAGCAATTGCAATGGTTTTTTAAATGCTAATACCTAACTATATATGACTTGAAACCTATGTTTTTTTCAGTGAAAAAAAAAAAAATATATATATATATATATATATATATATAAATTCACTGAAAAAACCGTAGGTTTCAGGCCTGATATAAATAGGAATGAGCATTTAAAAAACCTACAAAATTCCCTGAAAAAACTGTAGATTTTAGGGGTGTTATAGTTAGCTGGACATTTCACTCATACAAAACCATTGAAATTCCTCCGATATAGTAAGTTGTACTAACTATATCTCGCACGCCCGCAATCCACTACTGATGATGTCACATATTACATCATTCATGACATGGTGAATGACACTACACTTACTTCTACAGAATCGTACACATACTTACTCTCCTAAACAATCACTTATAGAAACACACACTTATTTATACAGGAACTCTTACAATCTCTTGCTCTCACATATACTCACTTATAGACATCAATACTCACATATACTAGTTTAAAACATATGTAGTTACTCATAAAGATACTATTGAGACAGTCATTCACTCACTAACACACCCATACACACACTCATCCACCCATACAGTCCTGCACACATGCTGTCTTCAAAACACATACAAACAGTGAGTCACCCATTCATGCATGTATCCGGTAAGTAATAGCCCCCACCAAACCATACAGACGCTCATACTGATACTCTAAAAACCAACTAATAACCCAAATCGAAACTCATGTAGATAGTCACCAACCCATGCAGCCACTTATACACAAAGTGAGACACTGATACAGATATTTACATATTTAAACATTACTCGCTAATACATGTATTCACTAAGATACACTTCATAAGTCACTTATGCAATAATTTTTATAAAAACATCATTTTCGACACTTATTTACCCATTTATTCTACTGTCGACCTTTAGATATACATATATAAAAAATATTTATTTTTCAGAAAGACACACATTCACTGGATGATGTCATCAGTGATGTCATTTGAGATGTCATCAGTGATGACATCATCCAGTGAATGGGGTTTGCTTTGTTATTTAAATATGTATTATATATATAGCAATTTGCATTGAAGAATGAGTGGATATATAAATATAAATATCTGGATGGAGGATTTAGTAGCAGTGTGATTGACTGTTTACTTGACTAATTTAAAGTGTCCCTCTAAATATATTGGATAGTGACTAAACTGTGTGAACATCTGTATCACTTTGTCAGTTGTTGTAAAAATTACTTCTCAAGTTGGTTACTAGCTATTTCAAAGTCTATATTAGTTATTTATTAGTTAACTAAGTATTTGTATGGGAGAGAGAATGTGTGTGTGGTTCGGTGGGAGGTGTGTGACTGCCCAAAGATGTGTGAATTGTTGATTTAGTAGGTATATGACGTTAAGACTACATGTTATAACAGTTGTTTGGGTGTTTGGGTTGTTTGGGTGAGTGAATATCTTTATGGGTGGGGTGATGAGCAAATATCTCTCTTAATGGTACATGTCCAACAAAGTAGAAAAATAAAAGGCAATGTATGTGTTAGTTGTTGTTTATAAATAGGGCTCCCGGTTTTATGGTATTTATTTTTTTGCCATTTCCGTCTGTATTTATCCATATTTATTTTTTGTGCATTATTTCTGTATTTATCCGCATTTACTTTTGACACAAGGAAAAGACGCCGCTACAGCTAGTATTTTTCCGCATTTATTTAAGTTGACAATGCACACTAGCCCCCTAAATTCAAAAAGCGCAAACATCTTCACCAATCCTTCTCTGGGCAGCAACCAAGATGTGGAATAGCATTCCTCCGTCCTGAGAAAGGTCCCTACAAACAGCACGTTCGAGAGGAATGAAAACACTCCTAGTTGAACACAAAATGACACAGTTACCATATCTCACAACTTGGACATGCCTGGTTCTCAATTGTAGTTCTAGAACATCCCACATAACACTTTATGTAGTCACTCATTGTTTCTAGATTAGACCTTAATGTCTAGCATTGAACAGGAACCACTGTAAACTAAGAATTTCTGTTTGCTGCTCTAATCCAGCCTGTTCTCTGGGATACGTGTACGTGTGGGTAAAATGGCATTTCGAAATATACAGTCTTTATGTATGTATGCTCACTAGTTTCTCCTCATTGCATCACTCCAATGCAAAGTTCTCTTAGGTAACGTGATGTGGTCTGTGCTGCACAAAAACCTTAAATAAATCAATGAACACTATGGGCAAAAGTGCGATTGGTGTGAAACTTCCACCCTCCACTTCCGATCTACTCTCATGTGGATATGTATTCAAAAACTGTCTCTAAAGTCAGCTGTATCTTAAAACCTTTCTCTAGGAGAAGATGCTTGATAAATGTCTGAGTTACTTTTACACCCTGGTACCAACAACGTCCTGCTCTACATACAAACTTAAACATAAATTAATTGACCAGACCACCCCGGGCACCCCCGCACCGACCCCTGCCCCTGGCACTAAGGTATTACAAACAGAGTACCGATTGGGATCTCTTAAACAGACATCGAGCGTCCAATAAAGGATAGAAAAGCTTCTGGGAGCTATCTAATAAAAGAGGTGCCTCTCGAGTTCGTGTTTTACAAGCACCCGTGCTTGTGCACTCCTGGCTTGGGCAAGTTCAGAAGGGGGCTGGTAGGCGACTTGTGGGGCGGGGCAGTGAGGGCCTGGTGGGGATACTTCACAACATGAGGTAGACTGCGAGGCGGGACGACGGAGGAGAGAATCACAGTTGGAGAGATACGTAAATAAACACTTACAACTCCAAGGCCAGTTCATAGGCAGAGAAACCATACATGCTCACGTACCCCTGGCAGTGGAATGAGTGCAGGGGCACCTAGGGTGATTCAGTCGCTTCTCCACTCGCTGCCCGTGCTTCGAGAGCCGAGGTGATGCCCCCAGCTGTGCAGCCCATGCACTTCAAGCAGAGCCGCCACAACAAGCAATTCCGACTCGTTAGAGACTTAACTTGTGAATAGGAATGGTGGCGGGCTGGCACAGAGATAAAGCCAACGGTGGCAACAGGAAGGCGCCTTCACACCTTGTGGTCCGTAGTGCAGGGAAACAGTCGTCTGTAGTGCAGGCAAACAGGAAGAATAGGCAGGTGAGCCCCAGAAATAAAGGCCAAAAGTTACGAGGCAGGGGCCGGAGGTGTTGGAATGCCCACATGGTGACGCTATGATCTGACCAGGATAGGCTGAGGGGCACGATCGTCACTGAAACACCCTGCGCCCAAAAGCCTACATGAGGGCAGTAAAAGACCCTGATTGAAGGATTGCAAGGAATTTCCTGGAACGGGGCGTGGCAAGGAAACTCTTCACTGGAGCACGGCAGAGTGCGCAGCAACATTTAGTAGTATTTTGCCGTTTATACATATAAATACAAACAAAGAAAATATCGATTTCCATCTGTATTTATATGTATAAATCCGTAAAAATGGAAAACCGGGAGCCCTATTTATAAATAAGTATACCTAAGACTTACTGATTGTATGCGTGACTGTATAGATAACTGTATACTTGTAATAGTGATTTTATAACACACTAAGTATAATTTACTATCTATATGAATAGATAAAGTGGTGTTTGGATAAGTGTATAGCTAAGTAAATGTAAGTATGATCCATTGTTTGCATAAGTGAATAGGATGACTTTATAAGTGAATAGAATGTGTGCTGGTGTATAATGTCGATATAGGTGTATAAGTATATTTGATAGTGTTCTATTGATCATTGACTGCATGTATGAGTGAATCTGTAGGTAATTGATTAGATGTGTGTATAGATCTAGGAATCACTGAGTGGTTTATTAGAAACTTGTATCAGTGTGTCAATGGATTTAAATATGGTACTCTGTATTTTACAGTGAGTGACGAAAGGTTATACTAGTGTATGATGAGGCGTATCGTCACGTGGATGATGTCATCAGTGATGTCATTTGAGATGTCATCAGTGATGTCACTGATCATGTCATGTAAGATGTAATATGTGACATCATCAGCAGTGCATTGCGGGCGCGGGACATATAGTTAGTACAACTAACTATATCGGAGGAATTTCAATGGTTTTGTAAGAGTGAAATGTCCAGCTAACTATAACACTCCTAAAATCTACAGTTTTTTCAGTGAATTTCTAAGATTTTTTTAAATGCTAATTCCTAACTATATCAAGCCTGAAACCTATGGTTTTTTCAGTGAATTTCAAAAGTTTTTAAATGCTAATTCCTAACTATATCAGGCCTGTGTTTTTTTCAGTGAATTTGCTAATTCCTAATTATGATGTGTGTGAAACCTATGGTTTTTCTGTGAATTTCTAAGGTTTTTTTAATGCTAATTCCTAACTATAACGTGTGTGAAATCTATGTTTTTTTCAGTGATTTTACAAAGTTTTTTAAGTGCTAATTCCTAAATATAACGTGTGTGAAACCTATGGTTTTTTCAGTGAATTTCCAAGGTTTTTAAAATGCTAATTTCTGTATCAATTTTTAAATTTTTTATATATTTATTTTCCAACAAACTGCCTTTGTATATTGTAATACATTGACTGTATCCTGTAATATGCAATGGCACAGCTAGTTTTTATGATTTGGATGAAGTTAAACAGTATAGTCTACATCTTCAATCAAAATATAAACAGTCAAATTTGTCAATACATTTTTTTTTCAACGTGCGCGCAACATGCGCGCACATTGTGATTTAAAAAAAAAAAAATGTGCCCTTCGGGGTCCTTCAGGGACCCCCTGAGAAGGCCTAGGGGGTCAGGGAGTCTCTACCCTGCCCCCTTTTCACATTCTCCACTATTGTTTTTGACTCAGTTCTGCCTCGAGGGTGCGAGCAACGTGCGGGCACCTCGCGATTAAATAAAAAATAAAAAATGTTTTTTCTGCCCTTCGGGGTCCTTCACGGACCCCATGAGAAGGCCTAGGAGGTCTGGGAGTCTCTTCCCTGCCTCCTTTTCACGTTTTTAAAAGCTTTTACCAAAATCGGGTAAAACGTCATTTATATGAGACGGTCGCGCAACGTGCACGCATGCGTGTGCACACGTTGCGTGCACGTAAAGTCATGTGACATGAAAACAACACTTTTGATTGGTTTATAGTAGTTTCTTTTCCAGAATCTGGAAAAACCCCACCCACTTCCCTCACTATCTCTTTTGGTTTCCTGAGAGAAGGATCTCTGCTTTGTTCTAGCTTTTTTCATATCAAAATGGCAGACCAGCAGCCACAGGATTCTTCTGAGTTTGTGTGTGAGTAACTCTATAGATAGTGTCCGTGTGTAATAAGATGTATAGGTGTATGAGTACATATGATGAGTGAGTATATGTATGAGTGCCCATATAGAACTGTTAGTGAATGACTGGATGTGTGTACATTTTGGAATTACTGAATAGGTTGTTCTAACTGGAATTGGTATCTCCATTTTTTTTAAAATTTTAGTTTCTATTTTTGAATGTGTGTATCAAGGGTTATATTACGCTGAGAGGAGGTCTGCCACTCTTTCACAAGGATGATGTCATCAGTGATGTCATTTGAGATGTCATCAGTGATGTCACTGACCATGTCATGAATGATGTAATATGTGACATCATCAGCAGTGGATTGCGGGTGCGCAAGTTATAGTGAGTACATCTAACTATAACGGGGGAATTTCAAAGGTTTTTTAAATGGTAATTCCTAACTATAACGTGGCTGAAACCTATGGTTTTTTCAGTGAATTTCAATGGTTATGTAAAGGATAATCTTTAAATGTATTGATTGTAATATTGTTTATACTGATTTACTACATTATTTTAAATTATTTATTTTTAGATATTTTATTTTTTACATATTTTTAATATAAATTGAAAAAAAAAGTTTTTACACCTCTCTGCAACGCAGCCCCCTGACGAGTTTGCAGAGGGGGAACTAATTCCCCTTGCATACTGGGGGTCCCTGGGGGCCAACTAGCCCACCTGGAACCTCCAGTATGCGCCAGGAGGCTGCATTGCAGAGAGGTGTAATGAGGCTATGCCCCTTTTTACACCTCTCTGCAACGCAGCCCCCTGGCGCGTTTGCAGAAGGGAAACTAATTCCCCTTGCATACTGGGGGTCCCTGGGGGCCAACTAGCCCACCTGGAACCTCCAGTATGCGCCAGGAGGCTGCATTGCAGAGAGGTGTAATGAGGCCACACCCTTTTTTACACCTCTCTGCAACTCAGCCCCCGGGCGCGTTTGCAGAGGGGGAAATAATTCCCCTTGCATACTGGGGGTCCCTGGGGGCCAACTAGCCCACCAGAAGCCTCCAGTATGCGCCGGGGGGCTGCGTTGCTTTGCCCCAGGGGATGGCGGTCCCCGGGCCAGTGTGGGTGGGGATTGGGGCCCCTCCACACTTCTTTAGCACTATGCCACCGTGATTTGGTCCCCCCGGGGTAATTTGAAAAAAAACAGACCGGGTTTTTAAAAAACATTTTTAGGGCATTGGGTGTCCTTATGGGACCACCTGGGCAGGCCTAGGGGGTCAGGGTGTTTCTACCCTACCCCCTTTTTGTGTTCTACACGTTTGTTTTTCTGATTTCTTTCTACCGAGCACAAGATGGCTGCCAACACTTCCTGGTTTGAAGTGTTGGAAGCCAATGAGCATGCAGATCGTGCTGATTGGCTGTCACTGTCTGTCAACACTACAAAACAGAAATTGTTGGCAGCCATCTTGTGCCTCGGTAGACTGAGGCACAAGAAAGCAGAAAAACAAACGTGTAGAACTCAGAAAGGGGGTAGGGTAGAAGCACACTGACCCCCTAGGCCTGCTCAGGGGATCCCACAAGGACCCCCAAGGCCCAAAAAATGTTTGTTTTTGTTTTTTTAAATCGTGGGGTACGCGTACCGTGCGATATATAAATTTTTTTCAAATTCGATTTTCTTAACAACTACTGGAGGGATTTACACCATTTAAACAAAAGGGTGATCTGCGAATCAGACTCTACCATTTTGCCAAATTTCTTGTAATTCCGTTCAGCCGTTCGGGCTGTAGCCGTGTCTAATCGTCCTATGGAAAATAACATGGGGAAAACACGTTTTGGGACCCCCCTTTTTTCTCAGCCCCCACTTCATGAATCCCCCCAAAACTTTCAGGGAAGGAGCAGAGCGGTGCGGGCCATCTTCTTTGAGAAATTCACAAAGATTCATCAACCGGCGCCAAAGTTATTCCCAATCGAATGTTGCGGATTTCCTATAGAAACTAGGTCCTAACTATATCTACCTACTGGCGACCGCCAGTAGGTAATATATATATATATATATATATATATATATATATATATATATATATATATATATATATATATATATATATATATATATATATATATATATATATATATATATATATATATATATATATATATATATATACTAGCAGCCCGTCCCGACGTTGTCCGGGTATGAAATAGAATGTGTGTAATGTGTGTATTTGGCAAGGGCACTTCATTTTAAAATCTCGCGGTAGACAACATTTTTTGTTTAATTAGAATAGGGACGGAGAAGGCCCAGCTGCAGCCCTGGTTGATGTTAGCAGGTGCGTGTAATTGGTGTAGTGATCCGCCGCCTGAGCCCGGCTACAGCCCTGGTTGATGTTAGCAGGCGCGTGTAATGTCGTTGAATGAGAGAGTTGAGTGACAGCGAGTAGGAGAGGCTGCAGTAATTGTCCCCGTAGACATGATCATTCTCGTGTTCCCCCGCTTGAGGCCCAGCTGCAGCCCTGGTTGATGTTATCAGCCGCGTGTAATTAGTGTACTGATCCGCCGCCTGAGCCCGGCTAGAGCCCTGGTTGATGGTAGCAGGCGCGTGTAATTTCGTTGTAATTTCGTTGAATGAGAGAGTTCAGTAACAGCGCGCAGGAGAGGCTGCAGTAAAGTTACTTACCAGGCCTCCAAGTGAACGCGTTTGTCACGCCCCCAGCACACGGCCACAACAGATGATCTTCTGATTAATGTACGACCCACATGGCATGAAGAGCGGAACATAGCACACGCCCCCAGCGTTTCTCACGCCCCCCTTGATGCGGCGCAATTGCGTTCACATGGCATGAAGGCCGGACACACGCCCCCAGCATTTCTCATGCCCCCAGCGTGTCACGCCCCCAGCGTGCCCCTTGATGCTGCGCAGCAATGTAATTGGCGCTTGTATGTACGACTCACATGGCATGAAGGGCGGACACACGCCCCCATAATTTGTCACGACCCAGCCTTTGTCATGCCCCAGCACACGCCCACAGCCGACGATGTGATGGCCGTACCACACGCCCCCAGCGTTAGTCACGCCCCCAGCCCACGTCCACAGAACAACACAGACACGCCCACAAGGGACTACTTTGCTAGCACCGTTCTTTTACCTTTTAAATGTATAGAGGAGTTGGCCTAACGGCTAAAGCGCTCGACCTCGGACCTGGGGATCTGGGTTCGAGTCTTGGTAACGACGCCAAACATCCTGTATTTCACTTAATCTCCCAGTGCCTAACAAAAATGAATGTGTGTCCTCGTGTAACGTAACTGGTGCTATATAAAGCGCTCTGATACCTGATTCAGTTCGGGTCAAGTTTGCGCTATATAAAACTCTGCAAAAAAAAAATATATATATGGTGGCCGTCTGCATAGCCTATGTCCTTCTGCTGCAACTGCCCTTTCCAACGCTGTATTGGGTGTTGTGATTGGTGCTGTGGCTACTGAGATTACCCGCCTCAAAGGTTTGGGCTCTCTCTTTATAATATTAGTATGGATATATATTCACTGAAAAAACCATAGGTTTCACACACGTTATAGTTAGGAATTAGCATTTAAAAAAACTTAGAAATTCACAGAAAAAAACATAGGTTTCACACATGTTATAGTTAGCTGGACATTTCACTCATACAAAACCATTGAAATTCCAACGTTATAGTTAGTTCAGCTAACAATAACTTGTGCGCCCCCAATGCACTGCTTATGACGTCACATATTACATCACTCATGACATTGTCAGTGACATCACTCATGACATCACTGATGACATCTCAAATGACATCACTGATGACATCCTCCAGTGAATGTGTGTCTTTCTGAAAAATAAATATTTTTTATATATGTATATCTAAAGGTCGACAGTAGAATAAATGGGTAAATAAGTGTCGAAAATGATGTTTTTTATAAAAATGATTGCATAAGTGACTTATGAAGTGTATCTTAGTGAATACATGTATTAGCGAGTAATGTTTAAATATGTAAATATCTGTATCAGTGTCTCACTTTGTGTATAAGTGGCTGCATGGGTTGGTGACTATCTACATGAGTGTCGATTTGGGTTATTAGTTGGTTTTTAGAGTATCAGTATGAGCCTCTGTATGGTTTGGTGGGGGCTATTACTTACCGCATAGATGCATGAATGGGTGACTCACTGTTTGTATGTGTTTTGAAGACAGCATGTGTGCATGACTGTATGGGTGGATGAGTGTGTGTATGGGTGTGTTAGTGAGTGTATGACTGTCTCAATAGTATCTTTATGAGTAACTACATATGTTTTAAACTAGTATATGTGAGTATTGATGTCTATAAGTGAGAATATGTGAGAGCAAGAGATTGTAAGAGTTCCTGTATAAATAGGTATGTGTTTCTATAAGTGATTGTTTAGGAGAGTAAGTATGTGTACGATTCTGTAGAAGTAAGTGTAGTGTCATTCACCATGTCATGAATAATGTAATATGTTATGTGTAATATGTGACATCATCATCAGTGGATTGCGGGTGCAAGAGTTACAGTTAGTACAACTAACTATAACAGAGGAATTTCAATGCTTTTGTATGAGTGAAATGTCCAGCTAACTATAACACCCCTGAAACCTTTGGGTTTTTTCAATAAATTTCCAAGGTTTTTTAAAGGATAATTCCTAACTATAACCTGCTTGAAATCTATGGTTTCTTCAGTGAATTTCAATGGTTTTGTAAATGATAATTCCTAACTATAACTTGCCTGAAACCTATGTTTTTTTCAGTAAATTTCAAAGGTTTTTTAAATGACAGTTCCTAATTATAATATTGACCACTTCCCCATATTTTCAACAAGAAACGAAATCTGCAATGCTACCTAAAATAACAGGCAATAGTTCCACTTACCACTAACAAATTAACGTCAACATTTAACTAGTGTAAGGACGTCGACTGTGTACTGCCTGAATTACATCCAACTCACACCCATACTTAAAGAGAAATATGTGATAGAAGTACTAATTATACACTTCCGACACCAAACAAAATCACAATACCCAGTGCCACCACCACTACAACCACCCCTCCTAACCCCTCCCCCTCTGGTACCTCAGAGGAAGCGCAAAACAGGACAGCGGACCTTCCCAAAATACTATATCCCCTCAACAGCACACTAGCTCAATGTTCAGAGATGTGGCAACCAACTATGTATAAGGGAAGGAACTTGCACATCAACAATAATTTAGACAATGCCGAGACTACCGGTGAAATCCTAGTCACAACTCACTATAGAAACCAAAAACTTTTCAGTGTGTAGATATACTATTGATACGTGTAGTGTACTGCATAGTGGACACAACCATATTATCTCAGACACTGGGGAATATTTCGGTCATGTAGCTGTGTTCCCCCCCTTGGAGCAGAAGCGGAGTAGGCTGTTCCAACGTGCGCAACATCAGCGTAAGACTATAAATAATTAGGGTACGCCTTGGGCGTGGTTCACTTCTGCAAAGAGAAGAGACTCCACCACAGCGAAGGTCCTCACCCTGCCATGTGGCTGCCGCCATGACCACGTGCCTCCTCGATACAGCCCATTACGAACTCAGCGCCACAGCACCGCAGACTTATGTTTGTATCAACTACTGCCTTCGATCTACAGTGCGGACAGCAAGGTTCACAACTTAAATTCAGCTTTGGATCTACACTACGGACATGTAGTCCAGTAGGCAACACGCTGAGTACCATACGTACCACTAACTCAGTGCATCATAAATAATCACCACGTGGCCTTATTAAGGCAAAATTTAGTAGCCAAAAGACATTCTTACCAGTGCGTTCTGCCTGAACCACGCATCATCGCAGGATCCACACAAAGCGACCCATCCTTAGTGCACCACAACTCATGAACGATAGAATCTTCTGTGTATTATTTCACATGTAGTAATCCTACCTTTGTACAGCAGAAGTCATAAACTTTACTATTGAATATCTATGTATGACATCATGATTACAAATCTACTTTTTACCAACAGCAACGTAATAAAAAGGAGTCGAGCACACACGTCCGTACGCACTTCAACTATCTATCTGTGTCTGTGTATTTATTATGTTTGTAAAATGCTGCTCCTGCGCCCTACCACATTATATTGTGCTATAAATAGCGTATACAACCATCTTACCTCTGACAGTGAGTGTGGGCTATTCCTCCTTTTTTTTAGCATATTTAAATAGCGCAAAGTCAACCCAAAACTATATCAGCAATTTACACGAGCACCGTATTTACAGTACATTTTCAGGCGCGCGCAGATTACGTCATTACTCTACAATAACAGGATGTGAATGCCACTCCGACCCTTGAACATTGAGTTTCAACACCAAGTTCGACAGTATACCTGAATGACCACATACGTATGTATATTATCTGTCTTTCATGTGCCAAAAACTGCAACTTAAACCTATCACAGCCATGTATTACTACAGCTTTACCACTCCACTGAATGTACAACAAACATTCATATTCGCAGAAATACGTCATGTCTACCATCTTTTATGTGTGCAACTATGAATGAATATAGGGTTTGTGATACCCAGTACCTTCCATGTTAGTCATATTGTGGTACTTTACAGACATAATGACACGTTTGCGTGTAAGACCCGGGTAACGGCAGCACTACAACACGGACACCCGAATCAGTTAATTTCTCATATAGTTCACGACAGAACCATACCCATAGCTCCGGAGTCATCGTTCACAGCCTCACGGGGCACTGGCATAATGCAGGCCAGCCCACTCTGCTTACACTACCAGGAACACACAACAATGGCCCAGATTTCCAGTGTAGTGATTTCTTACTTCCAGGTCTAGTTGTCACAACGGCACAGACACACTCCCTCATGGCTGGTATACACCCACACCACACCCATCGAGCACATACGTCACTACCCACATGACCCTACCAATAAAAAAGATGGGGAGCACGTGCTCTATGCCATTTTAGAGTTGCTCCCATCGCAAGCGCTATGATGGCCCATCCTAGTGGTTCGGACACCTCATGTAGGCCCGAACTACCGAACAATGGGCCCACCACCATGTGCGTGGCCCCTTTTGTCACTGAGTTACTGGTACCGCAAAGACTGACCAGGTGAGGAACCTGCTATGAAGATGGGTGCAAACGTATGTCCTTAGCCATAGCGATATCAAGACTCGGAACCATATGTGAGACTTCTTGGTGGCAGAGCGGGACTGCATGATGTAGAATGTGCCCTGTCCACGAAAAGGTGAGCAGTGAGGACTGGGTGCGCAGCGGAGGGAGTACATTGGGTGCAGCAGACTGGATACAAAAAGGCGACACAGCGATTTAGGCGTATGCAGTCCTATATACCGTATCTTATTGCATTTGTATGTTTTTTCCAAAGCAGGAACGTTTTTAGAATCGGTCAAATGTCCGACGCTTGTGATGATCGAAACCACGTGCATCACTGCGCACCACTTGCTTTCACAACCGGATAAAAACATTACTACTATAGTAATTTTTTTTAATCGAAGCCGATTAAACAAGTTGGAACTGTACAAATAGTTGTTTTTTAAATGCGGGAGGGAAGGTGTGTGAAAGGGTGATTTAATTCTACTCTACATTTAGATAGTAACAATTACCAATCATAACATCTTTCTTTTACTATCTGTTAGATGTAGAGCTTCAGGGTGCATTATGTCCCGGCACGTGCTGAAAGACACACCAGTGACAGAAAGGTGAGCTGCGAATATTCTTTTCAGTCACTGTCTCACTTCCTCTCTCCTTTGATAAAGAAATGATGCACAATGTTAACTTCCTTTTTATCTTACAGGTTGTGTTTCACAAATTGGCATCCCCCAACACCTCCAAAGCTCAACTTTCGAGGATTCTTTGATGACAACTTCTGAGAAGGCTGCTTTGACACGTGGTGCACCCACTTTGAATCACGCCAATGGTACAAGGTAAGCAAAGAAGCTTGTCTCCGAAACAACGACAAGTCACCTGTGGGCGGAGAGAGTGGGTAGTGTGCAGAAGCTTGACTGCGTAGGAATGTACAATTACCTCCGGGCAGTGAGAATAGATAGGTTGCAACAATCTGAGAGGCAGATTTACAAGCCCCTTGTGCCACTTTTGCATCACTTTTAACATGGGAAAATTGACACAAAAGTGGCGCAAGGAGCTTGTAAATCTGCCCCTCAGTGCGCAAGAAAAAGCACTCACCTCCGGACTCTGGGAGTCAATGGGATGCAACAGTCTGGGTACGCAGTAATGAGAACTCACCGCTATGCAGTGGGAGTGCATGGGGTATGGTACTCGGGGAGAAAAAGAGCGCACAGACACCTCCTTGCAGTGGGAGTTGAGGAAATACAATATCCTGATTGTACAAACACATAAAGCAAAAATATACCTGTGCAGTTGTATGTACTCTGCTATTACTAACTCTATACTATCTTTCACACCACTAAACTAGAGGGTGCACTATGAACCGGCACGTGCTTGGACACACAACGGAGGCAAAAAGGTGAGCTACGAAGATTTTCGCCAGTATTAACTGCTCCATCTATAACTTTCTGTCTCTCACAGTTTTAATATAGTTTTTTCTCTCTTTCTCTCTCTCACTCTCTCTCACATTGTTTCTCTTTCTCGTTTAAAGTTATGGACGCTGCTGTCCACTCAGACGCAAATGCAAAGTAAAGGACTATTGGCACCCCCTGTCTGTTACACGGCGATCATCCAACTGCCTACTCACCCGCCAAATGGCAGCAGCGCTCGTATCCCGCTTCGCCGCCTGCAATAGCAAAAAACGCTAATGGTAGAAGGCATTTTATATGCCATGAAATGAATAATGCGAGGAAACAAATCAACAGAATTCAGGTGTAAACAATCTGCACAGCGTAGGAGTCATAGAAGTCGATGACAGACTAAAGGATTGTAACTAGCGCTGAGCACAACTAAATCGGCGGCTCATTTTGAAGTGTAGTAAGTCTAAGCAAATAGTAAACAGAAACATCCGGAGCCAATCCTAAGGGTGAGAAGTGGATTCCCCCACTACCTAGAATTAACTCAGGGAAAAAGTCGGCAGCCAACCTGAACGCTCCTAGATAAAACACAGGTTTAAATATATTGAAAATGAGTCTTAACGAACATGTTTTAAACATAAGTAACAGACCACCAGCAAAAATAACCTCAGCTAGATGCATGAACGACGGCCATATAAAGAAGTCCCAATAGAAACATGAGTTTCAAGATAAGTTCAAAAAAAAAATTTAAATTGTATTAAATAGTGACAATCTGTCCCTAAATGAAAGGACAGACAATCCGGTCTTTATAGTTCAAAAAACAAAACATAAACGGCGACCATCCCCAGTAATGACAACGAGAAAAACAGCATCTATGTGAAGCCAATTTACAATATGATGAAGAGCATGGTTACCCACCGTATCAACTGACATATATATATATGTTTGAAGGTGCATTACTCACAACAAGATATTAAACTGATGCACAGGGCATTGGTAAACAGGAAATATTCCAATATGCGGATCCATCATTATATGCTAAACTAATGATATTGTAAAATATATTTGTTCATAAATAGTTGTAACTTAAAATTAAATGTACGAAAATATATATTGTAGGCAAGATCATAAAGCCCACAATAAAGAAAGACTGTGATAGGTGACTAAATTGCAGTGTCTCAAAATAGCTTGGTAATTTCATTCCTTAAGAAACACATGTAATTCACGATCAGTGTTTAGTCCCCTGTCAACTGCTCTCAATTTGATCAACCACTGTGATTCCAATTTTCTCAATGCAACTACTCTGTCCCCTCCTCTGGGATTAGCTTACACCTTAGCAATGCCATGAAACTTGATTGCCAATATTTCAGAATCTGTGTGCACTGCATTATAATGGACTGCCAAAGGGTAGCTTTTGTTGCAGTTACGAATAGCTCGTATGTGCTCCTGTATCCTCTCTTTGAGGGGTCTTGTGGTGCTACCAACGTAAATTTGACCACATTTGCAAATTATACAATAAACAGTAAACTTGGTGTTGCAGTTAATAAACTGATTAATGTGGTGGGTTTGTTGGGTATTATATTTAAAGATCTTCTTTTTATCATCAGCAAATTGGCATACACAGCATTGAGTACATTTAAAAAACCCCTTTGGTTTATTTGGAAGCCACATGTTAGTAGTACTGGTTGTAGCAACATTGCTAACTATAGAGGGGCTTATGATGTTTCTAAGAGTTCTTCCCCTTCTATAGGTAATCTTAGGTTTATTAGTCAAATATGGATCCAAATCCGGATCCAGTTTGGGGATCTTCCAATGCTTGTTTATAGTCCTATAGACTTGATTGCTGTGCGAGTTGAATTGGGTGGTCAGAGATATCTTGTCTTCTTTGTTGGTATGTCTTTTTTTTACGTTTGAGTGTTTCTGATCTCTGAATCTTGTTGATACGATTGTGGGCTTTATTAAGTATCATCTTATCATAGCCTCTTTATTCAAAACGTTCCTTGAGTTTGGTTATCTCACATTGAAAATCATTATCGTAACTACAGTTATGGCGTAGCCTGGTCATTTCCCCAAAGGGGATGGCAGTTTTCTGCAAAGTAGGATGGGCACTACTTGCATGTAACACTGAGTTACATGCGGTGATCTTTATGAACAATTTGCTCTCAAGTTTACCATTATTTACAAATAGAGTGATATCCAGAAAGTCTACACTGTTTGCACTATAGTGGGAGGTAAAACTCAAATTATAGGTGTTATGATTGATATAAGAGACAAATTCATTGAGTGAAGTCTTATCTCCTCCCCAAATAAAAAAAATATCATCGAGAAACCCACACCAAAATATGATGTGGATAGTTAGCTCAGGAGGACCATGTTTCCATATATGGGATTCTTCAAAGAATCCCATATAGATGTTAGCGAATGACGGCGAAAATTTCGCCCCCATCGCTACACCAGAGTGTTGATGATACCAGGTGCTATTATGGGTGAAAAAGTTATTGTTAAGTGCAAAATGGGTCATTTCCAGTACCATCTCAGTATGTTGGTATAGGGTGGCATCACGTTTGGACAGGAAGTATGTAAGGGCCTCCATACCTTTGTTTACAGGTATGCTGGTGTATAAGGCACAGACGTCTAATGTCACTAGTAGAGCATCATCCATCCAAGTCATGTCTTCTAGTTTGTTAAGAAGATCCTTTGTATCTTCTATAAAAGATGGAAGATTACGTACAACCGGTTGGAGGGTAATGTCTATATATTCTGAGATATGTTCTATTGCAGAACCTATGCCCGATATTATCGGTCTTCCAGGTGGCATGGTAGTGCTCTTGTGTACCTTAGGCAAGATATACATATAAGCCGCCAGAGGATTGGGATTGAACAAATATTTAAGTTCAATATCAGACAATACCCCTGCGCTGTGCCAATATCTCAACATTCTATCTAGACGTTGATTAATGTCTTGTGTGGGATTATGGTCAATTTTAGTATATGAGTTGGTATCACCAAGTTGACGATCAATTTCTGCAAAGTCGTCAGTTTTATTTTAATAAAACAATATTTCCCCCTTTGTCTGCTTCTTTTACAACTGTATCATGATGATTGGAGAGTAATTTAAGGGCAGTTCTTTATTGAGAGTTAGGGTTGTCGCGTTTAGTAAGTGATACCCGATTTAATTTATCTTCAAGTTTGTATAGATCTTCTGTAACAGTTCTAAAGAAGCAGTCAATAAGATTGTCAGGGGGAAGCTGAGGAACAAATATAGATTTATTCCTAAGACCACTATTGGTTTGGAGGTTACTTTCAATACCTAACTCATCCATTAATTCTTGCATACCTGGAGGATTTTCAATACTGTCATCCAGTTCTAGTAACATTTGTACATTATGAATATCTGCAATTGATTGACCACTTTCAGACACAGAATACAATCGTATAGTTGACACTTTTTTGTTTGTATCAAAGAATTTTTTTAATTTTAATCTGCATGTAAATTTGAACAAATTAATATGTAATGAAACAAAATCAGGTTTAGCAAGTGGACACAAATTCAATCCCTTTTTCAAGACATTCTCCTCCATAATACTTAGTGTAGTAGAAGTTTTAAACACTTGTTCCACTAATTTCTAGATCCTCGCTTCTACCGAGGCACAAAATGGCTGCCAACACTTCCTGATTTCGAATGTTGACAACCACTTGACAGCCAATCAGCATTCTGCGAGTGATCGGTACAGTGTATTTATAATCCGTGCATCCCCCGAGGCCATAGATATATATGTACTTTTAATTGTAATTTTCTGAGGAACTACTGAACAGATTTATATCATATAAGCAAAAGGCATGAGTCTGAACCAAAGACTACAACTTTGCCAAATTTGGTGTAATTCCGTTCAGCAGTTCGGGCTGTAGCCGCGATGAATGGTACCTATGGAAAAATGCATGGGGAAAAGACATTTTGGGACCCCCCTTTTTTCTCAGCCCCCGCTTCAAGAATCACCCCAAGACTTTCAGGATAGGAGCGGACCGGACCTTCCCACCAGTTTTGAAAATTTCACGAAGATTCCTCAACCGGTGCCAAAGTTATTCCAAATAGAATGTTGCGGATTTCCTATGGAAAATAGGTCCCAACTATAAGTACCTACTGGCTACTGCCAGTAGGTAATATATATATTAATGTATAAATATGTATATTGACTGAAAAAAACAAAGGGTACAAGGACGTTATAGTGAGGCTCAGATTTCACATGCACAAAACTATAGAACTACAGCATTTAGTGTTACCTGAGCTAACTATAACTTATGCCCCGCAATGTACTTCTTATCACCTCACATACTATACGACTCATGAAATTGTCTGTGACAACATTCATGACATCACTGATGACATCATCCAGGAAGTGTAAGTATTTTGTAAACATTTCTGAGACCTAAAGATAGATACTAAGCTACTGCATAAGTTACATTTCTAGTCTGTCGGTACTACCAAGTGATACTATTTCTAACATGTAATTGGAGTGTCTGTGTGACTGTCTGTATTAGTGGGTGGGTAGGTGTCTCACTGGCTGTATGGGTTTGTGAGTGGCTGTATGGGTCTGTCAGTGGGTGTGTGAGTGGCTGTATAGGTCTGTCACTGGGAAATGTTAGTGGCTGTATGGGTCAGTGAATGGGTTTGTGAGTGGTTTACTGAGTATGTAAGTGGCTGGTTGAGTGATTGTATGGGTGTGTGAGTGGGTGTGTAGGTATGTTAGTGGTTGTATGGGTGTGTGAGTGGTTGCATGGGTGTGTGAGTGGTTCGATTGGTGTGTAAGTGGCTGTGTGGGTGTGCAAGTGGTTCTGTGGATTATGTCATCAGTGATGTTATTTGAGATGCTATCAGTGATGTCATGAGAGATTTTACTGACCATGTCATGAGTGATGGCAAATGTAACTTCATAAGCAGTGCATTGCAGGGTCATACGTTATATTTAGATAAAGTAACTATAACTGCTGAATTTCTATGGTTTTGTGCATGTGAAATCTGAACCTAACTAGAACATCCCTCATCATATGTTTTTTCATTGATTTTCTATGTTTTTTTAAATTCTATTTCCTAACTATAACCTCCCTGTAGCCTTTGGTTTTTCAGTGAAGTTCTATGGTTTTTAACGTAATTTCCTAATTAATTACCGTCCTTATAACCTGTTGTCAATTTAGTGCAGTATGAAGGTTTTTAAAGTTTAATTTCCTAATTGTAACTTGTAATCTTTGAGAGTTGGTGTGTGAGTGGCTGTATTGGTGTGTGACTGAGTGTGTGAGTGGTTGTATGGGCATGTGAGTGGGTGTGTGAATAGTTGTATGTGTTGGTGACTGGTTGTGTGAGTGGCTCTATGGGTATTTGAGTGTTTGAGGAAGTTTCTGTATGGTTGCATGAGTGAGTGTGTAAGTAGTTTTGTGTGTGTATGAGTTGGTGTGAGTGGATTTGTGAGTTGATGTGTGGGTGTGTGAGTGGTTGTATGGGTCTGAGTAGGTGTATGATTGGCTGAATAGGTGTGTGACTGGCTGTATGGAACTGTAAGTGACTATGTGAGTGGGTGTATGGGTGTGTGAGTGGGTCTGTGAGTAGTTTTGTGGGTGTGTCAGTGAGTGTAGGAGTGGTTGTATGGTTTTGTGTGCGGGTGTGTGAATGGTTATGTGGGTGTGTGCGTGGCTGTATGGGTCTGTGAGTAGGTATGTGAGTGATTTTATGGGTGCGTGAGTGACTGTATGGTATGAGAGTGAGTGTGAGTAGCTGCATGGGTCTGTGAGTGGGTATGAGAATGAGTGTGTGAGTGGGTAGCTAAGTGTCTGTGTGGGTGTGTCAGCAGCTGTGTGAGTGACTGAACCGGAACAGAACCTCACCCACTGTTTTATCCAACAAGAGTCCACAGTTTTACACAAAATGTCTACCCAACTGGAGTGCGTTACACTGATTACTTAGTAAGTGCCAACTCATTGGGTAAATGTCCAGGGCATATTGTACACTACAGCTGATAAGGCACCAGTAGGAAATGCCTTCAGTGACCTTGTGTGTGTTTTGGCTATGTGATTGTTCCTCTGCGTCTTCATCCAGAAAGCTATGATAACTTGAATCCTCCTATAGACAAGACAACAAGGCTACAAACAGGTAAATCTCCACCAAACAAGGGTCCTTCCTCCTAACTGTTTGAAGTGCTTCTTTCTTTGTAATCCTGTAACCTTTGTTTTTTTCAATGCATTTCTATGTTTTTTAATTGTATTTCCTAACTGTAACCTGTAAACTTTGAGAATGGGTGAGTGAGTGACTGTAAAGGGTCTGTGAGTGGGTATGTGAGTGGCTGTGTGGGTCTGTGAGTAGTTGTGCCAATGCCTGTGTGGGTCTGTGAGTGGCTGTTTGTGTGCTGCTACAGGTCTGTGGGTGGGTGTGTGAGTGGCTATATGGGTCTCTCCGTGTGTGTATGTGTTTGAGTGGTGATATGGAAGTCTGGCATTTGCATACTTAGGGTATTTAAAATGGAGAACCATACTCTATGCTCTTAAGAGAAAACATCAATAAAGAAACCCCTCATCACAGCCACCCAAGTTCAGATTGCACTCTAATAGATTAACCATGCATTCCCTTCTATTAAGGATTTCAGATAATTTCAAAAGGGCAACAGAAGGAGAAAGGTGGAGAGGGGCTATCAATTCTAGTGCGGGACCACCTGCTTCTGGAGAGAGAGTACATGCAGAAGTAGAGAGGCAGCTGCCACACATTTCTCTCAAATGAAGACACATTGGGATATTGTGACTTGACTGTCACACCAACTTTACAGACAGTGAGCAGTCTGTTTTTGTGATTCTGGAGACAGCAAAAAAAGAGAGCTGTTCATTTTTATTTTTTTTTGCGCCAGTTGATCCACTGCTTTTGTGTTTGTGGATAGAATTTTTTTGTTTCCTCATTGCTATTTTATGTGAGAAAAAAATACAAAAAAGTACAAAATAATGGAAAATTAAAAACAACTAAAAAGCACAGTTCCAGAAAAAAAGATTCCTATCAGAATCGCCTTTCATGGTTAATAAAAAAAGATAAACTGTATGCCTGTGTATATATAAAGAGGAGTGGTTGTATAAGCATGTAACTGAGTGTGTTAGCAGCTGAATGGGTGAGTGATTGGGTATGCATGTGTCTATATGGGTGTGTGAGTGGCTGTATGAATGAGTGATTGGGTGGAGGAGTGCTTCTGTTAGTGTGTGAGTAACTATTTTAGTGAGTAAGGAAGTGAGTGTATGAGTGGGTTCATTAGTGAATGAGGGGGTGTATGAACTGCTGTATGAGTGAGATAGTGGGTGTGTAAGTGGCAGTATGAGTATGTTAGTGAGTGTGTGAGTGCTTGTATGAGTGAGTGAGAGCGTAGGTGTGAGGATGTATCAGTGAGTGAGAGAGTGAATGAATGAGTGTCTCTGGGGTATGCCTTTGCTTTCTGAAGGAATAGCTGAGTGTCTTCCCCACTCACTGCTAAGCCTCTTCAATCACAGTACCCTATTAGCTCCTCTAGAGTGCATTTCTACTGATAATGTATGTTAAAGGCGGGTTCCATTCTGGCAAGGTACTTAAACCCACACAAGTACAACACAAGACTCCTAGGCATAAGATCTGAAGCAAGAGTACACAATTTGAAAATGACACTTTCAGGCAAAAAAATAATCAAGAAAAATTAATCCCCAAACCTGTGATTATCTAAATGCAGAGTTTGTAGTGCAACCAGTTGTCGCTGTGGTACTGCGCAAATGCAAGTCCTATCCTCACTGCTGACAATCAATGTTAGAAATGGGATTTCGTGTTGGCTAAGGCATGCGCCTAAGCCAGGCAGAAACCACCACTCTAGTCAGGGCAAGGGAGTTACACACTGAAAATAACCCCTGCTCACCCCATTGGTAGCTTGACACGAGCAGTCAGGCTTATCCCAGAGGCAATGTGTAAAGCGTTTCCACAACACACTCACACAGCATCAACACACTAGGCACACCACAAAAGAAACGCCACACAAGGTTATAGAAAACAATAGCCTTTGCCCTATCCAAAGCACATTAGAATCATAATCACAAAATATTGACTGTGCCAACTGGCACTGGGCAATATTCACAGGGGACTATATACACAGGACAGGGCCAATCGGATCACTGTCAGGACCTTTAGAAATCACAAGTAGCAATTGTAAAACACAAACAGAAACTACTGACACAGTAGTGACCTCAGCATTATCACCTGTAACATAAACGCCTTATGTCTGCATCAACACATGGTGCATAAATCATATTAGGAATAAACCACATTAGGCAATACATCACCAGCATAAACACAGTAAGACATTTGGCTTAAACACATTAGACCAGGCATAAATCACCTTAGGCAGTCACCTTAGGGCCTTGTGCCCTACCAATTATAAAACTGCCCCAAGGTCAACTGGCCTTTCTAGGAGGGGGCCCAAGATGTCCTTTGTCCAGAAATGTCAGGGTGCTAACAAAGGCCTTCTCAAGTAGCCCTCTGGCTGCAAAAGCAGCAAAAAGCAAAGTGTGCGCTGGGGCGGAGGAGTGTATATCACTCCTTCATTATCAGCAAGGAAAAAAGCCCCAGGTTTCAGCTGCCGCTAACGGGTGATGTAGCTGGGGAGAAATGACCCCTGGCACCAACTGTGCCTGGCGAGCCCTACTCGGGGACTCTATCAACAAAATTGCCCCCACCTTGCAGCTGCCCGCTCTCTTGCGGGGCAGCTATGGCAAACAGGCATAAATGAGTACTGGCACCTACGGTGCTTCTGGAGCCCTGCTCCAGGGCTCCTCCGATCAAATTGCCCCAAAAGGAAATGGGCACCGGAAGTGCCACCCCATGCCTCCGGGAGTGCCAGTGCCGATTTCCGGACATTGAGCTGTGCCTGGGGACAGTTATCAATTTGTACAATTGACTGGGTGTCATCAGCGTAGTTGAACACCTGACAATCTAATTTTGCCAGCGTTTCTACCAACGGAAGCCTTTTCAACTTGGTCTGTCCTACATAAAAAGGCTATTGGAAACTGACTTTTGGGGACCCCTAGTAGGCCCCCCTCATCCTGAGCCCTTCGGTTTGGGGCTGTGGGGTACCCAAGGGACCCCCTGTAAAACCATTCACTGTGTGGCAGGTACTATGGGTTGCCCGTGACAGGGTGCAAGCTTTTCCCCTTGTTGTCAGTCAGAACACAGGCTCCCAATGAAGTCAATCGGACGGTGTTCGGAAGCCTCGTAATCGATCATGCGGACCGCCGATAGTGAGTCAGTCGGATCCGAATCCGGCAAGGAGTTGGGTGTGAAGTTTCTGCATGACATCATAATTGACCCCTAAGTGTTAGGAATCAAGTATATGTTCCTATGTTCCTCAACATGAATTTCAGCTCACCATGATGATGATAGCAATACTTGTTGGTACCACGTTGACATGCTATCAAATTAATCAGATTGTATTCCAGGTTTCGTATTTTCCTTTAACTTTCTCAACAAATTCCCATGCTGAGAGATGTTTCATATTCACTCCTGTCTTGAGAATGTGGTTTACTGCATAAGATAGTCCTGACAAGTCGCTCTCAAATAATAGATGAAATATATAGGGAACACACTGGTGAAATCTAGGATCCTCTGAATATAGTTTAGTTGATCTTTACTAAGCTGATGGTATTTGTACAGGCTAGTCATCATATCTGCAACCTACTCCATTGTGAAACAAATGTAGAATAAAAGTGAGCTTCTAAACTTTTCTTCCACACACTCAAGGGAGTTCCATTTGCTGCTTTCATTTCAAAGAGATCAATAACCTCACCAATACTCTCTTTAGAATGCAGAGGATGGATACTATTGTGTTCATAATTTTCTTCTGATCTGGATCAATCCACCTTTTGAGTCCGACCTCTTGATGGTAATGTGCCATCATCCATAGGTGTAATATCTTGAAGAACATCTACATTTGTTTAGTAGATGTTATTTTGTACAAGATACAATGTTGCTTTTTTATTTTACTAAGATACATTTACTCTTGCCACATTTTTCTTTTATTCTTGGTAGGGGCACTATTGACTAGAAAATTAAATGGTTCTTCAAAATCTCTCAGCACCCCTATAGTTTCAATATTCTGCTTGAAATCTAATGGCAGGTACGCAACTCTCCCTTTAAGATCTTTCTGGAGCTCAGTTGGAGGTAACTTACCTGTCTTTGACTCCATATGGCCCATAGCTTGGAATGGATGTATAAGAATTGATTCGCCTAGTGATGTGCTGACGCTGTCAGAGCCTGTCAGAGCGCCTGCATTACTGCGCTGTGTGGCAGGAACGATCGTCTTCACCTCTAGGTGGAAAAGACTACATTTCCCAGAAGCCTCGGCTGAGGCTACATCAGTCCGTGAGACACGCTTCCTGTTGCGTGTTATCCTGTTTCCTGCTCGTGAGTCTGAGAAGGGAGGTCGCGTCTTGCCGCCTTGCTGGGGGCTCGTCCTGGACGGTTGCAGCGGTTGTTCTGCAGTCAGGTAGGAGCGGCTCCTCCCGCATCTTGATTGCCCGTCATTGAGCGGAGCGCTGTGGGTGTCCACGCGTTGCCGTTTCCTGGTGCGTGCAGTGCAGGAACTGCCGCGCCTTGCTCTTTGTTTTGGATTGACTTAGAAGAGCGGAGCGGAGTGGTAGGAAGCCACACGCTGCCGTGTCTTCTTCCTCTTTTGTGTGAATTGTGGCCATACTCGTTTTCCATACCACGGAAAGTAGGTGGTGCGCGGTGGTGGTCGCAGCTCCGCGTAGCCAGAGCAAGCGCTTGTGGTTATTCTTTTGGACCTTTTGTCCCTATTTACAGGCGGAGCGCTGTGGCGGTCGCAGCTACGCGTTTCCGTGGGTTTCATAGGCACGCCTAGAAGGTAGTGTTGTCCTGGCGGAGCCTATGTGTTTGTGCTTACAACAAACTTCATGTATCATTTACTTTGATCTCTCCTTTTGTTTGATACCAAAGGACTGCCTTGTGTTTTGAGTGTACTGTTTCCAACGGAGCGGAATGCTGTGGTTCTTGCTCCCCACGCATTACCGTATCCAGAAGGTTGGCATTTTCACTGCTACAGGGTTCCTTTTCAGTCCTGTTCTTCTTTCATGGTGGTGACTTATACCCAGAATCCCTTTTCCTGCATTCTTAGAATATGAATCAGGTATGAAAGGAAGTGTCCTGTCTGGGTCATGTGTGTATCAGTATTTGCTATCAGACTGAAGTTAACCTATATATGTCCCCTATAGGTCTCAAGCCTGTCTATCAAAAAGGGGGAATAGAGAAAACCCATAGAAAAGACCTGCCTTTTAACCCACAGGTATTTAGTCTACGAAGTAGTACATTAGCTTTTACGGTGTTGTACGATTGGTGGTCTTACCCCTGTATGTTCTGTCGTTTCAGGTACATCCCTTTCCCAGCTGTTCCCTTCCTTCCCTTCCCTGTTTATTATTTTACTTTTCCCCTCGCCTAACGGCTCAAATCCTCTGTTGACAATTATCAGAGTGTTTGTGACGTTTGGAGGTGGGCCTTATACTCGTCGCCCGGATCCTGTGGAGCGTACCTGACAGACGCTTTCATGCGCCTCCCAGGTTTCCTCAGCAAAGTCTCCCCAGCTTCCGGCGGAAGTTCTTGTTCACCATTTTGTTGCTCACACTGCGAGGAGAGAGGCGCGGAAGGTTGCTGACTTGTAAAGAGGAGCACAGTCTATTGCATCTCTGACGTGGTAACCAGTGTTGCAGAATGGTAAAGATCTTCGTCGGAGGGCTTTCCTCCTCTGTCACCAGCGAGAACCTGAGAGGGCTCTTTGAGAAGCACAGCAAGATTATTTGAACGGCGCAACGTACGAAGAGTACCTTAAACTTACCGGCAGTTATTCGGGCGGTGTCCAGGAGGCCGTGAGGGCAACGGCAGTGATTCTAGCTACCAGCGCTCTCTCCAGCGCTCTTTCCCAGCCATGAGGGCAACGGCCAGCAACGACTACATCTCCCGGCTGCCCCAGGGACCACCGGCGCACTTGTGACGCTCCCGACGCGCCCGGAGGCGCTAGAAGAGCGCGGAACGCCTCCCGCCCCGCGGAAGCCTCCCACCCCGAGGGACACGCGCGGGCATGCGCCGGGCTAAGCCCGGGCAAAGGGCGGGCCGTCTGTGGCCGTCAGGGGCCAGAAGAGGCCGGGCCGGGCCACGGCACTAACATTTGACTGATCGGATGAAGTAAGACTTTGGCACGAAATGTGGATAGCGGTTTGATTATTATATGTTGTTCATATTGTGGTGGGTGGTGGGTATTGCCGGTCGAGTGACATCTATGTTTGCTGCTTTACACGCATGAATCCTTGCATTGTTGTTTATTATTTCAGATAGTGTCTTGTGTTAAGCTATGTCAGCAATCACAAAACCAAAGGAAGGCAAAGGCAAGGGGGTAGTAGGCACACTGGATGCCTTCTTAGTAAAAGCTGTAGTGTGTTTATATAGGGATCTGTATCGATACTCCAATTTCTGACCCTTGTCTGGTTATAAATCACTAATATCCACACAACGGCACAGAAACCCGTTTCATAAATCAGTCATAGCGCATGCTGTCACATTAAGCAAGCACTATTCCTCCAGCCCCCTAGAAAGCACACCGAGTTCTCTAAACAAACCAATCCTCCAGCAAACCAGGGAAATCCCCGCTGCTATTGTTTTGATTTCGTTCGAGAACTCCTGCAAAGAATGTAAGAACGACCAGTTCTTAATTGACGTCTTATGTCCATACTTACGTCAAACCCGGCACCTCTCAGGTATAAATATACCGACACTGCCCTAAGTAACACGCGGTGGTGATGAGCTTGGAGCAGCGACTACTTGCCGGAGAGCCCAGCTGATGCGAGAGCCCACGGACGCTGCCCCTCCCTTTTTGACGCGCTGAGGAAAGACGCTGTCTTTTCTCTTGCCGAGAAATCCAGCCTCCAGCGTTTCCAGCCCACCTTCGCGGGTGACTGGGATACCGAGTCCTGAGAAAGAGATACCAGCCCTCTTGCCTTCTAAATCCCAGGTACTGAACTGACTAACCCCTTACAGAGAATTCTTGAGTCAGATTCTTGGCGAAACAAACTTAACTTAAACTGCTACTTACTTACTCCCTCCCACGTATTAGGCTTAGGTCAGGTACACCGGGGTAGGCGTAGTTAGAAGCACCAGTTGAGTACGATTAGTCAATGTATATCTTTTATCCATTTTAAAGTAACATATGGCTAAGAAACCATATCAATGCTTTTACAGTATTATTTTATACTCCTGCTTTTACTGTATGCACTTTACTTAACTATAAGTATTACAATTGTAGCGATTCATTTCTCTTGTATGAGAAAAGAGACTGATCAATAAATAACACCTTTTATTGAAAACGCCCGTCTCTCCTTTTCTCTGCAATCTGGTGAAACTAAGTATGCACGTATTGACTGAGTAAAATAGCTGTCTTTTGTTTTCACACGACTCTAGAGATATACTCTTGATCAGGGAGAGCAAAGTTGTCATGTTCTATGGTTGTCAGAAACTAAATCCCTTCTTGTCTATCCAGGGAGGTTAAACTCCTCCTCGCCTATTCAAGAAAGTTTCTAGTGAACTCTGAGCTAGCTGGCACACAAAACTTAAGTCTAATATCGTCAGTAAAAGACCTAGTTAACCTCAGTCCTACGTCTACACTACTGAAGATATTATTCCAATGCGCAGAGCCTTTTGGGAATATAGGAACTACACTACAAAGCTACATCTGTAATCATAAATGAAATTAAGCTAACTGAACATAGGTTGTCATTAGATTCACAATTGCATCAGAGTCGCCATGCTACTACCAGTACTACCAGCACAAACTTAGATGAGGGCCAGCTGGAAGGAGGTTTAGAACTTAATGGGTGCCCGTTGCCACCGCCGGACTCTCCCGGTATTGAAGAGATTCTGGATTCCACGATTATAAGAAATAAACCAACTGTAACAACAAGGGCGCAAAAAACTAAACAGATAAGTGGAAGCAGCCCTGTCCCTCTGGGTAAAAAACGAAAGGGACAGATAACTAAGAGACCTCGTAAACAGCATATATCTAAACCCCCAGTAAAGAAGGGCACGCAATAGACCACTGAGTTAACATCAGATTTAGTGACTCAGAGTTGCGATTTTGCATCGATAAATATAACACCTACACAGATTGCACCAATCATACACCAGAGTATGGAGGAACATTTTTGGTCCAAGTTGGAATTAGTGATGAATGCTCACCTACAACCTGTTTTACTTAAATTGGCTCATATCGAAAACCGGTTATTATGTATAGAGAGCCAACATTTAAACATCAGTGTATCACAAACTGAATTGAGGTCTGAGTTAAAGAAGCAAATGGATAAAAACAGAAGTGGGGAAACTGTTACATCGGATTGTTCGGGGCAAAGAATTACACAGCTAGGGAGCTCTAAGGGTCATATAGATCACCTTGCAGATCTAGACAGCTTGACCCAAGAAGGTAATCAAAGTACAAATTCTATGAATAGGAACAAATTACCAGGGGCAGGAAACACCCAAAATGAAGGTAGACCAAAAAAGAGCCCTGCTGTGGAATGCTCCCCACGCCATTTGCCTGTCAATAGTCCAGATTTAACTTTAAACTTGCCACCCCAAACCACACCTTACATTGTTGTCTTAGTAAATGTACGTCCATTAACATCAGGGGAAGGGGAAGACTGGCCGTCTTTGAGAAATAAATCATTGCATCTTATAAATGCCAAGACAGGAATAAATTGTAACATCTTGTTTTCAGAACTCAAGATGGCTCGAAGGGTCAGATGGGTTGGACCAAGTGAGAAATCACTGGAGGGGGACTGTATAGTTTTAACCTTTAGGTCCCCAGGGCTGGTGAGAGCGATAAACGACAGGATGTTCGATCAAACCATGGAGAAATCAAAAATCATGATTCTACCGCTGGGGTTCTTTTACCGCCCCCCTACATGGCAACCTAACTCAATAAGAATAGAATGCCAAAATAAAGTAAACCAGCAACCACAGTGTCCACCATGGTTCCATACAAACCGTTTTGGCCCCTTGAGGACCTTGACTGAGGTTGATTGACTACAAACAGGGACCCTTATGAGAAATGATGCCAAGGATATGACTACATCCTTATCATACCATGGGGACAATAACGAGCATATATTATTTACTGACCCTTTGGGGGAAGGTGGTGACTCCCAGCTGTCCCGCAATAAAGATAAAATGCGGGTTTTGGCTATAGATGGTGAGGATAGCCAGGACTCCATACATGTTGGCCAAACGGGGGAAGGGCTTAGTGTAAGTAAACATCCAGACACAATAAGTAATCAAAGTGATAGATATACCTTTCGTCTAATCTCATGGAATGTGGCAGGCATTTCACGAAGATTACGGGATGAGGTATGGATGAAATATATTAAATCCTTTGACATAATCTGTCTTCAAGAATCTTTGAGCAGAACTGACCAAAGTTTGGATGGATATTGTTCATCTATTGTCCATGCTGAAACTTCAGTGGCTGAGAGGGCAAAAGACGGCCTAATGACTTCTATTTCGGTTAAACATAAGTCATTGAAAATAGATAAAATAGTGGCCTCTCTATGGTATCAATTGATTATGATTACAAATTTGCTCCTTGTCCCTCTCCTGTTAATCAACTGGTACTTCAATATTTTGACACCCAGAATATATCTATTATTGATGGTTTATATGATGGGGTTAGGGGTTTTTAATTGTACTACATGCTATCAAAGTGGGACTAAGGCCTGTGGTCTACTTGATATAAATGAGCAACCACTTGCACACTTTAAGCACACCACACAGGGAGATGCTTTGAATAATATTATTGTGGTAAATGATCTCTGCGTGTTAGATATGTCGACTAGCACTCTAACGGACAAATGAGTATAATTGATTTTGTGTTAATCTCTAGCAGGTATGTCCATCTTATTGATGATTTTAAAATATAAGTAAATCCTGCCACAATCCACTTGTTCTAATGCTGAGCACTATTGTTGACAGGGAACAGTCCTCTGAACAACCAATGAAATATAGCCACAACCAAGGTCTTAGGTTAAAGTGGGGTAGGGTAAACTCTAAAAAGTTGGAGGAAACAATCTTCAGAGCCAATCGATCACAAGTAGACACTTGTTTAACGAGTACCTGTGATGCTGAATTGATAGTTCAGAATTTTGAAGCTCTCTGTGAGAATTTGGCCACATATCTACTCAAACCTGCTGGGAAGGGGGATACCAGGGATTACAAATGGTTTGATGCTGAACCGCAGCACAAACATTATTGAAAAAGGTGTTACATGGAGTCCCACGGGATAAGGAATTGGTCAAGAAGGCAAGAAGAACTTATAAAGAAACCATTGATAAAAGGAAATTGGAATTGAAAAAGCAAGCATGGGATGACCTTGAGAAAGCCTCTGACTGGTTATTTTGGGAGGCAGTAAATCGTCCCTTCCTTAGTAACGAAAACAGAACTATGATTGTACATATAACTGGGGCGGCTTGGGAGACCCATTACTCCAGGATCTTTAAACCAAAGGGTGTCACTTTGATAAATGAAGGTGAGGACGAAATAGATCTCAATATTGAGACTGCACAACAACTTAGTCTCTCACTTAGTCTCTCACTTTCGTCGGGTGAAGTGAAGGAGGCACTGAGAAAAGGTATTCCACTCAAGGCACCAGGTCCTGATGCTGTACCCCTGGATCTGTTTAAAAACAATCTTGAAGTCTGGGCACCACTGTTGCTTAACGTCTTTAAGGTGATTATTGTGGGGCGCATTCCAGTATCCTGGAAAGAGGCAGTAGTTGCGCCAATTTTCAAAAAAGGCGATTAAAGCGACCCTTGCTGTTACAGGCCAATTTCTCTAATAGACGCCTCTTGTAAACTTATGGGGAGAGTAATATTGGCCCGCCTAGAGACATGGGCAAATTCCTCTGGTCTTATTGTGGATTTACAATACGGGTTCAGAAGGGGTAGGGGGACAACGGAGCAGTGTCTCAACTTGGCCCTGATCATAGGTAGGTACATGAAGGCCAGGGGTGTTTCTATACACCTCGCCTTCATGGACCTATCCAGTGCTTTCGATACTGTGTGCAGGAGGAAATTGTGGTTACTAATGGAGTCTATGGGGTTTGAGGAACCATTGGTCACTTTGCTGCGCAGATTACATGCTGCTACCTCTGTGGCCATTCGTTATGGCCCTGGAGGAGAAAAGACGGCCTATTCCATCAACCGAAGGTGTCCGTCAGGGCTGAATTTTGGCACCTTTTTTGTTTTTAGTTTACATAAATGGTTTAGAAAATTTTTTGTTGGAAAAAGGTTCGGACTTTCTGAAAATAAATGGCAAACAAATACCTTTATTGTCTTACGCATACAATACTGTGTTAATGACTTTATCTGCAAACAGTATGCAAACATGCTTGAATGCTTTTAATGAATTTATGCTGGGTTTAGACCTAAAGGTTAATTTTACAAAATCATTCACAATGGTCTGCGGCCCAAATAGGACCAAAAGCCGTAAATTTGTTGTAGATAACTTGATTATTGAAAAAGTCCCACATTTTAATTATTTGGGAAACCTTTTTAATAAAACCCTGAGTTGGGATCATTTAATAACAACACGGGTACAAAAGACAACGAGCTCTTTAGAGGCCCTCTTTTGTTTTGTAAGCAAATTAGGCCAGACACCAATTGCTGAATTAAAGACACTGTATACATTTAAATGTTTGCCTGTTGCGACCTATGGAGCAGGGGTATGGGATACCATAAAAGCACACAATTACAAGTTATGGAGAACAGGTTTTTAAAACATCTTTTATCAGTTCCGACTAGTTCTCCCAATACTTTTTGTCATTCCGAGATGGGTTTAGACTTCGTGAGTGACAGTATCCATGTATCCCTACTGCTCCTATGGGTAACAATATGGTCCTCAGATGATTTGCAGCTTTCAAAAGAATTTTTAAAAGACTGTGTAAATTTGGATCATGCCATGCAGATCCCATGGCTTTGTTATGTAAAGGAAACTTTTGATAAAATTGGCCTTGGTAATCTTTATGATAACCCAGATTCTATTAAATCAGATTCAAAGATGGTGATTAAGAATGCATACCGCAGTATATTGGGTTTGTCTAAATATGATGAACAACCATTATACCAGGCAGTTACATCACAGCATCAATTTTACTTATCTTTTACTACACATACGCAATGGCGTTTTTATCTGACCAGATTCCGGTTAAAGGCACTGCACTTTCTAGTTGCTTTTCCGAAGCAAGGGGGTTGGTGTGAGATTCTACCCCCTTGCCCATGTGATAATGAAGCTCAACAATGCACTTTGCACTTTGTGCTCTTTTGCACACTCTATAAAGCTCCAAGAGATTGTTTTATGAAACCTATCCTAAGGGAAATTAGACCTTGTAATTTTAAAGAAGGCTTTGAGCACTTAAGATCATTACAAACTGCTGCTATATGTAGCTCCATGCTTAGATTCATTAGATTGTCACTTTTAATCAGAAAACGCTATTGATAGTATGTTTCCTGTTTTTGATATTTTGTGTGTTTTCTACTGAAAGTCATTGAAATTCATAGAATTGATACATCTATATGAATACATTTAGTTAAAATGTTATGGTAGCTACCCAACAAATTCAAGTGGGTTGGTGTGAGAGGCTAACCCACCTATACATCTGATGTTGTAGTTCGATAATGCACAGTACACTTTATATTTCTCTGCTTGCTCTTTAAAGATGTTATCAAAGTTTGCTAAATTAAACCAGTTAGTGTGAGAGCCTAACCAACTTATATATGTGACGATGTAGTTTGAAAATGCACAGTGCACTTTATATTTGTCTGCTGGTGTCTAAAAGAAGTTATTAAATGTTCCCGGAGGTATATTCGATCTTGATTACATTAGGAAGTCTGGAGTAATAGATTATAATACATTGTTCTTCCTTTTAATGTGATTTTTATTAGCAATATTGGCTTGATTTTATGAATTTTTTATAAAGAACATAGTGTCTATTGATAATGCGTTTTTGATATTCTGTGTTTTCCATTTATGTATTCGAACCTTTGAATAAGAAATACCATTTGTCAATTTATATGTTAAAAATTATACTTTTATGATTCTTTTTTAATCGAATAAAGTTATTCATGATGATGATGATGATTCATAAACATTTAAATCTTGAAGTTCTTGTTGAATTGAAACTAGTCCTGACTTGTTATGTACTGCCCTAGCTGTCATTTTATTATCCTCTAACTTATTATAACAGTACTTACATATAATTTGTCATATGAAACAATCAAATCATTGCTCTACAAATAGACAAGCTGCAAATTCTCACCACTTAACTCTGAAGTTATCTTCATTTTTCAAAGACATAATAACATAACGAATTTGACTTTTGTAGTGAGTGTATCAACAACATATACAAACACCATTCTATTTCTCTGAACACACTGTGTTAAACTTTCTAATATCTTCTTGAGGTTATCAACAGTAATACCTGTGTCCTGTGTCTTCATTTTCTCTACACTCCACTTTAGCACCAAACAAACAAAATTGGACATCATCACACACACTTTTGACCTCTTCCACTGTACCATGCAAAAGAACTCCATTAGTTTAAAAATAAACATTTGTTATTCAGCGCCAAGGTACCCTTTTCGGTGAATGTGTGCTTTACAAATACTTGTATGTGTTATGATTATTTCTCCTAAACATAGGGCAGGAGTTTTGACATAGTAAAGCCTCCTAACGAAATTTAGCATTTTCGAGTGGTATACACCTAACATTTTGAAATGATGAAAGGTGCTTTGGCACACTTTTTTTAATAGGCATGCTTGTCAGTGACCCTGTAATTTAGTAAACTTTGTTACTTTGCATGGATCTAATTCATGAAAAATACCTAATTTCTGTTTCAACCTTCTGCAAGGAATCACATGTAGGAAATGTCTCAATATATCAATAGATTGCTGCTGAACAGTACAAATACTGCTACAGTTCCACTTATATACAGGGGCCTGACTACACCTTCCCTGTACCTTTTGAACTATCACTTCCACTACATTTCAAGCAACCATCACTTTTTTGAAATAGGACTACCATCCTTCATCTCTTAACATCTCCCAGATTCTTCAACTACATGCACTAATGTGTTTTCTTGGAAGTAGCTTCCTTCAGAAAAGAAAGGTTCAGTACTAGAAGTATGTCCCCATTCACTGATGAAAACTTTGCAAACGTTAGTTCTTTTGACAAGTCTTTTCTTATGGCTTCCTCTCCTCATCCACAACATTATTTTATCCAGTGCCTTTATTCTGTTTAGATTCAAAATTAATAGCTTCCTCTTGTTGGCAAAGGCCTTTTTGACTACACGTTCAAAACGTTCTTCTTTTATACTTCTTAGTTTTTATCAGATTCTGAATTACTCTACTATGAAACATTCAAACTCTGATTTCCTTAAACAGCCTCTGCTTTCTGGTTAAAATCTGTGGTTTTTGTACACTTTTCTACTCTTTATATCATGCACCTTTTCTCCTTCCTCAGTTGATCTTAACTTTTTGCTTACTTAATTTTATTGTATTTCCAGTTGTCCACATACAATTTTAAGAAATGCCTTTGTTCTCTTACCAGCAGCTCTTTTTTCTTTCACCACTTTTTCCACATTTTGCCCCATTTGTTTCTCAGTTGTGAGGAGATAGTAACTTTGTCTCTGTTTCTTTTCTCACTTTTTGATGGTATTACACCTGTCTGTAGTTAACTAGAAATTGATGTCTGTAAAGAAAAAATGTATCTACATTTAGCTTTTTAATATGTATTATCTCATAGGTAAGTAGCAACATAAACAGTTCTCTTATTGTAACATTGCTAACATTACTTATTATTTATTTTCATGATTGTGTCTTTCTCTGTATCACTGTCTGTATTGGTCTCTCACTTGGCATATACCATATCCATTACTGGGTTCCTGTGAATCTACTCATGTTTAAAGGACTACTTGTCTGCTTAGGTGACTAAGGTGCATCAATACTTTACCACAAATCTGAATGAGTCTACAAGTCCAGCTGTACAAGTGCCATCAGATGTTTAAGGAACTGTGCTGCTATCACTGTCTGCTTTATCAAGTCTATGCTTCTCTAAATCTGTATGTAAGGAGCTGAACGAATACCTCAGTGCCTGTGTTCGAATTTAGAGGGGTGTGTAGGTGTGTCTGCAACTGCCTTTCAAACTGCGGCCTACATAAGTAGTTTCTGTACATGTGAGTGACTGTATAAGTCCCTCTATTGCTCTGTGACTGGGTGAAAGAGAGGATCTATGCTTTGGAAACATATATGTCAGTTGCATTATGGGTGGTATACTCTATATAGTGTTTGACATAGGAGTCTGCAAGTTCGTGAGTAACGTACTAAAACTCAAAAGGACATCTCTCAATCTTTTAAGTGCAAAGTACCGTGCTTTATGACACACCTACAGCGTATCTCAGATGTGCATTATCTGTACTAAAATGTGGATTTAGGACTTGACAAGTGGCTTTTACATGCCAAGTGAAGCTGGCAGTGAAAGTGCAAAAGACAGGTTGTGCACTAGTAGGCCTGACCAATGTTTAAAAGACTTATTGTCTGGATGGATGACAAGGTTGTGTCACTTCTTGCCTACATATCTGAGTGAGTGTTGGAGTCCATTATAGCAGTGCCATGAGATGTTTAAGTAAATGTGCAGGTATGTGACTGTCTGTTTTAGTACCTCTATGGCTCTCTAAATGTGGATGTAAGTGGCTGAACAAATACCCCAGTGTTAGGGGTTAGAGGGGTATGTAAGTGTGTCAGTAACTGCCTTTGACACTGCTGCATATATACGTAGTTTCTGAGTATGTGAGTAAATGTATAAGACCCTGTGTCACTCTGTGACTTGGTGAGAGAGAGAGAGGCTCAATGCTTTGGAAACATGTATGTCAGTTGCATTATGGGTGGTATGCTCAATGTAGTGCTTGGCAAAAGGGGTTGCAAGTGAATGAGTAACTTACTAAAACTCAAAAGGACATTTCTCAATCTTTTGAGCACAATTACCTTGCTTAATGGCAGATCTACAGAGTATCTCAGAGGTGAGTTATGTGTAATAACACGTGAATTTAAAACTTGATAAATGGAAATTACATGCCAAGTGAAGCTGGCAGTGAGAGTGCATAGACAGGGTCTGCACTAGTAAGACTTACCCATGTTTATAGGTCTATTTGTCTGGATGGATGACAAAGTTGTGTCACTACTTGCCTACATCTGAGTGAGTGTAGGAGTCCACCTATAGCAGTGCCATGACATGTTTAAGTAAATGTGCCAGTGTGTTTCTATCTGTTTTAGTACCTCTAAGGCTCTCAAAATGTGTATGTAAGCGGCTGAATGAATACCTCAGTGCCCGTGTTAGGGATTAGAGGGGTATGTAGGTGTGCATGCAACTGCCTTTGATACCGCCGCATACCTAAGTAGTTTGAGTATGTGAGTGAATGTATAACTCCCTCTGTTGCTGTGTGCCTGGGTGAGAGGTTCTATGCTTTGGAACCATGTATGTCAGTTGCATTATGGGTGGCATACTCTATGTAGCACTTGGCATAGGGGTCTGCACGTTCCTGAGTAACTAACTAAAACCCAAAAGAGCATCTCTCAATCTTTTGAGAACCAAGCACCGTGCTTTATGGCACATCTACAGCATATCTCAGAGGTGAGATGTATGTACTAAAACTTGCATTTAAGACTTGACAAACTACTTTTACATGCCAAGTGAAGCCTGGCAATGAGATTGCGCAGGCAGGGTCTGCAAAACTGGCCTGACCCATGTTTAAAGGACTATTAGTCTGGATGGATGTTCTTTTCCATCGTTTGAGGTAATTGAATTATCTCCATTATGATGATGTCAAGATGACTAAAATCATAACTTACCCCATTAACAGCACTTAAGGCGATTTGGAGCCTTCATCTGCCATTACTTGGAATTCTCCTGGGTAGCCAATCCGGCAACAGGAGTAGGTTGCCTTATACCCCGTCCTAAAGAAGACTCGCCGCTGAGGTCACACCCACCCTCTTAGCACAAGTCGAGTCGAACCGTCGACGCCTCTCCACCCAAGACCTCTACCATTGTTCCCTATCCCTACCATGAATATGCATTCGCTGCAAAGTTTTTAAATTTACAGATTGCATGTAAATGAATAATGTTTAGTAGGACAGGTTTTACCTAACTGGATTGGATTACCAGTTCTTTTGTAAAAATTCTAATTGTTACTGTTTCATCTTTCTTTGACTCACACTTTTACCATTCATCCCTACCTTTTCCTCTTCTTATCGTTTGTGCAACCTGATTTGTTTTACATTTTGAAAATAAAATAAATTATTTGTGAATAACTGTGAAATCGTTTGGCGCTCTCTCCTTCATGTGGTCACTCAAAATATATGTACTCCTTAACTATGTGAGCAGTTCATGTGTTTTTGTACAGAGATATTAAGTATCAGTATTGGAGCTTATACACACAATACAAACAATTTTCTCCTGGTAATTATCTTATCTTGTTTATCTATTGGTTACGGACCACATTTGTATTCCCATACTGTACCCAGGTCCTGTAGACTTTATTGGGTTACCCCGTTATCTATAACGACTACCTTGTAAACCAAATTGTCCAATTTTTATGCACATCCAGAGGAATTAAATTCCATATGAATTATGAAGATTTGCTTTTTAAACTTGCCCAACAGAAAACAGATGTCGGGATGTATCCTCTCCTGCCTGAAGATTTGAGAAAGACAGTCCTAACCTGAGGTCTGGGACTTTACAGGTTGGAGAAGCTGCCCTTGAGATCTAACAGGAGCAGTGCCATGACCTCAGTGCCGGCAACTGGGTAATGGTGAAGAAGCACACATGGAGAACATGCCTGGAACCTCATTGGAAGGGGCCTTTCCAAGTGATCATTGTCCCCAACACCACAGTTAAGTGTTGAAGTCTACTGAATTGGGTACATGCAGTGCATAGCTGCAGAGTCACAAGTCCCCTAAATGATGCAAGAGAGCCCATTCCTGATGTGCCGGTGGTAACAGTGAGACAGAGGGATCAGGTTAGCCACGCTGCTGGGGACCTGCAAGCTACTGGGACAGCACTCGTTTGATCTGAAGGGTGTTCAAGAGAGTCAACTATAAGTAAAGAAGGGTCACAATCAAGAGAGTAGGCTACGAGCGGTATGGACCCCAATGAAGGGCAGAGTGCACTGAGAAAGATAATTGTACCTGGAGACTGCTGTCCCAAAATAGGTGACATTATATGAGGCAGCTTGACTGCAGGAGTACCACCAGTGATTTTTGAAACTTCTGAGCCTTCAGACCAAAGTGACACAGATGATGAGCCAACAACTGTAAGGAGATCAAAGAGAGCAAAGGTACCAGGTCAGAGGTACGCCTCTCCTCAATAGACTTACCTGGCTGCTAATGAGTGGGCACAGGAATCTTACAAGTTTTGTTCTAATAATATGAGTTTACTTGAACCTCCCGAAGCAAACTGTGTTATTGATATGAATTTCAATTTGGATGTACAAACTAATGGACTGAAACAGTTATTTTTGGACTTATTTATCAATTAAATTGATGAGAGAGTTTCTCCATATATGAGAAGATTTTTACCTTGACCATAATATTCTTTGGAGCAGAGACTCGTGCAGAAATTGTTCAAACCATTGCTGCTATTATTTTTCTTTAGTTAAAGGGTCTGAATCTTGAGTAAGTATGCAGTTCAATTCTGGAATCACTTTCAAAAGCAAATGTGTTTATATTGCAAATTCTTTCTATTAATGTTTTGATATTAGTTGCCATGCTTATTTTCCTAAATTTGCCACAATATCTCCCAGTGAAAAATGTAAAGCTTACTATTTCTGTGGAGCTACAAAGAGAAATGTTTCTGATTTAATTGACATAAATGACAACTTTTTACATAATGGTTCTTTGAAAATAGACTTTTGCTCAAACGTTTATGCTATGTTATTAAATGATTACACTAATGCTATGGTTGTTGGCGATTGCTACATTTGTATGCAAATACTTCATCAGTTGCTGAGGGTGTTACATACCACGACTTACCGCTGACATATGGAATAACTTACAGTGTGCTAGATAGTTTATTTTATGGTACTTATCAATTTTGTATTACTTTTCAAACCAAGATCAAATCTTTTCTGAAATTACTGTGCTTAGACATGTAAATCTGCATCCTTAAGTCTCAACCATTGAGACTATGGGTCACATATTTAGACCAAAATAATCTTTTGATATGGCTTGTGCAGAAAAAGGACAGAAAATAGTGTTATAGATTTAGTTGAAAATAGACGAAATTAGGAGAAAAATAAGATGAATGTTTTGCCTGAATTAACTTCTTGGAGTTTGCCACATGAAAAAAACAAAATTTTAGAGGAAATGGCTTTATTAACTTAATGTTTGCAAAGCAAAACTAAACTCTGCATATACAGAAAGAAATCAAGGGCTGTAATATAGATGTGCCCCGGGGGCGCATCAGGCATTTGTGCCAGCAGTGCTAAACCCCGGGGAACTTTGGTATTGCAGAAGGGGCCAAAGATATTTGTGGGTCCCCCTCTGTAATACTAAAAGTGCTGGAGCACATACAGCGCCAGCACTTCCTCAAAAGGGGTTTCCCTCATTTGTATGGGGGGCGTGTCACCATGCAGATGATGGAATTCCTTTGCCTCTGCACCTGCGCATTATTGCAGGTGCATAGGCAAAGAAGCTCTCAGGAGGCGCACTGACAGTGCACCCCTTGATTGCAGGTCTCTGGAGGGGGAAAAGGGGGTCCCATGGACCCCCCAGACATCCCCTTGCAAGCGGGTGCAGTCATTCACTCCACCCACCTGCAAGGGAATCATTAATTCCCTTTAAAATTGCAGGCACTGTGAAAAATACGGAGCAGCTTCATAGCAGCAACTTAATTTTTCACATGAGTGTGCTGTCCCCAGGGCAGCACGAGTTTATGGCTGCCCTGGGGGCAGCGCATTCAACCTAATACAGTGACATTTCTTTGATTGCGCCAGGCGCACATTTTAAATGATGCAACCAGCACAATCAAGGAAAATACACCATATTTATAATACTGCCTCAAATTTTAATGCTGGTTTTGTAGGAGTTAGTAAATGTGAGCATACATTTGAAATGCATGAAAAGTGGGGAAGATATTTTGAAGGTGTAGTAGATCCTATACTCCTTGGAATACATTATGTCTGTGGGAAGAGTGGTTATTATAAGTTACCGAAAAATTGGTACGGAAGATGAAATATGGAAATAGTTTTTCCTAAAATGTATCATGTTAAGATGGTAAATGAAGAACTAATACATTAACATGAGAGAACAAAGAGAAGTGCAAGTGTGAGTGAAGTAGTAGGTGATGTAGTTGGATTTCTGATACCTTCAGTAGGAGTAGTCTTAAATTCTCAGAAAATTAGAAAGCTGTCTACTATTGTCCATAAACTTGCCACTAGTACAACTGGAGGATTTTCGTTTGTGAATGGGTAGATGATATTGATATGATCAATGGTGATTCAAAATTGACTTGCCATTGATATCCTTCTCGCAAAGGAGGGTGCCATTTGCCAATTATTGAAAGTTCAACATTGCTGTACCTATATACCTGAGAGGTTTAAAGACCTGGAAAGTTATGTTAAAAAAAGTCTTATTGATACAAAGATCTGAAAGATTTAAAATCAGATGGTGTCTGGGAACCTATAAGTGAGGGATTATCAAGTGCTACCAACTGGTTGAGAAGCTAAGAAAATAGATTAGTGATTCCTATTTTGAGGCCCGTAGTGGTGATCTCTTTGCGCATATTGCTGATTATATCAATCAAATTTTGCAAACACCAAATGAGTAAGAATTGTGTAGAGAAGAGAGCAAGAGCTGATCTTGAACTGAAAAATGTAGAATGCAAATGGTATGATGAGATAAAAATTTAGAGAAGAGTAGAAGAAAGGTGTTAACGACAACACACCCGTAATCAGTAATTAGATCTGATGTGATAGACAGTGTGATGGCTTGATTTGCCATTAGTGGGTGGCTTGATGCAGTGAGACTTTGCAAATCTTAATACACAACAAATGTATAAGTAGACAACATGAAAAGTTGAAATTTTACATTGTCCCTGTGCTGAAAGGAGACTGTCAGGGAATTGGAGACCCGATCCTACAGTTGACAGCTAGAATGGAGTGCGATTTGCCCATGCGGCACAATTTGAAGAATGCTGATGAGAGAAAAAACATTACAATACTCACCAATACCTAATGAGAGACAGTAATGAGGAACAGATATTGGAGGGACTATCTGTTGCTGGAGCAGAGAAGAAAGGCGGGACAAAAGGTTACATTGCCTCTTCATGTGGCTCTATACATTGGTGTTTTTTTTGTTTCTTCATTTACTGATGTTTCTGGGAAATGTGGTTTTGTTCTCTATTTGTTGAAACTGCTGGAGTAAAATAAAGCGAGAAAGAAATGCATAACCCTTGCCTCCGGTCCTGACAAGTATTTTAGCTGACTTCATGATTCTGATTCAGTTGACATTTTTGTTTAGGTTGTGTACCAATTATACTGGGGATGGGTAACAATTTCAAGCACCTGACAAATCAAGAAATCTCACTTTAGCGTTGAGGCTGTCCCTCACTTCGTCAAACAGGCTCTCAAACAGACAGGTTGATGATGCCTTCAGACACCTGGGCTTCAACAGAATGCCTGAACAATAATTAAGTGTTCAGTCCAGTGTGAAGATTTAATGTGTAAAGACTGAGGCGCTCATTACGATGTCGGGCAGAAAGCCTCCGCTCGACACCGACTTGGAATCGGGACCGACTGACTTGCGATTGGCGCTTCCGACCGCTGGATTACAATGCGACCGAACACTGTTTGGTCGGAGTCCTACTGTTCCCTATGTAAGCTCATGTTACTCCCGATAACCGCCCGTAACACAGCCTCCTATGGGGAAATAGGGTGTGTGTGGAAAACCATGCACCCTTTTGCAGGCACGTGTGGTGCTGGCCTCACAGTGCAGGGTTTTACAGGGGGGTCCCTTAGATACCTCCTCTGCCATCAACCGTAGGCCGTGGGGCCTATGGGGCCCTTCTAGGGGCCCCCAAAGTCACTTTCCGACAGCCTTTCCATGTCGGACAGGCCAGCGCAGGAAGGCTGTTGGAAATTGACATAGTAATCCAGAGGGCGGAAACACCGTCCACAGGGTTATTCGATGTGGGTCCGACTGACACAAATACTCCTCAAGTTGCTCGGAACCGATTCTGAATAACCGCACGGTTTATGTTCCAATCGCGAACATTGTAATCGGGCGGCCGGAATGTAAACCGACCGAGTCGGTCAGAAGGGCTCCGACACGGTCGAGGAGATTCCGACTGTCGGGAGGAGTTTCTGCCTGACACCGTAATGAGCCCCTTAATGTGTAGAGCCTTCTACATACATTCAGCACCTGCATTGACTGAGTTTGTTTGTATCGCATAACTGTTATCACTTTGCCATGATGCGTCCTTATATGCACATATTCTCGCAAAGGCTAGTTTTTGCCAACAGCAACTTCGTGAAACATCCAGGGTGTGCTTCTTCAGCTCACAGCTCAGGAGGTTTTCACAGGGTGATGGTGAGTGAATCTGATAGAGGGCGAAAAGGGCTGTGGCTGCTTGTTAGATACCGGGTAATGAATTATCTTGAGTGGGACCGAGTGAAAATATTTCGGAGGCTGACTGAAGGGCCTGCCTTTTCTTATCATGAACACTTGCAAGCTTAAACATGACTTTGAATGGAAGAGGAGGCACAAATCAAATGCCTAAGGTCCATGCAGAGCACATTTTTTTAAAGCTCTTTAAACCTTTTTATTATCTTGTATCTACCCCTGTAAATGAAATTCTTCACTGAGTGATCAAACGGATTGTTCATTCTTCTGCAAAGACAGACGAATTTTTGGGTGTCTACTCCCACTCGATCAATTAAAGAGCATACAGTGAGTTTCAACTTGCAACATGAAGACTGGGAGAGCTCCAAGTTCCCACTTAACAGCATCACAATAAATGGTCGTTATGCCAGCACAAAGGCTTTGCATTGAAAGGTGAAGCTGAGAGTAATTCCTGGCGGGCACTGCATATTGTGGCTGCTGGGAAGGGAAAGCTGCCAAAATCCTGGACAGGGTATTTCAAGGATGGGCTTTAGAGTGTTTCGTTGTCAGATTTTCTATACACTTTAATAAGACAGTTATTGTCCTAAGTATATATATGTATGTCAAGGATACCATTGTTTCGTCTTTCTAATGTTACATTATAGGTGTTAAGCCTATTTAAGGCACGTGTACGCTTTGTCTGTGTCGCTTATACAAATAGCAATATTTCATCGAAATTCCGCGTCTCATTAAAGGCTCCAGACCGGTGTTCAATAAGTAACAGCGGCGCCTCAGCCCCTGAATGGTCATGGAGATTCCACAGACATGAACCCAGCCTGCAGTAGCCCGTTTTATTGTACTGTGTCATATGGGTTACGTACGAGAAGACACCAGATGTAATCATGAATACACAGCCTTGGTATTCGGCACCGACCTTTTGATAGCACCGGACATATGCGTCAGAGCAAAACTATGGCACTTATTCTTTTACTAATTAACCACTGACCGCACCACTAACCACAACAAAATGAACTTGCTTTCCTCATAAATATTCAAGTGGAGGTTTCAGCGCCGCAGTGCGTATGGTTTTTGGGTTTGCAGTTACTTTCTAGGATCAAATAGAGGCTAGAATAGTTTACAGCACAGAGCGGCCGCTGACCCAGCAAACCCCCTGCCCACATATGAAAGGGGTCGTACTAGCGACAGTTGCTTAACAGTATGGACCGTCGTATGCTCCAAGTGGTCACAGAGCATCACCTTCAACACATTGGAGTGACCGAATAAAATGTAATTACCGGGAGAAGGAAAGTATTGCGTTAATAACACGTCAAGATGCTTTTTCAATGCCCTCTGCCACCGTTTATCCTAGCAGGTGCATTCCCTTCATCACACCTTCTGACATCTCTATCACTCCTGAACTATTTTTACTACCAAATGTGCGATTAAAAGTTGATGGCTGTCCAAATAAGACATCCTGTGTATCCGAATCTTCCTACTCTCAAACATCAAGACAAAAAATTTACAGAACTCGTTTAAACCACACTTCTCCTTGAATTAAACTCCAGGAAGGGCGATTACAGCATACGCAGAAGGCACTGCTTCCAAATATTGAACAGAACTACTGCTCTCTGGATTCTACACCAGCCATGGCATTTACTGCGTGGGCAGACGGCATTGTTTCCAAATATTAAACAACACCACCCCTCCTAATGTTCAGTCGCTGTAAGCAAATATAGCTTTCATAGATGGCATTTGCTCTCATTATTAGGGACCTTAATAAGGACAACTCATCCATGAAGGATTGATTTAGTTCTGTCTTCAAAATTAAGATGCAATTACCAATTAAACCTAACATGGAGCAGGGCTGCTTGACACATTCTAGGTAGTCACCTAAAAGGTCATCTCAGACTTGCTTGCAATGTTTGCTAATGGTTCTCATGGTTTTCTTATACACACTCAGAAGAAAAATAAGGAAGATTGAGCTTCAGGTTGGGATTCAATTCGGCTGTTAAACCCAGGATGTCCACAGTTAAACCACATCACATCCCTACCTGTCCCCTCTGCACACAAGCAGAGCCCTAAACTGGTGCCGCAGAGCATGGGGACAGAGAGGGCCTGTTGGTGATTTTAAGTAGCCTCTCTTTTATGTATCTTCAGAGATAGGGTCATGGCTCAGCCTCTTTTAAGAATGGAAACTCTTTAACATCAAGGGGGAGAGGAGGGACAAGCAAGGTGCAGGTACAACCCACTTTGATTTCTGTTGCACACCCAAAGGCTGCTGCAAACCCCTCTCACCCTGCACAATGCAGTGCTTTAGGCCTGTGTCTTATTGCAGGTTTATAAATCGATCTCAGTCTGTATATTGATGTAGTCCTATGGATTGTTGTAAGTATATGACAGTGAGGTATGCCTGTGCATAGAAATTGCCCAATATGTTGATAAATGCCTAGGCATTGATGAAGGGCTGTAATTTTATGTTTATCTTAGCTCTAATCTAGGCATGACAATTGCTGTAAATTAATGGTTTAATGTAAAGCTGTATGTAAATATAGGCTAATAAGTCTGATACGTAAGACGAGACCTATATATTAATGAGGATCAGCACGCTACAGTAACACATTGATTTAGGTCCATGTATTGATGTAGTTTTACATTCATTGATGTAGGGCTAAGTCAGGCATTCCATTATTGCCACCCTTTATATTTACATAGATATGTTTTGATTTATGCCTGTTGGAGATCTGCACATGGAATCAAGCCAGCTGGTTAGAAGCCTATGCTTTGATGTAAGCCTACATGTGTACAGTCACTTCTGCATTGTTTTAGCAGTGTCAGTTGATATAATCCTAAAGTTTGAGTTCAATCATATTGGTGCAGTTATTTACATTTAATTACTCAATGCTATTATATACAGTGTTAGACCTGGCTTCCTTGGTGTGGTTTCCCCTGTTTTTTGCCACTACCTCCTGTATTTTTGATGTTATGCTGGACTTCATTTTTGATGGTTTATGATCAGTGCTAATGTGCAAGTGCTTGCCGTGTAAATTATGATTTTGATTGGTTCTTCATGATTGGCATATTTGTTTTCCTGGTAAGTCCCTAGTAAAGTGCACTATCAAATGCTACTAGTGGGCATTCAGCACTGGTTGTGCCACCCACATTGGGGAGCCCTATAAACGTGTCCTAACTTTCCCTTTTACTACATGTAAGACACTTGACTCTAAATTCACCTCTAAGGTAGACCCAAGGTACAACAATGGGAAGGGTGCAGTGTTTGTTAAAGGTAGGACATTTACTTGTGTGTTGTACATGTCCTGTAATGAAATTGTCCCAGTTTTGTTTTTCACTATTGCAAGGACTAGCTCTCCTATAGGCTATCATTGGAGCTGCCTGGCAACATTTTACATGTGTAACAATCATTCGGGAACAGCTTGAGCTTTGGAGTTTAGGCTCTCAAATTTTAAAAACACATGTTATAGTAAAGATGTTTTTTTAATTGTGTGTTCGAAAATGCCACTTTTAGAAAGTGGGCATTTTCTTGTTTAATCATCTTGTGCCTCTGCCTGCCTGTGGAATCAACTTCTGTTTTACACTGACAGGAGCGTGTTTGTCCATTAACTTTAGACAGTCAAACAAAGGGAGTTGAGGTGTGCCCTGCATATCCTGATGGCCCTTCACCCGCTTAATGGGCTTTCCTGAGCCAGAGTGGTGGAAGAAATTGCCACATACACCTGAATAGGGTGGTACCTAGTCTTTCACAATGTTGTCTCCACCCCCCTGGAATGTGTGACTGGAGTCAAGACCAAGCAGGACCAGAACATGTACACTATAAGACATTCCAATGAGGAATGTCTACTTTAAAGGCCAAAAGGGGTATAAGTATTGGACCTAAACCCCATACTTTAAGAACATTTCTAGATCAAGAGGAGCATCTGCCAAGGAGAAGAGCTGAAAAGCTGTAAGGAAACGTGCTGCAGCTTTGCTATGCGTTGCTTCGCTGGGTTGGCCTGCAGTTGCTACTTCTACTTTGGAGAGGAACAGGACTGAACTTTTCTGAGTATCCAGCTTGTGAAGTTTCTCCAGGGGCTTTTGCGTGCTTGCCTTCTGTTAATAAGTCTCAAGGCCTTCAAAGGCTTCACCTGCAGCATCCCTGAACTCCACTTCTGAGAGTTCTGACCTGCCAAGTGGTGCCAATTCTGGGCCCTTGGAGTTGCTCCTGCTGCAAAAAGTCCCTAGTAAAGTGAACTACATGTGCCCAGGGCCAGTAAATTAAATTCTACCAGTGGGCCTGCAGCAATGATTGTGCCACCCACATAAGTAACCCCTTAACCATGTCTCTGGTCTGCCACTGCAGAGCCTGTATTTGCAGTTTCACACTGCCATGTTGACCTGGCAAGCAAAACCTCTTGTCACGCTTAAGCCTTCCTTTTTAATACATATAAGTCACCCCTAAGGTGGACCCTGGACTGTCCTAAGATAATTCTTCTGTAATCAAATGCATTCAACCACACTGTAAACACACAGCCAACACGTTTCACCTTACAAAGACTCCATTAGGGCCGTATTTGTATGTCAATGGTTCTCCACACAATCGTAAGGCGCAGAGAAAGATCAAAAAAGTCTGGGTAACAGCAAGTCGCCGCTGTCAATTGTAGATGGAATGCAATTTGAACGTCCCATTAGGAAGTTACTAAGTCATCTCACAGTCCATCAAGGTAGCAAACCACAATCCTGCAGTCAATTCTCACAAGTGGCATGTACGGCTACAGAATAGTAATCTCCCACAGTCTTCTACCATGGTATGGGAACTTCTGGGCCTGTGATTACTCTGCCTGGCAAAATAATTGCTGTGCTGTTGAAAGGACTGCCACTCTGCTGGACTATTGCTTTGCTGAACTCTACCTTTCTGTGCTCTGGCCTTGATGAGCTGCCTTGCTGCCTGATGTTCCCCTGCCTGTTTGAGAAGGACTGGGCTTGCATCACCTGAGCCAAGAACGATTCCAAAGGAATTCTCGCTTACCTCTTGTTGCCTAAGTCTCAGGGACACAACAGACTTCGACTTAGAACCCTCCTGTTTTAACCCTTGGGCTCATTTGCTTGTGAGTCTGTCCTGCCAAGTAGTACCATCCCAGTCCTGAACCCTTGGAAGTGGACCGAGGGATTTGCTCGAGTGGAACTGATGCTTCCTCTGCTGAGAGAGCAAAATTGACGCATCGCCGCTGTTGCACATCACACTTGAAACTGCCACATCGCACTCAGAACCACCGCTCTGCATCCAATGCATCGCAGCCAATACTTTGAGAATATCCACCCATTGAGCCCCAGCATTCGAAACTGCTGCATTTCCGAATCAGCGCATTGCTAACAGACCTGATGCATCACCGCAGTTGCGTGGAGAACTGTGGCATAACACTTTACCTACATGGGGATCAACAAAACATCTCGCTGTTCCAACCACAATTAAGGTACTGTTGCTCAGCAGGCCTGCATGGGTCTTGTATAAGGCCTGCATTGCGGGAGGCCTGCACACTTGACTTTGTCCCGGTCTAGCATGACCAATTAACTCTATGAGAGCTATTTGCTTCTAGGCCCTATACTTGCATTTAATATTTTAGGACTCATATCTCGACTTCTACCCGATGTTTTGCTGTTGTTTTGGTCTTGTTTTATTTATACAATCATAATCTATTTTTCGAACCTGGTGTGGAGTCTTTTTGTGCTGTTTTCACTGTGTTACTGGTTTAAGTATTGCACAAATTGTTTACACATTGCTACTTAAGTTAAGCCTGACTGCTCTGTGTCAAGCTACCAGAGGGTGAGCACAGGATAATTTAGGGCCTGTTGTGACTTATCCTAACTAGGACTGTGGTCCCTACTAGAGACCCAAATTTTAACACCCAGCCTGCTCTTCACTCTACAGCAGACATGTTCAATCTGTGGGGCGCGACCCCCATGGGGGCTGTTGAGTCCTGGGAAGGGGTCAGGCATTCCCAACCTTACTTGTGCCTGGAATGCAAAACATTTGTTTTCATCTTCGAAAAAGATGGCCAATTTTGATTGTTAAAATGCACCAGCTGAGTGTCCTGTTCTGTGAAAAGTTTTCGTGCCAGGGTGCATTTGTCGCCTGAGAGAAATGAGAATGCTCCCTGTTAGTTAGTCTGCAAGCGTAAAGTGTACGTGAATCATTACAAGCTAATGTAATGTGGTCTATGTCTACTAAGGGGAGGGGAGAAAAGCGAATGCTGGAGCTTCCCAAGCAAATCTTGACGAGCACTTTTGTAAATGTTCCGAGACTTCATGTTTTTTTCAGTTAATCTTGCTTCTTGGACTTCCCTGCCACTTGCTGATCAGTAGCATGTGCTTTCTGATTTTACTACTTCCTGTGAGTAGTCCTTTGACGGTGCTTGTGAAGTTAGAAATGCATAGCTTTAACTCAGCCAGTCCAAATGTTAAACCACCTGCTCTCCCTTCCCTGTTTGCACTTGCGCTCTAGATTTTACCCATTTAGAAGGGATTGGCTGCCGAGTTTAGAAATTGTCTCGAACTTTGAATTCTTGGCCATCTTTTGGCACAAGTCAAATAAATGGCCTATTAACTGATTGAGCAAGCCCCTAGGACGCAAGTTTCTTTGTGTGAGGAAAAACAAGTGACCGTCAAAGTACTTGTGTGAAAAGTGAAAGTGACTAGCTTCATAAAGACCAGCCAGGTCACCAGGCTGCAGGACGAGAGCTCACGTTGAAGGGATTGCATGTTGGGTAAGCATCTCGTTATGGAGGATGGATTGCTATGGTAAAATGCAAGTGCTAACATGGTACATTTTCATGACATGGGGAAATATAGGTGAATTAATGACAGAGTGGCCTGATATTACTAAAGAAGTTGTTTTCGCTGACCCTGCGCCGAAGCATTGGATTTTTAACCGTGGCTACTGATTTTTTTTGCGCCTGTACCTAGTGTTCATCTTGTCATTTTCCTTCCTCCCAGCTCCCAAATGTAGGGTGCACTATCAAAGTCGTCGTTTTAAGTGCAAATATAGCATGGCAGATTTTTTTTCCCAGGGCCAAACCTTTCCTATACCAGTCACATGGCTGGTGCATGCTATTTAAAGATGTCAGCTTAAGCTATACATTTTGTGACGGTGATATTTACTTCAGAGTGATTCTCATAGAAAAGCACTGAATTATGTTATAGGCACTTTATAATGAATAATAATGCAAATACATGGTTCATGGACTCAATTAGTAAGTAAAAATTTAAACCAACAAGAAACTGATTTGAAAATACTCTTGTAGCATTTTCAGACAATGCTGGGACATGTAAATTGCTTTTGCAAAGGAACAAAGGACCCTTCCTGGGGGAATGGGGCTGTGCCCAACTACCATAAAAAGCCGCTCTCAAGGCAGATGTAACTCTCACCATGCCATGTGTGAAGTAGCCAGAGTGGCAGCAAAGCCAGTAGGGGAGAAACTTTGTCACAGCTCTTTTTTTTGGACGTTAATTTCTGCAGACACATTGGGAGGAAGATTCTGATATCTTAACTTTGGACAGATGCACATTAGTTTTAGTGTTAATCCCCCAGGGAGTGATGTATGGCTAGGTAGGGCTACCCGTGGAAAGATTCTTAATTGTTCAGAGGTCCTCTCCACCCATAAACTCTAAACTGGCATGTTGGCTACCAGCTGGAGTATTGCTGCCACCTGAGGAAATTGAGCACACACCAGCTAAACAAAAGGACTAGAACTCTGCACTGAAGCTACTGGTTTACCTTTGGAGAGAAACCCCAAGGGCTGGACCTGCTCCCACTTAATCCCAGGATAGAAGAGTGAACTCCAAGGGCTAGTTGGCTTGCACCCTGTTAATGCCCTAGGACAGAGGTCTTCATTCTGTGGGGCGCGACCCCCAGAGGGACTGTGGAGTCCTGGGAAGGGGGTCACACATTCCCCAACCTCACTTGTGCCTGGAATCCAAAACATTTGTTTTTGTCTTGGAAAATGATGGCTAGCTTTGATTGGTAAAATAATCCAGCTGAGTCTCCAGTGCTGTGAAAAGTTTTCGTGCCAGGGTACCTGGTTGCCTGAAAGAAATGTGCCCTGTTAGTTAATCTGCCAGTGTAAAGGGTGCTTGGGACCCTTGAATCGTTACAAGCTTTGTGGTGTCAAAGACTTTTTTTTTTCATGGTAGTGCAAAGCGTTAACCCCTTGTATGCTCATGGCATACAGTGCTCGGGTGAGTATAATAAAGGGACCCCATGAATCCAAATAAAGTTCCTAGGACAGGGCAATAACAAATTCAATACTGATACTTCCTAGGCAACTACAGACCTGACGGAAATCAGGTTAAACACAGACCACCGATGAACAACAGCGTCAATGTACTGACAGACAAAAGTGATACAAAAATATATATATATTTATTGAGTTGTTATACATAAAAAAACTTGCAATTAAAAAGACATACAATTAAAAAAGGTAGCAACAAGAAATTGTGACACAAACACCCAATATGTTTAAAAACAAAGTCATACAAATAATCTGTACACAGGAGCACAATAATAATCAGGGTATTCAAACAGAAGAATAGATGTTATTGACAATCTCATTAAACAAAGAGGTAGATATTGTTGACAATCTCTGCGCGCGTTTCAGCGACGAACCGCCTTCTTCAGGAGAACCACTTGATTTTCCGTACAGACCACAAAGTCTGTACTCCAGTTGATGAAAATGACCAGCTAGTAACTGATATACTGCTGATATGGGACAATTGCAGGGTTAAAGAATGATGACAATAAATGAAAAGGGACTTTGCCGGCTGTACATATGAATCTGTTTTTTATTATGAATATGCACACTGGAAGATGAAAGTTATGAAGCGCATACAAAGGCTGCTATCTAATAGAAGTGCTGACAAGCAGACAGCCTTCGTTTGGCCAAAATTGAGGGTAATCAATGATGTTTGAAACCCTCTGAGGCTCACGTGTCACGTCTATCCCTGGAAACCATCGAGGAGGACACAACACACGAATACTCTGAAGCATCCCACATTGGTACCTTTGCTGCCAGTGGCCCTATTATCACGGGTTTGAAAAATGACCCTTTTTTGGCAAAGTGCCGAGCTGTAGTTTTTGAACCCTAGCTCTGCCGGCACCTTGGGAAACCTATAAATTTTTTAAAACTAGACACCCAGGGGACTCCAGGATGGCGTGACTTGACTGCCTCCCACCAGGTTCTGTTACCCCTGGTCTCCTGATAAAAATGGTGCCTCACTTGTGTGGGAGGCCCAAGTACCCACGACGTTGATGAGAGTACCAGGTTCTAGAAATTTTTGTCAGAGGGGATCCTTATGCCTAAACAAGTTTGACAAGGGGGTCTTGGCATCAAAAAGTTTGTAGACCTCTGCTCTACAGTGATGACCATCCATGACTCTCTCACTGCTCCTTGCGGCTGCCTCCAGCGCAAACTGATTTCTTCGCACAAGGCTTTGAAAAGGTAACTTTTTCAGTAGGACTAACCCGGTCCCTGCATCTGGCCTGTGCTCTATGGCAGTCGGCCTGAACTTGTAGCTTTCACCCGGTCCCGCACGACCAGATAACCCCAAGTGGAACTTTGTACTCTTCGGCACTATGCTTACCTTAAATCTTTGAAGATGTATATCTCCGTTTCTAGTGAGTGATTTTTTTTTGCTCTGGTGTCAAATAATGTATTACATCTTAGAAAAATTGGTGTGCGATTTTTCTTGAGTTGTGCTTTCACTTCATACGTTTTGTGCGCTGCTTAAGTACTTTACACATTGCCTCTAAGTTAAGCCTGATTTATTTGTGCCTAGCTACCAGAGGGTTAAGCACAGGTTCATTTAGTGACTTTTTATGGTTCAGAGTGTGCACTAAAAAATAAAATGATGATAACGTCATGTTATTATTGTTTTCTTTTTCTTTTTTTGCAGAGCAGTGGGGCCACGCTTCTCCACCTTAGCGAAGGAGCTGCCACTGCAAAGATTATATGTTGATGCATGAATGTATACCTGTTTATATTTATGCTAGTTATTATGATTATGTAGCTCTAAATGTTAATATAGCTTGTGAATTCATATAGGCATGTTTACCTACATAGAACCTATGTTTTTGTTGGCCTTTCTGTTGGTGTAATTTATATAATTATGTAAACCTGTATGTCAACATTGACGAGTATATTTGACACATCTGTAATTTCATATAAACCATATATAGCATTACCTTTGATGTAGTGTTGCAGGGTTTCTGTACTCACACAGAACTGTGCACAGAGGAGTGGAACCTCGGCAAATTAGGGTGTCCCAAAACTTACCTTAGCAACCAACTCACCCCTTACCGAGCTAGCTACAGTGTCTCATTGGACATATCAAACTCCCAATGTTTAGACAAACCAGAACATGAACTTACAGTACCTCAGGGTACGTGGGACTCATGAACACTCTTTCGTTATATTATCATTACAAACCAGAACATGGAGTAAAGAAGACACATGTGCATTTGAAATGTTTATTTACTAATGCCGTCTTCTCAGGCGCAGTATCTTAGATAATACAAGTATACTTATTATCAGTAGCAAAATTATCAGCATAGTTACTAAGACATAAAAAGCGAATGGTGACAGCATGTTAACATGCTGTAATGAATAAGAGTTAACAACACTTATCACTCACCCTCCCTAACACATATATTATATTATTAGCTAAGAAGGTCTCTTTGGGTTGTTTTAGGGCGGGCCCATACCTTAGTGTCCTAGCATGAAGGAATCACATCAGCATACACCAGCTCTCTCTGCATGTGCACCGCATCAAGTCTGTTAACAATTCTCGTGCAAAGCAATATCAATCCCGCCTCAAGCCCAAGTTGGCAAAGGCTGCACTTGTGTTATGACTATGAAGGCGTGGAGATCAGACCTCATAACAATTCCATATCGTGTTGCTCCTGAAACTTCAGCACTCTCCGTGCAGACATGGTTTATTAAACAAAACTGATATCAGAGCAATAACATATTATTCTCACATACACCACGGCAAACAACTAGGTTGAAAGCTAAGTCAACAATTAAGGGTCGTGTGCAGAAGTTGCAAGAAAGGAAAAATGGCGTTTAAATCTCAAATGTACCTATGCTAACTTAACACGATATAAGGATATATAGGAGCTATATAACACCCCCCCATGATCCGAGAACGGACTAAATAAGATAACAGAAGTGCCATCACATGAGAGCAGAATCCAACTATAAACGAGCATGAATAAAAATTCAATTATAAAAACTAATGCTAAAAAATAGCCCACAAGTATAATGTGGCTCAAGCCAATAGGCAAGCAAAAATAAAATGTATTGACCAAAAGTCAATAAAATCAAGGAAATGCTATTAATCAGCAGGTCAATTCGAGGCAGTGTTTATGATAAGACTGTATATGAAAAGTAAGCCGCAACAGCCTCCAGGAGGAAGTCACTGTCCTCATCCGAAAACAGTTCAGCCATCCAATTTAAAAGATGAAAGGAACATACGTGATCTCCCAGCACCGGATCCTCTATAACCATCAGAGGACAGCTCGGTGGGTTTTCAAGAAAACTCCGTTCCAAGAAATTTTGCGCTGCCGACAACACATCCCAGGGACCCATTAGTCCATGTGCCACTGCCAATGCCATAATCCGCACGTCAGAACAAACCAACTCGTGAGCAATGATAGGACTCATCAGTTGATCAAAATCGACGTCAGAAGAAATCGGTCCGCAGAGACACAAATCAATGGCCCAAAGGAAATCACAGGTCAGGCAGCGAAATACAGGCTGGACACAGGTGAAATAGGAGAACCGAAAAGATAATCCAAACGCCGTGCTTAGAGTCGCCAACGGCAGTGTGCCATAATAATCAAGCATGCGGTTGCGAAACAGCGTCAGTAGCAGTTGCGCGTGGTCTTGCACAGGAAGGGCATCCATATTTAAAAAGGCAGAAAACCACCAAAGCGCCAGCCGCTAATGCAAGTAAAAACGGGAACCCTCCAAATAAGGATGAAAAAATAGAATGGAAGAAGGCAGGGATGACTCCAAAAATCTTCTCAAAGGAAGTCACGAGACCACCGCTAACAACTTTAAAAAAATGTGCTAGGCCCGTCGTGGAGGATGCGTTAAAGATAGAACGGACCATGGCTCCGAAATGCAAAGGCAAATCAGTATTTAAAAGAGCCTGAACCTCCGTACGGGTGTTAGCAATGTGAAGCACGAAAGTTTCACGGGCCGAGCTCAAGGCCACCTCTTTCTGGGACAATAGAGCTCTTATTCTAGCCATGCCGCTGAATTCTGCTCCCAAGGTCGGTATCTGTGGCCAAATGGAAGACTCCCTATGTTCACGTGTGGGAGGATAAAGAACATTTCTGCAGCAAATAACTCGCTCACTTACTGTTACTATGAAAGCTATACCTTTAATTAAACCACAACAGTTTTCATTATTGAGCATTAAATAACTCCCATTCTCTAACAATTTAAACGTGGGGATGATAGCAGGAACTGGCGTGCCCTGTAAAACGCAAGCCATATTCGGCCGGTCCTTGTTACATGAACCGTGTAACTGTATGTGTCTGCACATTAAAGAATGATCTGGCGTCTCAGTACACTCATCCCCTGTTAGATAAACCTCCTGTTCATCCTTGAAACATCTGTATGTGTATGGGAGTGACCAGACCTCATGAAGAAAACCGCTACCTAAGGGTTCAAAACGACCTATTGGCACATATTTCATACAATTTGAAAACTTATATAAAGCAAAAGGCAGCGTTATTAAACCGTGGATAAGCCACGTAGCAGCAGTGGCTTCTGCCACAGAAAAAGGTAAAGATTCCAACCTTTCAATATGTAGCATAGAAAAGGAAGCATCACGCATTGAAAGCAAGCGTTGTTTGTCTGTCAAATTAAACGGTGCAAATAAAGAGGAAACGTTCATGTATCCCCAGTGAACTTTACCCATTTTCAGAGTCTGAAGTGTCCATGCAAACTGCATGATTGACCGTAATTGATTTTGACCATGGTATAATACTGACACTTCATCATGTACAATATCAACAACAGACAACACAATGTTATCTAATGTGTAAATTCTAGAGGAAAGCACATTAATGCTATTGTCAACCACTGCAAGCACTTTCTCAAGATTCGCCTGATCAATAGCCCTAAGGCGTGAAGCAGCCTCAATCTGTGAGAGTTTCCAAATTTCATTGTAAACCCCATATAACCACCTTTTCGACCTGCCACTAGCTGGGCCTTTAATGAAATCATTCAAATCCACGTCTGCATTCAGTTTGGAAAGGTGATACTTAACCGCAGGTAAAGTTGAATGTTTCAGCCAAGCTTGACACAACTTGCCCACAGAGTAAGAGGTGACAGTATGACTCAAATCAAATCGGGGATCAGATCTAACAGTCTTAAAACCGTCAGTTATATTTAAAAATCTTTTTTGGCAAGAATCAGCACTACGGTGCCAAAGCAGCCAACCCTTGGGATTCATACTGGAAATGTTAAAGGAGGAATTAAGAAGCAGAGCCTGTATATCTTTAATGGACAATCGAGTAAAATTACTCCAATTCTCATATTCCTCCAACTCCGGGAAAGAAGGGGTGTTTAACCTTTTAGATGTAGCCAATCCAAAGCATGTGGTCTGGGAAATGGTTTCATTTAAAAACAACATATGATTCGGGATGAGACATGCACGGTGCAAAGCCTCAGTGCCTCGTACCTGCCAGGCCCTTGACCCCCAAACCGATTTAAGGTCTATTGTTTCCTTCCATAACTCATAGCCCCCAGTAACTAATTGATCTAGGAAGGCCTTTGAATACAACAATTTTGTATCGGTAAGTCTAACCTTGGACAGTGGCTGTTTGTGAAATTTAAAATAAAAGGACTCGGGATTGGTCTGGTTAAAGTCAGTGAAATAAGTATACTTTTTAAGAAACGTTTCCGAACTCCCTTGTGTAGGTGCCGGGCAATGTTCCCACTGAGTAAAATTAACAGCATCCCTTCGGGAAGATGTCTTGTGTAAGAAGTGATTGCCATAATGTTGGTAACAGAACAATTCACCATAATTAGCAGATTCCAAATATAAATCCTCAGCATCAAAAGCAGCATAGTATTTCAAATCAGAAAACAAACTTTCCACAGCATTAACATCCCAATCATCAGAACGAATGTTTTGTTTCACCACATCCCCCATATTAACTCTCAGTACATTAGGAACATTAACGACTTCCGTTGGACCATGAATCTGAAAACGAACTGCATCCCACGCGATTCCATCCAGAACAGGCCATGCTGTGATGTTAACCAAAGTCAAGTCTCTTTTTAATCTGTGTGTAGAATGTGAAGAGGAAAGTGGGGCCAAAGTTCCATTTAAATGAGTAATGCAAGTTCTCTCCTCGACATAGTGTCCATTCATAATTCGAAAAAAGTAAAACACAAAACCAATTGACATAAAAAGGTAAACCGAAAAAAGGACCAGCCAAATGTATATCCAAGGAGGAATCAAAAAATGTTTTTTAAACAGGCTAGCATATACCGCAATTTGAGAGGGTTTTTTCGAGGCAAGGGAAGCAGAGTCAAAAGAAAATCTGGATTCCGTGGCTAAACAAGCTTGCAGGTCAGGCATGGACAAATCAGTGGGGTATGTATAGTCTGTCTCATCAATGTTAGTTCCTGGTAAATTATTTAATAAAGGACTGGAAACAGCAGGTAATTCGATGGCCACTTCAGGTTCAATATTAGAAGCAGTGGGCATTATTGAATTTCTCACAATGGTAGGACAGGAAACAGCTGGTGTCATGCTAAGAAGAATCGGCCACTCTGTGTATCTTGACATTGTCAATAGAAATAAACCTGTTTTCCTTACGACCTGGAAGTGGTGGTAAAATGACTGTTCTTGTGCCCTTCACTCCAAGCACTGGGACTGGAGCTCGATAGGAGGGACCAAACTCTTTCTTGTTGTCGATCTTCTCTCGAACCAGTTCTCCGACTTGGGGTAGCCAGCCAACTACCGGGATCTGCAACGCATCATCCGATGTTCCTTTGCAAGACTGTCTCTGGTCTTTTGTAGATTCTGTAAAACATTGCAATGTTCATCTGCGTCAAAGGAAGTGGCGCGAACCACAGAGTCTAGACCGTCAAGGTCAGGGACGTACATCTTGATGCCAAAGAGCATTTCGTATGGGGTCCGCCCACCCAGAGACCTTCTAGGGAGATTATTAAGAGCACGCTGCACGCCATAGAGGTGAGCCAGCCAGTTTCTGCCAGTGCCTATAACTCGGGCTGTCAAAGATTGCTTTAAATCACGGTTCATTCGTTCAACTACACTATTACCCTCAGGTCTGTAGGGTGACGAAAACTTGACTTGGACCCCCATCGAAGTCATGGCATCCTTATACGCCTTAGAGGCGAAAGCCGGACCCTGATCCGAATGGAAGGTACCACAGGCAAAAATCCCTATAAAGATACGCAAATCTCTAATGACAGTCCGTGAATCAGCGCTGCGATGTGGCCATACCCACACAAAGCGTGTGCATGAGTCAACTGCTACTAAGATGTACTTATATGCAGTATCAGATGAAAAAGGACCGCAGTGATCTAAATAAACACAACCTAGCGGTTTATTAGAAATGTACAACTGAGTCTGTGGCGGACGCGTAGCAGTTGAAGGTTTAATCTGCTGGCATATGTCGCAAAGAAGGACATAATCACGCGTCTGTTTGTACAGTCCCCGCCACCAGAAACGTAGTTGTAATTGAGTTACAGTGGCCGAGACGCCCGCATGCGCAGACGCCACACCTTCATGAGCCGCTGTAATCAAGTCTGCTCTGCGATCCGAGTTGGGAATCAGCCGTTCCCCAACATCAGGAATTGTCACAAAAGGAACCTTTTCGGGACTTAAGTGGTATTTATACTTCGAAGGGAATCCCGCAGGATGTTTACTTCCCTTCTCAGAGGCAGCAATCGCTGCCAAGATGTCGCTATCAATCTTGGTTTTAGACCTAGTAACCGCTGCAACTAAGTATGTAGATACTGCTGATTTCGCTGCTTCATCAGCAAGCGAGTTGCCAACAGCGTGAACTCCTACGCGCTGATGACCGAGAGTATGAATCACATAAACGAGTGGCAACATAGCCTTAAGCTCTGCCACTCGGACCCAGATCATTTTATGTTTTATTGTGCTACCCTTGGAATCATGAAAATCATTTTGAATCCAAAAGAACAAGTTTTCATTGTAAGACTGGACACAGTAGTATGAATCACTTACAATTAGAGTAGTAACACTTGGATCTGCGTACTCCAACGCTAGTAAAAGAGCACGAAGCTCTGCCAATTGTGCGGTGCAGTCTCCCAGGGGCAACGTGTGCACTTCCCTGGAAATGAACTCATCATTCAACATAGCACCGACCACAATGGCGCATGCGGAAACGTAGGCATGTTTAGAGCCATGCGCAACCTGCGCCGACCCATCAGTGTAAATGATGCAATGGAAGTCCTCCAAAGGTCGCATAGCCAGAGGAGCAGGATGAACGAATTCATACTGCAAGTACTCCTGCGACCGTAAGGAAGCGTCAAAAATAAACATGACATCCGTGGATGACAATGACGCAGCCCACTGAATCCACCGAGGGTGCAAAGCCTTTGAATTCGGTACACTGGCTTTCGTGACTGCCTCCAAGTGAGGACAGGGTGTTACCACTAGCATGCGTTTCCCCTGAGACAGTGCTCGTTCCTTTAGAATAGCCATCTGTACAGCAGTTAAAACCTTTTCCACTGTGGGAAACCGCATCTCAGCCGAAGTGTACAAGTGTGACTTGTAAGCAATAGGTACTGTGTCACCTTCATTAAAAGTGAGGTATGTGAAACCCACCGTCCCAGGAATTATTCTTATTACCAGGTTGGTGTGGTTATCACGAGTCAGTAAATATTTAGAAGCGAGCAGATCAGCCTGCAAGGATTGCAAAATGGCTGAATGCTCAGGCAGCCAGCATGATTTTGAGAAAGTAGGTTGTATCAAAGCATACAAAGGCTTGATACGCTGGGCATATTCCGGAATGTAAGTCCTGCCGAAATTTAAAAAGCCCAGCAAAGACTGTAATTTTTTCAGTGTTGTAGGAGCGCGCAATTGTGCGCATTTCTCCAAGAAGTGAGGAGCCAAACCTCTACCTTCATTGTTCAGCTCATAGCCTAGGAACAACACCGTGTGTTCTGCAATGTGCGATTTTGCAAAATTAAATTTGTAACCCATGTCTGCAAAGGTACAAATTATGGAATTCACTCGACACAGATGCATCCAAATTTCGTCGTCTGTGAGATAAATATCATCCACATAGGAACATGCATCCGGATCGATTCCCTCCAATAGTGTGACTATTCTGGAGGTGAAGACCCCTGGACTATTTTTGTAGCCCATTGGGAGTCGCCGGAAGCATTTTTGCACACCAGCGGACGTAAAACTTGTCCCTTGGGAGCTAAAGCCATCCAGTCTGTGGGCATAAAAACCATTGGAAATGTCAAGCGTTGTCTTGAAACGCTTACGCACTAGACTATCCACTAGGGCAGAGCCGTGAGTATTCTGTACTGCACAGTTACGGCAATGCGAGTTCAAATGCCGGTAATCCAATACCAAACGATACGATCCGTCAGGTTTGGTCACAGTAAAAAGGGGATTATTCATTGGTGACACACACGTTTCAATAACTCCCTGATATTCCAATTGTTCAAGGATTTCTGCGACGGCCGCTTTAGCTTCACGCCGTATGGGATATTGAGGCTGAGGCTGCGGCTCAGACCGCAAAGGAATTTCGTGGCATGGGGACAATTTGTCCCAACCACATTGGTTGCGGTAGAGAGCCGGTGCAAGAGCCCGAGCCCACTCTTCTGCAAAATGCTGCGCATGCTCAGTTGAGACAGTGTGCGCGAAACTGGGAAGGATTACCTCCTCCCCTCGCGGCGCTGCGAGCACAAAAGGTGGGGGCCAGTCAGCCTCGGAAAGCAAAATGTCGTACGTAGACGAAAGGTTCTCCCAAAATACCCCTCTGACAGTACGCTGTATGTCACCTTCAATTAACAGGACAATTTCAAAAAGTCTTTCAGGGGGAGCCAATCTCGTATCGGCTGTTTCTATTACAACAAAAACTTCAGTCGCTGTCACCCTCAGTAGTGGACGGAGCGCCTCTCTGACTATGGTAATCTCCGCCGCGCTGTCCAGCAAGGTCAGAGCCCACGTCAGATTCCGAAGCCGCGTTCTCACTATCTGTGGCATATCTATGCGCTGTTAAGGCCGCGACTTTCTTCTTCGCAAACTGCGGACGCTTAGGCGTAGAATCCTCCTGCTTCACTGCGCCGTCTGTCTGGCGGGACTGACCACGTCCTTGCTGGCCACGTCCACGTCCACCCCCTCCTCCACCACCGGTCTTCTGGGCCGATGTTTCCTGAAAGGAACGAGGAGAGCGTTGATCAGAACCCTGAAAACGATCAGGTGATTTAATCATCGCGCGATCGCGCAAATCATAAACTTTGTCTGCCTGTGCAGGAGCTTGTATTGCAGGAACAGAATCCTGAGTTTGCCTAGTCTGCTTCCCCTGTGTCTGTTTTTTAGGCCAATTCTGTTTTTTGAACTTGGGCTGGGCATCTGACACTGCAGATTGCCCCTGAGGTTGTTTTTTCTCCTTCACCGGAAAATATTTCAGACCTCTACTTGTGCGGCCAATTGTCTTATAAGCGGCCACCACAATCTTTGCTAACTGGCGGGGTTTGTCGGCATCGGGCAGAGCAGCCAAAGCATTCGACACCTGAAAGTTAACTGCATCTCCTTTAACATTGGAGAGAATGAGATCACTTACAATCTCAAAAGAACCACACAGGCGCATACCCAATTCAACCGCTGCCTCTGGACCGTGATCATTCTGAACACGTCTAATGATTACAGGCAGGGCATTCATAGACGGGGTGCCGAAGCACCTCGTATAAACTGCCGCAAAAGTTTTTCCCCAGCTTTCACAGTCAGCAAGTTCAGAAGTAATATCCTTCGGTAGAGTAATCGTTAACATTCTATGTTTATCAGCAGGAGTAGAATTCGGAAAAACCGCCTCTAGTTGATCAAACTTCTCCGCTAGCCAGAATGGGAAGTCATCGTTGTCAACTGGACGCGCACCAAAAACCGAATTAACCATCACTGGATTGAGACGCATTCCGCCTCGATCCAAGGGAACGGCCGCACCCCCCTGGGGACCACCAGGAAGATGTCGACCGATGTATTGCACTAAAGCACGAATCACGGAAATGGAAACAACATGTAACCTGCGAATTTCTGCTAGGGTACAAGCCCCGTGATTCGGGTGCGGGGTAAAGCCACCCAACGCAGGCCAATTTGTACCTGGAATTGAGAGTGGACCTAACCTCGCAGCGGACAAAGAGTGGGGGAGGGCGCCATCAAACCAAACTCGATGCTGCCAATGATCAATAGGTATTTCCAATGCCCTGTACGGCGTATATACAGCCGGGACATCCGAGGCGGTGTAGGAGTGGAACAAACCAGAATTAGCGTCCACAGCCGGAAACGTAACCCAAGAGTAAAACAACTCGTAAGGAAACGCCGGATCTGCACATACCACGAAAATCACAGCCATCCCATCTACTGGGACCTGGTACGTCTGAAGATGGTTGCGTACCGCTACGCGACTATGCTGCGCAATAGCCACCGCCGCCATGACAACACTGGAAACAAGAACACACAAAGAATACTTTGTAGCACAACTGGGTAGTAATTCAAAGAAACCGTTTAAGAAAGAATCAAGCTTGAATAAAGACCTATTTCAAAAAATAGGTAGGTTTCACCGACACCCCGTTTTCCGGAAACGGATGTGAAGGGGTTAAGGCATGAACGATAAACTACTCGAGTGTCATGATATAAGACCACCGAAACCGTTGGGCGCCATGTTGCAGGGTTTCTGTACTCACACAGAACTGTGCACAGAGGAGTGGAACCTCGGCAAATTAGGGTGTCCCAAAACTTACCTTAGCAACCAACGCACCCCTTACCGAGCTAGCTACAGTGTCTCATTGGACATATCAAACTCCCAATGTTTAGACAAACCAGAACATGAACTTACAGTACCTCAGGGTACGTGGGACTCATGAACACTCTTTGGTTATATTATCATTACAAACCAGAACATGGAGTAAAGAAGACACATGTGCATTTGAAATGTTTATTTACTAATGCCGTCTTCTCAGGCGCAGTATCTTAGATAATACAAGTATACTTATTATCAGTAGCAAAATTATCAGCATAGTTACTAAGACATAAAAAGCGAATGGTGACAGCATGTTAACATGCTGTAATGAATAAGAGTTAACAACACTTATCACTCACCCTCCCTAACACATATATTATATTATTAGCTAAGAAGGTCTCTTTGGGTTGTTTTAGGGCGGGCCCATACCTTAGTGTCCTAGCATGAAGGAATCACATCAGCATACACCAGCTCTCTCTGCATGTGCACCGCATCAAGTCTGTTAACAATTCTCGTGCAAAGCAATATCAATCCCGCCTCAAGCCCAAGTTGGCAAAGGCTGCACTTGTGTTATGACTATGAAGGCGTGGAGATCAGACCTCATAACAATTCCATATCGTGTTGCTCCTGAAACTTCAGCACTCTCCGTGCAGACATGGTTTATTAAACAAAACTGATATCAGAGCAATAACATATTATTCTCACATACACCACGGCAAACAACTAGGTTGAAAGCTAAGTCAACAATTAAGGGTCGTGTGCAGAAGTTGCAAGAAAGGAAAAATGGCGTTTAAATCTCAAATGTACCTATGCTAACTTAACACGATATAAGGATATATAGGAGCTATATAACAGTAGGAGTGTGTGCTTTTGCATATTGAAGAGCCTGGAGCAAGAGAAGTCTGATGTGAGAATGTGAGAGCAAGGTAGGGAGTCCTGTGAGACCAAATTTTGGTCAATATTGTGCTTCACATCTAATATAGCCCACTGTGTTATTTGCTTAGTTTAGCAACTAAAATCTAAGATCCTAATTGATTGGATGACTTTGAGAACACTCTGGTTAGGAAGATGCACTAGATCAGTGTGGCCCCTTTCTCCTCTCTTTGTGCTGGTGATCCATCGCTTGCCATGGAAGTTCATGTGAATGATACATGAAGGGGATACCCCCCCCCCCCCCCGTTCACAGACAACATCTTGGTCTCTGACCCAGTGACTTCCATTCTACCACTGCTTGAGGTACTAGCAGAGTATGACTTGGCCTCAAGGTACAAAGATAATGTCGCAAGTCACGATTTTCCTAATTAATTGGATGGGAGGAGATATAACTAACTCAAAGCGTGGAGTGCTCTTTATGTTTTCACAGGTGGGAATCTGATACTTATGTATAATAGCTCATCATGTTAACATCATTTAATTCTAGTAAAGGAAAACCTGAGACCATAGAGTCATCCACCCGTCTCATGGTTTGCTACATAAAATTAATCAAAATGTCTTTGATACCTAGACTCTTATATGTGTTGACATTATCTTTGATTATCTGATAACATATGAAGTAAAGTGCCTTTGCAGGATCGAGAGGGGTGTTAGCCTCAAGAACGTATTCGGTATGCTCCTAACAAAGTCAACATTATCGGCAACACAAATAGCATAATCAATTGAATAAACATTTCTGAGGCGAAGTATAAGTTAAAAAACCATGAAGTATTATTCAAAACGTTAATATCATTTAGAAAGGCAAAATATTAGTCAGTCTCAAAATATGTCAAGAATGCATTTACGGATGTAGCATAAGGCTCAGTCAAATGCAGAAAAATATAAGAAATATTAAGTCCTAAGCATGAGACACAGTGGCGAGGGTCTGTCTTCTAAGAATCAAGAGATGATTCAATGGCTCACCTCCAAAGTAATTGCTTTTTATAAGTAAATACGCAGTTGAAATCACATAGTCAGCATAAAATGACCTGAATTTTGCAAGAATCTATCCATTATAATACAGAATTAAATGCAACAACACCAACCACCATTCCCTGATAAAAATACCGATGAATCCCCTATTGACCTACCGTGATCAGATGTGTCTGTAAAAAACTAGTTCCAAACAAAATACTGGAAAACTCATATAATGAACGGATCCACAGAGAGCATGCAGAAAAGGCCTTCAACAGTAGTGTTTGGAAGAAGAAAAGCTTCTTCCTGACTTAATTGAGAACAGTATGTCACTGCTACGTACAATGAAAACATGAAAACATATCATGACTGCATTCGAGATTCAAAACAGAATCAGGCCTAGTTTAGGCCTAATTTGGCAAAGTGCAAAAAAACACTGTTTTGTAAAGTGCATTGAAATAGGTTTTGATGCAAGATGTTCTGGACAATAGGTAAACATTGTTTGTTAATCGAAAAACATGGAAACATCTTTATCCTATGCATTCTAGGGTTTTTTTATTAGAGTAGCAAAAAGTACTTTGTAGGAACCCCAGAGAACTCAGACACTTTGTCTGGCAGGGGAACCCCCCAAACGTCTTCAATAAGCTCCTGAAGGCCTTGAAGTATAAAGGAAGTTTGGGCTTTCCGAAAGTAGCAGAGTAATATAAAGCAGCCCAATTTAGTGTAGTTGAAGAATGGTTAAAGAGGGACTTGAAAAAACACTGGGTTCACAGGGATAGAGCAATAGTCAATAGATCTATTTGAGATTTGATATGGGAAGGGATGATATAGTGCTAATGTACAAAATCATGATGTTTCCATCCTATATGATGCCTATCAATTGTAATCCAAACTTTGGAGCGGTAAACATGAGATTGGCTTTCCAGAGTTGGTGAGCAGACAATTATAGAATAATCGTTGCTATGTCGGACAAAGGAATAATGAGATCATTTGAGGATTGTAAATACACATTTGGCCTAACAGAAACTGACAGATTCCTATACCAACAGCTACGGTGCTATGAAATGCAACCAGAGATTACAGAAGTAGCCATTATCTACTGACACAAGGGGACAAACATCTCACATCATTTCAAGCCGAAATGGAACTATGAACTGAGGTGGAAAGGGTTGCATGTAGGAAGACTGCAGAAAATGAGTGAAAGACACTGTGGGGACAAATGTAAAAGAAGAGTATTTCTGTGTAAGATAGAGATTCCTTGGTAAAAGTCGTTATGGATGTATCTAACCCCAATAAATTATACAATTTATAGAGGTTGTGTAGAAGAAGGGACTCCCTTAATATCTGTTGGGCATGCTCAATTATCCCCACATGTTGGAAGGAGCTAAGAGTCACTGTAAAAATCTAATACTCAGACTTACGTTGGATGCTATTCCAGCCAGTTTGGTCTTAGGTGCACAAGCTGTGGAATGGAAATAGTTAAACCACAGAGTATGGAGATTCACTTTCTAATTGTTATTAACTACTAAAATGGCAATTTCTATGCAATGGCAGAATTTTATTAGAGGATTGTAGGATAAGAGACCCCATCACACTATAAAGATAATCAGTGTCAAAGTATTTTTTTTTCAATGGGCAGTGTGACCTGAAGCCTCATCGTGGCGGAGGCATTTGATTAGGGCTCTGTGGTGGGAGGCTGAAACCCACTCCATCCATGATGTTTAAGGTAGCATCTACATGCAGGAGATAGAGGAGGAGCTTTAACTGAGGAGGCCGCCGTGCCAGCGGTGGAATAGAGAATTGTTGAAGTGATCCCTGCAACAAGAGTATGGGCCACGGGAGCATGCGGCCTAGAACACTTTGGAGGGGCCTGTGGCTAGGCAGTTGGTGCAGGGGCCTGCCTTTTTACAAAAGACATGTGGCAGGCCCAGCTTTGTCTGATGGTGCTGCGTCAGCGGTGGTCCAGAGATCTGACCGGCTGACATCTGCAGTGAAGGGATGGACTGTGGGGGCATTGAGGCCAGGTTACTGGAGTGGGGTCCCCGTACACCTACTTGGAGACCTATTGAGAGCCCTACAGATCTGGAGTTGCTCCCTTTAGGAAAGTAGGATCTGCCGTTCTATCACAACTTAATGCAGATAGCCAGGACCAACCAGTAGCTTTTATAAGCAGAAGGTTGACTCCCAGGAAGAAGCATTGGGCAGCTATTGAGAGGGAGGACTTTGATGTGGTCTGGGCCTTGAAGAAGTTGAGGCCATACCTGTTTGGTGCTCACTTCATTGTTCAGACAGACCATAAGTTCCTATTATGGCTAAAACAAATGAAGGGTGAAAACCCCAAACTTTTGTGGTGGTCCATTTCCCTACAGGGGATGGACTTTTCTGTGGACCATAGACCCAAGAGTAACCATGCCAAAGCAGATGGCTTCTCCAGACATTTCCAGTTTGAAAAAGAAGACTAAACTGGGCAAGGTTAGTTTCATCTCCTTTCATTTGGGGAGGGGGGAGGGGTTGGGGTTTGTGTAGGAATGTGGGATCTGCTTTCATGGTCATCCCCACTTTTTGCTGGTGTTAGTATGTTTTTTGACTAGTCTTACCGGGATACTGCAAATCAGGACCCCAGTCACTGTGCTTCCTCCCTAAAATTGACATGGTGAGTACTTCTGTACCTCCACAATTGGCTACTGGTGTACCCCCATAAGTCCCTAGTATAGGGTACTGAGGTATCCAGGGCATAGGTACACCAGGGGTCTCGCCTGGGCTTCAGCAAGTATTATGCCACCCATGAGAGCCAACTCAAACTGTGACCAGAGGCCTGCCATCGCAGCCGGTACAGCCATTAAAAGAATGGGGTGACCCAATATCAGTCTTGGACCTGGGCTCTAATTGTTACAAAATACAGTGGTCCTAAACTTTCATTCAGCATACGAGAAATCAGAAAGCAAAATATCTGGAGCTCACTAAATGTCTGCTCTTAGTAATCAATACCTATAAGAAAATGATGCCCCACAACCAACCATATCCAAAACAATGACATTTTATTATTTCATAAGTCAGAGAAACAGTTGGATTCTAACTGTATTTTCATTAGAATATGCAAAAGGTTTTTTTAAGAAAGGTTGCTCTAGGGGGAACGTGCAGAAAAAAGGGAGTCAGTGCTCAAGTGTAGAAAAGGGGGGAAAAATCCCCAGGTGAAATTATACAAAGGCATAGAAATAGTTCAGTGGTTGGATTGATAGAGGAATATCAATCTCGACGACCTGGCCATACAATATTCATAGTTTAGAAGGTCTATTTACATTTTTTCACATTCCATGAATGTATCAATGTTTGGCACGGTGCAGAAGGGGGCTTTAGGTCCAGGATCGATGGAATTGGGTGCCGACGTTTCGAACCTACTAATTATAGGGCCAGAGGCGAGCGTCCTCTGCAGAGTCTATTCACTGGGTAAATCAGGATTACTACCTCTCCTGTAGTGAGGGGTAGTGAGACGCTGGGTGGAGAGTCAAAATATCGAGTTTTAAATATCGACTGGACAAAATATCGAGTAAAAAATATAGAATGGACATAATATCGACTAGACATAATATAGACAACAAAAATATCGACTTGAAAAAATTAATTTCGAATAGAATGGACATAATATCGAATCAAAAATATAGAATGGACATAATATCGACTAGACATAATATAGACAACAAAAATATCGAATTTAAGGTAAGTTAATATTATTTTTTATTTTTTGTGTAATATAATTCTGTAGCGGGTTGTGGGTTTATAGGGGAATAGGGTGGGAAGTAATTTAATTATAATTAACTAAATATGTTAATTTATTTATTGTTATTTAATTAGAATTAATTGTTAATTAATTATTAATTGGTAATTAATTAAAATATAATTGGAAATTAATTACAATTGACTAATTGATAAATATGTTAATTTTAGTAATTTATTTACTGTAGCGGGTTGTGGGTTTATAGGGGAATAGGGTGGGAAGTAATTTAATTATAATTAATTAAATATGTTAATTTAGTTGTTGATATTTATTTTCAATTAATTGTTAATTAATTATTAATTGGTAATTAAATAAAATATAATTGGTAATTAATTATAATTGATTAATTGATAAAAATATGTTAATTTTATAAAATTATTTTCTGTAGCGGGTTGTGGGTTTATAGGGGAATAGGGTGGGAAGTAATGTAATTATAATTAATGAAATATGTTAATGTATTTATTGTTAATTATTTTGAATTAATTGTAAAATAATTAATAATTGGTAATTAAATAAAATATAATTTGTAAAAAATTTTAATTGATTAATTGATAAATATGTTAATTTCATTAATTTATTTCCTGTAGCGGGTTGTGGGTTTATAGGGGAATAGGGTGGGAAGTAATTTAATTATAATTAATTAAATATGTCATTTAATTTATTGGTATTTATTTATAATTAATTGTTAATTAATTATTAATAGGTAAATAATTAAAATATAATTGGTAATTAAAATGAATTGACGAATTATTAAATTGTAAATTAATTTATTGATTAGTATTAGTAGGTAATTTTTCTAATTAAATAATTAAAATTTGTATTTATAAATAATTATTTAATATATTTTATACAATTGTAAAATATTTTAATTAATTTGTAATTGGTATTACTATTTATGTTATTTATATTTATATATGAAGTATTTACTTCCCCTACTATTGCACTCACTCGAGTTGGAATAGTAATGTTTACCCCTACACTATCCAACACTTTCCCTACTGTTGCACTCTCTAGAGTTGGAATAGTAATTTTAACCCCTACGCAATCCAACTCTTTCCCTACTGTTGCACTCTCTGGAGTTGGAATAGTAATTTTAACCCCTACGCTATCCAACGCTTTCCCTACTGTTGCACTCTCTGGAGTGGGAATAGTAATTTTTACCCCTATGCTATCCAACGCTTTCCCTACTGTTGCACTCTCTGGAGTGGGAATAGTAATTTTAAGCCCTATGCTATCCAACTCTTTCCCTACTGTTGCACTCTCTGGAGTGGGAATAGTAATTTTAACCCCTACGCTATCCAACTCTTTCCCTACTGATGCACTCTCTGGAGTTGGAATAGTAATTTTAACCCCTACGCTATCCAACGCTTTCCCTACTGTTGCACTCTCTGGAGTGGGAATAGTAATTTTTACCCCTACGCTATCCACCGCTTTCCCTACTGTTGCACTCTCTGGAGTGGGAATAGTAATTTTAACCACTATGCTATCCAACACTTTCCCTACTGTTGCACTCTCTGGAGTGGGAATAGTAATTTTAACCCCTACTCTATCCCACTCTTTCCCTACTGTTGCACTCTCTGGAGTTGGAATAGTAATTTTAACCCCTACGCTATCCAACGCTTTCCTACTGTTGCACTCTCTGGAGTGGGAATAGTAATTTTTACCCCTACGCTATCCAACGCTTTCCCTACTGTTGCACTCTCTGGAGAGGGAATAGTAATTTTTACCCCTACGCTATCCAACGCTTTCCCTACTGTTGCACTCTCTGGAGTGGGAATAGTCTGTTGCACTCGCTGGAGTGGGAATAGTAATTTTTACCCCTACGCTATCCAACTCTTTCCCTACTGTTGCACTTTGTGGAGTGGGAATAGTAACTTTAACCCCTACGCTATCCAACGCTTTCCCTACTGTTGCACTCTCTGGAGTGGGAATAGTAATTTTGATCCCTACACTATCCAACTCTGTCCCTACTGTTGCACTCTCTGGAGGTGGAATAGTAAAGTTAACCCCTACGCTATCCAACTCTTTCCCTACTGTTGCACTCTCTGGAGTGCGAATAGTAATTTTTACCCCTACGCTATCCAACTCTTTCCTTACTGTTGCACTCTCTGGAGTGGGAATAGTAATTTGTACCCCTACGCTATCCAACTCTTTCCCTACTGTTGCACTTTCTGGAGTGGGAATAGTAATTTTTACCCCTACGCTATCCAACTCTTTCCCTACTGTTGCACTCTCTGGAGTGGGAATAGTAATTTTTACCCCTACGCTATCCAACGCTTTCCCTACTGTTGCACTCACTGGAGTCGTTACAGTAAATTTAAACCTTTTGTATATGTTTTGTTAATAATATGTTAATGTATATATATATGTATTAAAAATAAATTAGTTTTTTTTAAGTTCCATTAATTATTTTTTAATGTTAAGTTTATTTAAGTATTTTAAATAAGTTAAAATTAATTTTATTTATTAATATATTACTTTTAAATTACATTTAAGACATTTAAAAAATTCGATATTTTGACAGTCTATATTTTTTACACTCGATATTTTGGAGTCGATATTTTTGTACTTACCTGTTTGAAGATAGGAAGTCGATATTTTGGCAGTCGATATTTTTACCTCGATATTTTGTCCTCTCGATATTTTGACTGTCAATATTCTGTCAGTGATCCGAGACGCTGAGTGTGTGGAACCGGAGACAGGCGCTCTAGTTACCGGAATTGAGTGCCCTGATACTGACATAAGCACTCTCACTACCCAATGGATAGATTCTGCAGAGGACGCTCGCCTCTGGCCCTATAATTAGTATGGACTTCACCGGTTCAGCAGCACAAGTGGTGGTTCTGCAACTCCACTGAGGCCTGACCTGTCCTCTCTGCAATTTTGAGGCCAGTATCACTTGTCATTACCGCTGGGACCGAACCTATGTGCACCACATCAACTTGCTGTTACCAAGGCTTGTTGGCTCTGCACTATAGAAATCTTCAGGCTACAAGAAGCTCCAGCATTTCTTCCTGCAACGATCAACGTCCTCACTGCATCCTCTGCACTCTGGGCCTTTGGTGAGCTACCCGAGGTCCTCATGTGTCTTCTGTGCCTTCGGTCTATGGGTCCTCCTGCGGGTCTTCTCCTGCCTCAGTGGGACACCCTGTTTGCTTGGGACCCGCTCTGACTCTCCTGCACTTGGTGAGTCCATTGGACCTTGCTGGTCCCAACATTGCTCCTTCATTGTTTTCCACATCTGTGCTGCTGTCAAGGTTTGTTGGTGCTCCCATCGGACACCGGCCCCTGGTTCTCGACTTCCGACATGGGACATGAGCAGCTCCTTGTCTTCCTCAATGTCGCCTGGTCCTCACAGCTGCAGCGACAAGGTCATTGTCGTCACTCCATCATCGGTGGATGTTGCTCTTCTGTGCCTCCTGGTCACCTCCGAGTGGCAGAGACTCTGTCCCATCTGCTTGCAGGTTCTTCTCTTCAAGAATCTACCCTTGGATTCCACCAGAATCTTGCACAGTCTTCGCCAGCGGCATCTTTACTGAGGTCCTTCATTGTGGTTTCCTTCACTTTCCGACGTCACTTCACACCTATGTACCTGGCTTCCCTGGTGTAGGTATTCTTGTTCCTGGGCAAACCACAGGTGGGGTGACTCTCCAACCTCCAGTTTTCCACGGGGTTTCTTCAGGGTACACCGGGAAGGGTCCTTCTTCAAAACAGCAACTGTGACATCTATTGAGTATGCGGCTGTGTTCCCACTCTGCACACAGCCTCCATGGGGTTCCTGTTTACTTTCCTGATGTGGTTCCTCATGCCCCCTGTTCTTCTGAGTCTCCTGGTCCAAGTACTGACTTCTGTTGCAGTTTGCATTCCACTTTCTTAGTATATGGCTTGGTCTCCCCCTGGAGACCACTGTTATTGTCCTTACTTACCTGTTTCCAATTGAAGTATTGTATTTATTTGTGTTGATATCTTCGGGTAGGAAATATACCAATGTGTTAGTGAGTGTTGTGTAATAGACATATTTTTATAACTACACTGTATGGTTCTTTTTCGTTTAACCTACAGTACATGATTAGATCTGGTAAAACAAGCTGCTTAACACTCCTTCTAGACTACGCCTGAAAGCTGCTCTCCATGGCTACCACTTAGAGAGTTTTCTAAGGTTGTTTATGACCACTAAAGCCACCATAAGGGTTGTCTTGTTTGGTGCAAGGTGCTTCACTTAAATAAGTGTGCCCCATATACTAAGCCAGCCTCCTACACTCCTTCCCTCCCGTGGAGCTGAGTGGTGAATCATGCACCACCCATGGCTGGGAAGGGCTGTTTTTTTGCTCACCTGGACTGGTGCTCTGGTCTGAGATGAGGAAGGCAGATCTCGGGCCCATCCTCTTCAATGCAGGGCCATGTGCTACTGGAGCTGGACGGAAGCGGGGTTTTGAGCCACTGAGCATCATAGATGTAGGGCACCCTAGGCTCCTGCAACTTGAGAGTGGCGCTGATTAAATATAATATTGCCCATGAGGAGTTTAGCCTGCAATGCCCCCTTGCCTCTACTGGGGCAATTACTGTGTGGGGTGATCTCTGAGACATGTCATTAGGCTTCTCCTGCATCCCTGGCCCTGTTGAGTGGAACTTATGGTATTATAGAATGGCGGACCTGATAAAACATTTGCATTGCTTCCCTGGATCAGCCACCACTGCCAACTTTGCTGCTGGGTGGGCTGGACATGGTCACAATGACAAAGCAGACCCCGTTTCTTCTAAAGACCCACTCTGAACACCCTGCAGTGCTATTCCTCCTTGGAGGACCGTGGAGCATAGTGCACATTATGAGGCTACTTCTGCCTCCCCAGCTCATACAGACCTGGAAGATAGAGCGGCGGAAGGGGGCCTCTGTAAATGATAATATAATTTTGGCAACCTCGTACATGCCCCGTTCTAAATCTGGAACTCTAGGCACAAAAGGGATGGTGCAACAAAAAGGGGAAAAACGTCATTGGCGGAGCAGACTCAGATGACAGTCCTGTAATGTGATGGCGACTGATTCTGCCACCCCACTAGCAACACCGACTTTGCCTCTGACTGGTACGGACACCATGGCCACGAAGGTGGACACAGATCTGCAAGCCATCATGGAAACCAGGCTAGGCCTGGGCGTTAAATTTCGTTCCGTTCGCGGAATTTGGGTAATTTCGCGTTCTGCGGAGAACGGAAAATTGCCCAAAATTCTGCATTCCGCAACTTCGCGAAATTTTTTGCTTGTTCGCGTTCTCAAATGCGTGTTCGAGAGATATTTCTCCCCGAACACGCAAACAATGATTGCGAACAGTAAAAAAGCATCGCGAACAAGCAATTCCGCGTATTCACTGAATTTCTGCGTGTTCGCGGAGACTTTTTACAGTTTTGTGGAGATTTGCGTAACGCGATTATACAAATTCCGCCCACCCCTAAACCAGGCTTGATCTCAGGGGCAGAATGGACATCGTGGCTGTGGAACTAGGGCTCTTAATGGAGGGCCAGTGTAACTTCTCAGACAGTGTGAAGCATATGGAATCTACTCTTGCAATATCAAGCTAAAGCTCTCAGCGATCAGATCTAGACTCTTGCCAACACAGTTAAAGCTCCTGATGGAGAAGTTGGATGAATTTGAGGGTACATCTAGAAGTAACAACATCCCCATCATAGGCTTTCCGGAGAGAGTAGAGGGAATAACCCACCACATTCTTTAAAAATAGGCTCTCCTTGTGCATTGCATCAGAAGGCCTTTCCCCTCACTTAATTGTGGATTGGGCCCGCAGAATAGGGAGCAAAGCAGTGAATCATGCGCCACTCACAGGAAGAGGGCAGGGGTTTCATGTCTCCGACAACTGATGCTCTGGCCTGAGATGAGTGAGGCAGATCAGGGGCCCAGCCTCTTGAATGCAGGACCCTGTGCTGCTGGAGTGGGATGGAGGCAGGGCTTTGGAACCACTGGTGCATGGGCATCATAGATGTAGGGCACTCTAAGCCCATGTGACTGGAGAGGGGCACTGGTTAAAGATAATAAAGCACATGAGGACTTTACATGCAATGCCCCCTTACCTCCACTGGGCAATTACTGTGTGGGGTGATCTCTGGGACACTTCATTAGGCTTCACATGTCTCCCCAGTCCAGTTGAGTGGAACAGATGGTGCGAACCTGATATAACAGTTGGATTGTGTCCTTGGATCAACCACCACTGCTGCCTTTGCTCTTGAGCAAGCTGGGCACGTCAGGCGAACTCAGGGAGCCTCTCCATCATTGTGAAGGAAGAGCAATGACTGTAATAGACAGTCGCGATGACAAAGCATAACCTATGCTCCCCAAGGGACTAGTCTGACCACCCTTAAGTGCCTTTCCTCCCTGGGGACCTGCGGAGCACAGTGCACATCAGGAGGCTGTTCGTGCCTCGCCAGCTCATACAGACCCGGAGGATAGAGCTGTGGACGGTGGCCTGTGTGAATGATAATTAAATTTTGTCAACGCATATACACCCCGAGCTAATACTCGAACTGTAGGTGCCATAGGGATGGTGAACAAAAGCGGAAAACCGTCACGGCGGTGCAGACCTTGATGACAGTTGTGTAATTTGATGGTGACTTCTTCTGTCACTCTCCCTTGCATCCCCAGCTCTGACACTGACTCGGACTGACCACAAGGCCATCAAATTGGACACAGTTCTGCAAGCTATCATGGAAACCAGGCTGGATTTCAGGGCCAGAGTAGACACAGTGGCAATGGAACTAGGCATCCTAATGGAGGACCAGTGCAAGCTCTCGGATAGGGTAAAGCATATGGAATCTGCTCTTACAACCTCAAGCAGTGCAGACCTTGATGACTGTTGTGTAATGTGATGGTGACTTCTTCTGACACCCCCCCCTTGCATCCCCAGCTCTGCCACTGACTCGGACTGACCCCAAGGCCATGAAATTGGACACAGTTCTGCTAGCTATCATTGAAACGTGGCTGGATTTCAGGTCCAGAGTAGACACTGTGGAAATAGAACTAGGGCTCCTAAGGGAGGACCAGTGCAAGCTCTCGGATAGGGTAAAGTATATGGAATCTGCTTTTGCAACCTCAAGCTAAAGCTCTCAGCAAATCGGTTGAGACTCTTGCCAACACACTTACACTCCTGGAGTAGAACTTAGATGATCTTGAGGGTCAATCTAGAGATAACAACGTCCACAATATAGGCTTCATGGAGGGAGCATAGGGCAAAAAAACCACCACATTCTTTGAAAATAGGCTTTTCACATGTATTTCATCAGCAGGCATTTCACCTCACTTAATTGTGGAGCAGGCCCACAGGGTACCAACCTGACGGCCCCCCAACTGTGGAGCCAAAAAGTGAGTCATTCGCTGCCTGCAGAGGGGAGGGCAGGGGTTTGATTCCCACATCAACTGGTGCTCTGGCCTGAAATGAGCGAGGATGATTAAGGGTCCATCCTGTGATTGCAGGACCCTGTGCTGCTAGAGCAGAGGCAATCAGGGCTTTAGAGCCACTGGTGTGGGGACTTCATAGATGTAGGGCACCCCAAGATCCTACGACTGGAGAGTGGTGTGAATTAAAGATAATATTGCCCACAAGGACTTTCCCTGTAATGCCCCCTTACCTCCAACGGGGCAATTACTATGTGTGGTGATCTCTGGGACATGTAATTAGGCTTCTCCTGCCTCCCCAGCCCTGTTGAGAGCAACACTTGCTGCTGGGGTATGGCGGACCTGAGATAAAGGTTGGATTGTGTCCTTAGACCAGCCAGCACTGCCACCTTTGCTGCTGAGCAGACTGGACACATCAGGTGAGCTCAGAGGGCCTCTCCATCACTGCAAATGAGGAGTTATGACAGCAGAAGATGGTTGTAATGTTAAAACAGACCCTGTGCTCCCTAAGGATCCCCTCCGAACACCCTCCAGTGCCTTTTCTCCCAGGGGACCTGCAGAGCAAAGTCCATATCGTGAGGCTACTCGTGCCTCCCCAGCTCAAACAGACCCAGCGAATAGAGCTGTGGACGATGGGCCTCTGTGAATGATAATTACATTTTGCCAGCCTCATACATGCCCAGCACTAATACTGAAACTCCAGGTGCCATAGGGATGGTGCAAGAAAAAGGTAGAAAACCACCACTGGTGGTGCAGACCCAGATTACAGTTGTGTAATGTGATGGTGACTGCTTCTGCCACCCCTCCCCCCCAGAATCCCCGGCTCTGCCTCTGACTCAGACTGACCCCACAGCCATGAAATTGGACATGATAGAAACCAGGCTGGATCTCAGGGGCACCATGAGAGGAGGTTGGCCCTTGTCACAGCGGCTCATCTGCATTCACCTGTCCCAACAGGCTCTGCAGAGGTCTCAAAGGATGAGGCTTCGGAATGAAGGTCCGAATACTCTCAGGACAACTCATCCTACACGGTTCCCCAGACATCCAACTATTCAATTGAACTTCCAACTGTGCTAATGAGTGGCCCCCCACCCAGGCAGGGTTTGTCTTCACTCTGGGTGGTGTGGCGCTTCCACATGATGTGACGCCATCCACTGTGGCTGCTCCCACCCTCACTCTTGACAATCACATGTCTGCATATACTGTCTTTGGGATAGACTGCCTTTGCCATGACCTCCTTCTTAATTAGCCCCTTGTTTCTCTCCCTGCCTTTTCTTTCAGGGCGCTGGCTATGGTCCCTCACTGCTGCTCTACGGCCTATAGCTCAGGTGGGCTGTATTCAGAAGGGTAATTCTGTCATACAATCCTGTTTGTTTTCCTTGTTTAAGCATCTAGATGTTGCTCTGCCACCCTGGAGTTTGGGAGTTAAGAAGTTCATGATTTCAAGGGTATTGTGTATCATTCTGTTGGTGATGCCTCGGGAGGAATGGGCTGATTGGTGCTGATTCCTCTCCATTTTTAGCCTCTAAGACGGTGATCACATACATCATATATCCCCATACTTAATGGGTAAATTAACATTACTGACCTGAAACATTTCTGGCATGAGCACTGTGTGGAGGCGGTACTCTTTGTATCTATATATGAAGAGGGGAGAAGTGTGCATCACTTTTTTGCCAGAAACTCACCTTCCAGAGGGTCGGGGGATGAGTCACTAAAAGCGCTTGTGGGGAGTGTTACACCACTGGATGCTCATAGGAATCTGACCGAGGGTACCTTTCTGCCAGGGCTTGGTGGAAATACACCCTGAGGGAAGATACATCCTGGTCAAGGGAACTTTAGACAGCATTTAAGTATTACTGGGTAGTGTTTACCTGCCGAATACTGGACTACTGAATTTTTTTGCTGCCCAATCGGCCCATTTACTGCGTTTGTCGCATTTACCTTGTATATAAGAATGAACTTTAATTGTGTCCTTGACACCACACCATATCACTCACCCTCCCGCCCGAACTCCTCCACGGTTCACGTTGCAACCTAATTCACACAATGGGCAGCTCAATGGTCATTGGTTGACAGCTGGAAAGTGATGCACCCAGACGTCAGAGAATATTCCTTTTACTCCCCTTCTTATGATTTACATGTTTGTCTTGATCATTGCATATGCTACCTGGCTACCTCAATTATTTGCATCTGATAATGAATATTTGAGTAGGACATTCTCTGATCAGGACCCCCCTACTCTTGCGACTCAACTGGGGGATAAACTCCTGCTGTCTCTACATGGTGTCTCCAACCCACAGCGTTGGGGATCCAGTGTTTCATACAACTACGCGCAACACACTCACAAATTAGTTTACTGAAAACATTAGCACTGTTCTTACTCGGTCAGTGGAAAGGGAAGCAATGAAAACAGTAGTTAGGAGGCATTGTATTCACATGTTCTTTGGTGCATGAGGTGCAATCAGGAGCTAGATCAACTTGAGAGGGACCTGCAGGGCTTCGAAGCTAATAACATTGCGGATGTTACAGCTTGTACCACATTGCAAATGGTGTGTAAACACCACGCTCACCTTCTGGAGTCCATACGATGTCTGGATTATAAAGTGTACCAAGAGAAAATGAATGCGAAGCTTCTCAAAAGAGAGACTGCACACATGCCTGTGAACTCCATACGTATGGACGCTTGTAACATGGTATACGCACGGGCAGACATCCATAAGGCACTTATTACCCACTACCATTCTCTTTATAGTCCCAGGCTCGACCCGCAATGCCCAGGGCCCGAAGGCTATCTGTCCAATATCGAGCTCCCGACTGTGACAGGGGAGCAAAGGTTAGTCTTAAATGCCCCTTTATCAGAGCAAAATATTAGATGCACCGTCTGGGAATCTCCTACATGCAAGACACCAGGTCTTGATGGCTTGCCCATCAAGTTCTATAATACTTTGACTTACTGATCCTCAATCTGGCCGAATTATATATCTTGGCACTTGAAGCAGGGATCCTGCCAAAATCTATGAGTGAAGCCCTACTAGTTTCCCTCCACAAGCCAAGCGTAGGCCCCTTAGACCTTTCTTCCTATTGGCCTCTGGCCATGATGGGATGCGACTATAAAATGCTTAGTAAAATTCTTGTAAATCAGCTGCTGGAATGTATGCCACATCTTTTCCAAATCAAACAAAGCAGGTTCATACCAGGTGGATCTACCCTCCTTAACCTGAGAAGCTTGCATCAGATCATTGAAGAGGCTCTGCTGCAGTGGCCATACTCCATCTGCCTGGTCTTGGATCTCGAGAAAGCATTATTTGGTATGTCATACTGGGATTGTATGTTCACAAGACCCCTGACGCGTGGGCATAGGAGATGAGATGATGCATCTGGTGAAACTGCTCTATCCAGAATCGATGGCCAGAGTAGGCTGAGGAACATGCCAGGGCTGCTCATTGTCACCGCAGCGCTTGACCCTGGCCATGGAACCCCTGGCTCAGCGGCTGCGCCACTCCAGAAGGACCCGTGGTATTCCTTTAAGAAGTGAAACACGCGCACTTTCATTGTGCCCCGATGATCTACTCATATATATCCATGATATACAAGAAGGTTTAGACTCTATAGTGTGGCAGCTGAGCACCTTTAAAGTTGCCTCTGGCCTGGGATTAATTGGTCGAAAACCTGCTTGTTTCCACTGCATCAGAAAAGCCAGGTTCTCCCAATCATGGTATGCAATCTACAGGATATACAAGAAGGTGTAGATGCTATACCATGAGAGCTGAACACCTTTAAGGTTTCCTGGGGATTCATTGGTCAAACACCTGCTTGTTTCCACTATATCAGGAGTCCCACATGTTCCGATACTTGGGTATTAATATATACCACTCTATTTCCGATCTCCTCTGGCAACTTGATAAGAGCTATCTGTGCCCTCCAGCCACAAATCGTATTATGTAGTCGCTCCATATTACAGTTCAGGGTTGGATTGCTTTGTCCAAAATGGTGAAGTTCCCAAGATTACTCTATCACTTTGTGAACCTGCCCGTCTCCATGCCCTGTAAAGTGTTCTGATTGCTGGATGGAATGCTGGATGGTTTGATATGGAATAACAGCAAGCGCGGAGTGGCTCTTTCCAGATTACAATTGCCCACTGATAGCAGTGGATTGAGGGCTACGGTTTTCAAGCATTACTATCTGACATTCAAACTCCAATGGGTGGCTCTCTAGCAAATGGGACTTAATCTGACAGAAGTATCGGCTGTGGTCTGCCATGATACGCAGAACAAAATACGATAGCTGTTCCTTCCCAAAGCATTATTGCCTACAACCTCGAACGGCCTCCGCCATGTTGTGCATGCCAGCTATCATCATGCATTGCGCATTTCACTGGGGGTTTAAATCTTATAGGTCAGAAATACCTCTGCAGTCAATGACAGCGTTCCAAGCAGTAGCGGACAGGAAGGGAATGAAGATGTGGGATTCATTGGGCCTGCACACACTGAACGGCTTATTTCACAAAGGCAACCTCATCTTTTTGGCTTATTGTCAGAGCAGAACGGCTTTCCGGCGGGGCAGTTCTTGACATGCGGGTACCTTGTCCTCAAACTAGAACACTTTTGGGGAGTCACAAAAAGTGAACCCCCCATACACCCACTAACTCAAATACTTTTCTCATCCGGCAATGGAAAGAATCTTATTTCTAGGATCACAAGAGCCTTTCCAGACAGGATCACTGACCCCCTCGCTGACTTGCTGTGTAAATGGGAGCAGGACTTGGGGCATCCATGCGATCTCAAAGAATGGAAAAAGGCACTCACATACCCATGAAATGTCTACTGTAACGCCCAGTTTCAATATGTACAACATAATATCCTCCACATGGCCTATCTGACACCGTCCAAAGTCCACAGAATTCACCCTAAGGGATCACCTGTCTACCCTCATTGTCCAGCTCTTCAAACTGATCCATTACATATGTTTTTAGACTACCCCCTAGCGAGACTACCCCCTATGCATGACTCTCCTGTGAGTAACGGGTCAACAGGACTTGAACATCATAGATAGCTATCTCCTGGGTCTCTATAAGCACCACCAGGCAGGAGGGGCTACCACCCACTCCATCGATTTGGTGCTGTGGTTAGCTAGATGGGCGATTGCGATGCGTTAGAAAGCAGCAACTTTCCCCAAGGCTTCATACTGGCAGGCCACTATGCCTCAATGGGCAGAGGTGGAATTTGTGGCGTTGTGACAGGAGGAAATGCTTGGGGTACACAGATGTCCCATAGCAGCAGATTGGGGCAAACTCACTCATGCACTACAGACCGATTCGAATGATGATACCCGACTGCCATAGCTGCAAGTGAAACCCTCGGTCAGGAATAACCGGAGGTGATCAGCGTGCAAACTTCCAAGGCAATGCTCTAACCTTATTATGAAGAATTACTCCAGTATTTTGTTAATTCTGCTCATGCTCGTTCCCCCTCCCAATCAGCGTCCCCCTGCGAGTCTTTTCTCCCCACAGTGTTCACATCGCACAGTACACTGTGACACAATTGGTTATTTTCCTCAGTGAGTATGTATTGTGAATGAAACTTTTCATCGTGTTACCCAAAGTATCAAGTGTAGACAAAACCCTGGTTTTTGGGGTAAGGCAAGAGACTTTCCCTTTTTTTCAGAAGATACTGTTAGTGTTCCTTGTCAATGTGACATTTAGATATTAGACTTCGAATAAATTCTGAATTCTGACTTTGTACTCTGTATCTGAGCCTTCTTGGCATTAAATGCATTTTCCTGTATTGGTAATTTTGAGATTTGTGTAATGAAACTCTTTTTTTAAGTTTTAAACAGGCATAAAAAGAATGAATATACTGAAACAGCTTCATAAGGGAAAGATCAATAATACAATTGTCTATACTAATCGTGGGTGGGAAACTCCCCTCCGTTCGTGGAGTTTGCAGAGTTTTCCGCAATGTGCGCTCCGCGAAGTACACGGAGTTCCCAAAAACTCTGCTCCTCAGAGCAGGGTTTTTTTCCTCGCTCGCACTTCTCAATGTCAATTTGGCAAGGGCGAGGAAAATCAACCTCCTGGCAAGAATTCTCAACAAGGGCAGTCGGATTTCTCAATGCGAGTGGTCGTAGCAGGTCGCAACCACTCACATTAAGAAACATTCCATTTGCGTTGAGAAAGCTGACACTCAAGGAAAAAATGTACCTGAGCAGCAGAAAAGAAGCTGCGCCATCTTGCGCTGTGCATGGTGCCGTTCGCAATGATTTTACAGCACAAGACAAACACCCGGCACTCAAAATCACATGGAACTGCATGACCCTAACGCACTCCGCTGCTCACGGAACTCCGTGTAGCGCAGCAGACTTTTTTGTCACTTTGGGGAGTTCCATGTAGCAGAACTCCTCGAACTCTGCACAGGCTTAGTGTAAATGCAGTAGTAGCAACTATGAAATCATCAGATAAAGTAGAATTATATCAATAGATGTTAAATGCATATACTTACAATATGTTAGGAAGCTAATATATGAAAGAAGCCCATGGAAGAGGAAAAAAAAAGAGGCGGTATTAGGAGAGGGTGGAGGGATTGCAATAAGCATCAATATTCCTAGCAATGATTGTGTTAAAAGATACGATACATCACTAATATTAAAACATCTGTTACAGTATAAGATGTAATTATATGAGCTACGTTAGAATGAAAACAGAGGGTTATATTGGTCGAAGGACGTTTATAGCCATCTTTCAACTATTTGTTGTAGGAAGCACTATATATTTATCAAAAATATCTACAAGAGGTGACCATAATACTTTTCTAGATATAAGCAGTGATGGAATTGTACATGCATTATCCAATCTATGAATGTCCTAAACCAAAATGCACCAAGCCATGAAGAAAACAATTTGTGAATTTTCGCAATTAGTGGTTATAATTTGAAATACAATGTCTAGTAATACATTAATGTGGCTAATATCCATGGAAGAACACGACCAATTAGCAGAAAGACTGCCTAAAAATATGTCAATAATAGCTTCAAATACATTTAAGTGGTTCAGTGGGTTCCTGTAGAAATGCAAGGTCTGGCTGATATTTGGCTATGTGGGAGAGGACTTTCAGCCTTTTAATAGGATAGTTGAAACCTTTAACATTGCAGAATATAACTCAGAATCATAAAAATACATTACACATACTATGGTTAGCCCAGTAATTAACCACTAGCAAAAGTACATAAAAGTTACAGTGTTCATTAAGGAAGTAAGAAAAAAGGGAATAGGTAATGAAAAAAAACAAAATCAGGGAAGGAAACACGGGGGAAGAAGTAAGAGAAAAAGAAAGAAACTTGATAAAGACACAGAACAGACAGTACATACCAAGAAAATAGTGACTAATAAATATACCCATAACGGTTCAATTGGATGAAGGGTAGAAAAAGCACAAAATGAAAATGACCCATACATGAAGCTATGAGTGTGACGTTAGAGGGATACAATAGTTCAAGAAGACAAGGAACGAAACAAACGAACATCCTGGGATATCAAACCTTTTGATCCAGCCATGACAAATGTTTCTTGGATTTTGCAGCGTTAAGAACTTTAATAAGATGAAGATACTGAAGAAAGTACAATATAACTTCTCTTGGTTTAGGGAATAATTATGAGGATTTATTTCTAGGCCCCAATCTATAGGGTCTTTGAATAGTAAGGGTAGTCAATTCTGGCATATCAATAGTTTGGTGAAAAAAGAAGCAAAGAATGCAATTATGTCGCTCCCTTCAGCATCTTCAGGCAGGCCATAAATTCACAAACTATTTCTGCTGTTCCTGTTTTCCAACTCCTCAGCAGTCTTTTCCAACTTGGATATTTCTTGTGCAAAGAATCAATTTTCACGGTGGCAGCCTGGATATCACTAATGCGCTGTTCTCCCTCCGAAATCCTTTTATCAAGAAAGGACAACTTGTCATCTACAATTTGCAATTTTTTATTGGTCTCTTCTGTATGAGGATGAAGGGCTCGTATTTCAGAAAGTAAAGTTTCCATAGCGATTGTGGAAGAGGATTTTCCAGGTGAAGTAGGGTCCTGTTTTAGATTTGTAGTAGCCACAACTGGTGTTAGAGGATTTGACTGCACACTAAGGGCTTGATTAAAAGTTTGGCGGTGTGGTGCCGGGTCCTCTGAAACATCGCACCACTAAACCCATGGTTGGGCCGTCTGCCAGATTACAAGTATTTTCCGTGTCTGGCTGGCTTTTTTTTACGTTCCCAAAAAGTGCCCTGAAACTGGGCACTGCAATGGGAATTACAAAAATAGTTCCTGCACACCAAGGACTGTGAAATTCATGCCGGACTAAAACTGGGGTTCATGCATACGGGGGGCACATGTTGTGCTCCCCTACATTTATCCACATGGCGTGAGGTGGTGGAACTGCCAGAAAAATATGGAGGAAAGGAAACTCATAATATGCTTAGTGGGACTGTGGCAGTCCCACCAAGCATATTGCAGCATATTGCAGCAATGGAAGTCTGACTGCCCTAATTGTAATAGGGCAGTCGGAAGACCACCATTGCCATGCCACTACAAGTCCGGCAGTCAGTGGACTGCCAGACTTGTAATAGAGGTCTGAATCTTATCCTGTATATTTGTGTCGGTCATGTCAGTGGAAGACTGAGGAGGATCAACAAATGTGGCAGATATCAGCACCAAAAATATAGTATGCAGTCTATAATGTGTTGTCCATCCCATAGACTTTATAAATAACTGGAAGTGAAGGCAGTGATAAACAATCTTCAGTGACTCCTGGGAGTGTTGGAGCTGAAAGTTAAAGTCAGTGCAGCAAAAATGCAGAGTACCTCATCAATAAGTGAAGAAAATTAAAATGGGGCCTTAGTAGCAAATATGCAACTCACCCAGCAACATGAGAAGAGGAACAAGGGGCCATGCAACCATTTTTCCTGGAAGAAAATCAATGTTTCCAAAGAGTTTGTTGAATGATGAGTGCAGCATCTTCACATACAAAATGGTGGCGTCGGACCGAAGCTGTAGCAGGACAAAACAGTCTGACAGTAAGAAAAAGTCTAAAATCATAACTCCATCATTTTGTTGTAGCTCTTCACAATGTCTCAAGATGTCTAGGATACTGTGTCCCTTCTTTCTAGTAGGAAGAGAAGGGTTTCACATACTTATAATGAGTCTGTCACCTCTCTGGATTCAAGACCTCCGATTCAGATTGCCACTGTTAGGCTTGGCATCCTTGGTGTGGTTTACCAAGACTTTTTGCCTCTACCTCCTGCATTTTTGATTGTGTACTGAATTCCGTTTTTGCTGGTTTGAATGCTTTGGACACTTTGCCACTGCTGATCAGTGTCAAAGTGCAAGTGCTCCCTGTGTAAACTGTGAATATGATTGGTTATCCATATTTGGCATATTGTATTTTCTGGTAAGCCCCTTGTACAGTGCGTGGGCCTGTAAACCAGATGCTACTAGTGGGCTTGCAGCACTGGTTGTGCTAGCCACATGAGTAGCCCTGTAAATGCGTCTCAGACCTGCTACTGCAGTGTCTGCCTGCACAGTTTTTAACTGGCATGACGACCTGGCAAGGACAACCACTTGCCAGGCCCTAACCTTCCATTTTCTCACATGTAAAGCACCCCTAAGGTAGGCCCAAGGGACCCCCATGGATGGGATGCAGTGTATGTGAAAGATAGGACATGTAATGGTGTGTTTTAATTGTCCTGATAGTGTAATATTGTGTATTTTGTTTTTCACTGTTGAAAGGCTGGCTATCCCACGGGCTATATTTGGAGCTGCACTGTCACATTTTACATGTGTAACTTTTAATTGGGAACAGCTAGGGAAAGGAGTTTGGGCTCTCTGAATTCAGAATTTAATAACACACCTTTTAGTAAAGCTGCTTTTTAAATTATATGTTTGAAAATGCCACTTTTAGAAAGTGTGCATTTTTTAGTTTAACCATCCTGTGTGCCTCTGCATATTTCTGTATTCACCATCTCCTTTTGGAGTGACAGGAGCTGGGGATGGGCATTCACTCTAGGCAGTAACAAGAGGGATTGAGGTGTGCTCTGCCTTGCCGACTTATTGCTAGACTGAGTGGACCTGTCCTGCATTAACGCATTTAGAGTGATGAGAGGGGTTTCACTAGCACCTGAGTAGGCTGTGCTTCCTTTGCACCCTGCTGTCTCCATCTCCTGCTTTCAAGATGGGCCAGGGAGACTAGAACTGGTTTGGACTGAGCTCAGAGACCTTTGTCACAAAAGAGAACAATGAGAAAATGAGGTATAAGTATTGGACCTCAAACCCCAAGACTTTAGTTCATGTCTGGAAACAAGAGGACCCTGCCAAGAAGAAGAGCAGAAGAGCTGTGCGAGAAATGCTAGATTCTTTGTGTGAGAGGGGGTTGGCTTGCAGTTGCTGCTTCTGTCTGTGACAAAGAGAAAGGACTGACTCTGTTTGCCCTGCTGTGGGATCCTGCTTGTAAGGAATCTCCAAGTGCTTGTGTGTGCTTGCCTCCTGTTTTGGAAGACTCAGGGACATCTAAGTCTTCCTGGTGCTGTACTTATTTCCTGATGCTTCACTTCTTGGGGACTTCCTTGTGCTTCACGTTTTGGGAACTTCCTTATGCTGTACTTAGTGGATGTTCTGGTGTGTTTTACTTGCCAGACAAAGTCTTCATGGCCGGATTGCTGGACCCCTTTGTTTCCACACGCTGTTTGCAAAGCAGTGGCACTCGTGTTTTGTCAAGAGGCCCAAGGTCGGCGAAAGATCCAAATCACCAGCGCGGCCTCTCTGAGTACCAGCGGTTCCCAGCAACACATCCCCTAGAAGCTGCTGGAGTCCTGCTGCACTCAGGAAAAAGACGCGCTGTCGGCAGAGACCACGTCCAGTGATTAAACACAAAACCGCCAAGCAGAGGCCCTCAGTGGAAGGCAGAGCAGGGATGCCCCGCATCTGCAGGAGCCTCGCCGAGCGCCGCCACCCCAGCTGCACTAGAACAACGTACCTCTGGGCACCAGCAAAGGAGCAGTGCCTCATGAGGCAGTTGTTATTCCTGTTCGTCTGCATTTCACCTGGCAGGAACGTCCCGCTCGGCCCCCCTTTTCCTCCCTCAACATCATCCATGCTCGCTGTCCCAGATAGGCAGGCTGTCCGGTAAATATGGGGCGATTAGAGCTGAGGGACGCTGTGCCCGAGGCGACCAGGGGAAGGAGCATACAAATTCAGCCAATCTGTTATTGTTCATCTCCCACGTCACATTTCTTAAGGATTGTGGTAACAGTTGCTTTACTCCCTTTTCTGAAAACAGAATAACACGTGCTATTTGTTGCAAGATCTGGTTATTATGTGCAGTATGAGTGGTTTTCATGATACATGCAACCTAAAAGTGTTAACTGTCTTGCTCTAACTGTTATACCTATGACAATTACCCAGTGGGCAAACTTTGATTTATGTGATTGTGGTCTCATGTGTTGATCTATAATACAAGTGATATTTTTGTATAACCTGGTGTGGAACCTCTTTTGTGGTGTGGGTAGTGTGTCACTGGTGTGTGTGTGTTGCGCAAACGCTTTACATATTGTCTCTGGGATAAGCCTGACTGCTCTGCCAAGCTACCAAGGAAGTGAGCAGGGCTTATCTTGGGTGTGTAACTCCATTACCCTGACTAGAGTGGTGGGTTCTGCCTGGCTTAGGTGCATACCCTAGCCAACCAGAAACCCCATTCCTAACAGCCACTCCTTGTGGCGGCTTAGCCTCGTCCCTGTAATAAAACTCCTTAACTTTTTATTAATCTAAAATTCAGTTATAGAGTGGTTTGAGTCACTATTGGAATTATTCTGCTAATTTTGTTGGACTTGTTGACTTGGAGGGTGGTGACTCATCGCTAGATCAAGGGTGCTGGAGGCGAGCAGCCAGAGGAAAATTTGGGGGTGATCAGAATATTGGGGTTCAGTGAATTATTGGGGTTCGGGCTCCTACATCAGCACATGTTAAGGAAGATAGAGCCAACTTTTTGGCTATGTGTCTACCAGTGTTGCAAAGTTTATGGAAGAAAACACAACCTATTCACCCAGGCGGAGCCTTCTACAGAAGTTTGGCTGACTGCAGAAGGATAGTCTGCACTGAACGTTAGCAACACCTTAGTTATATTACCTGAGAATAGCCAGACATGGAAACAGGTGCCCTGGTGGGGGAAGAGAAAGTGAGGGATGACTTGTGAGTGTTTATGTTGCATATAGGCAAAATAAACTATCCACTACAATGGTGTACCATGTTATTGGTGGGATGCACCGGTTGTGAATAATTTGGTAGATTACGTAATTAATTTGGCAACAGGCAGTGGGGTAGCTAGCCATTTGGCTGCCCGTGGCGGTCTCTGCGTTTGTCGCTCCGGCAGGTAAGAGCTGGAAGAGGCTGCCGCCCCCAAAACTCGTTCCACCTGGGTCAGAACGACCCCACCGTGCTACGTCACTGCCAACAGGCTCCCTTCTTTTAAATTGCACAATGCATGATGTTGGTTGTAGTCTCAATAATAATGTTTATGCAAGCAAAAAAAGATGACCTCTCCACAACCTGTTTTAGCGTCTGAACAGGCCTCACCCCTCTAAAAAACCTACACCTAGCCCATATTTTTATTCTCTGGAGATGACACTGTGGTATAAAAAATGTAGAAAATTTCCATAATTTTGAAATTTCATGATAAAACACAGAAAGATCATTTCCCACAATGTCAACCAGGAAGTGTTATGGCGGTATGGCAACTGAGTTTTCTTCTATCTTTCACCTGGATTACCTGTAGCGTAAGCAAGCCATGTAGAACAGAGGGGGTGTGGACTTTATCTCATCAAACTCTGAGGCAAGCTACGCTCACTTTACTGCAATTTAAACAATAGCTCCGATGGAGGATGTAATGCACGAGCAGGCAAAGTGTTCACCACATTGTTATATTTGAATATTTTGCGAAGCAAGAGGCAGGACGTGTAGGTTAGCAGCAAAAGGTAAAATATGTTCCAGTGTGAAACTGCTGATCAAAATGTATCAGCCCGAGCCACATTATCATATGTGGTCTATGCACAGAATAATAATGCAATCCCTTGGCGTCATCTACGATACACTTAATTTCACGCTCTTGCTTCTGCTGGATAGGTCTTTTGTCATGTCATTTTCTTCACCCTAAGTAACTCTGAAATCAACTGAACATGCAGGCGCGCCAGGAGTACTCTTGATTGTTTTATGTTCTGATAAAAGAAATAATATATTGGATATTCTTTCTAAAGCCCCTTGAAATAAGGTTTAAAATGTGCTTTTTAGCTCACTCCAAGCCATCTTCATCCACAGAGGCATTTCATCCTGTATCAGACAGACGCCGTCGCTGCTAATATTATGACGTGTCTGTCGTTTTTTAAAAAGACAGAAGGTATTTGTTGTGTAAATGTATCCTAAGTGTGCGGTTTACAGAATAATAAATCCGTGCAGAATTGGTTTTCAGGCACCAAACGTGCAGAGCTTCCCACCCACGAGAAGCAATTATTTCTGAAAGGAGACACAAAACGCTGTTTCACTGCCGCTGTGTTTGTCAGTCCTGCTGATGTGCGTTCACTTCACATCAAGTGATGCAGATGCTGTCAGCTGGCCGCAAACAAACAGAAGAAGCCTGAATGAGGACTGAGCAATCGTATTTATTCCTAGACATTTAATACAGTTTCGAACCATATTTCTTAGTTTATCTACTGTGCAGTATAGTCTGCGTGGTTGTCCGGTTGCTTGAGAAAATTATTTCTGGAGTTGCCCAGCGTCCAATGGTTGTTTACTCTGAAGGCCTGAGTGGTCTCTGTGTTTACCATCATTAAACTTGGGTTGCTCTCGGAATACACAGAGACGGAGCTTTCAGTTTTGCCTTTCAGGTGAACTGAGCGCCTTGTGTAACTGTTTATCATCATGTCTTCTATCAATAAATGCATCGTACACTTCCCGACATATCTATTTTTTCATCTCGTCACCTTGTGGCAAGCTGCCTGGTACCAGCGACGCTGGTGTGCTGTGTCCTGAGTGAGATACAGGTACGGGTGATATGATGCACGAAGATCAGGCTGACCTTTTGCATGATGGAGTAACCTAGAACGTTGCCTCAATATGTCAGAACCCTTCGGCCACAATAGGTACCAAGGCAGGAGGAAATCCATACTAATATTATAAAGAGAGAGCCCAAACCTTTGAGGTGGGTAATCTCAGTAACCACAGCACCAATCACAACATCCAATACAGCGTTGGAAAGGGCAGTTACAGCAGAAGGACAAAGGCTATGTGTAGTATTCCATTCTGTGTACTTCCCTTCCCGTGCTCTATTTAGAATTGTTTTGGTTCTTACTGCCTGAGGATTCTTAGGGATCTTTGGGAGTGTAATGTTCTAGTGTGATCAGTTACAGCTGTGCATCTGTTCGTGGTGGTTGTGTAAGCTGTCTCTGTATAATAAACTGGATTTATCTTCAAGAAGCCTCTATCCATTTACTACATATTCTGGCGACGATCGGGATATCAAGCCTGAAGCTCTACAGAACCCGTGTTTTTTTTTTTGCTTCTCAACAAAAGAAAAAGAAGAAGAAAATCCTGTGCGGAGACAGCGTTCACCGTTCACAGCGTTTACAGCGTGAATTCGTTTACAGCGTTTACAGCGTGAATTCTATAAAGGTACTCTTTAAAAGATTCTTATGTGTTAAATTATAACACCAGCGGCAGCATTCCTAACTTAACGTGCCTTGATTGCACCTGCGGCTGTTTCTCCGTGTTTTCCATGTTAATTTGAAACTTTGGGCGATTTGTGCCTACAATCTTGAGATTTTCATCTCATATGTTCACTTGATTGATTTCCATGTGAGATCTACTATCTGCTGTGTCTCCGTGGAACTTTTGGGCATTTGCTACAGCCTTATCTCCCAAGCGCATTTTTTAAAAAAGAAAAGCACACGAGACTCACCCAGTCTCCCGCGTGCGCTCCACTCGCTGCCAGAATTCTTCTTTGGATCGGACGCATCATCGCAACACGCTCTCCCTGCGTGCATCCACGTCATCTGTCAGCGCTCTACTTTCACGCACAGCGCTGCGTTCCAGCGGCCATCTTGGATCACCACAGCAACCAAACGCCGATCGGAGTCCCGTTTCCTTAACTCTTTTAACATCACTATTATTTATGTTATTCGTTTACCTATCGATATTTACCACACTTATTTACCTAATTTTGACCATTATGTTCTGCAGCCTGTTTCCTGCTTATGGTTTTGTTACGAAGAAACTGTATTGAAAGCAGAAAAGGTACCATAGACTCTGACTGTATTACTACTGTGTTTTTGACAATTCGTCCAACCAAAATAACTGTGATTTTCATTTCCTTTGTTCTTTCCTTTGAGTGTTTTTAACAATATTCAAAAAAAAATGTCGAACAACGTAATTTCACCTGCACATTTTCTACCTTCAGCTGGTGATCCCAAAGTAGAATGGGACCTTTGGTATCCTACTTTCTTAGCTTATGTTGATGTGGTAGAAGAAGACGGCTGTTCTCCTAAAAGGAAACTTGCCTTACTTAGAAATTGTCTAGGTGGAGCCGGTCTTAAAGAACTAGAGAGTCTTCCACCTATTGACAACTCTGGTGCTGGTGATGTAAATGTATTTGAGGTTGTTGTCAAGCAATTAAGCATTAGATTTGGCAGGAAAATCAACACCGTGATGGAACGTTTTAAATTTTACTCTAGAATTCAAAAAGAAGATGAATCCATAGAAACATATGTAGCTGCTCTACGCACTCTAGCTAGTTCTTGTTCCTTTGAAACCATTGACTTTGATCAAGTTTTAAGGGACCAAATCATGATGCGTACAAAAAGTAAAAAGATACAGGAACGTTTGTGGATGGGCACTGAGACCTCTCTTAACGCTGTCCTAAACATTGCAAAAGGTATTGAGCAGTCAGAATTATTTGTTAACGAAATAAGAGGCCATGACATTAAAACTAAAGTAACGATCCCGGAGGTTTCATTAGTCAGGAACCCCCCAAATTACAGAAAACCTACTTCTAATATCACTAGAAGGGACAACTTTAGCAGGGACAACAGAAATTTCCAAAGAAGGTCTCCCATAATTTGTTATAGATGTGGTGCTAATGACCATGTGGGAAATTACAAAGGGTGTCCTGCTTGGAACAAAATTTGTGTTAAATGCAAAAAGTCAGGCCATTTTACTAAAATGTGCAAATCCACACAGAAAGTAAATTTTTTATCACATGATGAGTATGATGACTGCGAACAACCTTCTGAAATTAACACGATGTTGTGTGTTGGTGATACCGAGTGCAAAGGTTTTCCTAGTGACATCATTCTTATTAATGGTGTAGAAATCTCCATGCTCATTGACTCTTGTGCTTGGTACACCATAATAGGCAAAGATGTTTTCGACAAGTTTTGGTCTCCAAAAGAACTGTCACCACCCGACATACATCCCGGTGGGTATACTGGGAAGAAGATAGGCCTTGAAGGTTTTATGTGGGCAGAGATCAGCTTCAAAGATAGAACTATCAAGGGGAAGGTTTACGTCTCCTCTAAAGGAGCATCTATCTTATGTTGGCCCCATCAGTTCGATCTAGGGATCAAGCTTGATCCCAATGCCTCCCCTCCTGTATATGTAGTTCCTCCTGAAAATGACTTTGTCTCCCAACTAAAAAGAGATTTTCCGTGCATTTTTAATGATAATTTGGGTGTGTTTGCTAATTTTAAACACCGCATTATCCTTAAAGAATCAGCTGTTCCTGTCCGACATAGGGTCAGAAATGTACCCTTGGCCTACCGTGATAAATTAAAGTTAATTTTATCTGACTTAGTTTCAAAAAAAATCATTGAACCGGTCGAGTCATCCCCTTGGGTTTCGCCCGTTGTTTTATCCCTGAAAAGCAACGGTGAGCTTCGTCTGTGTGTAGATCTCCGCAGCTTAAACAAGGAGATCTGGATCGACAGACATCCTTTACCCAACATACATGAGCTCATTTCCACTCTCTCTGGCGCCTGTGTTTTTTCCACACTTGATCTAACCAGCGCCTACCATCAGGTGATTTTACATGAGGACTCCAAATTTCTAACCACTTTTATTACACCTGAAGGTTTGTTTCAGTACCGTCGTATGCCCTTTGGTCTAGCTAGTGCAGCCTCCGTATTCCAACGCCTCATGAAGACACTTCTGGAAGGATGTGAGGGTGCAATTGCATTCCAGGACGACATTTTGGTACATGGAAAAGATTTTGAGGAGCATGATAAAAATTTGGCTAAAGTTTTAAAAAGTGTACAGGATTTTGGTCTCACTCTTAAACTGTCTAAATGCAAATTCAGACAAAGTCAGGTTGAATACTTAGGCCACGAGATTTCAGCGCTAGGAATTAAACCCAAACTCAATCACGTCAAGAGTATATCCGAAGCCCCTGCTCCTTTGAACAAAGACCAACTTGTTTCCTTCCTTGGTCTCACAGAATTTTATAGCAAATTCGTCAAAGATTATGCTTCCAAGGTCCACCCCCTCAGAATGTTGTTGAAGAAAGATGTGAAGTTTTTGTGGAATAACGATCAGCAACATGCTTTCGAATTACTTAAACAAGAAATCATCAGTGCTCCTTTCTTAAGACCTTTTGATTTAGGAAAAGAATGCATAGTGTGTGTGGATGCGAGCAATGTTGGCCTAGGTTCTGTCTTGATGCAAAAAGACAAGGGCGAAGAGTATGTTGTGTCATATGCTTCAAGAACCTTGCGAGGCGCTGAGTTCAATTACTCCACAATTGAAAAAGAGCTACTAGCTTGCACCTGGGCCTCTGAACATTTTAGGCAATTTCTCTGGGGAACCAGGTTCTGTTTAAGAACCGACCATAAACCCCTCATCAATATGCTGGCAGCTGGTGGTGGCAGGACCTTAACAGCGCGCTTAGCACGTCTTGCAGCCAAATTGCAAGAATTTCAATGTACTGTAGAATATGTCCCTGGACGGTTAAATGTGCACGCCGACTGCATGTCCAGGTTGCCCTTAGTAAATTCTATTTTTTCTGTTAGTTGGAACAATGAGTCTGATGTCGTTTCTAACATCGACGATGTCAACGATTGTGGTCCAACTGGCGTTTCGCCTAGCATATCTGAAATTGACTGGAGGGAAGCCATGGCGAATGATTCTGACCTTGCTTCCTTAACCAGGTACTTACAATATGGTTGGCCTCGTGAGCGGTACTTATCTGGAGACATTCTCTCCCTTTTTAAGGTAAATGACGAACTCATGTTTGATCAAGGTTTCGTGTTTCGTAGCGACAAAATTATTCCCCCCACTTCTTTGAGGGAAAGAATTATTTCCATGGCCCATGAAGGCCATATGGGCATGTCTGGCACAAAAAGGCGCATACGCGAGTTCTACTGGTGGCCTGGTGTTGACAGAATGGTTGACAAATGGGTTCGCTCATGTCCCCCTTGCGACAAAAGTGACAAAACCGTCAAACCCTTGTCTGTTACCACTACTCCCATTGAATTTGCCTCTTGCCCCTGGAAGAAATTGGGCATTGACATAATTGGACCCCTTAATTTGTCTTCCCAGCAAAATGTATTTGGCCTGGTCCTCATCGATTATTTTTCTAAGTGGCCAGAACTAAAAATTGTCGACAAGGTTGGTTCCACTCAAATCATCCAATTTCTTGATGAAGTTTTCTGCAGGGAAGGGATTCCCGCGGAGATAGTGTCGGACAATGGCCCACAATTTATAAGCAAAGAATTTCTGTCATTCATCCAGAGGTGCGGCATCGTGCACAAAAGGGTGTCGAATTATAACCCACAAGCTAACGGTCAAACGGAACGCTTTAACCGTGTCATTAAAGAGTCCATTCAACTGGCTGTTAAAAGCAACCTAGACTGGAAAAAAACCTTGCGTTCCACCTTACTGTCTTACCGCACTTCACCCAACTCTGTTACCGGGTTTTCACCTTTTGAATTGCTTAGAGGCAGGAAGCCTGGCTCCAAACTCTTGCCTTGGTGGATGAAAGTTAAATTACCGGTTGATCCCTCTGTAGACCCTGCTTGTGTCAAAGACAGAGTTTTGAAATATCAGGAAAAAATGAAAGCCAACTTTTTGTCTACCAAAAGCTCCGGTCAGAAGGTCAGGGTGGGTGATTTCGTCCGTGTGAAATTAGGCAGAGCTTTTGACCATAAGTGGAGTAAGTGGTCGGATCCTTGCAAGGTTGTTGAAGTATTTTCAAAGGCTGTGAGAGTTGAGGATGGGAAAATATGGAATTTCAGAAGGGTTTCTTTGTGTAAAGGTTCGAATCCTTCTAATGTGGAATCCTACTCTGTACCATCCTCTTATAATGATTTTACCACTGCTAAGACTTTGTGTGATCAAAATGATGCATCTTCTGCTCCCTTGTTTGACTCTTTTGGCTCTGAGAACCAGACTCTTGATCCTGTTGTTATTGTGCCTAATAACTGCAGTACATCCATTCCTGACAACGGTAACGTGATCACTGAACCATCTCTTAGCATTGGCAATGATCCTGTTAGTAGAAATGTTTCCATACCTTGTCCTGTGACTTCTAATGATGATAATTCCTCCCTTAGGAAAAGTGTTCGTGTAAAGCATACTCCTGTAAAGTTGCATGATTACTACCGTTAAGTTTTTTTTTTTCTTGTGTTTTTTTTTTGTTTTTTTTAGGGGGGAAGGTGTGTAGTATTCCATTCTGTGTACTTCCCTTCCCGTGCTCTATTTAGAATTGTTTTGGTTCTTACTGCCTGAGGATTCTTAGGGATCTTTGGGAGTGTAATGTTCTAGTGTGATCAGTTACAGCTGTGCATCTGTTCGTGGTGGTTGTGTAAGCTGTCTCTGTATAATAAACTGGATTTATCTTCAAGAAGCCTCTATCCATTTACTACACTATGCAGATGGCCACCATATATTTGTTTTTTTTTGCAGACTTTTATATAGCGCGAACTTGACCCGAACTGAAACAGGTATCAGAGCGCTTTACACAGCACCAGTTACGTTACATGAGGACACACATTCATTTTTGTTAGGCACAGGGAGATTAAGTGATTTGCCCAGAATCACATAATGTTTAGCGTCGTTACCAAGACTCGAAACCAGATCCCCAGGTCCGAGGTCGAGCGCCTTCGCCGTTAGGCCAACTCCTCTATACATTTAAAAGGTAAAAGAACCGTGCTAGTCTCTTGTGGGCATGTCTGCGTTGTGCTATGGGCGTGGGCTGGGGGCATGACTAACGCTGGGGGTGTGTGGTACGGCCATCACATCGTGGGCTGTGGGCATGTGCTGGGGTCGTGACAAATGCTGGGTGCGTGACAAATGCTGGGGGCGTGCGTCCGCCCTTCATGCCATGTGAGTCGTACATACAAGCGCCAATTACGTTGCTGCGCAGCTTCAAGGGGCACGCTAGGGGCGTGACACGCTGGGTGCGTGAGAAACGCTGGGGGGCGTGTGCTACGTTCCGCCCTTCATGCCATGTGGGTCGTACATTAATCAGAAGATCTTGTGCTGTGGCCGTGTGCAGGGGGCGTGACAAACGCGTTCACCTGGAGGCCTGGTAAGTAACGTTACTGCAGTCTCTCCTGCGCGCTGTTACTGAACGCTCTCATTCAACGAAATTACACGTGCCTGCTACCATCAACCAGGGCTCTAGCCGGGCTCAGGCGGCGGATCAGTACACTAAATACACGCGCCTGATAACATAAACCAGGGCTGCAGCTGGGCCTCAAGCGGGAGAACACGCGCCTGCTAACATCAAACAGGCCTGCATCTGGGCCTCAAGCGGGGGAACACGCAAATGAACGTGTCTGCGGGGACAATTACTACAGCCTCTCCTACTCGCTGTCACTCAACTCTCTCATTAAAAGGATTTACCCGTGGCTGATAACTCTCTCATTCAACGACATTACACGCACCTGCTAACATCAACCAGGGCTGTAGCTGGGCTCAGGCGGCGGACCACTACACCAATTACACGCGCCTGCTAACATCAACCAGGGCTGCAGCTGGGCCTTCTCCGTCCCTATTCTAATGAAACAAAAAATGTTGTCTACCGCGAGATTTTAATATAAATTGCCCTTGCCACATACACACATTATGCACATTCTATTTCATACCCGGACAACGTCGGGACGGGCTGCTAGTGTTGAATAAAGATGGGAAAAATGGTTGACACAAAGTTATGGATCTAAAAAGAGGTCCTTGCTACATCTTCCAGCTTTATTACCTTTAGATATCAATCGCCTGAAATCAGCAATAGTTTTTGGCTTTGGCTGCACTGAACAATTCAGACCAGATATTGTCATCACAATTTTTCTTAGCTTGTACTAATAATCTCTTATACTTATTCCTTTTCTCCCTTAAGGCAACAACATTTTTAGTTTTTGTAGCAGAAATAAGTTCTCTTTTTGCCTCTCGGCACTCTTTATTATACCAGGGATTATCAAAATTACTTGTTTCTATTTTCCCCCTTTTACATTCTTTCTGAATCCTACTCAAAATAGGTTTCAGTGCATCTACCAATGCACAGTGTATATTTATAATTGGGAACTCTGTAGCAGGCAGATCAACTTATGGAGAAATAATATCTATAAACATATAATAAATGTGCTTCATAGAGCCTCGTCATTTCCCTCTATAGATGGCCATTTTAAGGCTCTACGATCATTACTTAATAATGGTTTATTGACACTACAGTTAGTGTCTCCATTGTTCAAAGGAGTTAATTGAAATAAATGAGGCACTAGTGTCAAATATAAGGGATAATGATCACTCTCAGTTCTGACCTCAACAACCAAGTCATGTAAATTTGACCAGAGGCAGATAGATACCAATATATAGTCAATACTGCTCTTACAATTGCCCCTATTAAATGTGGCAGCATTCAGACTCTCAGAAGGTAGTGGGCCATTACAAGCTCTGAGTCCATGTCCTGTCACCAATCTTATCAGTTGTGCAACAGCAGCTGTACAGGGTACTACCGGGCTCCTTTCCAGTGGGGGGGGGGATATTATTTGCCATATCTTCCTCTTTGAAGATACTTTCAAATCCCACGACTGGTTAAAATTTACCATTAAAGGTCGCCCCCCATGATTACCATTGCCCTTGGGTCAATTGAACTTAAAAATTGGTCAAGCTATTCTACCGCAAAAAATTCCTTATTAACTGGACTCAGTCTGTTATAAATATTTATTATGTATAATTCAGATTGATCCTGTGTTAGAATCTTCACTCGAACTAGGTCCTGTGATGGAAAATCCAACTGAATTACATCGATACATAGGGTAATTCTTACCCAAATAACAAGAACTCCTGAGGGCCTACCTCTAACCGAGGGGATAGCATTGACACTATATGTTTTAAATCCAACTTTATGGGGAATTTCCAAAGCCCAGGTTTCTTGTAAAAGACATATTTCACTTTGTCCAATATGTTCCTGCCATTCAGCATCCCTTAAATTCCATTTCAGCCCCGCTATATTCCAAGATGTTAATCGTATTTCTAAGTGCCTTCCCTCCCTGATTTGCTGATTGAGTGCAATTCCCATCTGATTCCTTGTTCCCGAAACTTCAAGACTATTATTAACTGGATGAAAAGAACCCATTCCATTATTATGTGATGGCTGATTCACCTCAGCTATGTCCACACACTCGTCAGACAAGGGCACTAGTGATACATCTAAGATTTCGTGGGACATGGCTGAGTCCTGTTCCGTTATCAAACATAGCCAATCCTGGTCACCAATTCTCAGCCGAGGTCCTCCTACAGTCCTATTCAAAGTACTCAAGTCAGTATCTGCCTTAATCTTGACTGCAGTTAACAGCCCATCTTGAACATCAATTGGAAGATTAAATGCAGGAGCATGAGAATCATCGGAAAAGTATAATTCATGTTCTAATAGAGATAGTTGTCAGTCTTGAGCGTTTAAATTTGATAAAACCTGAAACCTATTAAACAAAGGAGTAGGGGCAGGACCCAAATGAAGGTTTGAAAAAAAAGCAAAGTGAGGGCACAGATACTAGTACTTTGGGTAAAGTTTACCTCACAAAAACGTTGTAAAAAACGGACCATCTGTGGCCTGCGAAAAGTGATCACAATGCAATCACCATCAATACTCTTAAGGGATTGGCCAACCCACCCAATTCTGCGGACCATTAAGATCTCTTTTATAGCAGAGGGGTGGAATCTTTTATATTTAGTTAACCAGTCCATGGGTTTGTTACGTAAATCAACCCACAACTCCCTCTGATCCTCCCTGAGGGCAGGGACACCAGCCAAAACTAAAACATAGGGACACGTAGCTGGAGGTTGACTCAACACATCGGTATTGGGCTTGAAATAATTATTCCTTTAACTGTCTACAGTATTATCAAAGTACTTGGTATGGTGCCTGGAACTAAGCATTCAGAATGGGTATTGTGTAAGCCCAAACATTTTGTTTTAGAACCCCGGGATACTTCATGTATTTTTCCTTTCATGGTGCTATGGCTCAACATAGGAGGTTTCTTAACTTTACCATCTAAACTTTGTGAGTTTGTAGCTGAATTAACATCTTCAGCTGTTTTCAAGTCCTCCCTCTCAATAACATCAGATTGTTGGATCATATTAATACCACTTAAATTATTTATAACAGTAGCCAGGTGATCCAATTTTCCCCATAAGAGGGTAAAAACATTTCCGATCAATTCTTGAATACAAGCTAGTGCAGTTCCAGTATCGAACCCAACAGTATCATGTCTTGGTAAAAGAAGAAAAGAAACCACATCAGTCTGTATACCAACAGAATTAGTCTTTGATACTCCATGGTCATTTGCACAATTAGCAGATGCCCCTTATATTCCTTGTTTTTTTAGCTCCAGCACCCCGATTTCGTTTTACTGATGGCTATCACCTTCTTTGCATCAGAAGATTTGGAAACCCATGTTCTCGTAGCTATACATGATGCTTCTGGGGCCGCAACTAAAGGTGAATCCAGAACCGGCTCAGGGGAAATCAATGGCACATTTGAAGGTGTTGCGGGCAAACACGTTTGTGCAGAATCTCCCAAATTGAAGTTAGAAATGCCCAATGATGAACGTCTCTGTAATTTGGATGGGTCTAAGGAAAGACGACGTTCCGCTATTTCAATCTCATGAGTCAATAATGACTCCGCCCTGACAATGAATGCATCCAGGGTACCAGCTACTCCTTTGCGCTTGGTCATGGTGTTCATGGTGTGACTTTGATAAAAAAAATTCGCACAAAACCTCACAATGCAACACAAATGCTATTTGTTTAAATTAAGAATTAAGAATATACAACAGTACCTGCACACTGCAAATTATATCAGTAGTGATATCCAAATGTCAGAAGGGGGGCACAGCCTCTTCCGGGCTATGATGGCGCAGATGGGCCCGTCCTTGGCCCGGGCTTTGCCCGTGCGCGTTCCGTGCCACGAAGTCAGCAGGCATTTTTTAAGCGCGTTGGTAGTGGTGTTGCGCTCCTCCCTCCTGGGAGAGTGCTGCATCTTGGGGCTTTGAGTAAAAAGACAGGCAGCAGTTAATTAATACTTAATTGTCCAGTGGTGACATGGTCCAGGTAAGCAATATGTGTCTATTGCAGACAGATAATATGAGAGCACAATGTCCTTAGCTCTTCTGCAATAGACCTAAATGTCCTCTTCACAAACAAACCTTGTTTGCTCACAATAGCCATAATACAGAATTGTTTCTTTCACTTTGCCTCTTCAATGGATGCCATTTTTCAGATGTGCTGTTCATCACTATAACAAGCTCCTCATCCATCTAATCCCAACGGAGCCTCCCCTCTACAGCCATTCCCTACCAACCCACTCATCTCCTCCTAAGAATCAGCCACCTATTCAACAGAAATCTGCTGCCAAAAAAAGCAAAAAGAACAACTGATGGACAGAATACAGAACAATGTCAGGATATGCCCAGATGTGGGTCCCTTGTTCACTTTGCCACTGGATTCAAGCTTGCCTTGCTGATGAGGGTTGTTAGCTCGAAACCGGTCCCAGGGTGTTTTTTTCCGGTCCAGGGAAGACATGGCTTGGCAGTTCGGGCTGGACTGTTCCCATGAGGCACAGGGTCAAGACTGATTTGCATATAGCAGTGCCTGAAGTGGGGTGGCAAAGTGAGCTAAAGAATGATGATGGATTCAACCCAGATCTGTGGCTGGGGGTAAGTGCTTGAAAAGTTTCAGCACTCCGTCCATCATCTCTTTGTGTTTGCCAAAAAAAGCAGTCACCAGTCTTTCTCCATCGCTGGAGTGTACTCATACTAAAAACAAGGACTCAGACTCAGTGTCAAACCAGGCAGCCCAAGCACGTGTCTTTATAAGCACAACACACTTCATAAACATTACATCAGAGTCGTCAGAGTTCTCCCGAAGTGGCTTCTCTCTGTTAAAGTATTACACAAATGGAAAAAGCTGCAGTCCAGAGCAGTGAGCAAACCAACGAGATGGACCTCTTGCCACTTCTTCAAAATCTCATTAGTCTTGTCAGAAAAGTCAGAAATCAAGGTCCTTTTATGCAAGATGAAGTTAAGGTCGCAGGTTCTTGAAGAAACATTTGTGTTCCCACTTCGCTGAAAATCTCAATGAACAGGCATAATCCATAGTATTGATATATTGTGACCCAACACAAATCCGGCATCTCAAGGTAATTAACCCCACAGTCAAAAGTGTATTGAGCTGGGCTCTAAAGTTAATCATTTCCTGCGAGCTGAAGTGACCAACATCGCCCTGGGATTCATGAATAGAAAGAAAATCGGTTTGTCCTCATACATTTTAGAGAAATCCCATTGAGAAATCTCAAGAAATGTTTGGAATTAGCGCTGATAACAAATTGCCTAATAATAGACATGCACATTCCAGGCCTGCAAATTACCGAGCAAACTGTTGCATTAAATGCGATTTTCCCCTTTTCAGCTTAAAGTGGAAGTAGCAATTTCAGTCCTCTGCACGAGTTTCCCATAATTTTTCATAAGTATAGTGGAAGGGTAACTTGTAAAATCATACTCTTTCTCCTTGAAGCTTTATCAATAATTAAGTTCAAACAGGCTTCTCTCCTTACAGTGATAAGACTTGATTAGATCTGAGAACAGGAAGTCTAAGAGTGTAATCACTGGCCACTTCTCTTGGAATTTGGCAGCTAGGAATGGACAGATAGAGCGAATCACAACACACCAGATGTGCCCAGCCCTTTCTATACATTGACACTAAACAACTGTGCACATTTGGGGGGAAACCTGTTTCTAGATCTATCTGAGGGATGGAACCTGATTTCCATAAGGCAAACCTAGAGAAGAGCTGGAGAGCTCTGAGGACAGACGTCAATGTCCCGCTGTGTTGAACTAATATTCTGCAATAGTTTGTATGCAGACAAAGAGGAACAGCTGCTAAAGTAGAATGGCCAGGCTGCGAAATTATGCAGGGAGTAAATCGGGTTTTATCAACAGCCACTGGCTGGTGTATTGGATAAAATGGAAACCAGCCATGAGTTCAGCAGAACACACCTGGACCCGCTAAGACTTAGGAATGGGGAACATCGTTTACAACGCAGTGTAATGCCTTTACAACGATGCCATTACAACGCAAGTCGCTACTAGGACTTGCGCTGGATGGCGCTGTTGTATAAGGAATATTTTAATTTTAGATTCCAACACCTTCCCTACTGTTACGTGGACTGGTGTTGGAATATAAAATTATAATATTCCACAATCCACGCCCTTCAACGCAAGTCGTTGTAATGACTTGCGTTGTAATGGCAGCGTTGTCATGTACCGCGATCTAAAAGATCGCGTTGTACTGACATACATCCCCCAGGAATAGGGAGATTACGTGTGACCAGCTGTGAATATCCCCTATATACCCTTTCCACTGTACTCAGGGACTTGAAGTGCACTGCATGTGTTAGCTGTCTGGCTTCCCAGGGTACAAAAGACTGATCAAGTTATCCATCCTATGTGGAGGAATAAGCTGTGCAGTTTTGAGTGGACTGCATTAGATCCTGTGGAAACCTTAGCTGGTGGAGAGAGACCCAGAACAGAGGAACCTTCCCTATAAGCCTAGGTGCCAAAGCCGAGACCAGGAGTAGCTTTTCCATCACCTGCAAGAAACTGTAAGTGTGAGGTTTTCTGACCTCTAGAATTCTGGTACAAAGGTTCATAGAAAGGCACATCCTCATAATCTATTGACTGTTGGTTAATTCCACTGTGAGTTTTTTGGATGAAATTCAAAACTGCCTCAGGGCTGCCGAAAACAATTAGGTTACCCAAAATAGTGTTCATTAGTTACCATCTCTTACCTGGCCCCGCTTGAGTTTTCTATGAACAAAAAATGTTTTACTTCGGACCGGAACAAAGAAGCAAAGTCACCCCCGTAGTGAAGAAAGCTTAGTGGATACAGAATCCAGTTTTATTACCTAAAGATTGAGGCCTCTCGACTGAAGGGCCATACAGGAGCACACACTCAAAGTATCTGCTGCATCTAAGTGTGTTGTAGTAATTCCAATCTCGCATCTGCCTAGATTGAGGTTGCATGTCATATAGAATGCATGCTTAGAATGGGGCTAAGCATTCTATGCGAGATGGTTGGCACGTGGATGGATGAGAGGAAACAATGTCCAGTTCGTGGCTTCACTGTAGTTAATAAACTGCATTGTTCTGCGCTTACTGTGTCATGTCTTGGTTATGAACCCATCATAAATATTGGCGATGAGTTGGGCTTCACTGTAGTTAATGAACTGCGTTGTTCTGCGCTTACTGTGTCATGTCTTGGTTATGAACCCATCATAAATATTGGCGATGAGTTGGGCTTCACTGTAGTTAATAAACTGCGTTGTTCTGCGCTTACTGTGTCATGTCTTGGTTATGAACCCATCATAAATATTGGCGATGAGTTGGGCTTCACTGTAGTTAATAAACTGCGTTGTTCTGCGCTTACTGTGTCACGTCTTGGTTATGAACCCATCATAAATATTGGCGATGAGTTGGGCAAGGTGACGGTAAGGGCGTGAAGCCCTGGCCATTTACTGCACTGTGGTGACAGTCTCCAACCATCATGAAATCAGCAGTTGGTTAAGGTCGGTTAATCGATGGTGAGACCATCCGTCAAGACTGCAGAGGATTGTTTTTACATTGAGACTGTTGAGGATTGTGGTGTAGCCAGACCGACTGCCATCTGGGTGGCTCCTAATTCTGCTGCCGCGTGTTGGGGGGGGGTTGCTGGCCGATGACGGATGACATGTTTATTGGGCGATGGGGATGGATGACTTGCTCATCTCCGCCACCCAGAAAAAGAGTGCCTCCCCGCCCCCTCGCCCCCCCCCCCCCTTCAGCAGACCATGCGGAAGGCAGTGAACCAGTTAATATTATTAGAAAGAAGAGGGGTGACAAATCAATTGATGAGTTCATTGCAAATATTAGGTTTGTAGCAGCATCTTGTGACTTTGGTAGCAGCATTGATACTTATCTTCGGGATCAACTAGTGTTAGGCTGTTTTATAAAAATAAAATCAGAGAAAGACTTCGCTCACATACAATTCCTAATTGTCTCAGTTGGTTTGATTAGCTAAAGGAGTCGAGAGGTCTATGATTTCTTTGAAAATGTTATATTCTGGTAGTAATAGAGATGAAATGTGGGAGCAGTGCGTCTCGATGTGAAGAAAGAGAAGAAAAAGGAAAGTGACCTTCGACATAGTTCTAAAACGTGCCACTGCTATCGTTTTGGCTCACATACACATTTTGCCAATGCAACCAATTGACCAGTTGTACATTTAAATGTTTTAAATGAGGCAAAGAAGGCCGTTTTGTGAAGTTGTGTAGAATGAAAGGTTGGTGGAATGATTGGAAGTGAGAAAAAGAATATGTGTCTCTATGATACAAATTGACGAGAAGAACACTTTGAGTGGATGTCAGGATAAGTTTAAGAATGTTATTCTCACAATCACCTCGGATGTTAAAGACACAATGAGGGGACCATTGTTCATTATTGGGATTGGTGCAACAAAGGTACCAGTAATGGCAGATTCTGGCTCCCACATTACTATTTTGGATTAGTCTACTTTCATGGAAAATTGGAATGATGTACAAGTGAGTGTGACATTTCACCCAAGGCGTTTGGGCAGTTTGAGATTAAAATATAAGGATGGTTTTAGAATGTCGTGTCATTTATGAGAAGGAAGATTGTCACTAAAGTATATGTTGCTGAAGATGGAAAGGTTGTCTTTGGCCAGATTGACAAAGCTAGACTTTTGATCATACTTAAACGTGGATCTCCTCTTTCAGTGCAATTGGAACTGGATTGGCTGGAGGAGTGTTTACATAGACCAATTTCATCAGCACTAAACTGTCTGTGATGAAAATTGACTTAGCTTGTGTAGAGCTATTGATTTGTTACTAAAAGTGTACAATACTGTCTTTAAAGAGGAGGTTGTATGTGTGAAGGGTTTTTTAAATGACATTCAGTTAAAGTACCTTCTGTTCACAACCTTAGAAATGTGCCTTTGAGTGTACACAAGGAGTTCAAGGTGTTGTTAGACAAGATGTTTGTGGAGATTATTGCTCCTGTGGAGTGCTTGGAATGTAGTTCTAGTATTGTGATTGCACGAAAGAAGAACATTGAGACTAGGTTGTGTGCTGATCTCTGCTCACCTAACAGTAACATCATTGTTGAGTACCATTCTCTTCCAAATATACAAGATATGTTACCACAAATAAGTGGTGCATGTATTTTCAGCACAATTGATTTGAAGGCTGCATATCACCAAATTAGGCTGACAGATAAATCACAACTGTTGACGACATTCATTACACCATATGGAGCTTTCAAATATTTAAGGTTACCGTTTGGTTTGGCATCAGCCGGCAACATTCTACAGAGACGTATGAATGGTTTATTTAAGGCTGTGGCTGGGGTGATGACGTATCAGGATTTGTTGAAAGTGATTGAGGAAGCACTTATTCCAAATGACACAGACAGCTTATGCTCATTTATTGGTCTGAGCAAGTAATATGCAAGTTTTGCTTGTGAGTAAAAAAAGATGCAATACATCCAGACTTGAACAAACGATTGTTAGGCCCACCAAACGGCTAAATCATGTTTTGTGCCCTGTGTTTAGAATTGCCTTATCCACAGGCTGAACACTTTAAAAATAAGGATTCAAAATAAACCTGCAAGAGCAGCCAATACAGGAGGATTGCAGGTAATCACTCCAATTAAGAAAAAAGACATGTAGTGTGAAAAACTAATGCAGAGTAGAATCAATACAAATAAAATATTCTGGATCTTTCTTTCCAGACTAAATCCGGTCTAAAGGCCCTGAGGAGAACCTCTAAGATGGGGCTCGAAACGCGTTGGCGTCCATTACTGCTGAGTTAACATAATCACTATAAATTGGTTCACTGCAGGGAGCAAGTCATAATCAATTGCCCTTGTTGTTTAATAATGTATACCCAGTAGCCACCAACGTTTCGATTTGATACACAAAAGTAGTATGGTATAATTAAATACGAGGTTGTTGTAGTCAAAAATGACTGGATTTAACCTTAATGTATTTCCATTTATGTTCTATGTGGACATTTAATGTATTTTCATTTATGTTGGATGTATATATTGTCCGTTTAGTACATGTAAATTACTGTGAAGGAGGTGTGTCCTATGGTTATACATGCTTTACAAATGAAAGGAAAAATTTAAAAAAAAGTTTTAAAAAAAAGCTAATAAATGCTCACAAACATTCGAATAAGCAAAAGATCCTAGTATGGTAAATTAAGTTCAGCACCTGAAAAGTAACAGTTGGGTTCTCTCCTTGTTACTTCATTATTCTGGCCCTACCCAACCGCCCTAGCACCAAAACCCCTGTGTCTTTGATGGAGCGAGATTTAGAAATACATTTATTTCTGCTTGCGAAGTTAATTTCCTATAATCAGATAATAATACTAATAAAGTGTGCAGTGAATATATTAATCAACGTAGTTTAAAATTGCAGTTCACTACACGTGGGTTACTAATATATGTGCTCATACATGTGCTTTATGTTGTAAATGCAATGTGTGTGTGTAATAAATAAACTAATTTTGTTTATTGTTTCTGTCAGTACTAAATGCGGCTGTTTTAATAATGGCATGCGCTTATTTTCTGTATGCCTATGTTTTGTTTTTTGGTTTTAAATGTTGCACGAATTTGTTTGCTGCTTCATTTGCGTCTGCTAGGTAACATAGATTAATGGGTAATAATTAGCAAAGGTGGGTGGGTAACAAAACACACTTTATTTCTTACATTAATTGATGTTTTGTGTTTGTTTATACATTAGTTTTGAGAATGGGCCTAAAAGAAGATGGCTGCCAGTACTGCAGCTTTCGAGACTTGACCAGAGCAGTTCTTTTATTCGTGTGCGGTACATTTCTGCTGAGCTGATAATTTCTATGCAGAAGAAAACCTGGTCATATCAAATGTGTTCCTTGGTGGCGTTGTCAAGGATGAGACGGATGTGGTTCTGCCAAGTTCAGGAAGCAAAAGTTTCCTCCGTCAAAAGTATCCTTTTGAGGAAGCAAAAAGGATGGTGAGACTAAGAACAATAAGGGCAAAGATGAAGCCCCGGACTTGGTCATGAGCGTGTGACCTCATTGTGGACTGTTGTGGCTTGTCCAATGAAATAACTGGATTAATAGAAAAAACATACGCTTCTGTTACTTTAGTTAGTTAGAAAGGTATAAAAACTGTCCCCCTGGGAGGGAGAGCGTGCTTGCTGCTCGTCTTCTCCTGTGACGGTGACGTGCTGATGAACTTTCCTGAAATACGTAAGCATTAATAGGGCAAATGACTTTAACTTTATTCTTTAGGTGAAGTGAGGTTTAGACAGGGATGTTAGGGTTTAGGTAATTGAAAACTGTTTATTCATTCTTGAAATATGCTAACTGATCTTGCTTCTGACTGTCAATATTTTTGCCAATCCTCTAAAATGATGATGCTTGAATAAAAAGATTCTTTTAAAATGCACTTTCTTTGAATAATAGTTAATAAATAAGATTTTTAAAATACAAGCTGGCCTTGTTATTTTATGAGTCTAGGTTACCATTAGCAGATTCATTCGCCTAAGTGGCTTAATTAAGTGCAAAAATGTATATAACCATGATGGGAACATTATACTGCAGTTGTATATAGATTGTGTATATAATTTGTGAATAGGTTTATTAATTAAGCCACATGATTCAGTTGCTCAAAATATGTCATATCAGTTTATGGGCCTTGTGAATGACTTATGATTAATGGTGAGTATTGTGGAGTTGGGTAGTGTTGCTTATGGCATATTTCCTATAGGGGCGCTGGATCAATTTCCTGGTAGCAGAGTTATGGTTGCTATGGTAACCGACGTGCTACATGGTAGTTACATAGGATCAATGTCTAACATATGTTGAGTTCTGTTCAGTTGTTATATGTAGTCGAAAGGTTTTTCCCTGCAGTGTGGAAATTCCTGGTTGAGCCGGCATATGAGTGGTGTAACAAGGTGAAGTTGCACAGTGCATTTGTTCTGTTTCATAAATAGTGGTATTGTTATCACTAGTGTTGTGGACGTACAACACAAGTTTAGGGATTTCAGGTATGTTTGGCAAAATGTATAGTGAGGATTGTCTATGAAATCGTAACTTTGAGTATAGGGACAAAGAGCCCGTTTTAAAACTCATTGCGAAAAGAGTAGTAGAATTAACCCGAGCTTGTGTGAAGTGTAAGGTAGCGTGGTTTATCTTACTGCCAATTGTGGATTTCTATGGCTGGTTAAAGTCCTGCCAGGATTTCATGTATGTATGGTTAGGGAAACTTTCCGTTTGAAAGTGTGTAAATGGTTTTGTAATTTCGTTCGAGTCGAACTTTGAATTGCTACTTTATGTGCATTGAGACGGAAACGAGTTCGAATATTACCTGTTAGAGGGGTAGAGTAGTCTTACTTTATCAGCGAATGCATATTCTGTGAGAGTAGCATCGTCTACTCCACGCGAAAAGAATACTTGAATGGTGGTATAAACTATCACTTTATTTAGCGAAACGGACAAATGGTTTGTTTATTTGTCGTTATTAACTGAAATCCATTGAGAAAATGTTCTTTAAAATGGCGCTGTGAAATGTTTTTGTGAAGGAGGGGTGAGCGCTGGGAGTGAGAGGTGAGGAGCTGCAGCGGCTGTGTACGTCACAGGGTTCGCGCTGTGATTGGCTAACATACGTCACAGCTAGCGTACTGATTGGCTCACGTGACTCTGATGAGCTGTTAGCTGATTGGCTTTCCCGGAAAGCAGCAATTCTATTGGTTAAGCAAGGTGGTGATGTGGCTTAACCTGATTGGCTTGTTGGTGTGTTTCGCGCACGGATTGGTTGGTTTCGCTGAACATTTAGGAAACATTTAAGATCATTTTAAATCGAACAGATTTGATTAAAACATGAGTTATTATTATAAAAAAGAGGAGAAAAAGCTTACATTGCTTCAAAAATTCAAAATTTTTATTTCACCTGACAAGAAAATAGAAACACGAGGTGGAAAATTACTTCACAAGTATAAAACACCCGTAGCCTATATGGAAGGTGAATATGGTTATCATACTTGCCTTTGGTTTGATGCTTGGATGCAGTACACTAAAGATGATGGTGTTTTGGCTTGGCCGGAAGATGGTTCATTTAATATGAGGATTTTGAAAAATTTAAGAGAAAAAATGACAGCTCTTGTCCCGAAGCCTAGACCAACACAATTTGAGGCTTTAGTTGAATGGGAGGATGAGATGTTTCAACTTCAGCGGGAAGCAAGTGGTATAATGAGACCTCAGAAATCATCAAATTTTAAACATGAAACCCATGAGGATAGAATGCGTAGGTGGAGACAGGCAGATATGTGTGATGGTCTCTATACAGTAATGGAAATGATTACAGAAGTACCAGGTCAAAAGAATTCCCAAAAGAAAAATAATACTGTTGTAGAAAGTAAATTAGAAGATCCAGTTTTAGAAGAAATGTATTTGACTAATAAAAAACAGACTCCTTTAAAGCCAGCTTGCTCATGGTCTACTCCAATGGTTTCTACAGGAACCACACCAAGTGCACCTCCATTAAATGAGGGTTCACCCAGATTGAACCCGAAAAATTCTGAATCTTTTGAAACTCCTGAAAGGTTAGAAACAAGAACAAATTCTAGCGGTTATGATGAAAGCAGAAATTTTCCTGAAACACTCATGGGAAGAGAAGTTCCTAGAATTTCAATGGGAGGTGATAGAAATGGGGAAGTTGCAAATCTTTCAGAATATTTACGATCAAAGGAAGAATTAATTCGGCAATTAACTAAAGGCATGGAAGCAGTGACGGTTCCAGTAACGATTGGACCTGTTCAGCCTGTTTTTGATCAAGGGGAAATTAGGCAACCGGGTTTGACAGTTCCATTAAATGCAGAAATTCAGAAAGTGGCTGAAAAATTTTACTCAGAATTAACTGAAATACATCGAGAAAAAATACTGATGCCTGATTTAAGTTTCAATCCAGGCTCATTATGTAGAACACCAATGGGTGCTGAGTCAGATACTGAATCTCCAGAAAAGAGTTTAGAGAAAACAGATCCTATTTCAAAAGTTGATGTTGCAAGACTTAAAGCAGATTCAGAGGAATTAATAATTGGCACAATTGGTCCTGACAGTTTGAAGCATTATCAGGATGATGAACTGCTGTTTATTTGCAGAAGTATTCAATGGAAAACAAAGAATACATATGATCAATTAGAAGAATTGGCTGCAGAATTAGAGATTGATCTGAACAAACAGAAAAATCTTACCAAACATTACAGACTAGAATTTACTGAAAAGGATATTGGGAATTTCAATGCAATGGGAAGAATCATGCATATAAAGGATTTGATTGTGTACATCAAAAAATTAGGTGACTTGAGTAAGTGGAGGGTGAAGTGGACCAAGAAGAAGGAGGAAGAAAGGAGAGAAAAATTGTCTAATCAGTACCCAATGAGAGAGATAGCAGGTGGTGGTTATGTCCATGTTCCCTGGTCTAGGCAGGACATTCTGTTATTCACAAATGATTTCCCTCGACTGAGAGAGAAGCCTGTGGAATGGTATCGACAGGTGGACAGATTCATTAAGGTATCAAAAGTTCTGTGGGTTGATCTTGATGGTTTCTTTGACATTGTTGTCCCGTCAGATCTCTGGACAGAATGTAAAATTGCTGTGAGTTGGCCTAAAGTTGAACCAGCTCGAGATAAAGAGACAGGTGCTCCGTCGTCAACTGTTATGGAACTGTATGACAAAGTAATTTTGTGGTTAAAAGAGAAAATTGCCCCAAAAGAAGTAGATTGCGTAAAAATAGACAGAACAAATCAGGAGCCAAAAGAGTCAGTTCACTCATTCTATGAAAGATTATTGTTGGTTTTCAAACAGTACAGTGGCTATGAGAAAATAAGTGAAAAGGACATGAGCCACTTCATTTGCAGATTTGTTTATGGCTTGAGACCTGAAATTGGTGAAATGATCAGGAATGTAATTGTCGGATGGCAAACACTCTCAGTTGATGACATACTTAGAAAGGCAAAATACTGCAGTGATGAGATAGATGCCAAAAAGAAGAGATTAAAAGAGAAAGCAATGTGGGCACAGGTGAAAGTAGCAGAACAACAGATTGCAAGCCTGGAGAATAAAAATGTATATTTCAATCAGAATCAGGATCAAGAAAAATTTAAGGGAAATTATAACAAACCGAAATGTAATATTAACATTGAAGAGATGAAGCAAAAATTGCCCTGTTTTAATTGTGGGGAAATTGGACACTGGAAGCGCGAGTGTAAAAATCCGCCCAGAAATTCAAAAATGCATCATTAAATCCACAGATGCAGAATGATGTAAATCTGCAGCAACAGATACAACAGCAGTTAAACGAGTTGAGTCTTCAGCAACAGCTACAGCGACAGTTAGCGAATCAGCAGAGTCAAATTCCACAGCCTCCTCTCCCAAACAGTAGAGGTGTTCAAAGATTTAATTCGGAGACAGGATTCAGCGGAGCTGATCAGGTAATAAGAACGCAAAGAGCAAATGTGCCAAATTTGTCTGGACAATTTTTGATGACAGAAATTCAAGGAAGTGATTCAGAGGACTACTTGTGACGGTGCCCGAGAGAGGGGGAAGAGTGTGTGATTGGAGCCACTCTTGAGGTTGACCAGTCTGGTCTATTTATTAATGGCAAAGTGAATGATGTAGATATCACTTTTTTTGTGGACACTGGTGCTACCCGTTCTACTGTTAGATCAGTGGGAATAGAAAACCTCCCTCTCTCTGGGGATTCCATCCAAGTAGTTGGTGTAGCAAATCAGCAGATTAAAACAAGTCTAACAGAGCCTGTTGATATTGAAATTGGCAAGTTCAAAGATAAACACAGATTTGTAGTTTGTGTCAGCAGTCCTGTGAATCTGTTAGGGAGAGACATCCTCTGTAAAATGAACTGCAACATTTATTGCTCACCGGAAGGTATTGAGTTGCAGACATTTGAAGAGGATGGACTTTATAAATTGACAATATTAATGATTGAAGCAGAAAAAACAAAATTAATTCCTGTATTTGATAAAGAAAATTTGCCTGAAGAATTGAAAAAGACAGTCAAGAGTGACATTTGGGATTTAACACTGGAAATGAAATGGGTCTGATGAAACATGTTGATCCAGTCAAAATTACAATGAAGCAGGGAATAGATTTTCCAAACATTCCTCAGTACAAGATGAAAGCAGAAACAATTGGAGGTGTAATTCCTGTGATTGAAAAATTCATAAAACAAGGTGTTTTAAAAGAGATTGAGAGTAGCCCTTGTAATTCACCGATCATGGGGATCAAAAGCCAAATGGAACGTACAGAATTGTTCAAGACCTGAGAAAAGTTAACCAGATAGTTGTTTCATGTTGCCCAGTTGTTCCAAATCCAGCAGTGATTCTTTACCAAATTCCGCATGATGCAGAATGGTATACTGTCATTGACCTTCGCAATGCGTTCTTTACTGTTCCTTTGCATCCAGAGAGCCAGGAAATCTTTGCGTTCAGGTTCCAAGGTCGCACACTAGCATGGTGTCGTATTCCTCAGGGGTATACAGAGAGTCCTTCTATCTTTAATGAATTGTTAAAGAAATCATTGACCTAGATTTACCTGGAAGGTCAACATTGGTCCAGTACATTGACGACTTACTTGTTGCAGCAAAAACACGGGATAACTGTGTCACAGATACAATTACTCTTTTGAATCATTTGGCAGATGAGGGACATAAAGTGTCACCTGCAAAATTACAGTTTTGCAAACAAGAAGTAAAATATCTTGGTCACAGAATTGCAAAAGGAATTAGACAAGTGACAATTGAAAGAATTAAAATGATACAGGGAATGCAACCTCCAAAAACTCAAAGACAGGTCAGAATGTTTTTAGGAATGGTTGGTTATTGTCATCAGTGGATTAGTGGATTTTAGGTAATTGCGAAACCACTACAGAGATTAACAAAGTCAGATATAAAAGACCCAATTGTTCTTACTGAATCTGAAATGGAAGCTTTTGAAAAATTAAAAAGAAGTTTGTGCGAAGCTCCAGCTTTGGGCATGCCAGACTACGAAAAAGATTTTGAGCTGTACTGCAGTGAGAGAGAAGGGTGTGCATTGTCTGTGTTAATACAGAGACATGGGAAATTGAGAAAACCAATTGCATACTTTTCAGCAGTGCTTGATCCGGTTGCAAAAGCATTACCAGGCTGCTTAAAAGCAGTAGCTGCAACCAGTGTGAGTCTTGAGCAAAGCGAAGGAATTATAATGGGGTTTCCTGTAAAAGTCTATGTTCCCCATTCAGTTGAAATTCTTCTCACTAGAAGTAAAACGCAGCACTTGACAAGTAACAGACTGACAAAATATGAGAAAATTATTCTGGGATCAGATAATGTCTCGATAGCAAGATGTGTGAACTTAAATCCTTCCACATTATTGCCTGATGGTACTGTTATAGAAATCAGGAATGAAAATGATGTTGATCATGAGTGCTTGGATGTTTTGGAATATTGCACCAAGCCAAGGCAGGACATTAAAGATGTTCCCCTGCCTGAATCAGACTATGTTTACTTTGTTGATGGTTCTTGTTTGAGAGAAGAAGAATGGTTTTTGAGAGCAGCATACTCTGTCTGCACACTTGCTGATGTTGTGGTAGCATCATGTCTTGAAGGAATTCGTTCAGCTCAAGTAGCGGAATTGATTGCTTTAATTCGTGCATGTGAGAGAGCAATAAATTTGAGAATTACCATAATAACTGATAGTCAGTATGGGTACGGAGTTGTGCATGATCATGGACAGCTCTGGTCTCAAAGAGGCTATTTAACATCTGCAGGTTCACCTATCAGAAATGCAAAATTAATTAAAAGATTAATTGATGGCATTCAATTACCAGAAAAGATTGCTGTTGTGAAATGTGCAGCACATACATTGGAAATGATTTCATTACCAAAGGAAATGCCTATGCAGACGAGATTGCGAAGTATTGCGCAAGAAACAATTTTGCAATTAATCGGGAAAAGAACGATGAACATGCTTCGAGTTCACTAATGTTCACATCAGTAGTTGAAACATGGCAGGAATTCAGAGATTTACAGGATGAAGCTGATGATGAAGAGAAAAACACATGGTTGAGAGCAGAATGTAGACAGTGAGATGAGGATGGAATTTGGACATACAAAGATGGCAGAGTAGTTTTACCAAACTGCATGATTGCTGATATGGCCAGGATGTATCATGGACTGGGACACATTGGAAGAGATTCTATGGTTAGGCTTTTTAGAGGAACTTGGTTTAATACAAAGTTCAGGACGATTGCAGAGTCTCTTTGTCAGAGGTGTTTGACTTGCCAGCAAATGAACCCAATCAGGAAAACGGTTGTGGGAATGGGAACCATAGGTCGGGAGGGTGGTCCTTTCACAAGACTACATATGGATTTCATTGAAACACCGCAACATAATAAATTGCGTTAAGTTTTGGTGTTTGTCTGTTTGTTTTCAAGATGGGTTGAAGCGTTTCCCACACATCAAGGTGATGCAATAACTGTTGCAAAATTACTTTTGAGGGAGATTATACCTAGGTACGGTTTCCCAGTGACTGTGGAGAGTGATCGTGGAGGGCATTTTGAAAACAGACTGTTGCAATTGATTTGTGAGGCCTTACATATTGAGCAGAAGTAGCATTGTGCATACAGACCAGAGGCATCTGGAGTTGTTGAGCAAATAAATGGGACAATTAAGAACAGAATTGCAAAAATTTGTCTAGCTACAGGCATGAAGTGGACAGATGCTCTTCCACTTGTTCTGATGACTTTAAGAAGTACACCTGATAAAAAAGACAGGTTTGAGCCCGCATGATATTCTTATGGGCAGAGTCATGAGACAGGCTTTCATACCAGTGGGATCGAACAGAATTGATTAAAACATGAGTTATTATTATAAAAAAGAGGAGAAAAAGCTTACATTGCTTCAAAAATTCTAAATTTTTATTTCACCTGACAAGAAAATAGAAACACGAGGTGGAAAATTACTTCACAAGTATAAAACACCCGCAGCCTATATGGAAGGTGAATATGGTTATCATACTTGCCTTTGGTTTGATGCTTGGATGCAGTACACTAAAGATGATGGTGTTTTGGCTTGGCCGGAAGATGGTTCATTTAATATGAGATTTTTTAAAAATTTAAGAGAAAAAATGACAGCTCTTGTCCCGAAGCCTAGACCAACACAATTTGAGGCTTTAGTTGAATGGGAGGATGAGATGTTTCAACTTCAGCAGGAAGCAAGAGGTATAATGAGACCTTCGAAATCATTAAATTTTAAAAATGAAACCCATGAGGATAGAATGCGTAGGTGGAGACAGGCAGATATGTGTGATGGTCTCTATACAGTAATGGAAATGATTACAGAAGTACCAGGTCAAAAGAATTCCCAAAAGAAAAATAATACTGTTGTAGAAAGTGAATTAGAAGATCCAGTTTTAGAAGAAATGTATTTGACTAATAAAAAACAGACTCCTTTAAAGCCAGCTTGCTCATGGTCTACTCCAATGGTTTCTACAGGAACCACACCAAGTGCACCTCCATTAAATGAGGGTTCACCCAGATTGTACCCGAATAATTCTAAATCTTTTGAAACTCCTGAAAGGTTAGAAACAAGAACAAATTCTAGCGGTTATGATGAAAGCAGAAATTTTCCTGAAACACTCATGGGAAGAGAAGTTCCTAGAAATTCAATGGGAGCTGATAGAAATGGGGAAGTTGCAAATCTTTCAGAATATTTACGATCAAAGGAAGAATTAATTCGGCAATTAACTAAAGGCATGGAAGCAGTTACGGTTCCAGTAACGATTGGACCTGTTCAGCCTGTTTTTGATCAAGGGGAAATTAGGCAACCGGGTTTGACAGTTCCATTAAATGCAGAAATGTAGAAAGTGGCTGAAAAATTTTACTCAGAATTAACTGAAATACATCGAGAAAAAACAATGATGCCTGATTTAAGTTTCAATCCAGGTTCATTATGTAGAACACCAATGGGTGCTGAGTCAGATACTGAATCTCCAGAAAAGAGTTTAGAGAAAACAGATCCTATTTCAAAAGTTGATGTTGCAAGACTTAAAGCACATTCAGAGGAATTAATAATTGGCACAATTGGTCCTGACAGTTTGAAGCATTATCAGGATGATGAACTGCTGTTTATTTGCAGAAGTATTCAATGGAAAACAAAGAATACATATGATCAATTAGAAGAATTGGCTGCAGAATTAGAGATTGATCTGAACAAACAGAAAAATCTTACCAAACATTACAGACTAGAATTTACTGAAAAGGATATTGGGAATTTCAATGCAATGGGAAGAATCATGCATATAAAGGATTTGATTGTGTACATCAAAAAATTAGGTGACTTGAGTAAGTGGAGGGTGAAGTGGACCAAGAAGAAGGAGGAAGAAAGGAGAGAAAATGTGTCTATTCAGTACCCAATGAGAGAGATAGCAGGTGGTGGTTATGTCCATGTTCCCTGGTCTAGACAGGACATTCTATTATTCAGAAACGATTTCCCTCGGCTGAGAGAGAAGCCTGTGGAATGGTATCGACAGGTGGACAGATTCATTAAGGTATCAAAAGTTCTGTGGGTTGATCTTGATGGTTTCTTTGACATTGTTGTCCCGTCAGATCTCTGGACAGAATGTAAAATTGCTGTGAGTTGGCCTAAAGTTGAACCAGCTCGAGATAAAGAGACAGGTGCTCCGTCGTCAACTGTTATGGAACTGTATGACAAAGTAATTTTGTGGTTAAAAGAGAAAATTGCCCCAAAAGAAGTAGATTGGGTAAAAATAGACAGAACAAATCAGGAGCCAAAAGAGTCAGTTCACTCATTCTATGAAAGATTATTGTTGGTTTTCAAACAGTACAGTGGCTATGAGAAATTAAGTGAAAAGGACATGAGCCACTTCATTTACAGATTTGTTTATGGCGTAAGACCTGAAATTGGTGAAATGATCAGGAATGGAATTGCCGGATGGCAAGCACTCTCAGTTGATGACATACTTAGAAAGGCAAAATACTGCAGTGATGAGATAGATGCCAAACAGAAGAGATTAAAAGAGAAAGCAATGTGGGCACAGGTGAAAGTAGCAGAACAACAGATTGCAAGTCTGGATAATAAAAATGTAAATTTCAATCAGAATCAGGATCAAGGAAAATTTAAGGGAAATTATAACAAACCGCAATTTAATATTAACATTGAAGAGATGAAGCAAAAATTGCCCTGTTTTCATTGTGGGGAAATTGGACACTGGAAGCGCAAGTGTAAAAATCCGCCCAGAAATTCAAAAATGCATCATTAAATCCACAGATGCAGAATGATGTAAATCTGCAGCAACAGCTACAACAGCAGTTAAACGAGTTGAGTCTTCAGCAACAGCTACAGCGACAGTTTGCGAATCAGCAGAGTCAAATTCCACAGCCTCCTCTCCCAAACAGTAGAGGTGTTCAAAGATTTAATTCGGAGACAGGATTCAGCGGAGCTGATCAGGTAATAAGAACGCAAAGAGCAAATGTGCCAAATTTGTCTGGACAATTTTTGATGACAGAAAATCAAGGAAGTGATTCAGAGGACTACTTGTGACGGTGCCCGAGAGAGGGGGAAGAGTGTGTGATTGGAGCCACTCTTGAGGTTGACCAGTCTGGTCCATTTATTAATGGCAAAGTGAATGATGTAGATATCACTTTTCTTGTGGACACTGGTGCTACCCGTTCTACTGTTAGATCAGTGGAAATAGAAAACCTCCCTCTCTCTGGGGATTCCATCCAAGTAGTTGGTGTAGCAAATCAGCAGATTAAAACAAGTCTAACAGAGCCTGTTGATATTGAAATTGGAAAGTTCAAAGATAAACACAGATTTGTAGTTTGTGACAGCAGTCCTGTGAATCTGTTAGGGAGAGACATCCTGTGTAAAATGAACTGCTAAATGTATTGCTCACCGGAAGGTTTTGAGTTGCAGACATTTGAAGAGGATGGACTTTATAAATTGACAATGTTAATGGTTGAAGCAGAAAAAACAAAACTATTTCCTGTATTTGATAAAGGAAATTTGCCTGAAGAATTGAAAAAGACAGTCAAGAGTGACATTTGGGATTTAACTGGAAATGAAATGGGTCTGATGAAACATGTTGATCCAGTCAAAATTACAGTGAAGCAGGGAATAGATTTTCCAAACATTCCTCAGTACAAGATGAAAGCAGAAACAATTGGAGGTGTAATTCCTGTGATTGAAAAATTCATAAAGCAAGGTGTTTTAAAAGAGATTGAGAGTAGCCCTTGTAATTCACCGATCATGGGGATCAAAAAGCCAAATGGAACGTACAGAATTGTTCAAGACCTGAGAAAAGTTAACCAGATAGTTGTTTCATGTTGCCCAGTTGTTCCAAATCCAGCAGTGATTCTTTACCAAATTCCGCATGACGCAGAATGGTATACTGTCATTGACCTTCGCAATACGTTCTTTACTGTTCCTTTGCATCCAGAGAGCCAGGAAATCTTTGCGTTCAGGTTCCAAGGTCGCACACTAGCATGGTGTCGTATTCCTCAGGGGTATACAGAGAGTCCTTCTATCTTTAATGAATTGTTAAAGAAATCATTGACCTAGATTTACCTGGAAGGTCAACATTGGTCCAGTACATTGACGACTTACTTGTTGCAGCAAAAACACGGGATAACTGTGTCACAGATACAATTACTCTTTTGAATCATTTGGCAGATGAGGGACATAAAGTGTCACCTGCAAAATTACAGTTTTGCAAACAAGAAGTAAAATATCTTGGTCACAGAATTGCAAAAGGAATTAGACAAGTGACAATTGAAAGAATTAAAATGATACAGGGAATGCAACCTCCAAAAACTCAAAGACAGGTCAGAATGTTTTTAGGAATGGTTGGTTATTGTCGTCAGTAGATTAGTGGATTTTCGGTAATTGCGAAACCACTACAGAGATTAACAAAGTCAGATATAAAAGACCCAATTGTTCTTACTGAATCTGAAATGGAAGCTTTTGAAAAATTAAAAAGAAGTTTGTGCGAAGCTCCAGCTTTGGGCATGCCAGACTATGAAAAAGGTTTTGAGCTGTACTACAGTGAGAGAGAAGGGTGTGCATTGTCTGTAATAATACAGAGACATGGGAAATTGAGAAAACAAATTGCATACTTTTCAGCAGTGCTTGATCCGGTTGCAAAAGCATTACCAGGCTGCTTAAAAGCAGTAGCTGCAACCAGTGCGAGTCTTGATCAAAGTGAAGGAATTATAATGGGGTTTCCTGTAAAAGTCTATGTTCCCCATTCAGTTGAAATTTTTCTCACTAGAAGTAAAACGCAGCACTTGACAAGTAACAGACTGACAAAATATGAGAAAATTATTCTGGGATCAGATAATGTCTCGATAGCAAGATGTGTGAACTTAAATCCTTCCACATTATTGCCTGATGGTACTGTTACAGAAATCAGGAATGAAAATGATGTTGATCATGAGTGCTTGGATGTTTTGGAATATTGCACCAAGCCAAGGCAGGACATTAAAGATGTTCCCCTGCCTGAATCAGACAATGTTTACTTTGTTGATGGTTCTTGTTTGAGAAAAGAAGAAGGGTTTTTGAGAGCAGCATACTCTGTCTGCACAGTTGCTGATGTTGTGGAAGCATCATGTCTTGAAGGAATTCGTTCAGCTCAAGTAGCGGAATTGATTGCTTTAATTCGTGCATGTGAGAGAGCAATACATTTGAGAATTACCATAATAACTGATAGTCAGTATGGGTACGGAGTTGTGCATGATCATGGACAGCTCTGGTCTCAAAGAGGCTATTTAACATCCGCAGGTTCACCTATCAGAAATGCAAAATTAATTAAAAGATTAATTGATGGCATTCAATTATCAGAAAAGATTGCTATTGTGAAATGTGCAGCACATACAAAGGGAAATGATTTCATTACCAAAGGAAATGCCTATGCAGACGAGATTGCGAAGTATTGCGCAAGAAACAATTTTGCAATTAATCGGGAAAAGAACGATGAACATGCTTTGAGTTCACTAATGTTAACATCAGTAGTTGAAACATGGCAGGAATTCAGAGATTTACAGGATGAAGCTGATGATGAAGAGAAAAACACATGGTTGAGAGATAATAAATTGCGTTAAGTTTTGGTGTTTGTCTGTTTGTTTTCAAGATGGGTTGAAGCGTTTCCCACACATCAAGGTGATGCAATAACTGTTGCAAAATTACTTTTGAGGGAGATTATACCTAGGTACGGTTTCCCAGTGACTGTGGAGAGTGATCGTGGAGGGCATTTTGAAAACAGACTGTTGCAATTGATTTGTGAGGCCTTACATATTGAGCAGAAGTTGCATTGTGCATACAGACCAGAGGCATCTGGAGTTGTTGAGCAAATAAATGGGACAATTAAGAACAGAATTGCAAAAATGTGTCTAGCTACAGGCATGAAGTGGACAGATGCTCTTCCACTTGTTCTGATGACTTTAAGAAGTACACCTGATAAAAAGACAGGTTTGAGCCCGCATGATATTCTTATGGGCAGAGTCATGAGACAGGCTTTCATACCAGTGGGAAAATTGATGGCTATTAATGATAGCGTCATTTTAGAGTATTGTAGGAATCTATCTGACGTCGTGACTTCTGTGTCCAATCAGGTGGGAACTGAAGTGCAGTCAAGAGAAAAAGAACAAGCAGATGATGTGGTGCCTGGTGACTGGATGAGAACAAAAATTAATCGAAGAAGAAATTGTCTTGTACCTAGGTGGCAGAAACCAAGACAAGTCATTCTTGTTACAACAAATGCAGTAAAGTGCAGGGGTGTGAAAAGGTGGATCCATCCAAGCCATACTATTCGTGTACCTACACCTGAAAATTCTGATGAAGAAAGTGACACCACAGCAGATTCAGATTCGGAAGAAGAACCTGAAAGAAATCCAGATCCTGAAGATCGACAGGCAGGTCGACATCTGGAAAATGCAACTGTGAATGGAGAATTGAGTGAAAATGATTTGAATATCATAGTTGTTGACTCCGAAAATGATGGAAATCTGCTAGAAAAAGAAGCAGAAAAGGAATCTGATCAGGTTGTGAATAAAGACCAAGAGATTATTGAAAAGCAGAGAAGAAGCTCTGAATGCAGGAACAAGAAATCTGAAACTGGGAAGGTGAAGGTAATAGAAGAAGAAGAAGAAGACAAATTGCCAAGTACCAGTTACAAGGATTATGTTCCTAACGGAGTGAGGCTGCCGAGTAAAGAAGTACCTGAGTCTAGAATTGAAATATCTGACAGTGAAACTGATGAAAGTGATGAAGATTCTCAAATAAGAAAATTCAGAAAAAGAGCTTGGAGAACAGAATTTAATGTGACTGAGCCAAAGAAGAAATTACGAAGAAAAGGTGATAATTGGCCACGTGAAAATGAAGGTCTGAAATTCAAATTAGTAAAGAAATCAAAAGAGCAGGTAAACGAAATTTCTAGTCAAAAGGATCCTGAGAGGAAAAGTGAGGCAGAAAAGAAAATAGAAGTTATTAGTAGAAAACAAAAAGAGTTCTAAAGCCAAATCAAAAGTATAAGTCTCCAGAGTGGACTTATATAATTATACCACCTGTAGTTGAGGTGAACAGTAGTAGTCAGGAAGAGATTGAAGACAATAGTGACAATGATTGAGGCATTTTTCTGTTTAAATTTAGGGTTTTTGTTTTTGGCATAAGGCTGAAGAAATTGTGTTAGGTGACACAAGGTCGAAGAAATTGTGTTAGCTGGAAAACAATTGTGACGCAAGGTCGAAGAAAAGCTGGTAGAAGGTTGGGGTTTTTAAAAAAAAAATTTGAAAAAGGGGATGTTAAAAATTTTTAAGACATTTTTAGATTTTAGATATTTTTAAATTTTCGTTGTCTTTTTACAAGCTTAGTGAAAATGCCTTATGTTTTTGTAAATAACAGCTCAAGATACTCCATCTTAAAGAGATGCTGTAAGATGTCTCTGATTTGTGTGTTTTTGATAATTCTGCTCTGGTTAGTTTTAGCTGTCATTTTTCCTTTCGGGATCGATAAGGAAATGTATAAGGTTAATATGACAAGCAAAGCTTCAGTTACACAAGATAAAAATAGTGCAAAGGACAAAGCTAACAAAGTCATTGATCATAAACCAGAGACACATCAAGATAGGTCTGTTGGTGACTTTTCTAGCAATACTTTTTCAAGGCTTCTGAGTATGTAAAGGTTATGGAAGTTAAAGATTGCTATATCTGTGTGAAGTTGCCTGCTTCAGTTTCTGAGGGAGTGACGTATAATATGCTTCCTCTTACTTATGGCATAACCTGTAGTGTAATAGCTAGCTTATTTTATCAGACTGGTCGTCTAGAGTACTATTACTCTAATTACGACAAAATTTTTGCAAATCTGAAAATTGAGAAAAGCTTAAATAAACACAAGCAAGCTAAACAGATGAGGGAATTCTTTTTAGCAACTAACGAACTCACGTATGAGTACGCTTTTAGAAGTAATTTGACATGTAAGCTGAGAACTGAGGAGAAAAATTTCCTGAACCTTGTTGAGGAAAGAAGGGCAATCTACAAAAGAAATGAGATAATCAAGCAGACAAAATCCAATTTTTGGCAGAAGGAAGATGACAATTTTAATGGCAAATCTTTTGATAATGTTGCAATTCACATAGACAAACCAATTAGTGGTAAATTTTGTATTAGGAGAGATAATACGTTGTTTGACAACTATTTTGTGGGAGCTAGCAATTGTGAGGACACTTACCAAATCATGGGGGGTTGGGGATTCAAGGGTGGCAAAGACCCAATTTTTCCTGGAATCTATTTTGTTTGTGGAGATAAAGCCTACTATAACCTCCCAGACCATTGGTATGGGACGTGTTTTGTTGGTCTTGTTTTTCCAAAAATATTTCATGTTGACAGAAATGCAGAAGGTTCATTTGAAATTAGCAATCATGTAAATAGGTTTAAAAGAGAAAGTTTCTCAGAAATTATGGGAGACATTTTTGAAGCAGTGATACCTTTAGTGGGTATAACACTGAATGCAGGAAGAATTAGAAAATTGTCCACAATTGTTGACAGATTGTCAACTGACACAGCCAGTGGTTTCCAATTGGTGGATACTGAGGTTATTGCGATACGGTCCATGGTAATGCAGAACCGCCTTGCACTAGACATTCTCCTAGCAAAAGAAGGAGGAGTTTGTGGTATTTTACATGTTCAACATTGTTGCACCTACATCCCAGATGAGAGTAGGAACATTGAGATGTACATTAAAAACATTACTGAGCTCCAGTCAGAAATTGTCCTCTTAGAAGAGGGTGATTTTTCAGAACGTTTGTCCAAAAGATTTCAAGCAATAAAAACCTGGTTTCAAGAGATTGGTGGTTCAATTCTTGGCAAGATTTTAACACCTTTGTTTGTAATAATTTTTGTAATACTTTTGTTGAAGATTAGTTGCATGTTACACAAGAGAAAGAAATACTTGAGGGAAAAGAAGAGAATCTATAAGATCAGAAAGGAACAGGAAAGGGAGATTGAACTAGAAGAGTTTCGTAAAGCTCAATATGAAAGTTGCAGGCAGACTGCAGAGACAAGTCTTTAGAAATACTAACACAGCGAAAACAAATCATGTTCATCTGTAAGATAAAAATTTGCTAAATTTGTGGGTGTGGTGTGGTGATTTTGAAATCACCAGATGAGGGAGTTGATGGAGCGAGATTTAGAAATAAATTTATTTCTGCTCGCGAAGTTAATTTCCTATAATCAGATAATAATACTAATAAAGTGTGCAGTGAATATATTAATCAATGTAGTTTAAAATTGCAGTTCACTACACGTGGGTTACTAATATATGTGCTCATACATGTGCTTTATGTTGTAAATTCAATGTGTGTGTGTAATAAATAAACTCATTTTGTTTATCGTTTCTGTCAGTACTAAATGCGGCTGTTTTATTAATGGCATGTGCTTATTTTCTGTATGACTATGTTTTGTTTTTTGGTTTTAAATGTTGCACAAATTTGTTTGTTGCTTCATTTACTTCTGCTAGGTAACATAGATTAATGGGTAATAATTAGCAAAGGTGGGTGGGTAACAGAACAAACTTTATTTCTTACATTAATTGATGTTTTGTGTTTGTTTATACATTAGTTTTGAGAATGGGCCTAAAAGAAGATGGCTGCCAGTACTGCAGCTTTCGAGACTTGACCAGAGCAGTTCTTTTATTCGTGTGCGGTACATTTCTGCTGAGCTGATAATTTCTATGCAGAAGAAAACCTGGTCGTATCAAATGTGTTCCTTGGTGGCGTTGTCAAGGACGGGACGGATGTGGTTCTGCCAAGTTCAGGAAGCAAAAGTTTCCTCCGTCAAAAGTATCATTTTGAGGAAGCAAAAAGGATGGTGAGACTAAGAACAATAAGGGCAAAGATGAAGCCCCGGACTTGGTCATGAGCGTGTGACCTCATTGTGGACTGTTGTGGCTTGTCGAATGAAATAACTGGATTAATAGAAAAAACATACGCTTCTGTTACTTTAGTTAGTTAGAAAGGTATAAAAACCGTCTCCCTGGGAGGGAGAGCGCGCTTGCTGCTCATCTTCTCCTGTGACGGTGACGTGCTGATGAACTTTCCTGAAATACGTAAGCATTAATAGGGCTAATGACTTTAACTTTATTCTTTAGGTGAAGTGAGTTTTAGACAGGGATGTTAGGGTTTAGGTAATTTAAAACTGTTTATTCATTCTTGAAATATGCTAACTGATCTTGCTTCTGACTGTCAATGCTTTTGCCAATCCTCTAAAATGATGATGCTTGAATAAAAAGATTCTTTTAAAATGCACTTTCTTTGAATAATAGTGAATAAATAAGATTTTTAAAATACAAGCTGGCCTTGTTATTTTATGAGTCTAGGTTACCATTAGCAGATTCATTCGCCTAAGTGGCTTAAATAAGTCCAAAAATGTATATAACCATGATGGGAACATTATACTGCAGTTGTATATAGATTGTGTATATAATTTGTGAATAGGTTTATTAATTAGGCCACATGATTCAGTTGCTCAAAATATGTCATATCAGTTTATGGGCCTTGTGAAAGACTTATGATTAATGGTGAGTATTGAGGAGTTGGGTAGTGTTGCTTATGGCATATTTCCTATAGGGGCGCTGGATCATCTTCACTTTCTAAAAGTAGAATTTTCAAATACAAACATTTTAAAACTATTTTCACTAAAAGATGTGTTATTAAATTCTGAGCTCAAAGAACCTAAATTCAATTTTTCTATCTTGTCCCAATTGAAAGTTACACTTGTAATATGTTACAACACAGCTCCAACGATCACCTCTGGGATATACAGCCTTACAATAGTGACAAACAAAATGTACAGTATTTCACTATTAGGACATTTAAAAACACACCATTACATGTCCTACTTTTGAAATGCACTGCACTCTGCCCACGGGCCTACCTTTGGCCTACTTTAGTAGTGACTTGTATGTGATTAAAGGGAAGGGTTAGGCCTGGCATGTGGGTGCACTTGCCAGGTCGACATGGCAGTTTAAAACTATTCACAGACACTGCAGTGGAAGGTCTGAGACATATTTGAAAGGTTGGTTGTGTGGGTGGCAAAACCAATGCTGCAGGTCCATTAGTAATATTTGATTTACAATGCAGTGCATTTTACGAGGCACTTACCAGAATATCAAATATGCCAATCAAGGAAAAACAATCATAACACAATTTACAGTAGGAGCGCTTGCACCGTGTCACTGAATAGCAGTGAAAAGGTGTGCAGTAATACCAGATCAGCAAAAACGAAGTCCAGCAACCATCAAAAACAGGAGGTCAGAAAGCAAAAAGATAGGGGAAACACGTCAAAAGATGCCAGGTCTAACAGAGAGAGAAATCTGGCCATTGTTTGAACTATAAACAAATTTAAGATGTATTGTGGGGTCAGAGGTTTAGGATATTTACAGATCATAAGCAGTTGGGTTATCTTACGGGTGACTAAGGAGTTGGCAAGTTATCATCATCCAGACTGGTCAGATTGATCATGTCATTGCCAGTATATGACTTTGAAATTTCCTAGGTACCGGGGAGTTTGAATATGCGGGCTTTGTTTATCTCATTTTCCTGTACAGTGTGGCGACAGAGGTGATGATTTGATGATGGATAAGTGTTTGTTGCTGCAATTGATGCTGTTGAGTGTTGCAACTCTACTATTTCTCCTGAGGAATGGCACAATAAGTGCGTTACCGATGCGCAATATCAAGATCTTATTAGACACATTAGTAGTGGGGATGCTAGAATGTCCAGAAGCATTTTGGGTAACATCACATTATTTTCCATGTGTTGCTAGAATTAAGTGTTGAGTATGGTATTGTTCTGAGAGGTCATTTGTTTGTGCCACCTGAAACACTAAAGAGAAGGCTTACCATAATGGCTCATGAAGGTCATCTTGGTATAAGCTCTACAAAGAAGATTGTACAAAATCACTATTCGTGGCCAGGAATGGACAACATGGTGGATAACTACATACAGGTTTGTCAGGAGTGACTTTTGTCAGACAAGATTTGGCATCTGAAAAAAATCCCATTGATTCATGTGGAGATGCCAGAGCAACCTTGGGATAAGGTAGTGATTGATTTTTTAGGACCATTCAATTGTCTTCCTTTTGATCAGAGGTGTTTCATAGTCCTAATTGATTACTTTTCCAGCTGGATTCATTTTAAGGCTGTAGCAGAAATCACAACTGATTTGACAATTGAATTCTTGAAAGATGTGTTGTCTTTAGAATGTGTACCTAACATTTTGGTGTCAGACAATGGCACAATTGGTGGTGACAATAAGTGTGTACTTTTCTTCAAGAAAATGACATCAATCATAAGACATTAGCTCTGTATTCTCCACATTCTAAGGGTTTGGTGCAAAGGGCTATTGGGATAATCAAAAAGCGTGTTCAAACTGCTATCTCTCTAGTTTAAATATAAATGAGTATTTGTGTGTGTAAAATGTAAAGCTATCATAATACACATCAATCTATGACTAGGGCAACGCCTTTTGAGATGTGATCTAAGAGAAGTGGTTTTTCAAAAACATTTCCTCCATGGATGGATTCACAAAAAACATGATGTTAAGGACATTTTTGAGTTTAGCAAAACTGTTAAGGAATCTGAGTCTAAGAGAAAGGTGTATTATGGCAAGAAATGTAATGTGAAAAAGAAAAATATTCAAGTGGGGGATTGGGTGTTAATACAATACATTAATTTTGTACCCAAAGGTGTATCCAAGTTTCAGAAACCCTTTCTTGTGGAAAGGGTAGGAAAGAATTCTTCATTTTTGAAAAACAAAGGTTAGGGGAACTTAAATGAGGTTATAACCATTGCTGCGACTCAAGCACACTTATTAATTTAAGTGGGATAAATTAAAGGAACGCTGTGTGAGCATCGGGCTTTTACAGAATATTTTTTATTATGTCTGTTTAGGATGGTCCAAACTCGAATAATATTTCTCGCCATACTGTTTAAAACAAAGTGAAAATTGTCAGTGACTAAGTTGTTAGGTCTGATAGGAGAAGTGTGTTACCAAGCAGATTCAAAGATTTTGGTGAAATGTAAGAGGATGGGTTTTTTGTTTTGTTTTGTTTTGTTTTGTTTTATGGGTAGAGGAGGTGTTGTATCCAAGTGTGTTGTAGTGATCGTGTGCTCACGTCTGTCTAGCTCATGGTTACGCCTCATATAGAATGCATGTTTAGAAGGGGACTAGGCATTTTATGTTAAACAGTTGGCGAGTGGATGGATGAGAGGAGGCAATGTCTGGTTCAAGGCTTCACTGTAGTTAATAAACTACTACAATAAACTACACTTACCGTGTCACGTTTCGTTTAGTAACCTAACAGTATCCATCTCTGACAGCCCTTCATTGGCTGCACAAACCTAGTGTTCTCTGCTGGAGGAGTTTGACCTGTGGCCCGTGCAGGTAAGTGCGGTGAGGCGGTGGGGCTGGGGTGGCGGGTGTAAGTGACAAACAACAGAATAGGGAAATAAAATAAATAATTAAACAAAACCACCTACCTTTCCTTGTCGTATCACAGACTCGGCGATACAGCGAGTTCAAGGTAAGTGGTTTTATTTATTTGATTTTCCCTATTCCGTCATTTGTCACTTCCAGCTCCCCCCACCCCTGCCCTTACCCACTGTGCTTACCTGCACGGGCCGCCACTGCTTCAAAGGTAAAACTGTTGACCTGTGACTCACAAACCTTAACCTATTCCATATTTCATCGCTGACAGCCAGAACCACACCGGAGATCAGGGACCCATACAACCACTGACTTTAATTGACATTTATATTTTCTTGGTAATTTTTGCCTTAAAACAGTACAGTGCTGCTTTTTGTCCTAAACATAAAAAAGGCAATAGCTGTTTCGCTTAATAAATTTTTACCAGTTTGTCTCATTTTGCTTATTACATTTTTCAGAATTGTATTTGAATGGTTTGTTAAGTTTGTATTATTTGCTACTGCACACATTTTTCTGGAGAATAGCCAGCTGCTTGTACCATAGCTACCAGATGTTGAGCCAGATTTTTTCCATGATCTGTGCTTTAACCTAGCAGGATACTGTCTTATTAAGTTGGTGGGGGTATCCTGTCCCTATTTAATAATTCAAAATCTCACAGCAGTTATCTGAAAATGGCTCTGTTTGAGTTTCCAAAATTCTAGTCAGCATGAGGACTTTTGAAACAGCTTGTGAATGGAATTCTGTATAATGAATTCTTGGTCCAGACATCAGCATAATTATGTGTCTCTTTCAATGTAAATAAACCAGACTACATATAGTGGCAACAGTAGGTGGTGAATCTTCAACCTGGCTCTCCACAAATTCAGATTTCAAAGCAGACTCGTCTTACTTATAGTAGTACAACAGGAGTGACTTCATTACTGGAGAGATTTCTGAAGAGTTTATCTGGATGTTCATCTGAAGGCTCCAACAGTGCACCATACAGCCCTTCCAAACTGGAATCAGATTTGGTATCTGAAGTATCAGACGAGGAGAAGCAGGTGGCATAGACTGCTTGATCAAAGATTGTTAAGCAGTTCCCTTCATGCATTCAGAAACTAGACATGAAACTCTGAAGAGGATTTGGTCCCTAATTACCCAAAATAGAACTAATAGTCCCCGAAATAGAACTAATACCCTTCTGCATGCTGCACAGACACCTTAAAACGTTCCAGACGATTCACAACACTGCACCACATTTCCATGTTCATTTTTGTTTTAGCAGGTTTCCACTTCTGAATGGAATTCCATATTAATGCCACCCTGTGGTCCATTTGAGCTGCCACAACTTAGGAATAGCTCAGTGAAGTGATTTAGGTGCCATCCAGTCTTGAATATCAGTCCCGTTTTTGGGTGAGTACCATGCCCTGCTATTGCCCTGTGGGAGCCACCATAGTGGGGTTCAAGAAGGTACAAATAAAAAGGATGGATACAATTGTCCACTTCTAAACGAGAGGAATCATCATCATCATCATCATCATAGAGTCTTTATTTCGATTATAAAACCATAAAAGATATTACAATCGATTAAAAATGTACTAGTTAAAAGATACTTTGTTAAGAATAATTGAGTCATGGCGTTAATTTAGCAGAGAAGACGATACAGTTATAAGTATTAAACCACAATTAAGCGACTCTTATATATTAAACAATTATTATAAGAAGAATATAAAAATGTAAATAGGATAAGCCGTACGGCATCTATCCCATTGTACAGAAATATGACGGAATTAAGCTATCCCACATCCACATGCAATTTAGACAAATCAGGTCAGTGTTCCCTAAGCTTATTAGCCCGAATCATCCATACCCAACTCAGGAATTTAGCAATAGCAATGACAATAGATTCCTGGGTGCATGTTTGTAGAATCCTCAAGGCTTCAATGACAACTCTAGTGCCAAGATTAGTACAAATAGGTTTGAGCCATTTCCTCCTTGGTGAGCTGTAAGCCGGGAAAACAAATAGTATATGGGGGATGGATTCTGACTGTACCAGGTACGAGGAGCACAATTCTGTTGTGGGCTTGTGCCATCTACTGGTGAAAGCTCTAATCGGCAAAGAGCCTTCCCTAAACTGGTGGTAGAGCTTCCTGTCCATTGGTTTTAAAATGAAGTCCCAGTAGGGGTCAAACCCTGGCTCGTGCTTTAACAATAGGAAATCCCTGGTCAAGGGAGGTCCTTTAATAGAGAAGAAGCGCTTCATCTTCACCAGATCCATATAGACAGCCTTAAGCTCTTTTTTTGAGGGGAAGGAGGTTGATTCTGGATTCTCCCACAAGTTACCCATCGCCATCTCTATCAAGGTTTCTTTTATATACTGAAGCCATCTGATCTTACTTAGGGTCCCCACCCTCCTGAAATCCAAAAGGGTTTTAGCATACAGTAAAAGCTCAGGGGTGGCCCATAGCCTTCTCCAAAGAGCTATAGGCCTGAATCGAGCTAGGTCCTCAGTATGATGACATCCCATATCCAAATATAAGAGCACCAATGGAGTAGATTGCGGCAAACCTATTAACGCTCTCATAAATTTATTTTGGGCGGTAACCAGGGGTGTGGTGTCCTCGTGGCCCCATAATTCCGCACCATATAAGATAGCGCTTACAACTTTAGTGTTGTCTAGTTTAAGGGAAGGGGCTATAGGTTTGGTGAGTGAAAGACTATGTTCTATGTCCAACTGCACTTGTTCCAAAGCAAGCATGTCGATCTGTGGGGGGCGCTAGGTGGCGCTTGACCATCATGGCCGTGCCGTAGAAAGGCTTCCGCCGACCCGGGCGGAATATAACACATTATCCCCATCCTTGGCGTCTTAAGTGGCTGGACTCCCTGATTCCGAGCAGCGGAACATCAACGGCTGCTGGAGGGCTGACCCTGAGGCCCCTGCAACGTTGTCTGGCGCGGCTGTGGGGAGCGGCAGTCCGGTGGCGAAACAAAGTGACGGAGAGGCTGGAGGCCCAGCGGTACGTGAGACCGGGGATTTGCGGGCCCGGCCACGGGGGCACCGGAAATTCTGTGAGGAGGCTGGACACTTCGCACCGGAGGCCCACATAGGCGAAGCGGAGCCTCGAGGCTCACTACTACCAGCGCGTGGGTGCACCTTTATTGACATTTGAGGCCACGCTTGATGAGATCCCCGAGCTCCTGGAGAGACCCATGAGGTGCAGCGACTTGCCCCCGAACCGAGTGCTAAGCGGCGAACTGGGTAAATACTCGCCTGAGGCACCTGAGGGGAATTTATCCTGACGAGGGGCCCGAGGTACGGCCCCCCTGGAGGGTGACAACTGCGTAAGGAGAGCACTGGATGGGGTCGCGGCCTGGAAGATAACAGCCCGGTTGAGGAGGCCGCGGGGTGCCATTTTGCATAAGGGCCGCTGCTGGGTTCCTGCGCTTGGCGGACATTAGTGACAGCACTACCTCTCCTTGTCAAAATCACTGCCTGCCTTACAATCTGGGGGAACGCACTGAAATCCAGTGGATCAGCAGCTGTCTCTGTACCCAGGAGAAGGGGGAGAGACCTGCGTACCCGGGGCATTGATACTTCCCACGGAGTGAGGGGGAGAGAACGGAGAGGCGCCCCCATTAAGTTACCCGCATTTCTCCCGTGCGAAGGGCGCACCACTCCTGTCTACAGCACACCATGGGGCGCACCGAGCCCAAGCAAGTGAAGCTTTCCTTTGACGCCAGGAAGGCAGTAGGCTCCAGTTCTGAAGACAGGAACAGCCAGGACCCCCCAGAACCCGGGACGAGGACTGGAAAACCCTCCTGATAGGTATGCAACAGAGCCTTACCTCCATTGACTCCAAAATGCACGCTATGAATAGCCGGCTGGACAAGGTGGTGGAGAAACTGCTACTAGTGGGCCTGCAGCACTAATTGTACAGGAGAAGTGTGGCTCAATGGTTAAAGTGGCAGACCCTGATGCAGAGGTCTAGCCCGGGACCAGGGTTCAATTCCCCGCCTCGGCGGGTCTTGAGCTCAAAAATTCCACGGACCTGATAATTCTCGCCTCGGTGCCTATTCCAATCATGGAGTCCCACTCTGCAACTCTGGGCAATAGCTTGCTTAATCTCCACAACGGCCCCCACAACGCTAAGGATGCCTGGCCTCCACCTTGGGGGTGCCCAGGAGTGGACACGTCACAGGGAAAGCCAGGATGGGTTCCACAGCGGTATTCGTACAAGCGCCTTGAGACCCTTGCGGGTGAGTAGTGCGCTATACAAGTATCAATTTACAATTGTGCCACCCACAGGAGTAGCCCTAAAATGGTGTCTCAGGCCTGCCATTGCAGTGACTACGCAGTCTGTGAAATGCCATGTTGTCCTGGCCAGTGTACACACTTGCCAGGCCTGACCATTCCCTTTTCCTACACATTGGACACCCCTGTGGTAGGCCCGAGGTACCCCACTAGGCAGGATGCCATGTATGTGAAAGGTAGGACATGTACTAGTGTGGATAACATGTCCCGATAGTGAAATACTGCCAATTTCGTTTTTCACTATTGAAAGGCTATCTTGCCCATAGGATAACATGGGGAATGCTGTGTAACATGTTTACCTGCATATCTTCCCTTAACGGCAAGATAGACATATGGAATATGGTATCCTTGAACTCAGAATTTAGTAACACATCTTTTAGTGAAGATGGTTTTTAAATTCTAAGTTTGGAAATAGCACTTTTAGAAAGTGGTTATTTTCTTGTTCAGCCTTTCTGTGTGCCTCTGCCTATTTGTGGATTGACTGTCTGGTTTGTGAGTGACAGGGGCTGGGGGTTGCTCCAGGAGACTGCATGAGTCAACACTAAGCTGAATAGACCCATATGCAAGTAGAGTGGTTGGGAGGAGTAGCACCTGGGTCTGAATAGGGCTGTGCCTGCCTTCCACAATGGTGGCTACACCTTCTGCGGTGCGTATGATGGCCCTGGCCCACACTCACAAAGGAAGAAGATGTGCCTGGCAGAGTGCACCCAGTCCTGGTTTGGACTGGGTCCAGGACCCCTCACACAGGAAGAACAAAAACTTTTGGGGTACAAAAGTAGAGCTGAGACCCCTGTAAAATTAGATTAGGAAACTTTGTGATCAAGAAGAAATCCCTGCCAAAGAAAAACAGCCAGTAAGACTGACTGGACCAGCACGAAGAGCGGCTTAAGGAAGCGGAACAAAGGGTGTCGACGCTGGAGGATGGAGCAGGCATGGCTAAGCAACACATGCTGTAGATTGACAAACTATTAAGGGTCATCGCGGAGAAGAACGAGGAGTTGGAGGCTCATTCCCGAAGAAACAACTTGAGGATACTAGACCTTGCTGAATCAACAAACACAGGCAGGCTGGAGGACTTCATGGAACGCCTGCTGGGGGACCTATTTGGTAAAGACTCCTTCTCCGCCCACATGACGATTGAGAGGGCGCACAGATCTTTGGCGGCGCGACCCCCTCCAGGAGCCCCACCCCGGCCAGTGATAATGAGATTTTTAAATTACCGGGACTGTGATACTGTTCTACGCCTGGCCCGTGAGAAAGGGGAAGTGACAATACCATCTTATTCTTTTACCCTGATTTTTCCCAGGCAGTACAGGAAGCTCGCCGAAAGTTCACTGCTGTCAAGAAAAAACTACAGACTAAAGAAATCACGTATGCTATGTTATACCCAGCACGATTGAAGATCAACCATCGTGGACGCCAGCACCTCTTCAACACTCCCCAGCAAGTTGAGGACTACCTGAAACGGGATCGCAGCGAGGAGCTGAGGGAGGAGGCCTCCCGAAGATGGTCCAGATCTCACTCGCCTCTGTCGGACATTGGCTGATGGAATATTGCTGTGGCGGTGGACACTAGTAGCACTGAACTGTCAAGACTCCTATCCGCTGTTACGGTTTGGTGATGTATATTTATTGATTATTGTACGCCGAGATAGTTGCTACCGCATGGGCGCTCACCGACATCCCGTCATAGAGTACCCCATGATCAATGGGGGAATGGACGGGTGAAATAGAGCGGTAGAGTGATAGTGCGGGAGCCCCTAGCGGTCCCCCTTGGAGGGCAATCCCCTGATTAAGAGTTTGGGGTTAGGTTGTTTGTGGCGGATGACAGTTGTCGTGTTGGATGATTGGGAGGAATGGGAGGGATATTCCTGGTGAGTTTGGGGAGCCGGCGTGGGCGGGGACAGGGGGATGGGGGGAAGGTACAGGCACATAGCGGGACTGAGCAAGATGGTATTGATTGTTGCAACAGACTGACTGCACTGGTTACGACTCATGGCCAATAGTAAAGGTACTAATGGTGAATTGAATGTGATGTCCTGTAATGTCAGGGGGCTGAATGACCCCAGGAAGCGAAGGCAGGTACTGGGCTACTTGGACCGCCATCACGACCGTATCGCCCTGTTACAGGAGACGCCCATTCCTCATGGAGGGCTGACCCCGTTTGCTTCACGCTGGGCCTCCCACCGTTGCTTCGCTTTCTACTCCAGCTACTCCAGAGGGGTTGCCATCCTTGTTAAGAAGGGGTGAGATTTGTGCAGGGAGGTTTAGATGTGGACCCTGAAGGGAGATACTGCCTACTGTGGGGAAGGTTGAATTCCCAAGATGTTGTGATTGCTAACTTTTACGGCCCTAATATAGACAATGACCACCCCCTCCAGGTACTCAGAGGTAAGCTTAACACGCTTGGCTCCACCTATATCATATGGGGAGGGGACTTTAACACGGTGTTAGACCCCAAATATGACCGCTCTCATGCAGCAACAGCACACTACACCACTGCACAACGTACATTTCAGGGCATTTTAAAGACAGATTATATGTTGGATATTTGGCGTCATCTGCACCCCTCCCAGAGAGAAGGGACGCACCATTCAGCAGTGCATAACACATGGACCAGACGGGATTACATATTAGTAGCCCTGGGAATACGCGGAACCCCACGAGAGACGCCACGCCAAAGCACCATTAAGTAGCCTTTCCGAATTGTTGCGTGAATACCTGACTGCATTCAATTTGAATTGGGACATTGGCGGAACTGTGAAACTGATTCTTTATAGAATCACATAAAGATCGGTCCATAGAACGTACAGAATAAGTAAAAGGAACCAACTTATCACTGCTAGTCGATCACCGTGATCCCAACCCAAGCCATCTTTACTCAGCGTATGAAGCGGCCTTGCCAAAAGGCGTCAAAAACACCCCTTCATGCAATTCCCAGTTGGTAGATCTACTGAGGAACAGTCAGAAACTAATCCCAGATTTACTAGGTGCAACGAGAGAAAACTGTTGACCCTTCTCACATGACAGAGAAATATTAAAGTCTTGATAAAGATGGTGTAATAAGTTGATCCATTGAAACTCTTCGACGCACTTTTCAAGTACAATTCAGGAATCCAACACTGTTGTTGAAACACTGATTATATCTATGTATAAAACAAAGTGACAATACAGGAAATCGGATGTACAATTGTATTGAACAAATTTCATGTCTTACATGTTTTTGTCCGTTTTTAATTATGCGTGTCATAATTAGGATGTATTAGTTTTATTCCAAGTGTATTCTGTTGTATTTTGCTTAAATCTCTTTTATTGTATGATGTATATTACATGGCGTTTTTATATTGTTTGAACAACCAACTCTTGGAATAAAAGTATAATTTTTTAATATTCGGTCATATAGCAATTGTTTTTAATATGTGTTGATTTGTCAAATCAGATCAAGGGGATCGTGCTGTCTTCAGCCCTGGGAATGGCACATTGGATAAGCAAGGCAGCACACCTGGCTCGCACATACTCGGACCACTCCCCAGTACTAGTGATGATTAACCCGCCGGTATATCTTTCCCCTTTTCTGGGTTGGCAGCTGAACCCACAGCACTTGCAGGATGCAGTGTTCAAAACAGAGATGGAATTAGACATTCAGGACCTTTTCGTTCGGAACATGGACTCGGTTGCGAGCCTTACGACGGTATGGGAGGCGTTCAAAGTGACAGTACGCGGCTGGGGCATGGCTAAGGGGGGCGGTATACTTCGTGACATCTGGCGGGAACTCCAAAAGCTAGAAGGGGAACTGAAAACTCTAGAGAGGGAGATTAGCACTGGAGGAGACACCGGGGCACTGCGTGCCGGCCTTAGGGAGAAGCTATTCGAATACGAGGCAGCTGCGGACAGGGACTGTAAATTCTACGGGAAACACCACGTAGCCCGTGTGTACGGAGAAGGGGACAGGCCGGGTAAAGCCCTGGCCGGCGCGATTCGTATCCCTGGGTTCCAAAACTATGTTACGGATTTGCAAGATGAACAGGGGACTGTGTGCCGGAACCTCCCAGATCAAATGGAGGTATTGGTGAGGTTTTATACCAAGCTATATACGACACAGTGAGGCACTCCGCTAGATCTGAACAGCTATCTGGAAGATATAGCACAGGCGTGGCTTGGGGACACGCAACGCAAGTTCTTAGCGCATGATCTGGAGTTCGACGAGATCACGTAGGCTATTATGTCCATGCAGTCTGGGAAAGCGCCGGGATCCGATGGGATCCCTATCGATTTTTATAAAGCCTTCCTGACTGCCCTGGCACCTATACTTAAAGCAGTGTTCTATGCAGCCCTAGAGGAAGGCAGCTTGCCCGCCACTATGAGGGAGGCGCCAATAATGTCCCTGTTAAAGCCTGGTAAGACGTCGCTGCTCTGCGACTCATATCGTCCCCTATAGCGACACCAAGATCCTGCCTAAAGTGTTGGCAACACGTCTTAACTTACTTTTAGAAAAACTGGTCCTGTCTGACCAGGCAGGCTTTGTGCCACATCGGGCAAAAGCCCATCATTTACGAATGTTATTAGCGGTGTTACAAGACATTGACCCTAACAGCCCGGCGGTGGCAGTCTTCTCGGACGCCACCAAAGCGTTCTACTCTGTCGAATGGGACTATTTGATAGGGGTGATACATCGTATGGGGATGCCTATCTCCTTTGTTAATTGGATCCAGTTATTATATACTCAACCGAGTGCTAGAGTCCTACTTAACGGCTCCAGATCTACCAGTTTCCTGGTCTCCAGAGGCACGAGGCAGGGATGCCCCCTTTCCCCTGTTCTGTTCGCCCTGGCGATTGAGCCCCTCGCTGCAAAACTACGGCAGCACCACAACCACAGAAGCCTCGTGTACCCTGCTAGGCAGTTGCTGGTGTCACTTTACACCGATGATATAACGCTGTATGTTCACAAGCCGCAGGACAATCTAAACCCAGTTTTGAGGGAAATTACCAAGTTCGGCAGGATGACCGAAGTGCAAATAAAGTAGAATAAATCTGCGGTGTTCCCCTTGACTGACCGCACGCTGCCGCATGCGTTGGATTACCCCTTGGTGTGGGAGACGGAGGACCTTAAGTACTTGGGCATACAGGTCTCCCGGGATCGGGATCCATTGATGCGCCTTAACTATGGTCAGGCTATGGATTAAGTGACGGATAATGTCTCCAAATGGATTAAACTACCCCTTTCAATGGCAGGGAGGATATCGTTGATCAAAATGAATATACTACCGAAATTCTTATATTTATTCAGAAACATTCCCTATCACCCCGGAGCCTTCTTTCTTCACACACTTAACTCACAGCTAGTTCGCCTTATTTGGGGGGGCAAGCAAGCGTGGTTGAAGTTGACCACACTCATGCTGCCATATCGCGAGGGCGGGTTTGACGTCCCCAACTTCGAGCAGTATTATTATAGCGCTCAGACGCACTTTGTCGTATACTGGTTCCACCCGCCCCCGTATATGCCACACCTCGCAGTGGAGGACGGCTACATGACCCCTGTTCAGACACCCAAGTATATTTACACACCCCTCAGGAAGCGATGCGAGGACCCCTCCACGGTGGACTGTACTGTCCGAGCGTGGTTGGTGAAAGCTGAGGGAATATGCTTGGTGTACTCCCCTAGGGTATCATTGCGCCACTGCCCGTTGTTGCAGGTCACGGGGGAAAAGATCTGTCAACGTCTGCTAAAGAGACTGAAGCTGACGACATGGGGAGACCTATATATTGAGGGGAAATTTTGTTCGAAAGAGCAGTTTTTCGGAGACCATACGCACTCCTTCATGGATTTGTTTCTATACACGAGGCTGCGGCAGAGTGTAAGGGCACTAACCCCGGAATTGCCGCAGGAGCCGGAAACGTATACGTCACTACACTTAATGCTACAGTCTGAGGCCCCCACACATGTTATTTCCATGCTATATAAGCGAGTACGTAGCGCACCCCCCATACATCCCGTTAGGGCACGCCGGGAATGGGACTCAGACCTAGACTGCCCCATGACGGATGACCATTGGGAAACGGCCTGTCTACAGATGAAAGCCATATCCAGTAGCTGCAGACTCCGGCTAGTTCACTATAAGTTCCTTCATCGACTTTATCATACCCCAGCGCACCTCCATAGGATTCACCTTAGGGACGACGACAGATGTCTGCGCTGCGGACAAGGGGGGGCTGATTTCATGCATTTGGCATGGAGATGCCCCCGAGTAGCCTCTTTATGGGAGGAGGTGTTTGCAGGATTAACCAACATGGTGGCCAAACCGATGCCACTAACTCCTCTAAGTGCCCTGTTAGGACTGACGGGCAACGTCAAAACACCACACAAACTGTTTCTAGCCATTGGTATTCTCCTAGCGCGACGACAGGTGGCTTGTAGATGGGGTAGGGGAAGGGCCCCTAAGTTTAAGGATTGGCTCCAAGATATGTCCACTTGGTAGGAATACTTGCATGTATATGCCGAGCAGCTGCCGCTACGGTTGAAGCCCCGAGACATATGGGGACCCTTAACAACTTACTTACTAAGGCAGGGGGCAGCGAGGGTGAGGCCGAGGGTAGTACGCAGGAGGAGCATGTGTGATGAGCTGTGAGAGTGGAAAGGGCTTTTGATGGGCGAGCGAATGGTGTGAGGCAATATGGGAGGGGCGGGAGGAGGCAATGGTGCAGATTTTAACGTAACCCAGGCCCAAGACATAGAGACAATTTCTCGCTTGGCGAGTGGACTTCTGAACTTTGACTCACTGCACGGCCAAACGGATGGACCTTGCTCCCTTGCATGTGCCGGGTGGGGGTGGGGGGGGGGAGTTATTTGGGTAGTAGCTGGAGGGTTGGGATTGGGGTGGGCAGGGAGACTTTCTATGGTATTCGTATGAGAAGTGGTTATTTTGCTGCTACTAATTGGCATATTATGCTGATTGATACTGTAATGCAATACCCTTTACGCAATAAAGGTTTTTGAAATTAAAAAAAAGCATGTCGATCTGTGGCTTCCAATGCAGCTTCCTGTTAAGGTTATTCCCAAGTAGGTAAACATGTTAGTCTTGCTCTAATGCAACATCATTCATATAGACTTTGCCCTTAGTAGCTTTAGATTCATGGAGAACCATAAATGTTGTCTTATCCACATTGACCGCCAACTCATGATCGCAGCAGAACTCCTCAAAGCGGGACAGAGCCACCTGTAGCCCAGATTGAGTCTTAGATAAAATCAAGGTGTCATCCGCGAACATGAGTAAGGGAAATTTCAGGCCCCCTAGAGTTGGTACATGTGGAATAATATTGCACTACCCTGTCGATGAATAAAGAAAACAAGGTAGGCACGAGCACGCAACCTTGGCGCCCGCCCTTTGTCACCGGATATTTGTCTGTGACCTCTCCATGTGTACCCCATCTAACCTGAGCGTGATTGGAGTCATGCATTCTAGCTAACATTCCTAGCTGCTCCAAAGGCATCCCCACTTCTAAAAAAGCTCTCCACATTTTGTTTCGGGTAACCAAGTCGATAACAGACTTTAAATCAATAAAAGCTGCGTAACACATGCCCCCACCTACGATAACAACCCTCCAGTAAATCATTACAAACCTGAGCACCGGTTCAATTGTGCTGGTATGGGGGCGGAAACCTGCCTGCAGGGGTGATAATATCTTAAAATCCTCTATCCACAGTTGGATTCGACTTAAAACTAACCTGGCAACTATTTTCTGAATAGAATCTATGAGGCTAATAGGCCTATAGTTGCCAGAAGTGCTCGATCCCCCTTTTTGTAAAGCGATATAATGACTGCACCGGACACCGTGTCAGGGATACACGTACCGCTGGCAATAGAATTGGCCAGATAGATGATATAAACCACCCAGTTGGCCTTGTCGTGGGCAAATAAGTCCGCTGGCACACAATCAGGGCCCGGGCCCTACCTCTCGGAGTAAAGGAGAGGACTATCTCAACCTTAGAGTTGCTAAATAATAAAATAGGAATCGGGGTGGGTATTTTAAAGTCGGCCAGAATTTTATCAGTGGTAGAGAACCGGGCAGTAAAATACAGGGCCCACTGTTCCGGCGGGACATAGTTAATTGGTTTGAAAGGTGTCCCGTCCCTCCCCCATTTGACTAGTTGCTCAAAATTTGTCATACTCCTCTCTTTACTAGCTAGGAGAAGGTTGTGCCATCGGGTGTCATCCCACTCCTTTTTGGCTTTAAGTTGGGTTGCTTTATAGTTCGCATGTTTAACTTTTCCCATGTCTTTGAATCTAATGCCCATTGACAATAAGCGATACGCCTCTCTGCAGTTTTTGTTTTACCAGGAGGCCTTTAATGCCTCCGTCTCTGTCTTCTTTTTACTTGTGTTGATGAAAAAGGTTTTAAGATTAGAAAACAGATCTCGGTGGACCTGTGGGGCCATAAGATCAATATTTGCCTGTGTGGCGCAGCTTTGAAGGCAGGGTATTGAGTGGACAACCAGGGCCTTCATTGCACCTAAATCCCCTTCATATTTTTAAAAAACATATTTTATTAAGTTTTCAGGAAATGCTCAAACAATACATATATATATATGCAACCTCATTACCTTAGTCGTGCAACTCTTGTCCAATAATTGTAACCTCACCATGGGTTTGCCTCGCCCCCCCTTGTCTGTTGTCGTCCATCCATTTGTTCCACATACATAGTGAGACCTTTCTGATAGTGAGAAGTATATCCCATTGGACCTGAGACAAAGTTCTACAGGGCTAAATTGTGTTGCTCTTTGCCTATGCAGTCTCTGTCAGCCTCTATGGCACCTAATTCGCCTTCATTCTCAATAAGCCTGGTCCATCTTACTCTCCTCATGTCATTTAAAAGTGATACTACGGGAGGGAGTTCACCTGCCACCTATTTAGAGGGGTTCTGTGGAGTCAGGGCCTTAATTATAAAAAAAAAACGGGTCATGATCACTTTCCGCACGTTCCTGGACCCTCATATCAATTAGGGAATGCCATGATTCAACATTAAGAAGAATAAAATCAATACGGCTACTCCTAATGCCATTGTTAAAAGTATGCACACCCTTCCTATCCGAATGTGTTCCCCCATTCGCTGCTCGCACACCCCTTCCCAAACACAGCCCCTTGAGTTGCAAGGCAGCTTCTGTCCATTTTTTGATTGGGCACAAATCTAGGGTCGGAATGTTCCACTGCATATCCTCATCTGCACTTAAATCACTGACCTCTAAGTCCAACGGTTCAAAGGTGCAGTTGAAATCCCCCATAATTAGCAAGTTGCACCCATCCCTCTGGTTATCTAAAAAACTGTCAAGGAGGTCAACAGTCTCGGATCGCCTCCCGCCCGGTTGACCTCTGGCATAAACAATAATTACCAAGGTATCAGGGGCGTGGTTCACCCGAAGCCGTAATGCCATGATATCTGGGCTGTTGATAGAGACGTCCTCAACCCTTAAACTGATTTGCTGTTTCACCCAACAAGTGAGACCGCCAGAGGGTCTACCTTTCCTCCCCCCTAGTGTGGGTTTAAAAAAATTAAAAAACCCAGGATGGTAGACCTGGTCAATAGACCAGGTCTCCTGGAAAAGTCAGGAGGTCAAACTGTTCAACAAACACTGCCCAGTCACCTGATGCAGTTTTGGGTAGAAGTCCTGCGATGTTCCAGGAACCTACTGTCATAACAGACTTATGATCACCTTGTGGTACACTTCCTGGAGAAGAGGGAGCGGGGCTATCTCCTCTACCTGTGTACCAAGACCCTGAGGGCAGTGATGTATAATAGGGCCCAGTAGGTGTACATTGGCCATATCTGTCTACACCTCCCTTCTCTGTCTCACTTGAATAGGATAGATTCCCTTGAGGTGACCAAGTTTGTTACATGGTACGTCCTCCTCTGTGGAAATGGCTCTGGTTCTATTGGGGAGGTCAGGTGTAATACAAGAGGGGGAACCATTGCCGTAAACCTCTGGGACCCCAAGAATACTAAACCCAGAGGAGACAGTACGATCAGAGGGTGTGAGTCAGTCGATATCTTTGAGTGAGGCCAGGGAATTAAATCGATTATTAGGGGGACAGGGTAGTTAGATTGGCCGTATGTTTGAAGAGGCCATCTCCTTCCAGCATAACTAGATGTGGCCGTAGAGCGATAGAAATACCCCAGAGGAAGGACAGAGATGTCGTCTCTAGCAACCAAATCCCTCACCCTCTCCATGATTTGTTGAACCAAGCTAGGGGATCCAAAACTTAAGACCACACAATCACCCCTAAGAGACTTGTGAGACTTCCCTATCCATGGTACTCTACGTACCATTTTGAATTCACTAAACAATTGGTTTTTAATCCCCGTCCTTAAACTCAATAAGTGTAAAATGTTATTTCTCAATGTTGTCCAATCTTCAGATACCTGCGGCGCTAGCCTAGGAACATTGCCTAAAACTATAGTGTAGGGGGTAGCTTCCGGGGGAAGGTGTAAAAAAGTAGGACCATTCTGGGCACCTGCCGGGCATGGTCGGTTAGGAGAACATGTCCGAATTACACTCAAAGCAGGTTGCAAACCCAATTAAGTAGGGTCCCCCTGTGACGTGGAAGTTGGATGTCTAGTATTGAGAGCTAATTTAGTGGGGTTTGATACGTTGGAAACAACCCCTTTTACTACCCGATCTCCACCACCCCTTGGGAAGCACAGCAACCACCAACCGTCTGGGCTGCAGCTGGAGTCAAGGTGGAATGCGATAGGACCTGTTCTAGTTAATTTAATCTGCCCTCTATCAAGCTCAGGTGGTGGATCAGGGGGTCAAGGAGGTTAGAGATTCCCTGCATTATCCGTGTGTAAAGGGATTCCTTGGTCGATATAGGGGGACTAATAATTGCAGCACTAGCCGAAATAGACTGGCTATAACCTTCGAGCCCCCTCTGAGATGCCTTCCGTTTCACCCCAGCTGTAGGTTGGGAAATTGCCTTAGATGGACCCCGACCTTTCTTTTTCTTCAACGGGGGCTCTCCTTTACCAGCCTACATTGGTTTCTTACCCCTGGTTGTAACCATTGGTGGGCATGGATTAGTGTCAGGGGAAGATATAGAGTCGGGTGAAATATTTGAGCCCAAGGTATGCTGTCTTAGGGCCGTTAGAGAAGGGGTGGAGGTGTATCTAGGTGTGTTAGCTCGTGTGGGGAATCACCCTACCATTTGGGGGTGGCAAGGAGGGTTCTAAGGATTGCTTACGTTCAGTCAATTGAATCTCGTGGATCAATGCGGATTCCGCCCTAGTCATAAAAGCATCAAGTGTCCCCACAACCCCCCTCTCACCCCTGACTTGTGCTTACAAGATGGACCTTTCCCCACAGGAGGCATGACCCCAGATCAAATAAGGTTGAGAAGAACCCTTACCAAATGGCAAATGTAAAAAATGCAAATGTACATAGGGTGGCCCAGCCCAGCCTCTGTCAGTCTCGGACGGGTTCAGACAGGCCCGCCCTTGGCCTGGGCTTCGCCCGGGCACGTCCCACGCACGTCCCGCACCACGGGGGTCGAGGCAGCATTTTATAGGGTGATGACCACGCCTCCCCCCAGCGGCAGCTGTTGTGGATTAGGGCGCATTGATGTACCCTGGAACTGTGAGTCCCACCAGGGTATGGCGGCGGCAACCAAGGCTCCGAGATTACCTCCCGGCAGTAGAAACAACAGGATGTGCACAGGAGCCCAAAGTCCAGCAACCAAGGTAGGGGCTGACAAGGTCACAGGGTTCTTTTTAAAAATGCAGTAATCCTCTGGAGCAATTTTAGGTGCCAGTCCAGTCTTGAATATCAGTCCCGTTTTTGGCTGAGTACCATGCCCTGCTAGTGCCCTGTGGGATCCACCATAGTGGGGTTCAAGAAGTTACAAAGAAAAAAGATGGATACAATTGTCCACTTCTTAACCAGAGTAATCTGTTAACATGGCACCCGTTGAAGCATCCTTCTATAACCCGCCCAAATTATCTTCTTGATTCAATAAGGCCAGAAATACAAACCGCCTCATTACACTTTATGTATTTTTTGACACAGCAGCAGATAAAGCATCAGACTCATTCAAAGAGCTTGACTTGTTTGCCAGGGACATATCTGCTGAGATAGAGGGAGGCTTCAAAGAAAAAGTGCCTGTTAATTAATATGAAGCTTCTAAGACAAGAATGGTAGGAGGGAGTTGAGGTTGTGACTTCAGCGCAGCCATTATTGAAGCTATGTCCTTTAGAGTAGCAGTTTCTGTATCTGCAGCCCCTGCTGCACCAAACGCAAAGTCCAGGGAAGAGAAGAGGAGCTCTTCTAAGAAGCAAGTAGCAGGATGATAGGGAGCCACAGATGCAGGCTTGCCGCCAGGCATGTCAGCATGTGCCTCTCAAGTCTGGGGATGCAAATCCACATCCAACTACATGAACTGTTTATTCACTGAAAAGGAATGCCCATGTTAGGCAAGAAAAGGAAGCCAGGCCAACAACATCTAGAGGGGAAGTCCAGGTAAACCTCATCAGAGTGAATGAGAAGCATTGAAGAGATGCACAGAGGTGATGACTAACAACACCAGATGCTAGCTCCAGCCAACTTCTGATTAAGGATAAGAAGGGCTGAGCAGTGATGGGGTCTGGTGTGTGTATTACAATGACTCCCAGTACAGTTGAAGCGTTCAGCAAAGTGAGGACTTCAAATTAACTTATAAAATGTTACGTGATCATATTTAAGTATGTTTAACTAATGCAGTTTTTAATCTTGGTCTAAAATTTCACTTTCATGAGTGTGGAAGAACTACTTTTATTTATTGTAATCGCTGTGAATGATATAATAAAAATGATGTACTGCTAATTTAATTTAATACATTTAGCTCTATGGTATGTGATAGTGTCTTCATTCTCTCCTTTAAAAAAATGCAAGTTGACTGGTCTTTACAAATTACAATTTAAGTTTCCTGTATTAATTAAAAACACAAGGCTTTGAGTCAATTTTGTAAAATTTGGTGGCCTTGCACCCTCACATATTTATTGATAAATCTGCAACTTTATTTTCTGCCCTATGTTGGAAAGCAATTTAATAAATATGCCCCTCTCTGTGTGCAAAATATGCTAAAGATGTTAAAGAAGAACTGCAAACTCATATATGCGAGCAAGAATGAAAGGCCCCTGCAAACATTTGTACAAACTGATGTATTGTAAGGTAATTAAATATTGATGCCAAATCATTGAAAATTATGAGAACAAACCTACCGTTTACCAGGGTGTGTGATGCTAAATTGTACCAATCTTACTAATATAATTTCCTAAAAATGATTGTCATAGAAATTTTAAAAAGGTGTCTCATCCACTTGACCATCATGTAAATTGTAAAGTTTCATTGCGTATTATCACTAAGCAAAGCAAATTATAATTCTTGTTGTACGTGATAAAATAATGCTGAAAACAAAAGAACATGCAAAGATGGATAATAATGAGATATCAATGTTAAGTATATGGTCAGCTTTAAAGACGATTTATGTTGTAAATAACATATTGTTAATTGAAATGGGCGAGATTAACATTCAGAACTGTACTTGTTTGAGATGCTGCAAGCAAATTAATTCTTATCAATTTTTTAATTACCAATGTAAAATAAGGACTATATGTGAAACAGTGTCAAAAGCCACAAAGAGCTATTGGATGATAAATATATTAAAAGTGAATTTATATTTGGAAAAATATACTTTGAAACTAACTTTGAGTTTTTAAAGCTATGTTGACATGGGTGAACTAATTTTTTAAATATAAATATTTCCAAAAATGATGCAATAAAAATTAACAAAATACATTATTTGTTTGTCTTTGAAATATAAAAAAATTGTTTATACAAAAGAAAATATTAAATGTTGTATAAACATTACATCAAAGTATACAAATGTATTTGTATTAACTATAACATACAAAATATTTTCACAAAACATGTATTCATGTAAAAAGAAAATCTTTACCATGTTTCTCTTTTTATTCGATCCTCCTGTGCATCTATATCTATTGAGATACGTTGAATGTAAATGTCATTATTTACATTGCTCACTTCTTTCAACAAAGGGAGAGTAGCATGCACTCTATGTTATCCACAACAGTCATTTTGCACACTATTTCAGGTGTGTAAATCCTTTATTCTCCCAATTGATCTACTTATATACAGGTTAGCTGTTGGTGATGGTGGCACTAATCGTACAGCGTATAACCTAATGATACCCGAACATGTAGGAATTATGATATCTGATACAAGCCTTGTTTCACCTATATTTGTTCATCCACAGTTCGTCGAAAATGCAAAAGTTGTAGAGTAATTCTCATAATGACATCCCGGAAAGTAGAGAGCCAGCCTTACACATGTACTTCAAAAGGATACAAATCCCAGAAGATCTAGTACAGCCACAAGCTCAACTTGTGTATACTTTTCTCACCTTTTCTTTTTTACCTTCGGAAATAGGGCCCGATTAAAAGTTTGGTGGTCCATAGGATAAACTCATAGTGGGTGTGCAGTGGCTGTCATGGACCACCGCACCAGTGGTACGACTGCCATATTATGAGTACTGCGGTCGGATCGCAAGAGGACCTCTGCAACCGGCAGGAATCGGCGATCTAGGCAGTGGGGGTCTGAGGGCTGCAATATGCTAGCATAATATGAGTTTCCTCACATCCACCCTTTTCATGGCGTTGTGCCCGTCATGAAAAGGGTGGGGGTGAGGAAACTTAGGGGGCCCTACAGGGATCCCTGCTCCCGTAATACCATAGGATGCATGTAGGGGGCAATGGTGTGTCCCCCCTGTCTGCATGTTCCTCCTTTCCTGCAATGCATGGTCTTTACTTTATTGGAAAGCATTTCTCAGTTAAAGCCATCATTGAGATTATATTTGCACTAGGGATGTCCCACAACAACTATGCTAACACCCTGCACCTAGGCCTCCCAAAGAGTCTGAGCCAAAGATTGCAGCTGATCAAGAATCATGCAGCAAAATAAGGCTATCAACAATCACACCACACCCCTATTATTAAAAGTGCACTGGCTCCCAATTGCACAAAGAACTCCGTCATAGTAAAAGCCCCATTTCTGTCTCCTTTAGAATATAGAATTATACTTCTAAGCGCAACCTCACATCGGTTCATCTCGATCTCCTAGAGGTCCCCAAATTCTACAGGAAGAGGCGAGGGTGAACTAGGTTTGCTGTGTTGGATCCTTGCAGTTGGGCCTGTTTTCCCTCCACAATTTGAGCAGCAACCCCCTATGAGCAATTTAGAACTCTGCAAAAAACATGGCTCTTCAAACAAGCCTATGACTAAGCCATATCTCAGGCCTGTCGCTAGTGCTCCCAACACCATGAAACCTTTTGGTAATAATAATAATAATAATAATCCACATTTGTAAAGCGCACAATCACCCGTAAGGGTCTCTAGGCGCTGGGGGCCGTCGGGAAGATTAAGCAAGCTATTGCCCAGAGTCACATGGTGCTGGGCTAACCTGCCGCCGGAGCCGGGGATCGAACCGTGATCCCCAGATTCCAGCGTCAGTCGCCCTGGCCGCGGCGCCACACCTCTTCTTTTTGGTGAACATCTGCTTTAGAAGTTCCTTATAAAATAACATGCCATGCAGAAACGGGCTTTGGATCTTCCATTGTGGTGCCTTTTTAATTGACACTGCCATGGGAACTGCAAAGAACGGCCCGCCAAACCACGAGATAACTTGTAATCTGGCAGGTGGCCAGCGGTGAGGTTTGGCAGTGTGGGAGCAGGGCGGTGGCATGGCGGCCCACTTCCATACTGCCATACTCACAATCCGACCATTAACCTTTTTTGTGGAGCTCAAAATCCTCTAGCCTGTAGATGTTTCCAATGAAGTCTACTTAGAATCAGACACTTTTTCAATAAGATCCTGCTAGCCCTCTGAATGTGTTAGAAGTCCAAAAAAGTACTGAGTACCAGCTTTTCCGACTTTCTGTAGCAGCTGCTCTTGTTCAATTCCAGGGCTCTCAGTATATCTGAAATAGCACTTATGGGGCAGGACTCACTCCAGCAGAGGCCAGTAAGAGGGTCCAGTGCTGGTCCAGTTGCTACCAGTCTTTTGACCACTTCACGATAGAGACCTTTTGCAACTTGGTGTGGTGTCCCTGTAGCCACACAGGAGGTCAGCCACCTAACTGACCCTTGGAGTCCACTTCCTAGTCTTGGCTACAAGGTGGAGCAGACCGAGCCCTTCAAGTGTCCACACAGGTCTCAAACAGCAAATCCACTCTTATTTTGTTCCTCTACAGGTCCAGAGAGTGTTCTGATGAACTTTTTTAGGATTCACTAGCCAGTGGTTGGGGGTGATTCCTGGACACTCCCAACAAATGAGGAAAAGGTTCCCAAGGGCGCATCTTCCCACTTTTGAAGCAGAACCTGCTTGCCTTTCTGCAAACTAGCCCACAGTGCACTACTCTAAGCAAAATCCAATATGGCACAGTCCTTTCTGCACTTAGAGGTGGATTCTGTGCCAGTCAGTGGTATGTTTAGTAAAATAAGCAGTCCCCAACTCTCCAGCTACACAAAACTGGTTCTGAGACCAGCTATCCCTCCCACTGGGGTGGTGTCAAACTGACTATAGTAACACCAGGAAACAAAAGGCGTATCTTTCCCAGGTCTCCCTTACACTTAACTATGAATGGGTGGGCCTTAGCTCGATCCCTTTCAAGTTCCTGAATTTCCTGAACTATCCACAGATACCCTTTCTGAGTTGATTTATGTCACATACCCCACATACCGTCTTCTTCATAAAAGGTCTACCCCATTGTTGCTGCAATAGAGGAGTTTTTACACCTCATTATGGGGAAGCAGAGCCAGGTTAGCTGCCGGTCAGCTAATCCTTACAAGTTTACTAGAGGTTCAGGCAGACGGAGTCTAAAAGTCCTCCTAAATATTTGATAAAATCCAGCCAACTTCACCACTGAATTGGATTTTATTAAACAATAAAAGCATGCTGGAATTATTCCTGTAGTTTTTCCCAAATCAAAGTAAGCAGAGTTATGATTTTAATCTGAACTTAGTTTTTCTTACAGGACAGCTAGAGCACATCACAAGGAAAATAGCTTTCGAGGGCTAGTCACCATGGGTACATGCCAACCCTAAATTTGTGTTTGTACCACTTTTGAAATCTAGGAACCCTACCTTGTGGGCTACAAGGTCTAGACTTAGAGGTGACTCATTTAATATTAAAAGTAGTGTTTTTCCTGTCAAAATTGATTATTTTAAGAGATGTGCCTGCATTTTTAAAAGCTGCAAGACTCAGGCTACATAGGTAGGCCGGATGCCATGTTTTCTTTGTGAGCCTAGTGATGGCACATTTGCTGCCATCCACAGGTGACATTTATCTTTTCCAGGCCAATGGTGTTTTTTCCTACACCATGTACTATGTTTTTACTGGAAAGTTAAGCACGCCAATTAAGAGTAAGCCAATATTAAAAAATGTTTAGGGGCATAGCACATACACAGAGCAGCTTTCATGTAAGTACACACTGAGAATGAGGATAGTTGTTTGGTGTGGCTGTGCAACCTCATTGTATAATCATGGCAAACGTCTGCACCAGGTTCAGCCAGGTTTTTGCGTGCAATCTTAGCTCAGTCCTGGGTACCTGTGGCCCAGAGCAGTGAGGCTTTATCTAAGTAACATGTGAAAAGCATTAAGAAGTACCAAAACAGCTGTCTAAGAAAGAAACAAGACTCCATAAAAATCCTACACCGATTTATGAAAATAGGCTGCATTCTTTAAATAGACACTTAAACAAACACAATCCACCAGAGGATTATGGTGATATGAATGATCAAAGACACAATACATCAATGTCTTTCACTCAGATGCAGTAAACCATTGTAATGTACTGCGATAACGATAAAAGTGATCCCACTTTAACAAGTTGGAAACTACTACAAATGCACACTTTAAGGTGCCACCTCCGGCAGAGAGCTAGTCACAGGGACCAAAAAGGTCCAGTTGAAAAGTTACCTTGGAAAAAAAAGCAGTCTCCATTCCAGTTCCAGGATCTGTGGGAGAACAGCCATAGGAATCAATGTAGTGGTCCTAATGCAAGGAATACAGGAAGCTGAAGATGCTGAGCTGGTGTTGGGTTTTTTCTGCAGCCACCCCGAAGTCCTAGATGGGGTGCATGACTTTGGCCTCAGGGGTAAATGTCCCACAAAGTCTTCTTGACGTCCAGCACAAAACCAGATGCTACTGGACTACTGGTCTCTTGTTACAGCCAAACCAGTAGTTCCCTTTAACGTTCAGTAACTTACATTCTGGGAACTAAACTGCACTCTGATGACTCTCCCAAGTCCAGCAGACTTGGGTGCAACTTTTGAGGATCAGCAATCTGTCTAGCCGGGCTGCACTTTGGTGGTAGTAGCAATTAGGAACAGGTAGACAGCTAACTGAATCTTGGGGTCACCATCTCTGTCTAGAGCTCATGGATGACTTATGCATGAGTGGAGTACCAAGGCATAGTCCTTCCTATCCTAGCCCAAGGTTCAGCAGGTGTTGTCCAGTATTTGGCCCAGCCTCTCTTTGCTCAATCTAGGGAACGAAATGGCAGTGCTTCCTCAGGCTTTTATCCAGTTCGGATGTGCCCTGAAATCTGGGCTCCAGGGGTGCCACTTTTATACCAGTTTCTTGCCCTCAAGGGATGTGATGACCATTTGCCAATAGGCTACTTGGTCTTGTCTCACCTAGTAATTACTTCCTTCCAAGTGCACCCTTTAGCTAGCCCAGAATGCACTATTCTGCTCACTCACAATATGGCAGAACCCTTCTCTGAGAGGGTGGAGCTCCCTAGCCCAACCCAGATGTGTGGCTACCTGGGGCCAACACTCCCCTTGAAAAAACAGTTTGACAATGGATTCTCCCTCTCTGCTCTAGATGTCAGCCTGTCTACCTAAACAAAATAGCAGCCCTTTTCTCATGTGATCACAATTTGCCATTCAAAAGTGATTTCCCGCTCGAAGCTTGTCTTTTGGGCTCCCAGCCATTATTGCAAACACAACAAGATAATGGACAAAGTGCTGAAACTTTTCAACCACTCATCACCAGTCAAGAGATCTGGGTTTTATCAATTGTTCCTTTGCTCACTACTATGCCACTGTAGGAAGGTGGGAGCTGACTACATGGTTGCCCCCACTTTTATTCCTGGTGTTTTGATGGTTTTTGACTTAGTTTGTCTGGGAACCTGCTATTCAGGTCCCCAGCCTATCTGCTTTCTCATTACTTTAGGTACACTCCAGATTGGATTCTCGGGTACCCATATAAGTCCCTAGTATATGGTATGCTCTGTACCCAGTGCATAGGTACCCCAGAGACCTACCAGGGGCTGAAGCATGTTTTATGCCACCCCTGGGCAGCCTTCCAAAATGACACAACAGGTATGCTACAGCAGCCTGTGTAAGGTGGTGTATGCACCCCTTACCTGGATATAGGTTGCCTATATCTACCTTATATTACTACACATACAAACCTATCAGTCACTCCTATGGCAGGCCTTATCAATCCTGAAGGCAGGGTGCTGGGTTTTGTGTGAGAGGGTGCCCCTCTGCAGCCTTCAGAATTTATTCTCCGGGGTTGTTCTGTGATACAGCCACACATATACTCTTAAGTGCATTATAATCTTGCGGTAAATGCTAACTTTGGAATGACTTGGAATCACACCCCCGCCAGTCCTGGTGGCGGGGGGGGTATGCAGGTAACGGAGACTGAATTGCCACATCGGTGGAGCGAGTGGCAAAGGGCTCCCACAGACTGTTTTTAAATCCATTTCTGTCCAGCAGACCTTTGTGCACTATCACGCTTCTCAAACAAGCAAAAGATTGTTTTAAATATTACTTTTAAAATCACGCTGCTCTCACCCGACTACACACCCCCTTCCCTGGTCCACCACTGACATCGTCAGATTGTTGTGGAGGGAAGGCGGGCCGGAAGTGAATACTACTTCCCCTCACTTCAGCGCGCAGGTTAGCAGGCTAGTTGCTCTGCCCACCAGGAGTACAAGAGAAGAACACTCCCACGCGCCGACAGACTAGACATTGCAGGTAACGGTGACCGAATTGCCACATCGCTGGAGCAAGTGGCAAAGGGCTCCCACAGACTGATTTTAAATCCATTTCTGCCCACCAGACCTTTGCGCACTATCACGCTTCTCAAACCAACAAAAGATTGTTTTAACTATTACTTTTAAAATCACGATGCTCTCAACTGACTACACACCCCCTTCCCCGGTCCACCACTCACATCGTCAGATTGTTGTGGAGGGAAGGCGGGCCAGAAGTGAATACTACTTCCCCTCACTTCAGGGCACAGGTTAGCAGGCTAGTTGCTCTGCCCTGTCCCACTAGAAAAGAACTATGCCTTTCCGTTCGCGTAGCGGACGCACACAGCGGGCACGCCGATGGTGCCCCCAAGGCGTGCCAAAGGCAAGCCCATCTGCGCCAGAACGGGCCCAGGGCCAGGAATCTCTGTCCCTGCCGCCCCAGCCCCCAGATTTTACACCCGGGAGACTTTATTTCAACTTAGGCAGGCTACAAATACACCATGTCTCCACTCACTCTCCCTGGAGGGACTACAAAGTAACTGCTCCTATTGCTCCTACACTCTTTCACCAAAGATAGTCCCACCCCCTATCGAGTTCACAATCAGCATGTCCCTGCTGAATTGCAGATTCCTGCCCAAACACTCCGCAGAAATAAACATGCTTCTTCAGGACACAGAACTAGATGTGCTGTTCCTGAAAGATACATGGCTATCCCCAAGCTCTGAGCTGGATGTTGTGCAAGCCCTCCCTGCAGGATACCTTATCCAGTGTCTCGATAGAGTAGGTGGAAAGGGTGTCGGAGTTGCTATCATCCACAAGAGCCACCTCTCCTGCCGCTTACTAGACAGCCCGATCCTCAACTGTGAAAATGGCCACTTTATTATCCAACTCTACCCCTCTAAATCACTGTCGGGCATTCTCCTGTACCACCCACCGGGAGCACAGGGGCAATCCTCTAGGTCACTGTTGGAAGCCATCATCTCTCGCGCCTGCCTCTCTTCCAACTTCACATTTCTAGGATACTTAAAGCTCCACTTCAATGACCATTGGACAAAGTAGCAGGCGACCTTACTATTGACCTGGCTACCTTTCAGATCCATTTGAAAAACCATCAAGCTACACACTTAAAAGGCCATTTACTAGACCCTATCCTCTCAAACATCTCCGGATTAAAAACTAGTAAGCCCCTACCTATCCCATGGACGGACCACTTCCTAGTACCATTCACCTGGCAAACCATCACCAACCCCCCACCCCTCCCATGGGCCATCACCTTGCCTACCAGAACGCCTATGCTCAAAAACTGGTCCTTGAAGACTGGAGACGCGAACTCGAACTAACTACCCCCACACTCGAATTAGACCCACTCTCAGCAGAAAAGCAAATTTCATCCTGGATTGAAAACTCTTTAGACCAAGTCCTGCCAAAAAAAATCCTACCTAAAAATAATAGAACCTTCAAATCCCCTTGGTTTACCCCAGAACTCCGCGACTTAAAAAAACAATGTAAAAAACTTGAACGCACATGGAGGAAGGACTGGGCCAATAATAAAAAAATTAGAATACAGAGTAGCCATCAGGTGCTACAAAGCCAGCCTGAAAACCACCCAGACGGCCTTTTTCGAAGAAAAAATTAAAGCCTCCGCCAGCTCCTCTAGGGAAACATCCTGCATCGTTAAAAAACTGTTGAAAGTCTCAGACCCACCCCCCGTCACCGACTCCTCTGGTTGTAGATGCAACGAACTGGCGGAATTTTCTGCCACCAAAATTCAAAATATCTTAAAAACCCTCCCAGCCCCCGGCCACCCACCAGGACACCACCCCCTGATTCCCGCAAGCAATACCCTCTACCTAGACTCCTTCTCCCCCTCACCATGGAGATGTTTCCCCACATTTTAAATTCAATCAAAAGTGGTTCCCCCCTCGACCATGCACCTTTTAACATCCTGAAACTGGTCACACCTACCATCGCTCCCCCTATCACCAACTTAATAAACACCTCACTAGAACAGGGTACTGTTCCCCCCAACTGGAAAAAAGCCACAGTAAGAGCACTACTAAAGAAACGTCATCTGAACCCCTTAGAGTTGGGCAACTACCGGCCCATCTCCTTACTCCCTGGAATTAGCAAGGTGGCAGAAAAATGTGTTAACCAACAGCTCTCCACCTTCCTTGAATCTAATGGCCTTCTACACGGCTCGCAAACAGGCTTCTGGCCTGGCCAGGGCACTGATACCGCCCTGCTGGCAGTTGTAGAAGAAGCGCGAACGATCCCAGACTCGGGTGGATCAGCAGCAGTGATCCTCCTAGACTTAAGCGCTGCTTTTGACACGGTGGACCATCGTATCCTTCTCCACCGTCTAAACAGCAAAGGAGTCACAGGGACAGCCCTATCCTGGCTCAAGTCATTCTTAGAAAACAGAACATTTCAGGTTTCTGAAGTCAATACTCGTTCAAGAGCTATTCCACTCCAATGCGGGGTCAGGGCTCTTCCCTAAGCCCTACACTTTTCAATGTGTACATGTCCCCACTAGAGGAAATCGTAGCCCCTTTTGGCATTAAGCTGGTCATGTACGCAGACGACACCCAACTTGTTGTCTCCCTTGAACAGACAGACCACTCCTCAGAAAACCTATGCTCCTGTCTCAAAGAAATCTCCAGCTGGATGAGCAAGTCCCTTCTCAAACTAAACGGAGACAAATCAGAGATCCTAGTGCTAGGCAATCAATCCAACTCTCCCCCAAACTGATGTGGCCAACCTGCATGGGACAAGCTCCTTCTCAGAAGAAAGAAATAAAAAGTCTGGGTGTCTGGCTTGACCAGGACCTTACTTTCCAAACCCAAGCCAGGAAAACCGCGGGAATTTGCTTCGGCCTTCTGCGCACCACACGGAAAATTCTTCCCCTCCTACTCCCACTCCAAAAAACTCCTTATTCAGGGCCTCATTCTCTCCACACTAGATTACGGGAATGCCCTTTATCTTGGCGCCCCAAAATCAGTCTCAAACAAACTCCAACTTGTCCAGAACTCGGCAGCTAGGCTGCTAACAGGCCAAGCCTGCCCTAAACTCACTACACTTGCGCCCGATCCAAGAGAGAATTAATTTCAAATCCCTCCGCATAACACATAAAATCCTCCAGGATAAGGGCCCCCCGATTCTGAAAGCCCTGATTAAACCATACAAAGCCAACAGGAAGCTAAGATCCGATCACCTCCTTTTGGCTTACGTCCCAAGGATCAAGAAGGCGTGGTCAGGAGGATGCCTTTTTTCGTATAATGCCCCCAAGCTGTGGAACTCCCTCCCCCTGAACATGCGGAGGAAAACCAACTTATCAAAATTCCATAAGCTTCTTAAAAGCTGGCTCTTCCCCTAGATCACATATGTTCCCTAGCTAAATTCTTCAAGCCCAGCGCTGGGATGCCCCTGGGTAGCCACGCGCTCTACAAACCCACTTCCAATTCCAATTCCTATGATTCCACCCTTCTAGAGGGAGAAACATGGCCACACAGGTACATCCGGTACCAGCTTAACAGAACCCTGGCATCACAAAATGGATGCTGCAGCCACAGACACGAGTCTGGCCTCCTGCTGCTGGAAAAAACACTGGCAGGGGAGGCCTGGACAATAGGTTTCCTGTCACAGGGAGATGTCACCACCTCCCACACAGGCTTTAGTGTATTGGGGCTGGGTGGGTGCACTCCAATAGTGCTTTAGAGTCAGCACTAGGGGCACATTTGATGCCCCTGTGCATAGCCCAGTTCAAACCGGTTGCAGGGGCAACCAGCCCCTGCTCTGGTGTGAAACTGGACAAAGGAAATGGGTATAGCCACCCCTCTTTCCAAACCCTCCCATAGGTGGGTCCCCAGAGTTTTTCCCATCCCTTCCTTGGGTATAAGATAGGAACCCCTGGCAACAGGATTTTAGATTTTACCTGGACAAAACTCTGATACTGAATCCTGGCACTTCGACGATCTGCACGACGCTGCATGACTAATGAATCTCCCTTGGAGTAAAGGAGTTACTCCCCAGGCACCAAAGACGCATCTGACCGGGTGGCATCTCTGAAGATCTCCAGCCGGACTCGTGGGTACCATAGAACCAGAACCCCTGGACACCATGCACATTTGCAAGTGCATTTGCTTCTCAACGATCCTTGAGGCTGTGCATTGGGTTACTTGTAGCCCAGACCCCGTGCAGCATTTCCACTGAAGATTGCTGCCTACACTCCACAAGTGTTCCGTGAGCCAGCATTTGTATTTTCTCTTGAGGTACCTTAGCGATCCCAGGTCCATCGACCGGTGGGTCCCTGAGAAGGCAACTTTAACTTTCCTTGGGATTCCCTGGTTGCTCCAAACATGCCCTGACTCTCCATTGCTTGGGGAGTCCACTGGACCTTGCTGGTCCACACCGAGCATCTTTTCTCTTCCTGAGTGGGTTGCTGTTGCAAAGGCTTATTGTGTTCAATCAAAGCACCGATGCCGCAGCACTCGACATCCTTTGTGGGACAGCTCGAATCCAGCTCCTGGTCATTGTCGATGCCTCCTGGTCCTCGTGGCTGCAAAGTCAAGCTTCACTCTTCGTTCTTCGCACCTGAAACACCCAACATCGGTGGGCATTCGACTATCGTGCCCCTGGTTATTGGCAAGTGACCCAGACTCTGTCCTCTCTGCTTTCAGGTTCCTCACATCTTCGATCCAGGCTTGGATCACATCGTACACTTTTCTTCTCCATGGCAGCAGCACTTTGCAGCAGGTTTATCTTTAAAATTCCGACCCCAACTTTCCCCATAGGAGCTAACGGCGCTCGCGGCTGTGTTCTCACACTGCACTCGTCCCCCGTGGGTCCCCTGTGTCACTTCCTTGGGTGGTTCCTTTAGGACGCAGCGATTCTACAGGCTCTAGGCATTGTGTCGTGTCTAGTCAGGTTGTGGTTCGTATACCACTTTCTTAATATATGGTTTATGAAGACCTTCCCCAGCAGAGACATTTTTTTTTATTCAGGGTAGTGACGATTAGTGTGTATGGCGCACTAACATCATTACATTGAGAGAAAAAGCAAAACCAGCTGATCAGCTCATTTCACTTTCATTGGTTTGGTTCTCACAAGGCTATCTCAGCCTCCGATTACCGAAACAGATGGGAGATGTATCATTGGACAGGGGAGAACCTCCCCTTTTCAACAATACCCTTCCCTAGTGGATCCCTGCCTGGGGTCACCGTAGGTGGGTGATCCCCAATCAGGGAACCACCACTAGCGATCCGGGAGGAGGGAGAGGCCCCTTGGGCAAGGGCCTCTGCTCCCCAAATGTTTATGGGCATCAGTCCATCTGCCCCACTGGGGTGCAGTTGGGGGCAATAGCCCTTGATCTGCCCCCCGGGGGGCAGAAAGGCCACTAGCCACCAGGATTTTTTTTTTAATACGTAGGGGTTGGAGCTGACAAAAATGGGCAGTCTAATGCCCCCAACACCTCAAACACAAAAGGGACAGTCTTTTGCCCCCCTCCCAGTGTAGGTAGAAAGCCCACGATCTTCCATCTGCGAGAGCTAGAAAGCCCACTAGAAACAAGGGATATTTTTTTATAAAAGAGAGGTGGGGGCTGCCCTCAATGAGCAAAACTATGCCCACAGTCAAAACAAAATAAATGGTGGCAAACGTCTTTTGCCCCCCCCTCCCCACGGGGCAGATTGGGGACTATCCCCTGATCTACCCCAGGGCTATGTATATAGGCATGTCAGGGAGCATCCCCATAGTCAAGGGTCACTCCCCTTTTTTTAGGCACACATTTTAGCGGTTTCCGCCACCATTGATTGGGTTGATCATAAATCTTTTTAGGCTCACCTGCCCCAAGGGGGACAGAAAACCACCAAATACCAGGGAAAGTGTCTGTGTGTGTGTGAACTGGAGTTCAGTTGGCGGTCTGTATGTACTGGAGTTTGGCTGGCTGTGTGTGTACTGGGATTTTGCTGTGTGTGTGGACTGGTGGTGTGTGTAGACTAGCACTTGGTGGTGGTGTGTGTAGACTGGCGCTTGCCTGCCGATGTGCATGGACCGGTGCTAGGCTGCCAGTGTGCGTGGAGTGGTGCTTGGCTGGCTGTGTTTTTGTGGATGGCGCTTGGTTGGCGGTGTGCATTGGATGGTGCTTGGCTGCTGGTGTGGGTGGACTGCTTTCCCTAGATGGCCGCCAAGCTCGGAAACAAAAACCCGGATGCTCCCTGTTTTTGCAAAGGGAGCTTCTGTGTTTTGGTCCCGGTCACGGCAGCCATATAGGGAAACCCAGATATTCCTGAAAACTAGACACCTGGGGGAGTCCAGGGAGGTGTGGCTTGTGTGGATCCCCCAGCATCTTCTTACCAAGAATTCCCTGCAAACCTCAAATTTAGCTAAAGAAAATCACATTTTCATGTAGGTTTCCCTTGATCGCCACCGTACCCAGCACCAAAAACACAGATGCCCCCTTGCAAAGCCAGATCGTTTTGTGATAGATATTTTTGATGTGTCCACAATACATTTTGGTCCCTTCCCTGTCAGGGACACTTGGACTGCCCACACAAGTGAGGTAGCATTTATTATCGGCAGACCTGGGGGAATACTGGGTGGGAGGAAATTTGTGCCGGCACAGTGTTCCCACAACTTTCCAACACAGAAATATGAGGAAAGTATGTTTTTTTAGCTAAATGTTTGTTTTGCAGGGGATTATGGGTAAGAATCCCTTGGGGGATCTATGTAAACCACACCTCCCTGGTTTCCTGCGGGTGTCTAAGTATTAGAAACGCCTGTGTTTGGTAGGTTTGCCTAGATCGCTGCCGAGCCCGGGACCAAAAACACAGGTTACCTCCTTGCAAAACCAGGTCATTTTCTGATGGATAATTTCGATGTCTCCAGAATACATATGGTGCTGTTTCTGGTTACAGGCACTAGGCCTACCCACACAAGTGAGGTACCATTTTTATTAGGAGACTTGGGGGAGCGTTGGGTGGAAGGAAGTTTGTGGCTCCCCGCAGACTCCAAACTTTCCATCACAAGTGAGAGCCACACAAGTCACCCCATCCTGGATTTCTCTGGGTGTCTAGTTTTCAAAATTGTACAGGTTTGTTAGATTTCCCTAGATACCGTCTGAACTAGGACCCAAAATCCACAGCTAGGCACATTCCAAAAAAGGGTCAGTTTTCATTGGAAAAATTTGATGTGTCCATGTTGCGTTTTGGGCCATTTCCTGTTGCGGGCACTAAGCTTACCCACACAAGTGAGGTACCATTTTTATCAAGTGACTTGGGGTAATGTTGGCTGGAAGGAAATTTGTGGCTTCCTGCAAATTCCAGAACTTTTCATCACAGAAATGTGAGGAAAGTGTGTTTTTTTTGCACAAATGTTGAGGTTTGTAAGGGATTCTGGGTAGAAAAAATGGGTGAGAGCCCCGCAAGTCACCCTATATTGGATTTCCCTGGATGTCTAGTTTTAGAAAATATACTCTTTTGCAAGGTTTCTCTAGGTGCCGGCTGAGCTGAGGCCCAAAATCAACATTGGAAAAATGTGATGTGACCATGTTGCAATTTAGGCCATTTCCTGTCAAGGCAATAGGCCTACCGACAGACGTGAGATACTATTTTTAACTTAACACTTGGGGGAATGTTGTGTGGAAGGAAGTTTGTGGCTCCCCAAAGATTTCAGAATGTTCCATGATAGAAATATGAGTAAAATGTTATTAGATAACTTTTGAGATTTGCAAGGGATTCTGGGTAACAGAAGCTGGTGCGAGCCACACAAATCACACCATTCTGGATTTCCCTGGCTGTCTAGTGCTCATAAATGTACACGTTTGCTAGATTTCCCTAGGTGTCGGCTGAGCTTGAGCCCAAAATCCACAGCTAGGCACATTAGAAAAAAAGCTCAGTTTTGAGTGGGAAATTGTGATGTGTAAATGTTGTGTTTTAGGCCATTTCCTGTTGTGGTAACTAGACCTAACCACACTAGTAAGTTACCATTTATATTGGGAAACTTGGGGGAACACAGAATAGTAGAGCAAGTGTCATCACCAATTGTCTTTCTCTGTATTTCTGCCTTCCAAAAGTAAGGCAGTGTGTATAAAAGAAGTCATTTTGAAAAATTCCTTCTGATTTATGTGCTAGCCTGCATACCCACAAATTCAGAGATGTGCAAATAACCACTGCTTCTAAACTTCATATTGTGTTCCCATTTAGGAATTACATAGGTTTCCTTGATACCTATTTTTCGATCTTTACCTTTATATCTTACCAAATGAATTGCTGTATACCCGGTGGACAATGAAAAAACATTCCAAGGTGCAGCTCAGTTGTTGGCTCTGGATACCTCAGGTTCTTAGTGAACCTTGAGGCCCTATATATCATTGCAAATCAGAGGGGTCCAGCGGATATAATAGTATATTGCTTTAAAAATCTGCCATAGTTAGAAGTTGCAGGTGAAAACGTATGCACAAATGGCTGCTTTTTTACCTCAATTTCAATGTTTTCATTTCAACTGTTAATTTCAATTGTAAAACCTTGAAGGATCTACACAAATTACCCCTTGCTGCACTTAGAATGTTGTCTACGTTTCAGAAATGTCTAGATTTCCTGGATCCATTATTGGTTTCATACCCATTTCTGCCACTAACTGGAAGGAGGTTAAAAGCCCCAAAAAATTGAAAAATAGGCTGTCCTAGTAAAATGCCAAAACTGCGTAGAAAATTGAGTTTTCTGACAAAAGTCTGCCTTTTCCTAAAAGCTGTATAGATGGTGCTTTCAACACCGTAAACCCTTCATTGATACTATTTGCAGCAAAGAAAAACAGACACTTTCTTCTGCAGCATTTTTTTCCCTGTATTTTGGCTAATTTGGGGAAGCCGCAAACCATAAGTGCCTTTAGAATCTGCAGGATGTTGAAAAGAAAGGACGCAAATTTGATGTAGATACCTTATGAGGACAAAAAGTTATGGCGGCCTAAACGGGACCTATCACAAATAGCAAAAAAAAAGGCTTAACACATGGGGGATGCCTAGCAGCGAAGGGGTTAAATAAAAGTTCAAACATACACAAAGCAAAAAGGAAGATTTTAAATTCAGCACAAAAAAAATCAAAAATGTAAAATTTTGAAAAATCACATTTACCACCACTGCTACAACCTAAAAACGGTTTTGTGATGGAAAAGGCATGCCTCAACAATGCATGCCTTAACCAAACGGTCTAAACCCCAACTGCGTCTTACCACGCATGCCTTTAACACGCAATTTTGTGGTAAATACATGTTTGGTAGATGGGCATGTGTGGTAAAGATCACACTCCTGCCCCTCTGCCCTAAACTCTAAAACAACCCTAAAATCTCTGCCTTCCCCCTACTTCTGCCCAATTGCCCACTCGACCTGAAAACTATCCTATCCTGTCCCCTTCCCTGAGCCCTACAACTTAGACCTCTTAAAACTACTCCAACCCCAGCCCCCTCCCTGAGCCCTACAACAAGCCCCCACTCTTTAAAACCTAACCCCACCTACCCCTGCCCCAGCCCAATTTCCCCTTCAGCCTTAAAACTGCTGCTTTCCTGTCCCCTGCCCTGAGCCCTAAAACTCCTGATCCCCCCCAGCCCTGAAAGCTACCCCGATCCCCTCACTCCAAAACTACCCCAATACAAATAATCCTATCCTCTCCTGCCTTTAGCCCTACAACTCAGACCCCTGAAAACTACTCTGACCCCAGCACCCTCCCTGATCCCTAAAACAAGCCCCCAACCCCTAAAACCTAATCCCACCTACCCCAGCCCCAGCCCAACTGCCCCTCAGCCTTAAAACTGGTCATTTCCAATCTCCTATCCTGAGCCCGAACACTCCCGACCCCCCAGCCCTGAAAATTACACCTACCCCCACCCCCAAAACTGCCGCCAACCCAAAAATTCTACCCCCACCTCCATCCTCTGCCCTGAGTCCTAAAATTCCTGACCCCCGCTGTCCTTGTAAACTACCTAGACCCCCCTCCTAGCCCTGTAAACTACCACACAACCCCTACAAACTACCTCCACCCCCTAAAAACCCAATTTACCTCTCCGCCTCGTCCCAATCCTTCCTCTTCCTGCTTCCAGCTCTTCGGCCAGCAGCAGCAGCAACTAGATCGTGTATGTGCATGGTTAAGGCATATTCGTGGTTTAGATGTGCGTGGTGCCGTCTGTGTGGTTCAGCCCATGTAGTTCATGCTGCGTGGTTGGGGCTGTTACCCCCGAAAAACAATAGGGAAAGTATTGCATTTCAAAACATAAAATGTACTACTCCGACCTCTACCTTAGCCACAAAAGGAAAAGCATTGGAATTTGGTAGACCCAAATGTACTATTTCCACTCCAATCTAAGCAGCTATTGGGAAAGCAATGGACATTGGAAGAGTCAGATTTACTATTCCCACTCCAACCGAAGCAACAGTAGGGAATGCATTGACTTTTGGAGAGGTCAGATTTAATATTCCCACTCAAATCTAAGCAACAGTCGGAAAAGCATTAAGCTTTAGGTGGGGTCAGATTTATTATTCCCACTCCAACATAAGCAACATTGGTAAAAGTACTGGACTTTGGAGCGGTCAGATTTACTGTTCCCACTCCAACTTAAGTAACAGTAGGAAAAGCATTGGACATTGGAAAACTCAGACTTCTCATTCCAGCTCCAACCTAAGCACCTGTAGGGAAAGGATTGAACTTTTAAAGGGGGCAGTTTTACTATTTCCTCTCCAATGTAAGCAACAGTAAGGAAAGCATTGGACTTTGAGAGGGGTTCAAAATATTATTCACGCTCCAACTTAAGCAACATTGGTGAACGTTTTGGACTTTTGAGGGGTCAGATTTACTATTCCCTCGCCACCCTAAGCAACAGTAGGGAAAGTGTTGGACACGGGAGAGGTAAAATGTAATATTCCCAATCCAGCCTGACGAACTATAGAGAAAATGCTATACCCTGGAGAGGTCAGATTTAAAATTCGCTCTCCAACCCAAACAACTGCTGATATAGAGTTTGTTACACCTGACATCCTTAGCGTGGTATTCCCTAAACCTTTTGTCTTCACTCCCCTGTTTCGCTGGCATTAGGACTCTCTGCACTTTCCCTTGCTAACCATTGGCAAGGTGCTTGTGCTCTCACTTTTAAACATGGTGAACTGGTGCACACCCAATTGACACATTTAATTTACTTTTAAGTTCCTTATTAATGGTACTACATGTACCCTGGGCCTGAAAATTAAATACTTCTGGTGGGCTGCAGCCAACATTGTGCCACCCACTAAAGTTGCACTGTAAAATATGTCTCAAGCATTTTAATGCAGCCTGTCAGTCCTAAACCTTCCTTTTTAGCACTTATAAGTCACCCCTAAGGTTTTCCTGAAAGGATGGCTATGGAGGAACTGTGTCTTGCCCTGATTACATTTCAAGGGACTATGCCTGCAGCACAGACAAATAAAACTAACACTAGTCCTGCCCTTGTCTTGGTCACCTAGATATTTTGGAGACAGGGCAAGTGGTCAGGGAGGAACCAATCTGAACAAGTTTTGGCAGTGGATAAGGGAATTCCCCCACACAGAGGCTGGCACCAGGTATAAAAGCGGGACCTTCATAACATCTCATCAGAACAGTCCTGGACGTGTGGAAGATTCAGAAGATGGACTGCTCTGCTGTCTGAGAAAGAGGAACTGCCCTGTTGACTGACGAAAGAAAGAAGATCATACCTGCTTACCATGAGCCCAGCCTACCCAGAGTGACTTTAAGGATCAGTGGGCTAACCTCCTGTGTGAGCTACAGGGACACAACAAGCCTTCTGAGGCCTCCCAGCAACTGCCCAGCTGAACAGCACCATCTAGACCTGTCTGTTATCTTTTGCTGACCTCTGCTGGAGTGAGTACTGATCTCGAAGAGCCCCAGGATTTGAACCAAAGGCTGAAAGGAGTGTAACTCCTCCTGAAGAAAAGGCGAAGAAACCAAAGTTTTGGGCTCCTCACGACCATGAAGTGCCTTCTTTGTACCGAGAATCAACTGCCAGCGATATTTGCCAAGGCAAAGCTCCAGCAGGACCTGCTATTTGTGCCAACGGTGACTGTCCTCAATGACCAGCTATGCGAGACCTGCACTTCGTGCCATCAGCAACATCATGCGCCGTTCACCAACACGACGCTCTAGTGACGACTGGCTCTTCGCATTACGGCAAAGACCGTTCGCAACGCTCAACCTATTCCTCATGTTGAGAGCAACCACCTTGAAGCAAATGGAACTTTTGTACAACTTTAAGAAAGTAACTCTTCACAAGACTAACCCGATCCCCATATCTGGCCCTCATTCCAGCATGGTCAGCCTGAACTGGTGAGTATCCCTTAGTCCAGCACGACGTGATAACCACAAGTGACATTGGTTGCTTCTTTCAATTTAAACTTTAAACAAATTCATAGCTCTAGTTCTACTGATTGGATTTTTGTTGTTTTGGTGTAGTCTTATTTAGTACAAATTGCTCTATTTTTCTAAATTGGTTTGGGGTATTCCTTCAGTTGTGATTTTTTCACTGTATTACTGTTTGTGTGCTGCATACATACTTTACACATTGCCTCTAAGATAAGCCAGCCTGCCTTTGTGCCAAGCTACCAGAGGCTTATGCATCAGTTTATTTAGCAACCATTGTGGTTCACCCTGTCAAGAACTGTCTTTATTATATAAGTGGGCTCCCACCCCTCTGAGCTAATGACCCTGTGTTTTGCAGTGTTGTACATTTGTGGCTTCAGTTGTATTAGTCCCACTCCAGTCTAAGCAACAGTAGAGAAAGTGTTCAACTTTGGTGGGGTCAGATTTTCTTTTCCCACTCTGACTTAAGCAATATTGGTGTAAGTATTGGAATTTGAAGGGGTGACATTTAGTATTCCCTCTCCAAACTAAGCAACAGTAAGGAAAGTGCTTGACTTTGGATGGAGGTGTCAGATTTACTAGCTCCACTCCAAACTGAGCAGTAGTAAGAAAAGTGTTGGATTTTTGATGTGTCAGCTTTACTATTCCAGCTCTAAACTAAGCAATAGTCAGAAACAAGTTGAAAAAGTATTTAGGAATAATAACATTAAAAAATAATTCTGAATTTAAAAAGAAAAGGAAAACAGTGCTAAAAACCATATTTATATAAATAACTAAAAACATCATTAAATTGCTGAAATAAATAATCAAACAATGACTTAAAATTGCAAACTTAAACATTATATCTGTGGTAAAATGACAATAAAAACACTTCACACCCTACTCCCATCAATTACAACCCAAAGATGAGAAATTACACTAAAAAAAGAAACAAAGTAAAAAGCAAAAAAACAAAGAAATTAACACAACCAATTAAATAATTAAAATACTTAATAAGGTAATTATACAATTAAAATTAAGAAATAATTTAAAAAAATCACTGAATAAATAATTTATATAGCTAATAATATAATCAACCATTAAAGCAATAAAGAAAACATGAATAACATAAATTAAATAAAGTAACAAATAAATAAGTTAAGTAATTTTATATTTAATCAACCAATTCAATGTTATAAATTGTAAAAGTTAAAAAGAAATATATACATTTAAATATCTTCCCACTGTACTGCTGCACCAACTGAAAAAAAAAAAAATAAAATGAACTCAAAAATAACACTTTGAAAGTATAACTAAAACAATCAAACAACCTCTAAAAAGATTGCAAACAGTTAAAATTAACATATTAAAAACTTTAAACAGCCTAAATCGTCCAACATATTAAAACAATACAAAATCCATATTAAATACCACTAAGTTTAAAATCACAAAAACTATAATCACACTTAAAAATAACAATATGCTCACCTGCGATATTCTGCACTGTCATATACCTGTAATGATCATACATTTTTAGGATATGCGTGTCTCATGATATTTTTAAAACAATATTAACATTGTGCACAATAGCTTCAAGCATATTTTCGGCTCATTTTTAAACCTAAACTACTATGGGGCATATTATCAAGTACCTCGTTAAAATTATAGCCGTTATAGTGGCAGGAAACTGCCGCTAAAATGGCGATAATGGGCTTGCTAATATGCGTTATAGAATTCCAATAGAAGCTCATGTTAGATGTCCTGCACATCTAACCTAGACTTCTATTGGAATTCTATAACGCATATTAGCAAGCCAGCAGTTAACTGCCGCTAAAACGACGATAATTTTAACAAGGTTCTTGCTAATATGCCCCATAGTAGTTTAGGTTTAAAAATGAGCCGAAAATATGCTTGAAGCTATTGTGAAGACAACAGAGCCAGAATCTTCAGTGAGGGGAACGGCTAGCGTTTTATTTCCACTCACCTCAGCCTGCTTTCTTTCCATCCCTTGAGGGCCAGCAAGTGCTCCTCCAACATCGCCGAACCAGCCGTGAGGGAAACGGCTTCACCTACATTGCCCAGGAGGCCCTGCGAGGCGCAGGGCTCATGACGCTGCCGGAGGGCGCCAGAGGCCCTCTTAATCAGCCCTGCCTTCCCACAGCGCGGGATGCACCACAACAGAGCCAGAATCTGCCGTGAGGGGAACGGCCAGCGTTTTCTTTCCACTCACCTCAGCCTGCTTTCTTTCCTTCCCTTGAGGGCCAGCAAGTGCTCCTCCAACATCGCCGAACCAGCCGTGAGGGAAACGGCTTTACCTACATTGCCCAGGAGGTCCTGCGAGGCGCAGGGCTCGTGACCCTGCCGGAGGGTGCCAGAGGCCCTCTTAATCGGCCCGGCCCACCACAGCGCGGGACGTGAGCGGGGCGTGCCCAGGCGCTGCCCGGGCGAAACCAGGGCCAAGGGCGGGCCCGTCCGTGGCCGTCAGTGGCCGAAAGAGGCAGGCGAGGGCCATCCCTCTTGGCTACTGCATTGACTAAGTTGAATCACAAGTGGGTAAGATCTGCACCAAATAATATTCTAACTAGACTGTTACATTGCCTGCCATTAACTGATCTTCCTTGTCACTTTGTTGGCTCCTGTTAAAAACTTTCTGTGAACTGGACTAGAGAGACAAAAGGACTGTGGACTCTGGATTGTAGTGTATTGCACTGTAACTCATATTAAACAGTCTTTGGGGGGCTATGTTAATGCGGGAGCAAAAATAGAGCAGCGAAAACGAGATTACAGACTAGAGTTATTGAACATCTGGGTGTAATAGGTTCAATCAGGTAATAGTCAACTTGTGGGCAAATAAGTGGCACCGGGGCGGTGACTGCTACAGCAAGCTGCTGGTTCTTTATACTTGTGCTTGTAGTGGAGCTGAGGGACAAAGTTTAAGTTTTATCTGCCATTCTGCATTTGGTTTATATTAGTCAACACTTACTATCGCTATTGTGGGGGTGGTCGAGTACATCTATTTAGTACAAGAAGAATAAACGCCAATCATGAGTAAACGGAAGGGTACCGTCTGCACACTTGATGCCTTTATAAGAGTGGAATCGCTCTTAACTCATGAAATTGAATTAGCTGAAAGAAGGTTGTCACTAGATCCATCAAAGCTACCAACATACAGGTAACCTAGTCCACAAACGCCATCCAATGCAAGACAACTAAATGCAAGTAGTTGCATTGTAACCCCCCCCTCCTGGTCCCAATAACCCTGTCCCAAATTCAATACTGAGTGCTCAGGGGTCCCAAAAGGTGTATGAAACCACGACCCCAGGAATATCGACAAGGCTTCGAGCCCCAAAACAGGCAGGAGCAATAAAAGTAAAATCTAAGAATGCACAAAAGGTGAAAAGAGTAGGTGAAAAGAAAGGGAAACATGGGGGAACAGGGAGAACACACAAAGGAAACACAAAAGAGTTAGAACATGAGGAGATCCAATGCAGTACCATAGGAACACAGACCGAGATAGACTACTCATTTTGTCCAAGCCAAGAAAATGAAGTGGTTGAGGCAGTAGAGCAGACTGTGGTCGACCTTCTCAAAACCACCTTAAACTCCATGCAGTCTCAAATTAACGATTGTATGGGCACTAAAATGAGGGCTATGGATAGTAAAATTGACCAGCTAAAATTGGCCATAGACCACCCTAAGTACCATAATTGGGGACGGAAATAGAACTGTTGAAGAAGGGGAAAAATTATTAGCTGATTTTAGGACTATATACATGGAAAGCAAGGAAGTTAGTCATGATGAACAAATCCCAAGACAAATGAGAATTGAAACCGCAAAAAGTGGTGGGAGAGTGGAGTCTAATGGGGTCAGGGTGGTACACAGAGTTAACGACACCTGAACAGAGGATAGAATAGACCACTCCAAGAAGAACAACTCTAGGACTACAGTGTATAGCCCAAAAGGGACTGATCTAATTCCTAATTCTGATAACTTAAATGTACCCCCTGCTGCGTGTCCCTAGGTCCTAATATTAGCTGGCGTACCAGCCATGAGAAGGGAACAAATTGAAACATGGCATAATCTCAGAAATAAGGCTACAGATTGGCTTTCTAAATTTAAAAAGTTTAACCTTCACAAAATGAACGACATCTTAATGGTACGTAGGGTAGGGTGGACTCTCCAAAGGACATACATGGTGACTGCATTGTCATAAATTTTAGACGTACCCACATGGTTCGAAACTTGGTAAGAGCACGCAAGGAAACATCGATACAGGGCACTAGTATCCACACCCTACACTTGGGTTATTTTTACAGACATGACAGTATGGGAAAAAATTACAACCACAATAGTATTTTATTTCCCCCCACTCTCAACAGCTACCAAGAATTATCATCCTTGGAGGCTGTTGATTGACTACAATCTATAGATGTCCCGGTGGAGGAAATATCGGTAGTATTCATAGAAAGGGAGTTAGAGGAGAAAATCAATGCCTCAATTACTGTGTCCAACGATGAACTGGAAGAAGATAAAGAGCTGGATGCGGGTGGGAATGTATCAATGACCCAAACACTAACATCAAGTGAGGTAGGAGAGCTCCCATTTGCAAAAGAGACCATTAATACAAGTCTTATGCCGACAAAGGAACCCATGATATCCACAAAGGTTAACAACCCAGTGGGATTAAATTTGATTTCATGGAACATAGCAGGACTTGGAAGGAATGCTATTGATCCTGAGTGGAACGAGTACATTGAAATAAGCAAGATTTGCCTCCTACAGGAGACCTGGGCGCTAAAGGTCCCACATAGAGTAGGGTACAAAACATTTTATGTAGATGCAGTCCCATCAGCAAGAGGGAGGCCCTCGGGGTGCCTTGCAATATGGGTGAAAGTAACCCTAGATATCAAAGTCACCCAATTGAATATAAGTTCACGTGACACACTCGGAATAAAAATAACAACAAAGGATAGAAGGGTGCTGCACCTATGCAATGTGTATAATAGACCAGGCCCAGCTTCAAGAGAGTCTTTGATAATAGAACAAATGGGCTCCATCCTAAATTCATTAGACGTAAAGACAAGTATAATAATAGGTGGTGATTAAAATTGTAATTACGAACCTATTGTAGGGCTTGAAAACATTTTTGAGGATGAAGACAGCGCTAACAACATCCCTACACTGTACAATACTAAACCGGTTCCGTGCACCGTGTTAGCGGTTCAAATTATGAGGCTAGCAGCTGGGCACGGGCTGAGAGCATGTAATGGTCGGTTACCATCAGACACACCAAAGGCCCACACATTCCGCAGAGGTAGTCCCCAGAGTAAAATTGATTATATAATGGTATCTCTTGATATTTGGACATTTGTAGTAGACCTAAAGATTATGCCTACAATAGAGAGTGGTACAAAAGGGGGTGGTGATGGACGGAGCATCTGAACCAATCAAACACTCACACCCAGTCAACAGATCTGGGTTTAATCCATCACCGTTCTTTAGCCCACTCTGCTACCCCAGTTTAGACATGGCCATATGCAAATCAGTCTGACCCTGTGCCTCACGGGAACAGTCCAGCCCGAACTGCCAAGCCATGCCTTCCCTGGACCGGAAACAAGCTTCCGAGGACCGGTTTCTGGCATTTCAGCCGTCTTCAGCCTGGCTTGCTTGAATCCAGTGGCAAAGTGAGCAAGGGACTCACGTCTGAGCATACCCTGCCAACTTATGGCGAACAAAGTGGTACAAAAGGGGGTGGTGATGGACGGAGCATCTGAACCAATCAAACACTCACACCCAGTCCACAGATCTGGGTTTAATCCATCACCGTTCTTTAGCCCACTCTGCCACCCCAGTTTAGACATGGCTATATGCAAATCAGTCTGACCCTGTGCCTCATGGGAACAGTCCAGCCCGAACTGCCAAGCCATGTCTTCCCTTGACCGGAAACAGGCTTCCGAGGACCGGTTTCTGGCATTCCAGCCGTCTTCAGCCCTGCTTGCTTGAATCCAGTGGCAAAGTGAGCAAGGGACTCACGTCTGAGCATACCCTGCCACACTTATGGCGGCCAAAAGCGGTACAAAAGGGGGTGGTGATGGACGGAGCATGTGAATCAATCAAACACTCACACCCAGTCAAAAGATCTGGGTTTAATCCATCACTGTTCTTTAGCCCACTCTGCCACCCCAGTTCAGACATGGCTATATGCAAATCAGTCTGACCCTGTGCCTCATGGGAACAGTCCAGCCCGAACTGCCAAGCCATGTCTTCCCTGGACCGGAAACAGGCTTCCGAGGACCGGTTTCTGGCATTCCAGCCGTCTTCAGCCCGGCTTGCTTGAATCCGGTGGTAAAGTGAGCAAGGGACTCACGTCTGAGCATACCCTGCCAACTTACGGCGAACAAAATGGTACAAAAGGCATGGCTTGGCAGTTCGGGCTGGACTGTTCCCATGAGGCACAGGGTCAGACTGATTTGCATATGGCCATGTCTGAACTGGGGTGGCAGATTGGGCTAAAGAACGGTGATGGATTCCGATGAAAGGGAACCCCTGGTTTAATAAGGACTGTTGCAAAGCTAAGGCTGAATTACTACACGCCACAAAAAATTGTAATATGCTTAATATAAAAGATGCTAGATCCAAATATACGAAAACACAAGAGAAGGCTAAAACATCATGGGATGATGACAACTGGTTAGAATTGCTTATTGCTGCTAAGAATAAGGACCAAATGGGCTTTTGGAGACTTGTAGCTAAAGGAAATAATATAGGCAAAGAAACAAAGGATGTGTACCTTGATGAACTACTTGTGTTGAGCACTTCACAAACTTATATGATGCACCAGAGAATGGTAGGGTCCCATTAAAGGATGGGTTACTATCAAGCCCAAGTAAAGATAAACTAAATTTTGATTTAGATGAAACAATATTGGCTTTTAACTTAGTTAAAAATGGGAAAGCGCCTAGACTGGACAAAATCCCGGGAGACTTATACAAGCATGAAATTAGTGTCTGGGGCCCCTATATTAACTATTTATGCAACACCGTAGCAGCGGGCACAGATTTTCGTGAGACATGGAGGGGGGCGGAAATCGTTAAAATTTTTAAAAAGGGTAATAGGTGCGGTCCAGCAAACTATCGCCCAATTAGTTTAATTGATATTTTACAAAAGATTTATGCAAGGCACATTTTAAATCGTGTGAACATATGGACTGAGGAAAGCACAATCCTTACAAAGTATCAGGGAGGGTTTAGACCCAAAATAAGCACCATTGATCAGGTCTAGATTTTGTTGCTTATGCTGGAAGTATGTAAATATAAGAAAGGGGCACTTACACATAGCCTTTGTAGATCTAAAGGCTGCGTTTGATCTTATTCCACGAGATTTGTTATGGGAATCATTGAGTTGTCAAGGGCTCCCATTCAATCTTTTGGAACAGATCATGAGATTGCATGAAAATAACTACGCAAAGGTTAGGTGGGGCCTGAGGGGTGAACTAACAGAACCGATCCCCATAAAGAGGGGGGTTCGCCAAGGCTGTGTATTGGCACCCACGTTATTTTCACTATTTGTCAACGATATTCCATCTTTATTGGGGGGCTATAAAAATGATGCAAAAAAACTAAAGGGTGAAAGGATACCAGGTCTCCTTTTCGCTGACGACACTATATTAATATCCCAAACGCCCAAGGGACTACAATATTTATTAAATTCGTTCCAAACATATTGCAACAATAAGGGCCTTCAGATCAATACTAACAAGACCAAATACATGGCGAGAAATCCTTCGAAAAAAATTTGGGAAAATTTGGTCTTGAATGGCCAGAAGCTGGAACACATACAGAGCTTTAGTTATTTGGGTGTCTCACTTGATAACAAATTATCATGGAAAACCCAAATAGAGAAAAGTAAAATGACTCTAATACAAAACACAGTACCAATTATGAAAAGACATGGGAACAATCTTGGTAAGGCAGTTTCCCCAGCACTAGTGGTATATAAGTACAAAGCCCAATCCGCAGCGCTATATGGAGCTGAATTATGGGGAACCTTGTGCAAAAAAGTCTTTGAGGTTGGCGAAAATAAATTTTATAGAGCATTGTTAAGATTTCCTGCACGTACACCATTAATACAAATGATTCTCGATTCAAACATGAAACGTACTGATCATTATGCGATCCTGAGACCATTGACATTTTGGGTAAGACTTTGGTCGACACCGGAGCTACTAGATTACAAGGCTGGCTTAATAGAAATAATGGAATTGGACCAGAACAGCAGCATCACAGGGCTAAAACCTGTTTGTCTATGGTTGAAAAGTATTGGCCTATCACAGTTGTGGGATGATCCATCCATACTAACCCAAGACTCAAAAAGAGTATTGAAACCTTCATTTTGGGCATATATTGAACATAGTCTGCTAAACGAACGAGTGGGTGGAACTTTAACAAACAGGTTTCTTCTGTTCAAAGATACTTTGAGCAGTTTTTGGACGAGGTATACCCCCCACTTGCTAAAACATTATACATGAAATACAGATATGGTATATTGAATATAAACACCATTGTAGCATGGTAGTCAAATAATTAAAAAAAAAATACAGACGACTTATGCACCTTATGCCTAGATAAAGCCAAAAAAGACGAGTCGCATATCCTTTTCTTTTGTCCAACCTATGCTGTAACTAGGAAAAGATGGATCAAACCGCTCTGTGTACATCTAGGAGTGAGATCATACAAAGAGGCAGAAATGATTTTAAAATCAGAAACCAGACAGGTTATTGTCTTTGGTATCAGCAGGTTTTTGTTAGCAACTAATTTCGTACGAGCAAAAGTGGACCTGAAACTTTAGATAATTATTGTATTGTAATGCAATTGATTCGAACAATACATTAGCCCCAATGACATGAAATCGTTAATTATATTGTTTCATAAATTCTTAAGAGTATATATATATTAATTGTCAATGTTTTAATAATATTGGAACATAACAAAAAAGAAATTGCCAGTACTGATAATACCACAATAATATAAACTCAAAAACAGTACTTGAGAAAATGTTCAAGACCGAATGCTAGTTGAAAGCGTTTATTCTTATTTATGATTTAATCAAAAAATTCACTTTTTCATTTTTCAAAAACACACATATAAAATACAATTTACTATCCACAATTAGAACTAGGGATGAACATTCATCAAAGCACTCATATCACAACCATACGGTAAGCAATCATTCAAGGAGAGAAGGAAAGCACTGAAGCAAAAAGCTACAACAATCAGAAAAACATACAATATATACAATATCATACAATACAATACCAACACAAACTAAAGAAGCCTATGTCTGCAAAAACACTTAGAGAATATTTTTTCTGATATATAAACAATTTTGGCGTACATTCCTATAGTCGAATGTAAAAACTACTTCTAAATTCTTTTTGGTAGAAGGAGATAATGTACGGGAAAACCATGTGATAAGCTACAATTAACATAACATTCACGCTTATCACTGCAGCAGACAATAAGAAGGCTTGGGCCTACGCGTTTCAAATCCCAATGAATTGCAGGGATTATCTTCAGGGCCTTTGGAATTTTCTAAAAAATAGAAAAACAAAGAAAAAAGGGGGGGAAAAAAGATTAGAACACAAATCAAACAGGTGCAATCAAGTATAATCACAAGATCAACATCAGTCGCCTACACTCAGTTTGCAGTATGTAGTAGGGATCTTATGGTCTTAACGGTCGAAACAGCTGTGAGAATATCCAAGGAAGAATTAGCTGAGATTGCCAAGCTAGAGTCTGAAATTAGTGGTAACCCCACCATAGCCGATGCCAAGACTCTTCTAGAAAAAGTTGCTAAAGAAGTACAAGAGTTTAAAGACTACACGATTACTCAAAAGTCGAACCAATTTGAAAAAGATAAAAAAGGTTTTTCTTTAGATAATATATACCCTTACTTACAATCTGATTTTTATTCCAAAGCGGAATCTAGACGTTTCCTTCAAGGAAACCAGGGCAGATCGCGAAGACAATTCATTTCTTTTTCTGACACCTCCTCCTCTGGAACAGATAGTGACGCCGCTAGCTCATATAATCGTTCCAACAGAAATAAAAATTGGAACAGTAACCAGCAGCAACAGCAGAACCAATCGGCGAATTTTTTAGGGAGAGGCCAAACACTCCCGAGGGGCCGAGCGAGAAGCAACGTCCAGTGGGAGATGAAAACGCGGCGACAACACTACAAAAACTAAACGTGTCGCCGATTTTTAATCTTTCAAAAAAAGTGTTGACACCGGACGAGGTGAGTGTTTTGGCTAAAGGGTTGTCATTCGTTCCTTCCAAAAGAACTGACTTCGTTAAAATGAAGTCTGAGTTTATAGAGTTTTGCAGAAAGCTACGCTTGACTGTGTTCTTTAGTGAGAACCCTACTATCCAATCCGTAGAGGTGACTGGTCTCAGAAACAAGTCAACCTTCTGCCCCCCAGCTAATAAAGTCCCGAAAAACCTTCTAACTTTTGAGAAAAGTGTACTCTCTGCTATATCGGCTATGGAACGGGAGAAAAAATACATCAAGTTTAACACCACTAAAAAAGAAATGACGGCTTTAAATAACCTTAAAACTGACAACACGGTTATCATCAAGCAAGCGGATAAGGGCGGGGCAATCGTTGTGTGGGATATTCATGACTACACCGCAGAAGTATTAAAACAACTTCAAGACCCGTTTTGCTTCAGTGCTTTCCTTCTCTCCTTGAATGATTGCTTACCGTATGGTTGTGATATGAGTGCTTTGATGAATGTTCATCCCTAGTTCTAATTGTGGATAGTAAATTGTATTTTATATGTGTGTTTTTGAAAAATGAAAAAGTGAATTTTTTGATTAAATCATAAATAAGAATAAACGCTTTCAACTAGCATTCGGTCTTGAACATTTTCTCAAGTACTGTTTTTGAGTTTATATTATTGTGGTATTATCAGTACTGGCAATTTCTTTTTTGTTATGTTCTATGAAGGCTCAGCCATACTGATTAGAGCCAACCCTTAGTTGTTTATTGATTAATAATATTGGGGCTTTTTTCTTTTTTGATTAGCTATGAATTCTAACATCGAATACTATATGTACTTTTATATTCCTGATGCCTTTTTAATCTATTTAAATTAATGTTTTAACACGTAAAGATTAGACACCCCCCATCCATGCTTCGTTTATATAAATTGCTCGCTTGTACTTTTACATGGACTTTGTAACAATATTAACTGATGTTTTTATGTATCTTTTATGGTTCAAATGTACCGAAATAAAGATTAAATGAATGAATGAATGAATAATATGCCTCTAATTTTGTGTGGATTTTCTTATATGTGAACTCACTTTCCAGTCCATGTACTACTTTCGTCCACGTGACTTACCTAGAATGCCTGATACTGAGATCAATAGTGGTGGGACCAACCGAAACAGATGGAGATGTTATGAATTTGATATTTTCCTTCAAGCTGCATTTTCTCGGGTGTTGCTCATTAACGCGGTAAACTCTTTCATTTGATCTTTCTGGCTTGACCCAAAGTTATGCCACCTGCAGAAGAGAAGCAGCTTGTTCACTTCTAGGCAATCTTTAAAAGCCATTATTTATTAAGATTCTTCCCCATCGCTATTCAACACTACATGGAATTGATCATTTCCTCTACTCATGAGTCTGATACATGCCACACTTTCATTTTATTTGAGTCCTCCTGTGGAAATATTGAGTAGAAGTGTTGTCAATATTCACTCGTGTCGCATATAAATAAAGCGGTTTAACCAACATTGGTTTAGCAGTAGAAGAATGAGTGTATAAAGATTTCAATGTTTGGCACCAGCTGGGCAATATTCTCTTTCTGATGATATTGCATAATTAATTTTAAAAAGTAGACATCTATCTAGAATACTACGAGCACATTGTGCAGAAATTAATCAGTCTGAACTAGGGTCAAAATAAACCTAGGAACACATGCAGATTCCTTAATAGATGGAAGTATGTATTTGCATGTTTGATTGTAGAGTTCTTGTTCCTCCTAACATTAATGTCCAGTACCTGCTGGCCCAGCAGGAGAATTCATTCCCCTGGGGGTAGATCCGATCTGATAATGCCCAGTGTTGATGGGCAGTGACTTCTACTGTCAGCAGTCTCTTGGTGATAGATCATATACACTTGCACATTGTAAAGCTCATTTGGATGGTGGTGTGGCATATGCAAATGAGGTCCATCCCATGTCACATCTGACAATTTTGGAATCACAGTGCCAGCAGTAACAGCCCAAATAAAACAGCAATTTTGGTGGTGTGGGTATGGCTTCCAGCCAATTGTCGGGGTGTTATTTAAATATTAACATATATACCACAGAATTACATTTGAAACACTTGTATATCATCTTGATACATTCTGATAGGATGGCAGCAGTCCTGCATTTAATAGCATACATTTTGGTGATGTTTTATTTTCTGGAACAAAACGTTTTTAGGCTACACATTGACACAGGTACATTAATGGACATATTGCTCTGGTCCACTATTCATAATTGATATTATTGTTTAAGGCATAAATCATTTTTGTATGGTACATTATATATATGCACAGTATCACTGCTTTTTCAATGGCACAAATGTATTTGCATGTTCTGCCCTATGTGCTTGGTATCAGATGCACAAAGGTCTCACAAGCACAAGTATACTTTATTACTATTGAAAAAGAATGCTTGCAGGTGCCTGGAAGTCTCTGAAATGCTTTAGTGCCATTAGTTTCCCTTCTTATAAGCCTGTATAATCTGAATCTATTAGCCAATACTTTAAAAAACTCTGCTGTAAACTCAGACTTTGCTCTACATGTTTCAATTTCCCATGGGAGAGAAGTCCACAACCACCCTCCCCCACCAGCCCACAGAGGGTGGTGCCACAGTTATATGCTTGGTGAAGTGGGGTAAGGGTATATTTTTCTATGTGTGCACCTTCTTTCCAATTCAGCTCTGAAAAGGCAGGCAAACATATTTGGACCAATTATTCAAGTACATTTGGTGAGAAATATTTTTCGATTGAATATACCTTGCTTAAACCTGCAAGGCATTCAGGTGTAGGTCCAATTGCAGGTGCAGACTAGTTCTGTGCACTGGTAAATTCCACGCCAGTTGTGGTATTATGAGTGTTCCATGGCAGTCCATGTAGTGGTTGCTATTGGAAGTTTGGGAACACCCATAATCCACTATATTTATGGGCATTCACTGACTACTCACATCCTGCTTTCCAGCCTGGAGAGGGTTGGTTTTTTGCTCAAAAACGGTGGAAGCGTAAATCCCTTTCCAGAATGGAAATGGGAATGAATCGTCTAGTTGTACAAATAATCATATTTTCCCTTTGTGGAGTTCTCAGACATGGAGAACTGCGCACAACAGGATGGTAATCCCAAATGGAACACCACAAGACCTTCCCAGTAATCAGCCTGGCAACCTGTGTCTGGGGCATCTTTCCCTACTGATTCCTAGAATTTTGTTTGAAATTTCAACGAAGTACGTGGATTTACACGTGGATGTATGCGTAAATCTAAGAGCATAGATCAGGCTGTTGCGGGCACCAGGCAATCCCCTGGTGCGCCGCAAGGGTGGAGGCCGGTTTTGGGCCCCTGGGGGCTGTTTTTGTTACATGGCCGTTTTTGCAAATCGGCCCTGTAACAAAATCGGCCGAAAACCGGCCCTGGCAAAGATCTAGGTCGCACCCACTCCTGTCCGCCAGTGAGGGGGGGGCGGCGGCCGAGCACTTTTCCATGGCCGGTTTTGTTTCCCAGTCCGGCCCTGGCATAAATTTACTATATTCTTTGTGAATTAGTCCCGTAGAGGGAAAGGAAGGAAAGGCCAGGGTGAAAAGGTGCGTATCAGTGATTCCACAAGGAGCGTCACTGGCCTTGAATGAGAGGTTGTGCATGCATTAATGTGTGATTTGGTTTATATGTGGAACCAAAAAGAATACGTCGTTGATAATACATGCACGAGGAACTATATCAGCCCTTTTTAATACAGAACCAATTAAAATTAAATAGCTCATTTTATGGAGTTTCCCTATCAGACAAAGGGGCATATTTACTAGGACGGCGATAAATAAACGCAAAGCGCGCTTAGCGCTTGTTTATTTATCACAGTCTATCGCTGGAATTTATCGCCCTGGTAAAGTGTTATTAACAAAACGTTACTCCAAGGCAATAATATTCCAGGGAAATGGGCCAACATCGCTGGAAAACCAGTGATGTTGCACCCAAAACGGAGATATCACCATAATCCTCCTCCCATGTTAGCTATGCCTTAGTCAGGAATTTAACAGACGTTAAATTCCTGGGTTAAGGCATAGTTAACAGGATTTCAAATATCGCTACCCCTCGTTGATGATATCACGAAGCTGGGGTAGCGATATTTTCTCATGGTGTTTTGTCAGGCATGCCTCCTTTGCATCTCATTAGAGATGCAAAGCGAGGCGTGAACAAATCGGGAGCTGAATCAAGGAAACATGTGCTAGCGTGTCCTTGCAAATAATGCGATATCATTATCGACGCTTTTCACCCAAAAACGGACACTAAAGCGGCGATAATTATATCTTCAGCCCTTGATGATATGCCTTAAAGTGCTTAACTCAACACATACGCTCACAGTAAGGAACAGCAAAATTGAAATGGAATTTGAACTGTGGCATATCTGTAAGTAGCTTGTAGGCTGATCTTTACTACCAAACGTGTCACATGCAGCTCCGACTTTTGGGTGATGGCTTACAGATGCCCCAAGCAAATCATCAACCATCATCAAAGCTTTATTTCGATATACAGGATATCATAAAAGCACATAAAAATATAAAATCACAATTCATTAGCAATACATTGAAAAAGGTTATAATAAAAAACCTTTTATATTACAATAAATAATTAAAAAATATATTAAACTTTGGCAGCTTTGTGAAGATTTAAACATGTAAAAGATTCAGCTAAAACTTAAATCATCTAATAGCCTTCAGCCTAATCATCCAGGCCCAACTAAGAAATTTGGCCACCCCACACACTAAGGTTGTGCTAGCATCAGCCTTAAGTATTCTGAGTGCAGCGGAGTGGTCCTTGGTTCCTAGCAACAGGCACACAGGTTTAGCATAGGCTGGGCATACAAAAAAGACATGAGGGATATTTTCAATGACACCTTCACAGATTGGACAGTCAGGAGAGGTTTGGTGCGGGGGCTTCCACTTACAGGTATGATCACGAAGGGGGAGTGTTCCCAACCTAAACTGGATGAAAAGGGATCTATCTCTTGGTTTCTTAATAAAATCTAGGTAGGACTCCAGACGAGGCTTTAATTTATGCTGTAGAAATGCCTCAGTCAGCCTACCTGGGTATGGATCCCTCTGCTTTTCTCATGGTGTTTTTTCAGGCATGCCTCCTTTGCATCTCATTAGAGATGCAATGCGAGGCGTGAACAAAACGGGAGCTGAATCAAGGAAACACGTGCTAGCGTGTCCTTGCAAATAATGCGATATCGTTATCGCCGCTTTTCACCCAAAAACGGACACTAAAGCGGCGATAATTATATCTTCAGCCCTTGATGATATGCCTCAAAGTGCCTAACTCAACACATAAGCTCACAGTAAGGAACAGCAAAATTGAAATGGATTTGAACTGTGGCATATCTGTAAGTAGCTTGTAGGCTGATCTTTACTACCAAACGTGTCACATGCAGCTCCGACTTTTGGGTGATAGCTTACAGATGCCCCAAGCAAATCACAGTGCGGTTACATTAACACAAACAGAACTTCGGGCTGTGGAAGCTCATTTGTTTCCTTTCAAATTATGGAAAACTGAATGTCAGCTCCCTCGTGAACTGCTCGTAGAATGTTAAATAACAGCAGTGCTGGTAACACAAACATACTTCAACGAGCTGATTTCATAAGCTTAGCAAAAACAAAAGAATGCTAACATATTTTCTTTAATAAGTACGTTAGAGTAAACATAGGAATACTACGATAGTTTTTTTAAAAGTAGATTTAGAATTGATTACCTTTCTTAAATAAGTTGATGATTTAGCAAGTATTTTATCAAAGCTTCTTTGCTGTAGCCAACACTGAACTAGCTGAAATTGGCCATTCATCATTTCCAGCATTCATAAATTCGAATAGTTAACATGTACCATAAATCAAATGTGGTTATTTCAACATTATCAAGCCCATGACAAATTCCTTAAATACCACCTGTAACCGAAATGTCATCCTGTATCATTGAACTGCAAATTACCTGCACATTAAGAGGTTTTTTTGGGGGGAAGACTGAAAAAACGGTGGCTCGTAAATATGGCTGTCTGAATGTGTGTGTGTGTGGGTGTGTGTGCGCGTGTGGGTGTGCACGTGTGTGTGTGTGTGTGTGTATTCAGTGACGAAAATAACTGATATATTTAGGTGTCGAAAGGAGGCACGAGCTAATGTTAAAAAATCCAAGTTATTCAAATAAGCCTATTTGAATTTAGCAAACTAACCATGACTTGTGATCTCATCATCCACTGCTTATTGATTCACGTTACGTCACCCATGATATTAAATTGCATCATTTTTTACATCACTGATTTATTTAAATAGCATTATTGTTGAAATTACTAATGAGACTAAACAATAATTCTAACAATGTGCTATAAGCTTTGTGAATAAGGAGTATTACAACAGCCTAAATTGGTGGTGGAACTCTTATAAGCTTATCTGTAGGCTTTCAATATGTGCAAAAAATGAATATTTCAGAATTGAAGCACTTTTGATGGATGTCATTGTGTTTTATTTACATTCAGTTGGCTGTGTGCAGCAGGAGCTGGACACGGGGCATGGCCTTTTGCCTTACCTGCCATGTGCAGCTAAGCTCCTCTGCCCAACTCACCGTGAGTGGTCAACCCAGTTGCTCACAGTCAAAGGTAGTGTACAGAAGGGGTTGACCAAAGGCCTGCTTGCAGTCAAGCCCTGCACCCAACCTGCTGCGGCTGGCTACCCTGTCCCCGCCACCCCACCCCCCCCCCCCGGTCCGGCAAGGTGCTCTTTTTTCTTTAACATTTTTTTTAGAGTTTGTGGATTCTGTTGTAGGGTGCGTGAACCCGCGGTGGGCTTTATGGATATTGATCACTAACCAGTGGCAACCTTTATGGTCATGTGTTGATCCTCCTGTGTGGTCTGTTGACCTGGCTTTAGATCTGTGGAGCCCGAGTGAAGACCAGCACCAGCCTATGAGGCTTACTAGTGTTTGCAGTCCCCGTCCATGGACCTTGTACCGGGTTTTCAGTCTTAAGTCAGGATATATAGATCTCAGAGGCTATGGGGAATGCAAATACAGTCCCAGGGTCTACAAACACCAAAGCAAAAAGCAAAAACATATTTTAAAAAATATTTATTTACAGGAGGATCGGGACGTGTCCTTTAGCTAGGCACAGAATGGTTTGACCACCCACTACGGGTTGGGTGCAGTGCCTGGTTGAAAACCCACTACTAATAGACAATTGCGATTCTCCTATTAACATGACTAGAGAATCTGGATTTCATTAAAGACACGGAGGCTAACATAATGCATATAACTTTTAATGCAACTCCAAACAGCCGCATATGTCACAAAGCAATAGTTCCAATGGAACATTCCTAACAAAACAATTCTAGTATCCCTACCGAGTTTGAAGAGATATTTTATCAACTAGATCGAGATTGGGTGTTTGGCAGACTTTGCCTTCAATAGAAGGTCTTGAGCATTCCATCCGTAAGAGGTTGCGAGTATTTCTCTCAAGAGGATTCCTGATCCACTTGGTGATAAATTGGCTAACGTGTTCCAAAGGAATCCAATCAGAGCTCCTAGGATGTCTAATGTTAAGAGGAGAAAACATTTCTTGACCAAGAGGGTCTAAGATGCTATCCTTTGAGGAGGAGGGTAAATTATCATCAATAGATTCAAAATCTTGGTCATCCTCATCCAAATCGAGGATGTATTCATCAGGGAAATCTGAGGTAGTATCATTATAGTCATCATGGACAAGGTTATCAAAATCATCATGGCAGATGGAATCATTATTTTGAGCACTTGGATAGGTTGTGCCGCTGAGGACACCTTTAAAATTTGTGCCGCGGTGGACACCTTTATATGTTGTGCCGCGATGGACACCTTGATATGTTGTGCCGCTGGGGACACCCGAGGTACTAGGACCTGAAATAGTGCTCTTAGGGGTAGAATCAATATTTTAAATTTTTTTAGTCTTTTTACCCCTTAGATCAGTGAGGTCATTATCATTATTGAGTCCCTCTTGAAATTCATCCTCCTCTTCGGGAGAAAGGGATCTCTTAGATGCCATGACTTTGGAGAGTGTAGAGAACATACAAGATCGCATTTCTCTATGAATAAGAGATTTAAATGCCTCATTGTCAATATTGGGGAGAGAAACATTGTCTTGTTCTGAGTCTGAATCAGACATTATGGATAAGAGAAGGAAGGTATAATAATAAATAATAAATAATTCTCTCCTGATCTCCTCTTTTTCTTTATTTTTTTTTTAAATATGAATTAAATAGTATTTCCCCCTTTTTTTTTTTTTGAATATGTGGAATATTTGATATAAATGGACTGAGAACCTGTTTAAATTAAGCTAGTTCTTAGCTTAAAAGCCTTAAAATGTGTGCAAAGCGAGCCCCTTCGTGAAAATCAGCTGATCGCGTCGGAAAAACTGGCAGTTTCCCGATCGCGATCAGCTGGTTGCTCGGAGACGCTCATTGTGAGTGCGCGGTCCGAGGAAAGCAAGTTGGCAGGCACAACACGCAGCGCGTGTGTTGCTAAGGGCCTATCTGCGGGTTTCCGAACTGCAAAGACGGGACGGGCATAAAGGCAAATAAAAAACCAGCCGGGATTGGAAAAAAACAATCGATAATTAGTTTAGGTGAAGGAAAGAAACGGGAAAAGACAGAGACATCGAGGGGAAGCCGACCTCCATAAATTGGAGGTCGGAGGCCCGAACAGGCAAGGGGAAGGAAACGAAGCCTTCCGGAAGGCCTGAAAGAAAGCAATCTGTGCCGAGTGAGGGACAGTAAGCAATTTAAGTAAACATTACAATTTTACCAACTAATATTAGGAGAAGGTAACAGTATTAGGGTAAATACCTACCTGTTAAGAGTAAATACATGTTAAAAGTAAATAGAAAATAAATGTTAAAAGTAAATACATAAATAGTAAATACATACATGTTAAAAGTAGTGATAAAAAACATAAGAAACAATGTCAGAAGAGAGTAAGAGAAAGCATGACTTGTCTGCTTGGAGCCGCATTTAAAAGAGGCTGATTGCCTAGTGCTTACTAGAATTGTTTTGTTAGGAATGTTCCATTGGAACTATTGCTTTGTGACATATGCAGCTGTTTGGAGTTGCATTAAAAGTTATATGCATAATGGTAGCCTCCGGTCTTGTAATGAAATCCCCACTGCACATGCCAATGGACAATTTGTACTGCACATGGCACATAACAATACAGAGCATGGGTTGGGCCCAGCTCATGTCCTTTGCCGAGGCCTTGTCTCCAAACAGCCCTGGGCAAATCTCCCCTGCTGCATACAGCCTTTCAATCAATCAATCAGTCATTTGTTAAGCGCACTACATACCCGAGTGGGTCTCAAGGCGCTGGGGGCCACTACTGATCAAACAGTCAGGTCTTTAGTATCCTCCTGAAGGTCAGCAGGTCTTGGGTCTGTCGTAGGCTCAGTGGGAGGGTGTTCCATGTCTTGGCGGTTAAGTGGGAGAAGGATCTCCCGCCGGTGGTTGTTCTCCGGATGCACGGGACGGTGGCGAGTGAGAGGTCGGCGGAGCGTAGCTGGCGGTTGGGGGTGTAGAAGGAGAGCCATCTGTTGAGGTAGGCTGGGCCGGTCTTGTGGAGTGCCTAGTGTGTGGATGAGGAGCTTGAAGGATATCCTCTTGTTGACGGGGAGCCAGTGCAGGTTTTTCCGGTGGGGGTTAATGTGGCCCTGTCGTGGTACATCGAGGATCAGTCGTGCCGCGGCGTTTTCAGTGCGTTGTAGTCGATTGATGAGCTTGGTCGGGTTCCCACGTAGAGGGTGTTTCAATAGTCGAGTCTGCTGCTGATGAGGGTCTGGGTGACTGTCTTTCTTGAATCTGTCGGGATCCATCTGTAGATCTTGCGGAGCATGCGGAGGGCGCTGAAGCAGGAGGAGGAGACGGCATTGACTTGCTTGGTCATTGAGAGCGTTGAGTCAAGGATGATTCCCAGGTTGCGTGCATGGTCGTGGGGGGTTGGGACTGCCCCCAGTGCCGTTGGCCACCAGGAGTTGTCCCAGGCCGACGGGTTGGAGCCGAGGATGAGGACCTCCGTCTTGTTCGAGTTCAGCTTCAGACGACTGATCTTCATCTAGTCGGCGATGGCCTTCATTCCTTCATGGAGGTTGGCTTTGTCTGTGATGTGGTCCTTGGTGAGGGGGAGTATCAGTTGAGTGTAGTCGGCGTAGGACATTATGTTGAGGTCGTGCTGTCGGGCGATGTATGCGAGCGGGGCCATGTAAATGTTAAACAGTGTCGGGCTGAGGGAGGATCCTTGGGGTACGCCGCAGATGATCTCGTAGGCTTTGGAACAGTACAGGGGGAGGCGGACGCTCTGGGTTCTGCCGGAGAGGAAGGAGATGGTCCATTCCAGAGCCTTGTCTCTGATCCCTGCGGCGTGGAGGCATGTGCGCAGTGTGCGGTGGCAGACAGTGTCGAAGGTGGTGGAGAGGTCTAGGAGGATGAGTGCTGCAGTCTCCTCATTGTCTAGCAGGGTCCTGATGTCGTCGGTGGCGGCGATGAGGGCGGTCTTGGTGCTGCGGTTGCTGCGGAACCCTGACTGGGGAGGGTCCAGGATTCTGTTCTCTTCAAGGTATCGGGTTAGCGGTCTGTTAACGATTTTCTCGATGACCTTGGCCGGGAAGGGGAGCAGAGAGATGGGTCGGAAGTTCTTGAGGTCTCTTGGGTCTGCCTTGGGTTTTTTGAGTAGGGCATTGATCTCGGCATGTTTCCAGCTCTCTGGGAAGGTTGCAGTCTCAAGGGAGAGATCGATGATGTTGCGTAGGTGGGGTGCGATGGAGCTGCTTGCTTTGTTGAAGACGTGGAGCGGGAATGGGTCTGACGGAGAGCCGGAGTGGATTGTGCTCATGGTCTTGATAGTGCCATCGACGCTCACGCTGGTCCAGGCTAGCAAGGGGACGTGGTCGATGATGTGCGGAGGGTCTGTTGTGTTGCTGTCTATTGGGGCTGTCTGGGTGTTGAAGCTGTCGTGGATGTCTGCTATCTTGCGGTGGAAGAATGTGGTGAGGGAGTCGCACAGGGCTTGCGACTGCGGGATGTCATTGGTGTTGGATCTGGGGTTGGAGAGTTCCTTCACAATGTTGAAGAGCTCCTTGCTGTCGTGTGCATTGTTGTCGAGGCGGTCTTTGAAGGAGGTCTTCTTGGCAGCCCTGATGAGGTGGTGGTGGTGGTGGTTGCGGACGGCGTCCTTGTCTGCTGCGTGGCTGTCCGGAGTTTGTTCGCTGTGCCATTTCTTCTCTAGTTTCCGGCAGGCTTGCTTGGAATCTAGGAGTTCTGGGGAGAACCAGCTGGCCCTCTTGCTGGTGTCTCTGTGGGGGGGTTACTTCAGCGGGGCGAGGGTGTTGGCGCAGTCCTCGATCAAGGGTCTGAGGTTGTAGGCAGCGACGTCGGTGTTGGAGGGTTCGGTGGGTGGGCTGAGAGCGAGATTTGCCTTTGGCCATGTACTGCAGGAGTTGGCAGCAGGGTCTGACACTGCTCCCAACCCACTGATTGCACTTTTCAATATCAAGTGCAAGATTATCATGGCATACTACAATTGGGAACAAAAGTGCACAGAGGGTAGTATAGATTCACTATTCTTAACTCCACATCTATGTACCTTGACAATATGTATCGTCAAAGAAACTTTGTATGTAGTTAGGTATTGACAATCTATATATTCTTACCCTCTGATGTTTTGTTCACGATATTAGTGTCCCACAATATCCTGGACTTGATATTCAGGAACCACATCAAACCCTCCTACCCCTATGTGCGATCTCTGAATACTCCCGAGGTATTGGAATGCCCAGGTTTCCAGCAAGTGTTTCATCAATATTATCACTGTCCATTTTGGAGAGGGCACTTGATTAAATGACCTATTTAAAATGTTTTTCTCACTTTTTTAATTGTCGGAAATACTAACACAACTTGAATGCATTACTTCAAATTAAATCCATTACATACAAAATTTTTCTTATTCATTATATTCTTAGATTCATCTTCCATTTACACAAACCAAGGGCCTCATTATGAGTAATTGGCGTAGGGCAGCGCTGCAAGTCTTCTTGCTGCGCTGCCCTATGCCAATGTGAAAGGGCAGGGATGCACCGTATTTATTAAATACAGAGCATTGCTGTCCTTTCCCCTGTGCTGGCGCACAATTTGCTGCCTACCGCCAATGTAGGCCCCCTTAATTGGAGAGAGGATTATTTTTGTGCTGGTAGGGGCTCCTTCCTGCACAAAAATAATCCTGAGAGGGGTTTCCTCTTTCTATGTGTGCTGCACATTGCAGGACACATGAAAAGAGGAGGAAAGAGGAGAAATAAAAACATTTCTCCTCGTTACGACTGCTCTGGGGAGGCATAAGGGTTTGAAGCTGCCCCAGACTTGCATGATTAAGTAAGTCTGGGGCAGCATCAAAATCCATGGGTGTTGTGTGGAAAACCCCACTGCAATGCCCATGGAACGCCTCTTTAATGCAGAGTAAGGCAAACACCTCCTTAACACAGAGTAAGGCAAATGCCTCCTTAACACAGAGTTAGACAAGGCTTTGTCTTACTCCACATCTACGATGCCATGCAAAGTCACACAGAGTGGCTCTGCGTCACCTCATGGATATGATTGAGTGTCTTACACCGCCGGAGCACCACAAAAAGTGACTCTTCGGCTGTGCAAGCCTCTCATAAATAAGCCCCCTAGATCCAACGATCCATTCTTGCACTAACTGTGGAAAAACTTTATTTTACATCAGTTTTCTTCAAATATGATTGTTCAAGATATGCATATGTTCCCTGCGGAAATGTTGTCTTTCATTGAACTTGCATGCAGGAGTGACGTGTAAACAAATGCTTAAATGGATTGGTCATTACTGCACCATGGCACTTCCAATCCCTCCCCCCATAGCTCAAATACTACACCTATTCTGATAGCTGTATACATTGACTCACACAGTGGCCATATTGGTGTTAACACTTCTTGGTTCTTCATTCTGCAGTTTGAAAATGTCTCTTTGACTTTCTTGCTCCTCATAAATTAAATGTGTTATTCATATAAATGCATTGAGTGAATCATTTGCATACATTAGATTGTCTACCTCAAGGTTTTCTGTACGGATTTGTATCAGCGAGCGCTACGTCAGACCGTTGTGTCATCTCTACACTCAAGAAATGGCTTTGATTGCAACCAGGGCCTTTTCGAGCAGTGTTTCTCCATTGACTCGTCTATAATGTGTCTAGCTACTGCACAGATTCAAAAGTCAGACTCCAGGGCTAACCTGCTTCTTCAACTACATTGTTGGGTAAAACAGGAAACAGAGGTTCTGTCTGGTTGTGGCCCCCTCCTATCTTGCAAACACTGCCCTGCCTCTGAATTACCATGGTTCACTTTACCCAAAAGATCAAATGGCCACTTCAGGCCCCTGTAAAGAATAGGGTCATGCATCCTAGGTGACCCACACAGGTAAAGGTCATCGTGCATGAATCCTAACTTTTCTGAGCTGAACCTATCAGTGTTTATGATTATTGATGGCCATTGGTTCCCCAATAATAAATGAAGGAACAGTTAATCCCATTTTAAGGCTGACAGCTACACATTTTTCTTACCCTAGGATCACTCTTCAGTGCACAAACGTGTGCCCTCTACTAAGAGCTGGGCCCTGATTTTGTAGTGCCTGGTGTAAGCCACAACATTTAGATTTTTCTAAAATTATATATATGATATACTGCTAGCTCTCTTCATTGCGTTGTCTGTGTCATTCGCATTTTTCTTCTGCCCACCTTAGCATACAGTATGGAGCAAGTTACCTATTAACATGGGCAAATCATATGTGCAACCTCTACAACATGAGTGCCCTTTGTTTGGCAGTGTTTCACTGGGTTCAACGAGATCCCTGCTTCTACTTGCCAACACTTGAATAGGCACACAGAGTCCCTGCAGCTGTTCTGCCCCATCATTTTTGTTAGTGTGGTGCACAAAAATGGCTTACTATGCCCCTCATGCCCCCAGCTCTTTCCTTTTTTCCTGCAGAGCGCTCATCATGATTGAAGAAGTGTAATCTTGGTTCTATCTGACGATAATGTAGGCGTACACTATACTCACGCATAGTCAGCATTCAAATATACTCTCTTGTGACTAATGCACTAAAGGGAGGAGGGTATGATATGCTAAAGAATGTTTGGTTTGAAATACATGTATTCTTGAACGTGATTAATATTGTTACATGACAAGTTAGTTACTAACGCTACAGGAGAAAATAACATACATGTTATATATTAAGATACTTAATTAGGAAGTGTGCAAATTATTTTTTATGTTTAATTTGAACTAATTCAGTGCAGATGCATTTACTCTGAAATGCTTATAATTCATTTCACATGTTCATGTTCTTAGCAGTGGCATTTATTGGTTTGTAAAAGGGTGCACGTATTCTTTAACCCAGTGCACATTTCAACTTAGTAAAACCAGGCCTCAAGAAGAAATTTTTTCAGATGCTGCTCACATTAAGATTTAAATTTAATTCACATATAACCCTCATTATGGAATGTATGTTGTGGAGTAGCTTCTATGGCAGAGGGATAAGCTACATTATTTAGAATAAAGGAGTCTTGCGTCAATAGATATAAAAGCATGAGAAGGAGGAGTCGGCCGAAGGAATCATGGTAACAAGTGGGGAGAGGAGTTCTCATGGGAAAGGAATGGCCAAGGACTAGAAGAGATAATGTGTTATCTGGCTAGGGAAGGTACTCAAGGTTTTTGTGCCCGAGCTGTGGAAATTTACCAAGGAGGAGCCACATGAGGGTGTTCTATCCACTGCAGGCAATATTAGGTGCTGTGTTTAGTTTGGGAGAGAGTCCATCTTGGGTTTCCTTATGGAGCAGACCTAAACTACTGCTAGCGCCGGTTTAATCTGCTTATCCCATTATCGGAGATTTTCTATAGAAGTCAGATGGCTGACACCTTTCTTCTTTTCTAACTTGATTATGTCCTTATTCCAATTTTTTTTGTTTAGGGTTGCCCTCTTAGGTAGTGTAGGGAAAGTTAGGTTACTCATGCTTGTTAAAGAGAATTTTCGGGTGAAATGTAACCTTCATTTGTTCTTTCCGATTACCTGTGTTGTTATCTTAGAATTTCTCATTTGCTTTGTACTATAAAGGGTTCCTCTCTTAAGGAGATTTAGACTTACTCTGACCTTTTTGTATTTGTATACAATTATATTGAGACAAATCTATATTGACTTGTTTCTGAACTTATAAATGAAACTTACTAAAATCAGATCAAAGAGTCGAGTGGAATAAAATGTGGCCACATCGGGTACACTGTATTGAAATAACTATTGACATGATTCCTTTCACCGCTCACTCTACAAGAAGATTTGTCCCCTCTTGATAGAAATGTGCAAATATTATGTATGAAATAGTTTTGTGTAATTTTGCTTTTGTAAAAATAAATTGTGAAATTTTGCTTTTGTAAAATGAGAGAGAGCTTCTATTTTTAAAATCTTTTTTTCCAATAATAAAGCATAGCACTCAATTTGAAAGTGTACCCTTTCAAGAAGATGCCATATGAGAACAAAGGTTCTAATGTTTTTCCCTTCCTCTAGATTATTATTTGTTTTGTGAGCACACACACAAGCATTTTTTGGCTTCTTGCTCTCCTGGTGTCAGTCACCTTTTTGGCAGCACCGAACTGCCCAATTTTTGGACCTTGCTTACACAGAGCATGTATTGTGCTGCAATGACGTATAGTTTATAATTCAGTGGGCTAACAACTTGCCCACAGCATACCATTAGTTGTTTTTGTTGTCACTCTCATTTGCAATCTTTTGATTGCTTAACTATCGTAAGCTTGCCTTCCTTTCTTGTGTTAGCTCCTTCTTACAGCATGGACCAAGTACATGTGTTCTTCCTCATCTTTGATCTTTCTGATATTTTATAAAGCATTTCAGTTTTATTTCTGGACATGCAATGTGCTTTCCTGCTTTTAACACAGGCATACAGCTTCTTATTTATATTGCTTTCTCCCTATCGGCCATCTCTATTGACATTTTAGTTACTGACACAAAAAACTGTACTACTCTACACCATTCAACTGTACTCCACTCCACTCTATGCCACTCCACTCTACACTACTATATTCTACACCACCTTGCGCTAGTCCACTCCACTCCATCCAATGCCACCTTACTCTATGCCAATCAATTCCAGAAAATGCCACTCTACAGTACACTATGCCACTGTACTCTATGGCACTCTCCTCTACGCCACTCCACTCTATGCCACTCCACGCCACTCTATGTCAAACCACTCCGCTCTACTCCATCCCATACAATACCACTCTACTCTACGCACTCTACCCTACGCCACTCTAATCTACAACATTCCACTCTACTCTATGCCACTGTACTCCACACAATGCCACTCTGCTCTATGCCACTTCACTCTACATCACTCTTCTCCACTCTACTCTATGCCATTCTACTCTACACCACTCTAGTTTCTCCACTCTATGCTACACTACAATACGCCACTCTACTTCATGCTGCCCCACTTCATTCCCCCCTACTCTATGCCACTCTACTCTATGCCACTCTACTCTATGCCACTCCACTCTATTCCACTCCACTCTATGCACTCTACTCTACACCACCCTACATTTTCCACTCTAGGATACTCTACAAAACACCAGTCTAGTCCACTCTACTCCAATCTATGCCACTCCACTCTATGAAATTCTACTCTATGCCACTCAACCATTCTACACGTATCTAATCCAAGGCCACTTTACTCTAAGCCACTTCACTGTTGTAACCCCCTGAGTACCCCGGGGTTGAGTGGTGTGCAGCCTTCTGGCCTTGCTTTTCGTACAAACTTACAAAGACGTAGAATGCGGAGATTAACCAGAGTTTAATCAAACAAGTGAGTACATGAAATACCGCAAAGCTGTTGTTCCAGAGCGGGAGGGGGAGAAGCTGATAATATGGGCGTCCAACCGTCCTCTGCACGACTGCCGGTCCCGACAGCCACCCAACAGAGGACACCGTGCTAAGCAGTGGCCGGCAATGCCACTCGAACAGGGTTTGTGATGGTAAGGACAGCTTAATCCCTAGTTCGTCCCCTGCAGCGATGTCGGTCCCGACATCATCCAACAGAGGGCAAATGGAAAGGTTTCCGGGAAATCAAAGGGGTTTAGCCCACGCGTTCAATAACCCTCGAACGGGGATTTGTTGTTCTTAATACTCTTGGGACGAGTTCATAGTCACTCGATACCCTCGAGCGGGGACTGTGGTTTGCTTGGCGGTTTCGCTCTTTCTGTCCGCTCGGACCCTCGAGCGGGGACAGGGAGCCTCCGCGCTTCAATGCGCTGGTTCTGTTGCTCGATACCCTCGAGCGGGGACGGGGGGGCTGAGGCGCTTAAATGCGCGAAGACCGTGCTCGAACCCTCGAGCGGGGACAGGGGGCTGAGGCGCTTCAATGCGCGAAGTCAGTGCTCGAACCCTCGAGCGGGGACAGGGGGCTGTGGCGCTTCAATGCGCGAAGTCCGTGCTCGAACCCTCGAGCGGGGACAGGGGGCTGTGGCGCTTCACAGCGCAAGGAACAAGAGTAGAGTGAACGTCTCTCCAGAGGTACGGCTCACCTGGTAGTGGCACAGATTCCGACTGTGGTCCCGAAAATATCCGACGGCTGTCTCTGCATCCCGGTCCGTTTTATGCCGGCACTTCCGCGTGCATGCCTCGCGCATGCGCCGCGCACAGCATGATGGGTAACGTAGTTCCCGCCGGGGTTTGTATGGGGGTTGTAGTCCGGAGATCGAAGAAGCAGCTTTGTCTGTCCGTTTGCCACAGCGTTGTGTCCTAACAGTACATCCCCCTTCCACCAACCGCCCCTAAACCGGGCCGGGTTTGTCCGGATGTTTACGATGGAATGCGGACACCAAACGTGGTGCGCATAAACCGGACACCGGCTCCCACGATTGATCCTCGGGCCCATATCCTTTCCACGCCACCAGGTACCAGAGTTTGCCCCTGCTCCATTTGGAATCCCTGATGCCCTCGACCTCATACTCCATGTCAGCACCCACCACGTCCGGAGATGGAACAGGCCGCCTGGCCGCGTTGGCAGGCTTGAGAAGAGGCACGTGAAACTCCGGATGGATCCGCATATTGACCGGTAGTTCCAACCGCATCGTTACAGGGCTGATGCATTTCTTGATTCTGTAAGGTCCAATGAATCGTGGATGGAACACGCTGTGCTTGCGGAATCTCAGGTTTCTTGAGGAGACCCATACATAATCACCCTGTCTGTATAGCGGACCCTGCCGCCGTCTCCTGTCGGCATACGCCTTGTATGTCTCCTTGGCTTCCAACAAACAACATCTGGTCATCCAAATCGTTTCCTTGATGTGAGCCACCCTCTTGTTGGTTTCAGGCACACCGGAGTTGGCCACAGGATGGGACAACGGAAGGAACCTGGGATGATGACCATAGGAGCAGTAGAAAGGTGACACCTTTGTGGAGCTGTGAGTGGCATTATTGTATGCGATTTCAGCAAGCCATAGTAGATCCACCCACTCCTCCTTGCCCTGGTCGACAAAACATCTGAGATACTGCTTCAGAGTTTGGTTGAGGCGTTCTGTTTGGCCGTCTGTCTGGGGGTGATAGCTGGTGGATAAGGCCGTTGTCACGTGAAGAGCCGAACACCAAGACTTCCAGAACCGGGCAGTGAACTGGGATCCACGGTCCAACACGATCACACTGGGTAGGCCGTGGACGCGCACCACCTCCTTCAGGAGGATGACTGCCAGTTGACCCGCTGTAGGTACCCCTTTGCAGGCGACAAAACGACCCATCTTGGTGAGGTAATCCACCACGACTAGGATGGCGGTACACCCTTGGTCCTTTGGCATGCCTACTATGAAGTCCAAGGAAATGCGTTCCCATGGCCGTACCGGGGTTGGTAGAGGTCTCAAGAGTCCCTGGGGTTGCCGGTGATCCGATTTCATGGTTGCGCACACTGAGCAAGTTGCGACCCATCCACGAACATCAGCTCTAACCGAGGGCCACCAAAACTGACGCAACACGTAGTCCAGCGTCTTTTCCAGCCCGAAATGTCCAGCGCTAGGTGACTCGTGACACCAGACAAAGACTTGTTTCCTCAGACTTGACGTGGGAATCAGGATGCAACCGCCCTTTACTGGTATCCCGTTCTTAACCCTCCATTCCTCATGTCTTCGGAGCCATGACCTCCACTCGAAGGTGCGGATCCCTCTTTGGATACCACTGAGGAAAGCCCCCGGCTGGATCGCTCCTACCACTACTTCTGGAGAGATGATAGGCCTGATGGTTGGTGAGGGTCGCTCCATACCGCTGGACTGTCTAGATAAAGCATCAGCTTTCTTGTTGTCTACCCCCGGCCTGTACTTGATGGTGAAGTGGAAACCGGAAAAGAACTGCATCCACCTCAGCTGGCGCGGCGACAGTTGTCTGGCCGCGGTCATGAACTGGAGGTTCCGGTGGTCTGTGAACACCATGACCACGTGTCTGGCCCCCATCAGCAGGTGCCTCCATTCCGTGAAGGCCTCCTTGATGGCCAACAGTTCCTTCTCGGCTACATGGTAATTCATCTCGGCGGAGTTAAGCTTCCTGGACATGAAAGCCACCGGATGTAGCACTCCTGTCCTGTTCCTCTGCAAGAGGATGGCCCCTACCGCCAGATCAGAGGCGTCCGCTTCTACGATGTACTGTAGTTCAGGGTCAGGATGGGCCAACACCGGAACAGAGATGAAGGCTTCTTTCAATGCCTCAAACGCTCCCTGTGCGCCTGTGTCCCACAGAAAGGTAGTCGATTTCCTCAGTAACTGAGTGATGGGAGTCACCATACCAGAAAACCCCTCGATGAACCTCCTGTAAAAGTTGGCAAAGCCAAGGAAGCTCTGCACCTCTTTAACATTCCTAGGGGACGGCCAGGCTACAACAGCCTTCAATTTCCTTTCAGCCATCGTCTGGCCATTGGGGCTTAACATCACCCCCAAGAACTCCACTGTGGTGACGTGGAAATCGCATTTACTGAGCTTACAGTATAGGGAGTTTTCCCTGAGTATCTGCAGGACTGTTGACACGTGTTTCACATGTTCTTCCATGTTCTCTGAATATACCAGAATGTCGTCTATGTAGACGACAACGTAGACGTCCAGCATGTCTCTTAGCACGTCGTTCAGGAAGAACTGAAACGCCGCAGGGGCATTACAAAGCCCAAAGGGCATCACTTTGTATTCAAAGAGACCGTATCTCGTCTTGAAAGCAGTCTTCCATTCGTCGCCTCCATGCATACGAACGAGGTGGTAAGCCCCTTTCAAATCCAACTTGGTGTATACCTTTGCGCCCTTGATTTGCTCCAGGAGGACGTTAATAAGCATGGGCGGATTTTGCGGATTGGCAATCCGCGAATTTGCGTATTTACGGATTCGCAATCCACGAAGATCCGCGAACTCTAGCGGATTTGCGGATTTTTCCGTTTTTTGTGTTGGCGCGTGTTCGCGCCGATTTTGGGACAAGTTCGCAATTGCGAACTTACTTTTCGGCTTGCAACGGCCGCGACTATGTTGTTTCTACGTCTGGTTTATCATCACAGGTTCACAGCACCCTCTGTTTCACCACTGCCACCCTCTGGGACACCCATGCCACCCTCTAGTACATCCTCACTGGCACCTATTAGGTTTATTTATCACTGTAGATTATGGTGGTTGAAAAAAGCAAGCACACCTGCACTTCTTCAACTGCCATCAATTAATTTGTGTTTCATTAATGTGTCAGTAATTTTGAAAGTTCCAGTCTGGCTGGCACCTGCTTCCTTCCTTATCTGTAATTTGCTTTTTGTTGCAGTGAAATTTTTTTTTCACAGGACCTTTATGGTGCTATTCTATGAGCCTGCTGTTTGGGTCATAGCAGGGTCATAGAATAGTTGCAAACTCTGGAGGGGCCCATCAGGAAGCACTACCTTGAATGTTACTAATGTTAAGTTTGAACTTTTGCACCTGCTCATTGCTTTCAGTTTAGCTAAAATCGTTTTTTCTGCAATTTCGCGCGTTTTTTGGGGCGCGAATCCGTGCGAGATCGATTTCGGAAGCCGCGAATACGTGCGAATACAAAATTGTTTTTGTTGCGACGTGTATGTTCGCGTGATCTTGCGCGTGTTCGCGAGGCGCTTCTAGCTATACGTTTGCCAAGTTACCCTATCGGTCGTACACGGGCGCGGCCATCTTGTTGGCGTGACGTAATTCCGTTTCCGCCCGCTATGTGTAATCTCGCAAAGTGTGCTGCTCGCTAGTACAATTTCGCGCGTACTCGCAAGGAAAATCTCGCGCGAACTTACCCACGCGGTCGTGAACGGGCGCGGCCATCTTGTTTCTCATTCATTGCTATGGTTCTGGGCATGCTTTCTCTATCCTCTCTCAATCTCTGCCATCCTTTGCTTGTTTGAAGTTTTTTTGATCTAATTTTACTTATTATCTAACCCTCTATTTTTCTAGCTCTATATTTTTGTGTTTTCTGCAGCTTTTAGTTACTTTTAAACTACTTTTTTAAACTCTTTTCTTTTCTTCTTCACTATTCTATTTCTTCTTTATCATTTAAGTTTATTTCTGCCCAGACCATGGTAAAGGGAGCCGGGAAGCACCCTGAGAAGGGGAAGGGTCCCGCACCCCGTGCCCGGCTCCCGTGCGGGCGTTTAAGGGGGGAGCAAGTGGTCCCGAGGGAGATCTTCAGCGCGGAGGAAGTGGCGGCACTGATCTTCCACGTCCAGCGCCGCCTCCCCAAGACGATCCTGGGAGGCGGCAAGATCGCGACCGGCTATGGCATCCGGGAGCGCCGCCAGCGGTGGGAGAAGGTGTGCCGGGCCATGTACAAGATCTCTGGGGTCCGGCGCACATATAACCAGGCCACCCACCGCTGGACCGATGTCATGGACCGGGAGCGGGACTTGCTGGACGCGCTCGGCGTAGAGGTCCCCGGGCTTGGTGAGTAGTAGTAGTAGTACATTTACTACTCTGTTTTATCCTGCTCTGTTATTTGCAAATCTTTGTTCTTTACCAAGAGCAATAATGCTGCCGATTACATTGAGGTAAATTATATTTCAAAATCTTCTATGCATTTCATTTTCAGGTGCACTGCTCTCCTTCTCAGTAGCCTTGCTTGCTACTATGCTTCTTTGTTTTGTATGTTGTGTTCAGAAGCATTTCATTGGCCTGAGAAATTATGTATGAGTGTACTGTAAAGAAAAGAACTGCGTAATGCTAGACAGTAAGGGTCATATTTTCAATTACCGGCGCATCCCTGCAAAGTAGCAGGGATGCGGCAGTAATTGTGTGCCATGCCACCACCACCCATTGGCCCAAAACGTCACAGAAGCCTTACGCATCTGTGCCGTAAAGGCAGCGCATTGCTGGAGTTGCGTGCCAACGATGGCGCAGCTCCAGCAATGCTCTGGGGTACCCTATCTCCCCAATGATGCATCAAGCCGTACGTCGGCTTCAAGCGCGCAGGGTTTGAGTCATGCATCATTGTCCTAAAAGTGACTGATTGACATCTTGTAGATTTCCCTCAGCCACTTTTAGGATTCGTTCCTGCGCAGGTACGCCCTCCCTTGCGCCGGAACGCCCCCTGATGGCGCAGGGCTTTACAACGTGATGCATCGCCCATATGCCCATATGTGTTTTTTTTTTTAATATATACGCCTCACCAACACCATGGCGAGTCTTTTGTTCTGCCGCTGCGTCAGAAAAGGCACGCAACAATGGAGGAAAATCAGCCGCAACTTCCGCAAGGGACTTATAAATCAGCCCCAACAGACTGAAGTCCAGTCCTTCCTTTAGACAGTCACATGGCTATCAGAAGAAATAGTGGCGGTGGTGGCGGGTGGATTGATAGTTTGAGTATTCACTGATCTGCAAGCAGGATGGACTTTGTCTGTCACGTGTTGCGCACTGCTGCCTGCAGTGCCAGGCCTAGGCAAACCTCTTTAGTAGTCTGTTTTTTGAGTTACATAGGAACTTTCTAAGTCAACGTTCCGCAAATCAGGCAATACGAATAACGTAGTATACCACATGAGATAGATCCCGTGGAATAGTTGTCTATCTATTTGCTATTTTTCCAAAATATGTTGTTATTGTTCTTTTCAAATGTTTGATTTGGTTGAAAAATCTCATCCATGTTTTCTGGTTTTTCTTTCTTTCATGTTGTACATCAGCTCCCCCCAAGGGCAAGAGGACACAGGAGGAGGGTGCTGAGGATGCAGGCCAGGATCGGGCAGGCGAGGGCTCCTTTGCTGGCCCCAGTAAGTTTACATTTTAATAAACAGTACCTATTTTTTCCTAGCGTTCCTCATTCGATTTTTTCTAAATCGTCTTTGATCTTCTTGTAGACTGGATATAAATTCTTATCCTGCCTCGAATATGACTCCCTGTGGTATTACTAGACTATTCTTATTAGTCTGTCTGTGTAGCTAACTAAGATTGGACATTTGGCAATTCCATTGGACTCCCATTATATTCAGCAATACCTCTATGCACTGTCTCCTTACTGACTAGATAGTGTGGCAGAGTCATTCAGCTCCCGAAGTCACCGATTATAGATCCCCAATGATCTCTAGATTATCGTACGCAGGACAAGAGAGTAGTACGGAGTCACAGCACAGTCAAGAAGTGTCAGAGGCACTCATGCTTGCAAAAATTCCAAAACCTTTAGCTCATCCACTCTAGTCTAGAGGAACAAAAACCACAGAGTCTATTTAAGTGTAAAAGCTTTATTAAAAGTAAACACATTTATTAAAATCTACTTTGTCATAAAACTATTTAACTGTAAACGGAAAAGTGGTTAGTGCTGACGATTAATTGGACACATTTCTTGTGGTCGAGCCGAACTCTCACCTAGTTTGAACTTGATCCTGGTCGTGTTCTTAGGACTCAGGAGTCAAGCTTCTGTCTGTTAGGAGAAAAAGTGGTGCGTGTTAAAAATCAAAAGCAAGCATTCATCAGTTGTGCATAAAAGTGCAGCAAGACAACAGCCTTCCCTGGAAAATGGGACATTTTTACTATGGAGTAGACAGTCACAAATTATTACATTGTATTCTGTTTTTTTAACATTTCTCCTAGACCAAATATTATATAGTAGTGAGTGGTGTATTCTAACATTCTTAAATGTACTTTGTAGGTGTAACATCTGGTGACGGGGCCAGCGCGGAGGTGGCTGTGTTGGACTTGGACTCGGAGGCCTCTGGGGAGGAGGCGGCGTTAGAAGAGCTGGTGGCCGTTCCTGTGGGGGATCAAACGGTGGTGGCGGAAACAGGTAAGCTATATATTCCTTACTTATTGAGATTGAAGACTGCATAGTGTGCTTTCTGCACGGGTGTATTACAATTACAAATCAACCAGGTAGTAGCCTCCTCGAAATGTACTTCGACTTAGCTGTGAAGTTTTTGGTGAGAAGAATCCCAATAAGTTCTTAGACGAACGTGATGGATGGGATGAACGAAAAGCGAAAGAAGGGTGTAAGTAAGTGGGACGCGAACTTGTATGATGGCTGGCAAAGAAGAACGATATGTGTTTGCTTGGACCCAGAGGTGGCTGGGAAGGAAAGAATATGGTATGGTGCATGGCTGGGTCAATGATGAAGCAAGGATGGGTGGAAGGACAGCAGCCTGGGTGGGTGAAACAGAAACTGTATGTGTGCGTATACTTTGACTGAATGGATGCCTGGAGCATGGTATTCTCTGACTCTTACATAGCACATGTGTATCTAGAGAGAGTAGATGGTCGCCAGGTGAAGTAAGTGTTACCTTGAAGAGCATGTACCACCGCACCCGCACGTCCGTCCCAGTGCAGGGAAGGCAAGGAAAAGAAATTGTAAATGTGTCCAATACTACCATGAATAGTAGCAGTACTTTGTATTGCGTTTGCATTCACAGCATATATCTGGTTATTACGGTGGACACTCCGTACCTCTCTTAATAACTTTAGTTTACTTGTAGTACGTCATTCATGTGTGGGTGTATCACTGTTCACTCAATATTAAGCAAAGCACCTAAAGTCATCTCATCTGTCATTAAATACGTCCCATGTGAAGTGATAGATAATCAAATTAGTTAGCTTCTTCAGTTTCCTTTTCTAGTACTCATTTGCACTGTAGGGTGAAAGGTAAATTAATTAAGCAGTAGCCCTTGTAACAGAGTATTCTCAGTGCCACCCGTAATAGAAAAGTAATAGCTTCACCACCTGCATGTACTGGACCGGTACAGTAACGCAAGTCTGTCTCCATCATCATGGTGTGCAACTTTTTTTCTCGGGTGCAACTTCACTGTGCTGTGTCCATGTCATTCTGCCGGCTTGCATAAGATAACGTACCCATTTCCCTAAACAAGAGAGAAGAAGAAGAATAAGACTGGTGTACTGTCATAGTCGACTGTAATGGAAGTCCATAGTGGTCGTAGAATTAGTTCATTAAACTACCACTACTGTTAGAGCAAGGATGCAGAAGTGGGAGGTTACATAGATACTGTCCTCAATAGTTATGTACTGTGCTTTCAATTTGCTACTTGTACTCTGTGACCCAACTTTCGGCTCAATCACTTTGTGTTATTAATAAGGAGCATTGGTTACAGACTATGTCTTTCTTTCTTCATATAGTTGCTCCTTCCAAATCAACAACAAGGAGGGAGCAGGCTAGATTGGCCCGGCAACGGAGGCTGGAGGCCACAGTCGCCGAGTATCGGCGGCTGGTGGCCCTGGAGGAGGAGGAGGACACGCAGTCGAGCGGGGCAACATCTTCGACTGTGACCACTGCATCCTCCTCCGTGACTAAGCCAGCGGGACTGAGCCGGGCTAAGAAAGCCGACCGCCACCGCCAAGCAACCGAAATACCAGCTGCCCCCCACAGGAGCTGCAAGGAACGCCAACGCCGCCTACGAGTCCGCATGTCCAACCTGGAGCAGGAGGTCCTGAGGTATAAGAACTTGGTTAAGGGCCACCGCTCCGAGCTTGCCACCCTCCGCAAGGAGTATGATGCCCATGCCGCATCATGCACCAGCACCAGCACCCTCACCCTCCAGTAGTGGAGTGTCCCTTGCCCTTTTTTATAGACTTTTGGGGGGTGGGATTTGGGAGTTGGGATCGTTTTGGGACGTTTCAGAGACAATCGTTGGGGTTAGGGTGGGTGAGGGAGATTATTTTGTTAGGGCTAAATAAATATATTTTTCAACTTTATCTGACCATACCTGTTTTTTACTGCTTTTCAGTCTGGTGGGTGGGGGGCGGGGGTGTAACAGTAACTTTGTTTTCCTGAACAGTCGTAGGACTTTAGTAGTACAACCGTCAATCTCTTGTCTACTCCGAAATAATACTCCATTATACTACCTCCCACCAAACGCTTATCTTACCTGTAATTTGTGTTAGAAATTAGGGCTAGGCCCAGGGCTGGCTCCAGGTGAAATGGGGATTAACGTTGTCAATCCTGGGCGGGTGACATTTCCTCATTGCGGTGGTACTAGTGGTGTGACACAGTGGCAGTTGCATGCCTATGGAAAAAAAGAAAACGAAACCTTGTTTGTCCTCCTTACTGTAGCATTACAACGGTTACGGTACGATCGAGAAAATAGCAGGTGACAGTACACTAGAACAGTGCCATAATGTAGCCTAACAAATGGTAAAGTATTTGCTTGCAAGTATAACTAGTACTTGCGTTGAATTTATTTGACATTGGCTACTACTACTAGAAGATATAGTACTGAAGCTGAGTAAGTCTAGAAGATATCCTCGTATTCCTTCACCAGCCTGTTGCTGCTATCACCTTATCCTCCCCAGCAAGTGTGTGGAATTATTGATGTCATTTTAGTCAGACATCAAGCAAAACAACACAGCCCGGGGGAAGAGGGTTAGGGTTTGTAAAATGGATGGGAATGGGGGTTTCTTTTTGGGTAGGTTTTGTTGAGAGAAGAAAAAAAAAGCAGAGCATGGACAAACAATAATTGAAGATACAGAGTTTACAGACAATCTTTGGTTACAAACTAAAGGTAAGCACATGCAGTCACACTCATAGAATAAAAGACAACAATGGATACTGTATCTGTATTGCGTATGTTGTTGGAGTTGTCCTGTTGAAATTGGTAAGTAAGTTGCATGCAGCAAACAATTCCTCTTATTGGCGGCACTCCTCCATTCCAGCTGACGCTTCGTCCATCAATGTGGTGGTGACCACTGACAGAAGAGACACCCTGTCCACTGCCTGCCTGGCGGATGTTGACTGAAACCCGGCCTGTAATTATTGAACGGAAAACAGGAAGTGCTATTACAATACCACTGATAAATAAATAAAAGGTATGTACGCTGTGTGGTTCAAAAAGTGACACTTTGATTTCCCTAATAGACAGTACAATATTTTTGAAATTGCGTGCTCTGTCTGAGTCACCTTTTTAAGGATCAATAAGTATGGCCAAAATATTATAGCGGATCTTTCCCCTCAAGGTGGGTGTACTACTGTGTTTTAGAACAAAATTTGACCTTCCCAGCAATGCTCCCACCAAGACCCTTACTAAAGCCAGTCGCAAAAATGTAGAAGAACCCAATCATATCTCCAAAAACGATGCCTAGCAGAAAAATGGTTACAAAACGTACTTTGAAAGTAACAGTAGGCCCAAATACAGACCGTGGATTGTATTCAAACCACTTGCCTGCAAGCAAAAGTATCCATAGCCAGCATCGCTCCAACAGTGCTCTACAACAACAGAACCGCGTTGCAATAGAACCCCCCTAAACACATGCAATCCTGCTGCTAGGGCTAACCCTAACGAACCCTAACTTACAAAAAGTGCCAAAACTGGTGTTTCCTTATGGATTTTGTCCAACAAACTTCTAGCCGGTATTAGACCTTCCCAGGAATGCCCCAGGCAAGACCCGCCAACCCACCCGCAAAAAAACACCCGACACAACACCACCAAACAGCGAAAAAGCTAAATCTCATACTTACAATGTCTCTCGGCCTTCGGTCCAAACGCGGCGCTGTGCAGCTAGGTCGTCATCATCATCAATCATCATAACTCCTGTTTTCCACCACGGATTTCCTGAAAAGCAAATGCAATCAAGATTAGACTGTCGCAGCAGTGCTTCGACAGAGACCCCGGCCGCAACCCACCCACGAACAGCAGGAAGCCCCCCAAAACGCTACATTGAGCAAGATGTCTGAAGAAATGGCAAAAAAAAGGCTTTTCCTTAAGGATTTTGTCCAAAACACTTCTATCCGGCATTAGACCTTCCCAGGAATGCCCCAGCCAAGACCCGCCAACCCACCCGCAAAAAAACACGCGACAACACCCCCAAACAGCGAAAAAGCTAAATCTCATACTTACAATATCTCTCGGCCTTCGGTCCAAAGTAACGCGCTGTGCAGCTAGGTCATCATCAATCATCATAACTCCTGTTTTCCACCACGGATTTCCTGAAAAGCAAATGCAATCAAGATTAGACTGTCGCAGCAGTGCTTCGACAGAGACCCCGGCCGCAACCCACCCACGAACAGCAGGAAGCCCCCCAAAACGCTACATTGAGCAAGATGTCTGAAGAAATGGCAAAAAAAAGGCTGTTCCTTATGGATTTTGTCCAAAACACTTGTATCCGGTATTAGACCTTCCCAGGAATGCCCCAGGCAAGACCCGCCAACCCACCCGCAAAAAAACACCCGACACAACACCCCCAAACAGCGAAAAAGCTAAATCTCATACTTACAATGTCTCTCGGCCTTCGGTCCAAACGCGGCGCTGTGCAGCTAGGTCGTCATCATCATCAATCATCATAACTCCTGTTTTCCACCACGGATTTCCTGAAAAGCAAATGCAATCAAGATTAGACTGTCGCAGCAGTGCTTCGACAGAGACCCCGGCCGCAACCCACCCACGAACAGCAGGAAGCCCCCCAAAACGCTACATTGAGCAAGATGTCTGAAGAAATGGCAAAAAAAAGGCTGTTCCTTATGGATTTTGTCCAAAACACTTCTATCCGGTATTAGACCTTCCCAGGAATGCCCCAGGCAAGACCCGCCGGCGCCAACCCACCCGCAAAAAAACACCCGACAACACCCCCAAACAGCGAAAAAGCTAAATCTCATACTTACAATATCTCTCGGCCTTCGTTCCAAATGCGGCGCTGTTCAGCTAGGTCATCATCATCAATCATCATAACTCCTGTTTTCCACCACGGATTTCCTGAAAAGCAAATGCAATCAAGATTAGACTGTCGCAGCAGTGCTTCGACAGACACCAAAAATTACACACAAACCCCCGGAACCCCGCCAAAGAGCACCTCAAAGGCAAGCAAGTCAGCAAAAACGGCAAGAAATTTCCACCTCATATTTGGTCCAAAACACTTTTGTCCATTATTAGAGCTTCACAGCAATGGGCCCAAAACCGTCAACTCACCCGCAAAGAAGTACAACACCCCCACAAGTGCTGAGTCTTTCTTCATTGTGCGTAATCCAGCACTCTGCTTGGAGGGAAATCGCAGTCTGGAGGAGGAGGATAGAGGAGCATGTTCTTCAGAACTTGTGAACCTGAGGAATGTAGACTGCGGCACCTTCAAATCAATAAGCAAACAAGTGAAGACAGTTCTGATGATGGTCTTGTTTTTGGGATTAGGTGATTAAAGTTTGAATTAAATTAACTGTGCAAAACAAAGAAAGAGAGACACAAAGCACACAGGAATAAAAGTGAATAAGGACGAAAAAGAAAGTTCTTGATTGATTGTCTCATTTTCAGGGCTCGGTGTCAGGGAATAAGAACAAGATTTCGTCATCATACTCTGCGAATTCAGGCTGGATGAGGTCAGTGGCACCGAACAGAGAAAAAATCCCCTCATCTACGTTGCTGTCCTCCTCGTCTTCATGCGGCGTGCTTTCTCGTACTTTGTAATCTGGTGGTATGAGGTGCTGATTCATCTTGATCATTGTCAGCCGCTCCACATTTTTGGGCGAGAGGCGGCTCCGTTTGGGAGTTACAATGCCACCAGCAGCACTGAAAACACGTTCAGAAGACACACTTGCGAGTGGGCAAGACAAATAGTTTATAGCCAGGTTGAAGAGCTGTGGCCACAATTGTTTTTTGCCATGCCAATACTGCAATGGCTCATCATTAAGGAAGACCTCTGTTGAGTCATTCAGATAGTCCTGCACCATCGACTCAAGGTCATCAACTGTTCCTCCACTTTGCTTACTTTTTGCTGTGCCTGTGACATTTTTTCGAGAACCATACCCCATCAAACTTAGCCAATCCTCCTCCCCAGCCACTGTTAGTGTTGTCATTGTGTGTGGTGCAGATGATCCAGTTGCCGGTGTCTTTAACGGCTGAGAGGTCACTTGTGCCCCAGCCACAGGTGCAGAAGTGGATTCTTGTGACTGCGGATGGCCTGCTGATGCTGATGCTGATGTACTGGCTTCTCCTTCAATAACCTGCCGTTCTTTTTCAAACCTCTTGGCTGACCAGGCTAACCAATGTTTGTACTTTTGAACATCTGCATCAGCGAAAGGAAAGAATGCGTTGTCTGCCAGCGCCTTTTTGTAGCGTGGATCCAGAATAGTAGCACAAATGTAATGCTGATCTGAGTTGATGTTTTGAAGACGTTCATCACCACGTAGGCGATGTAATAATTTCTCAGACAAAATGAAATGTTTTTTTTTTTTTTCATCTTTTGCAAACTCAGAAGAAACCGCCATCAGTTGGTGCTCCAGTATGCACAACAATGGGATAGCTTTTCCCAAATTACAGTCCTCCTGGCTGACTGCACGCGTGAAGAACTCAAAAGGACGAAGCATGTCTGTCAGGCTTTTAACTATGTCCCATTGCGCCTTACTCATCCGCAGGTCCTCCTTCTGAGATGTAGCCTCTGTCAAGAAATAGTGATCGAGTACCGTATACTGCTCATGCAGACGCTCAAGCATGTAGAAGGTTGAGTTCCAACGTGTTGCCACCTCCTGGATGAGTGCTTTCACTGGCATTCCACGTTGAAGTAGCAGTCTCCGCAGATGCTTCCGGGCCTTAAAAGAATGGCTGAAATGGTTGCACATTTTGCGGCAGGTGGCCATTACCTCGAACGCTGGACTCTCTTTATCACTCAAGAATTTTTGAACTACCAGGTTGATACAGTGCGCCAAACACGGCACTCTAACATGGTCACCAAGGAACATGGCCTTAACTACATTGGCGCCATTATCCGTGGAAACATAACCAATCTTGCGTTTTAGGGGGGATAGCATTGTCAAGACCTTTTTGTCAAACTCTTCCAAAAGGTTTTCTGCTGTGTGACTTTTCTCCAAGCCAAACATGGCTAGTGTTGCATGTTTCCGAGCAGCTTTGAAAACTTGGTCCGGGTCAACACCTGCGTTTAGCTTTGCTATAACACCTGAAAAAGAGACCCAGTGTGCAGTGATGCACATGTAATCATCGCCTGGGCCACTGGTCCACATGTCTGTTGTCAGATGTATTGTGTGAACAGCACTCTTCTGCAAAGCTGCCCCAATCGCCTGCAGCACATCTTCATGTAGTGCTGGAACCGCAACTCTGGCAAAATAGAACCGGCTCGGAACCTTCCATTTAGGGCAGAGCGTTGCAACTAATTCAAGAAAACCTACCGCTTCTACAAAAGAAAAAGGTAGAAGGTCCACAGCTAGCATTTTAGCCAGCTTAGTGTTATACAGACGCGTCAGTGGGTGGTTGCGTTCATATGGCACGTCTGAAGTAAGCATTGTTCTAATGTTGGCCTGGACCAAGCATTTACGGGCTGATAATGACTTCGTTGACCCAATTTTGCTCGCTGGTGAACTTTTGTGCGTTGGTGTCTCACTCGCTCCAACACTCTTAGTGTGCCTCACATTGGGTGTGCTGCTGACAGGGGTACTGGGTGTAAGGGAAGTGTTTGACACGTCTTCTTCCTGCTCGTCAACATCAGATGAAACATCAACGTTTCCTTGATTTTGGCCTTTCTTGATCGCAGCTAGGTGCGCAAACCATTGGACAGCGTGCTTTCTCTCAAGATGACCACTCTGGCCGCCGGTACCATAGTTGGTACCTGACTTACCACGACTAACTGCAAGCTTACAAAGGGTACAAATGGCAAACTTTGGATTTTTGGGACAAACAGTAAAGAAGTCCCAAACTGGGGACTTGAAGTGTCTGTGGGACCTGGAGGAGGCGGCGATACTGGTGGTGGTGGTCATGAAGCTAATGCCAGATGAAGTGGAGGATCTGGATTGCCCAACTTTTGTACGTTTTCCACTTTCACCGCCACTAATTAAGGTCGAGGTTGACGCAGGTCTCTTCTTGCCAGAAAGAAATATGGAAGCGGGACGAGTTGGTGTACTACTTAACTCCAATGATTGTGGTGTTTCCACTGCCTCCTCATCAACAACATCATCATCATCATCATCACGCGCAGCAGCTCTTCGGGCTAGGGTCAAAATGTCTGTTTGCTGCATGCCCGCTGGGGCTGCAGTGACCTTTATGATGACTGGGTCGTCGTTGGCAGAGTCTTCATCAGCAGCAGTATCCGCCACTTCTTGTTGAGCCTCATCACACTCCATAAGTCTGAGACTTTGGACGAGCTTCCTTTTACGCTTAAGTACCTTTGTTGGATCATGGTGTGCCTCACTCTCAGACGGCTGTGGTGCTGGTTCCCAAGTTTGATCCGTATCATCAGAAGGAGGTGTGCTTGAAGAGGATGTAGACACCACCCTTGATCTCTTCCTTGCTAGGGTTGTGGAAGACAATGAAGGATCAGCAGGAGGAGTGGCTTCCTCAAATGATACCTCGCCTTGATTGTCGATTTCCTGATGTGCCCCTACTTCGGGAGGAACAACTATTGTGGGCACTTGTGACCCTCCATGCACCTCTGCTTGCGCATCTCCTTGCGCTGCCTCTCCTTCCACATGTACTTGGGCTTGTACTTGCACATGTGATTGTTGTTGCGGCTGTGGTTGTTCAACACTCGTCAGATGAGCTACAACAACCTGTGTTGATTGAGGGACATTGCTGCTGCTTTCTTGCGATGAGCCAACATCACTGGTCGATGGTGATTGAAGAACTATACTGGCTGCCTCTGCAGCACTCAAGGGCTTGGACTTAAGTTGGCGTGGTGGTGGTGGTGGCACTGAGCCCAATGGAGCGGGGGGGGTGCTGCCAGCTTGGTCCCCAGCAGATCCCGCTGCTGCTGCTGCAGGCATACTTTTTTTTTTACTCCCAAAAAAAGGGGCGGGCGGCACACCAGTCTCCTTGGTAACTTGCTTCTTCTGCTCCTTACTGGCACCTTTCTTGCTAGAGGAGCTACGGGTTACTTTTTTTGGGGCCATCCTCTTCAGAGCAGGTCAGCAGGCAGCAGTTGCACGAGTTGCAGAGGGTTCTGTGTCCAGACGTGACGTCGCGTGACGTTATGCTGCACACACCGCTGCAGGACTTCTTCCTGGCACTGGTGGTTCTCTTGAGTCTTCTTGTGCACCTAAAAGCAATGGAAGACAGAGGAACATCAGTTCAGTTATACACCCCAAAAATTCGACAAAACACAGAAAAATGAGCACAATCCCATGCCATCCTTGATGTTTACATTGAAGACACCCCACAGAAAGACTACGGACATGCAAGTATGCAACACTCACTACCCCTGGGCATAATGGATGAAAAGTAGGCAAAATATAAGTGCAGGCCTCAGACACTGCCTCTCCTCAAAATGGCCCCTTACACCCCAGGCACATGTTGCCTGTACCAGCCAGCACTCAAGATGGCCACCACCACCACCCACATGGCCAGTCCACATCAACAGTACACCCCCAAAAAACAGAAAAACAGCCAGAAATCACCACAATCCAACGCCATCCATGATGTTTACATTAAAGAGAGTGAGACCACACCACAGGCACACTCAGTCCATGCACCACCCACCACCCCTGGGCAAAGGGCCCCACCAGCAGCCCCCCAAAAACGACAAAAAACAATAAAATAAGCACAATCCCAGCCCATCCATGGCCTCAATTATGTTTAAATTCAAGAAGACACCCCACAGAAAGACTAGGCCCATGCAACACTCACCACCCCTGGGCAAAGGGCCCCACCAGCAGGCCCAAAAAAACGACAAAAAACAATAAAATCAGCACAATCCCAGCCCATCCATGGCCTCAATGGTGTTTAAATTCAAGAAGACACCCCTCAAAAACACACTAGGCCCATGCAACACTCACTACCCCTGGGCATAATGGATGAAAAGTAGGCAAAATAAGTGCAGGCCTCAGACACTGCCGCTCCTCAAAATGGCCCCTTACACCCCAAGCACATGTTGCCTGTAGCAGCCAGCACTCAAGATGGCCACCACCACCACCCACATGGCCAGTCCACATCAACAGTACACCCCAAAAAAACAGAAAAACAGCCAGAAATCACCACAATCCAATGCCATCCATGATGTTTACATTAAAGAGAGTGAGACCACACCACAGGCACACTCAGTCCATGCACCACCACCCCTGAGCAAAAGGCCACACCAGCAGCCCCCCAAAAACGACAAAAAACAATAAAATAAGCACAATCCCAGCCCATCCATGGCCTCTATTATGTTTAAATTCAAGAAGACACCCCACAGAAAGACTAGGCCCATGCAACACTCACCACCCCTGGGCAAAGGGCCCCACCAGCAGGCCCAAAAAAACGACAAAAAACAATAAAATCAGCACAATCCCAGCCCATCCATGGCCTCAATGGTGTTTAAATTCAAGAAGACACCCCTCAAAAACACACTAGGCCCATGCAACACTCACTACCCCTGGGCATAATGGATGAAAAGTAGGCAAAATAAGTGCAGGCCTCAGACACTGCCTCTCCTCAAAATGGCCCCTTACACCCCAAGCACATGTTGCCTGTAGCAGCCAGCACTCAAGATGGCCACCACCACCACCCACATGGCCAGTCCACATCAACAGTACACCCCCAAAAAACAGAAAAACAGCCAGAAATCACCACAATCCAATGCCATCCATGATGTTTACATTAAAGAGAGTGAGACCACACCACAGGCACACTCAGTCCATGCACCACCCACCACCCCTGGGCAAAAGGCCACACCAGCAGCCCCCCAAAAACGAAAAAAAACAATAAAATAAGCACAATCCCAGCCCATCCATGGCCTCAATTATGTTTAAATTTAAGAAGACACCCCACAGAAAGACTAGGCCCATGCAACACTCACCACCCCTGGGCAAAGGGCCCCACCAGCAGTCCCAAAAAAAAGACAAAAATCAGCACAATCCCAGCCCATCCATGGCCTAAATGGTGTTTAAATTCAACAAAACAGTTGTATCATGCACCCCTAACCAACCCTGGTCCTACTGGATACTGTGGCTACCCACAATATAATTTATTTAATGTTCTGAAAAAGTTCCAAAATTTTACTTGCAGCAACTGTAATGCCCCAAACAAACTTACTTGTGAAAGTTGATTTCTAATCCAAAAGTGATCCAAAGACAGTCAAAAAGGCCTCAAATCCAAATATCCAGCAGCACCCACAAAAAGTAATCCTTCCAGCTCCAGATCCAAATGAAAGTGACCAGGAGATGGACAAAGCACTGGGAGGAGCCTGCTGGACAGGAACAGGAAGTTGGAGACTGTGGGGCACTTCCTTCCTCCCCCCCCCCAAAATGGACTCCTTGCAAAAAAAAAAGGCCATGCAAATGTCAACCTGAGGAGTGATTCTGATAAAAATCATAATTTTCTGAAGGTTTATCCTGTTTGCTGGTGTTTTTCTTGTGCAAAATTGCAAAATCTCTATTTCGCAAGTGCGAGATTGTTCCTTTCCGCCGCAACTACGTGTTCGCAATTGCGAACTCTCGCGAGGTGTGCTGTGCAAGGTGGCAAGCCGCGAGTACGTATTCGCGGGCGACAAACTCCCGCGGGAACACGCAGCAAGATCTAAAATGGCGCGTCACTCGCAAAGAAAAACAACTCGGCAAACGCTAAAATGACGGAAAGTGAACGCCGTGCACCACGCCGCGCGCCGCAACCAAGCAAAAAATCCGCCGCGAGCGGATTCACGGATTTTCGACAAATTCGCGAGCGTTCGCGGATTGCGGATTTGCCGAAAATCCGAAAAATCCGCGAGCGGAGCGGATTTTACGCCCATGCTTAGACGTTAATGAGTGGCAGGGGGTAGCTGTTCTTCACGCTGGTAATGGCGTTCAAAGCCCTAAAGTCCACGCAAGCACGCAATTCTCCGTTGGCTTTTGGGATAAAGAAAAGAGGGGAGGCCGCTGGGGACTTGGAAGGCCTTATGAACCCCAACCTAAGCATGTTATCCAAATAGGAGCGGAGGTGGATGTTCTCGGGCTCTGATAGCGCATACAATCTCCCGCTAGGGATGTTAGCCCCAGGAACTAAATCGATTTCACAGTCATAGTCCCTGTGCGGAGGAAGCGTCTCCGCTTGCATATCATCAAAAACGTCCTGGTATGTCAGATATGCTCTGGGGAGTGTTGTTTCTTTTTTGGCTGCCGTGGCCACCTCGTACCCCTGTGCTTTCTCCGGTACTGGGCACCCTGATGACCTGCAGAACCGGGAACAGAACGGGGAATCCGTCCGTATGTTGAGTGTTTCCCAGTCGATGGAAGGGTTGTGTTTCCTCAGCCATGGTAACCCTAAGATGACTACATACTGCGGGGCTCGAATGATATTGAAGTTCATGACTTCCAGGTGTTGCGGTCCATAGCATGCCTCCAGATTCCCCGTATGGTGACTGATGGGCCCAGAAACCAACCGGCGCCCGTCCACCGCATAAACATCCTCGGGTATCGAACAGGGTAGAAGCGGGACCCCTATTCTTTCGGCCTCCTTCTCATCCATGAACAACCCCGTGGCCCCAGAATCCACCATTGCTGAGACAGAGACCCACTCCTCCTGCACCTTGACACGCAGAGGAATGAATAAGTGTCTGGAACTGGTTAAGTCGCGCCGCTGTATGGAAGGGATGTATCCATGACTCCAGGAATCCCCTTTCCTTGTTCCGGGAGCCCGTTAGATTTCCGCCTTCTTTTCCACCGTCGCGGTGGACAGTCGGTTGGGGCGTGCTTGTCCTGTTCTTGGTTTCACTGGACACTCACGGACGTAGTGCCCCTTCTTTCGCAGTATAAACAAAGGCCCTGTTTCCTGCGAGATTCTTTCTCGGTCGCAGTTAGGCTGGCTCTGACCACCCCGATATCCATGGGTTCATTCCCTGGAGCAGGAAGCGAGTCGGTGGAACCAGGGTGGCCTGAAGCGGAGGGGGGCTTGTCCTTCCTTGTCCCAACACCACGGCGTTCGCTTAGTCGATGTTCAAGGCGCAGTGCAAGACTGATCAGGTCTTCGCAATGTGCGGGTTGGGGGTCAATCTGCGCGATCACGTCCTTCAGCTCCTCGCTCAGACCCTGGTGGAATAGTGCTGTTTGTTTGGGCGGTGGCCATTTGGTTTCCGCTATAAGACGCCTGAACGCGTTCAGATATTGGACGAGGCCCGTGGACCCCTGTTTCAGCTGTAGTAATTCACGATCCGCTGTATAGGAATCAGCTCGTCTGCCAAATACTTTGACAAACTCCTCCTGAAATGCTTCCCAATCGTACAGCAGTGGGTCGTCCCTGCTCACCAAAGGCACAGCCCATTGAGCAGCGTTTCCTGCTAAGTATGAAATCATGAAAGCAACCCGTGCCTGATTCGTCGGAAAGGACTTGGGTTTACAGGAAAAATGCAGCGCCACCTGCGTTATGAACACCTGAACCGTAGACGGGTCACCGCTGTATCTTTCTGGTGTGGCCAATGGTATAGCGACCGGCATTTCCAACACTACCGCAGCTTGTGGACCTGCGCCATGAGTCCCTGCATTGAACGGATTTCGCTGTACATGATCCATTCTTGCCTTTAGGTCAGCGGTTTCCTGACGGGATGCGGCTAGCTCTGTCTCTACGTCGAGTAGGGCGGCCAACACGTCGTCCATGGCTGCCATGAGTCCTTCCTCAACCAGGAGGTGGATTAAGGTAATAGTCGGGTCGGATATTATGTAACCCCCTGAGTACCCCGGGGTTGAGTGGTGTGCAGCCTTCTGGCCTTGCTTTTCGTACACACTTACAAAGACGTAGAATGCGGAGATTAACCAGAGTTTAATCAAACAAGTGAGTACATGAAATACCGCAAAGCTGTTGTTCCAGAGCGGGAGGGGGAGAAGCTGATAATATGGGCGTCCAACCGTCCTCTGCACGACTGCCGGTCCCGACAGCCACCCAACAGAGGACACGGTGCTAAGCAGTGGCCGGCAATGCCACTCGAACAGGGTTTGTGATGGTAAGGACAGCTTAATCCCTAGTTCGTCCCCTGCAGCGATGTCGGTCCCGACATCATCCAACAGAGGGCAAATGGAAAGGTTTCCGGGAAATCAAAGGGGTTTAGCCCACGCGTTCAATAACCCTCGAACGGGGATTTGTTGTTCTTAATACTCTTGGGACGAGTTCATAGTCACTCGATACCCTCGAGCGGAGACTGCGGTTTGCTTGGCGGTTTCGCTCTTTCTGTCCGCTCGAACCCTCGAGCGGGGACAGGGAGCCTCCGCGCTTCAATGCGCTGGTTCTGTTGCTCGATACCCTTGAGCGGGGACCGGGGGGCTGAGGCGCTTAAATGCGCGAAGACCGTGCTCGAACCCTCGAGTGGGGACAGGGGGCTGAGGCGCTTCAATGCGCGAAGTCAGTGCTCGAACCCTCGAGCGGGGACAGGGGGCTGTGGCGCTTCAATGCGCGAAGTCAGTGCTCGAACCCTCGAGCGGGGACAGGGGGCTGAGGCGCTTCAATGCGCGAAGTCCGTGCTCGAACCCTCGAGCGGGGACAGGGGGCTGTGGCGCTTCACAGCACAAGGAACAAGAGTCGAGTGAATGTCTCTCCAGAGGTACGGCTCACCTGGTAGTGGCACAGATTCCGACTGTGGTCCCGAAAATATCCGACGGCTGTCTCTGCATCCCGGTCCGTTTTATGCCGGCACTTCCGCGTGCATGCCTCGCGCATGCGCCGCGCACAGCATGATGGGTAACGTAGTTCCCGCCGGGGTTTGTATGGGGGTTGTAGTCCGGAGATCGAAGAGGCAGCTTTGTCTGTCCGTTTGCCACAGCGTTGTGTCCTAACAACTGTACACCACTCCACACAATGTCCCTCTAAAGAACTCTACTCCACTCTACTCTATACCACTCCACTCTATGCCACTCTAGTCTATGCCACTATACTGTAGGCCACTCTACTATACACTTCACTCTCCTCTATGCCACGCCTTTAACTTTTAGAAATGCTGAACAGCAGCCACGCTGTTGTGCAACATGGGTAAAAGACATTAGCAACTCCTGTAGCTTTCACATGAGAGAGACCTATTGGCTTTGCCAGTGCTTGTTTCTATTGTTCACCTGCCCCATGGTGGAACCCTTGGAGGCAGATTTCTGAAGGCAGGGAGCCGCTGCTGGCACTTCTACTAGTTTCATCAACTCCCTGCGGTTCATGGCAGCCGACACAGCTGATGCTAACTGTGAGACAAATGAAAGAGAGGGGGAAAGACAAACAGAGAATCGTAAATGGGAGGAGTAAAGGAGCAAGGCTGATTTCAACAATTTAGTCAAACTGCTTCTGGTTCCCAGTCCAGCCCTGCTCTCCTGGTCTCATTCTACAACCTCCTTTGTGATGCATTTTTTTTACAGTGGTTTGTACCGTTGTGTAGTGTTTTCTGTAGACTGAACTACAGCATCATTTGTGCTATGAGCACTGCTCTCAGACATGGTGTGATTCCCTTCTTGTTCTTGTCTGTTAAATCAGCCCCAAATGTGTGCTTTGGATGTGAAGCTTGCTATTTTTAAAGCATGTAATATGATTTAGCTGACTGCAGAGGCTCTCATTGTCCGCATTTAATAATGCAGAAAAAGTGGTGTAGCCCGCTCAACTGTAGTGTTCATTTTGAGGTTGTTTGCCTAATGCTTAATGTAATTCTACTCCTTAAATTCTGGTGAAGCTGTCACTTATGGGAGTATTCAAGTTACTTCTATTTTAACCATGTTATAACTGCAGCTACATATATAAAGTGTGCGCTGTATTTAATGAATGACAACATTTTACAGTATTGGCCGCGCTGTACAACAAAGTGCATTTTGTAAACAGAAAGCGTGTACCTGAAGAAGAGTAGTTTGGCTTTTCGGGCTGATTTTCCATGGCAAAACTGTCACTGCCTTTGTACTTCAACCAGTGTGTATTCTGAAAAAACATCTTTAATGGGATGTTCATAAATAAGCCAACATTTCAGGTAATTACATGGCCAGGTATGTACATGTCTCAATATCTATGTGTGGTATATGTACCAGCAGGAGAAAATGCGCTGGAAAAGTAAGAAGTCTACATTGGCTGCATGCCTCAGAGCTGAAAGGATGCCCCGTATAAGTTAACAAAGATATTTATCCCTCCTCCCCCAAAACAATACAACATAGGAACGTGACTGAAGCTCAGTGGGACAACAAATCAATGCCTTATGAGGAGGGGACCCAATAGCATGGGCAGTGTCGGGCACCTCCATTGGAGATGAGGTCTTGTGAATCCAAGTCTCATAGGGCTCCCCAAAGTAGGAGAATGGTTAAGGAGTAGATGGGGTTAGAGGAGAGAATATGAGGATCTCCAACCCACTGTGGGAGAGAGGGCCAACGCAAACTTAAAAGCAGTGACATGGGCTCCTAGGATGGATTCTGAAAGGGCGGGCCCATAAGTTCTGGGCCTGTTCTGGAAATATAATCCAATGGATCTTTTTAGCAGCATGGAAGCGTTGAGGGGAGAACATTTGTCATTAAGCCAATGAATTAACCAAGAATCCTTTTAGACACATAGTGACCATGGACAATTACTAAAAGTTAGTTTGATTTATTACAAGCCAAAAATAACTGAACATAACGACACCTCAAAATGAGAGTGTAGAAATACATCGAAATTTGCATGAAGCCAAATCTGCGCATCCAATTAAGATGATGTAGCATAAATAATACAATTAATTCAAGATGCAGGGGATCAGAAAGCATGAGTCCAAGTTCACTTGCATCGAGGGTTGGTGAGTGAAAAGCATTAAATCGATACCTACACTAACTCAAAAGTGGCATCCTTGCTTATCAATTGTTAGGAAGAAGGATAACAGGTGTTAGCATGTGGAGTCTTCCTAAGGTGTCTCTCCACCATCAATGGGTCAGGTAGCATAAGGCTACCGAAATAGATCTTGCTCTCAGATGCTCTCTCTCCAACGGCAGAAGAAGAAGTGGGCACTTTCCCTACTCCCATCATTACATTATTCGTAGACAACCTTCTCAAGATTTCAAAAAGCATGGAGGTAGCACCAGGGTTGAAGTCACAAAACAGCCAAATGTGACCTTTATCAAAATTCTTTATTATTCTTCGTATTTAGGAAATAGGACAACAGCGAATTTGTTTCGTTCTCATTATAAGAACTTCATCAGGGCTGCAAACAACGTAAAACAGCATATAAATAAACATATATATAAACATATTTACAAGACCAGTAACACATACATAAACACAATATACATAGATAAATGGCCCTGACACTTACCACAGAAAAATATATATATTCTCTACAAATACGCATGGACACCAACAACATATCACAATTACATACATTTTGTGCACATAAACCCACATTAATGACTCTGATTAACACATTTATATTCCCAATATACATTCAGTTAATACTACTACTAACTATTAGTAAAAAAGAGAGAAAGGGGAAGGAAAAAAATAGGGAAAGGGGAAGGAAAAAAATGGAAGAAACACAAAAGAGAAGAGGGGACTAAGTTTGCTCAAACGGCCAAATATATATACACATTTAGACAAGAATTGCTCCTCACTGAATAGCATAATGAATGGAGCACATATGATTTGGTGATTCCAGATGCTAATCAGTCAAATCAGATGAAGGCAAGTAAAGTCCAATTTCTAATCAAGACAAATATATCTATATATGTATATATATATATGTTCCAACAAATTGCCCAAAGCATTTTAAAGGGTCACTCGACAGCGTCCCATACCAGCAGGTATTGTCAAGCCTCACGCAGCCTGCCTCTCAGCAGCCATTTGTTCTCCTCATGCAGCCGAAGCATTTCGAGGCTAGTACGCCTCTTTTTCATGGGCTTCGAAGAAACAGACATCAGGTTTTCACTTCAGCCAGGTGTGTTTTTATTTGACAGTGTCCTCAGTGGGTTCGGCTGAGTGCCGTCGTCATTTCCTGTGCATTATGGGACTCGCAGTCCTCTGAAATGAATAAAATCAAAATACTTTAGTAAGTTGATGTCCTTTCATTTGTAAAAGCAATTTCTCATCCTTAGTAGGTAGGCAGGTTTTAAGGCAGGCTTATTGTGCAAGGGACGCTGCGCCTTCTTTCTCATACGGTCTAAAGAAGTAAGACTTACTGAGGGACGCCGCGCAGACCGACACAATATTTCATATCAATAATATTTAAACATTAGTTTAAACAGGCGTAGAGAAATGTTCTACAGTGTTCTTGCATGCATATAATAAATCACGGAATCTCATTATAAAACGGACGGACATTGTACTTTGCGCTCATGTGCGCTGAAATGCTCATCATCATGACACTGTCTTTGAGCATGTGCATGCTCTTTTTTTTACATGTGCACTATACCTTCACGGTTATTTAAAAATACAGATGTTTTATTTAATGTAATGTCAATTGTACTTTTTTGCACGTGTGCAGGGCTCCGTTCTAGCTTCACCCGGGACCCCCTCTGTGTATGTGTGTTGGTGTCACCCCAGGTGATGGTGTCACCCGGTGCGGTCCGCACCCCCCGCAACCCCCTAGTGACGCCACTGCCTCATAGAATGAAACAGTTCCTACCGCAGCTTTTCCTTGGTACCGGAAATGGTGCTCCTTTACTCTGGCTGGCCGCCACGTTCTTGTTATGTTCCAACAAATTGCCCCAAGCATTTTGAAGGGTCACTCAACAGCGCCCCATACCAGCAGGTATTGTCAAACCTCACGCAGCCTGCCTCTCAGCAGCCATTTGTTCTCCTCATGCAGCCGATGCGTTTCGAGGCTAGTACGCCTCTTCTTCATGGGCTTCGAAGAAACAGATATCAGGTTCAGGGCGATTTGTGGAATAATAATAATAATAATAATAATATATCTATATATATATATATTACCGCCACTCCACTTCGCAAGCAAAGACGCAGGCGCTCTCTTCTCCCGAAGAGACACATGGAGCACAGACCCAGGTTAGTAGAAAAATCGTTGGTTTATTAGCTGCTACTCAGTCGGCCATTATATATATATATATATATATATATATATATATATATATTACCTACTGGCGGTCGCCACTAGGTATATATAGTTAGGATTTTTTCTCTATGGGATTTTTGAAAATTCTATGTCTAATAACTTTGGCGTTTGTGGACGGAATTGGCTGAAATATTCAGGAAAATGGAACATTTTGTTTCTGAGCAGCCCCTGAAAATTTGGGGGGGTTTCGAGAAAAAAGGGGGTCCCAAAATGCGTTTTTCCCATGTTAATTTCCATAGGGCGGTTGGCCTCACTTTTAGCTCGAACGGCTGAATGGATTTGCACGAAACTTGGCAAAATTGTAGGGACTGGTAGCCCGATGTGCCTTTGCTAGGTCTCAATATATGTGCTCCAGTGGATTTTGAGAAATTAACGTTCAAAAAAAAATATATATCTGTAACAGCGCTCCGGGTAGCGCTCCGGTTCGCGTACTTGACGCGTAACGGAACTTCGCGAAGGGAAGCTGATTGGCTCTCCGGTGTCTGTCAACATTCTAAACAGTCCGGAGCGGCCGCCGTCTTGTCTCTCGGTAGGATCGAGAGACAAGAGGAGGCCAAAACAAAGGGGGAAATGACCATAAGGGGGCATAGTAGATCCTCCCTGACCCCCTAGGTTAGATGTGGAGGCTTTAAAAGGGCCCCGCGGAGCAAAAAATAAAATAAAAAAAATCGCTTTTTTGCGCGGGGAGCGCCCGGTACGCTTTTGTGCAATGGGCGGTGGTAATCTAAATGATGAGGGGGGAGGGGCAGCGTTCAAAGCACATCAGCGTGCATAAACACGAAAATGTTTTTATCTACCACGTACTTGACTTATCTCTCTGAGATGCATTCCCTTGTGTTTCGGCAATGGTAGTCTGTTCATTACATAGATCGCCCGAGGGCGGTAGTACAGACCGCGCGTAGGAAAGGGTATAGGGTTGTCCGTATTCCTAGTCAGTACCCTTCCCCGCCCGTCATGTGCACAAAGACCGCATACATCCCCATAACGTCAAGGCTAAGTAACTAGAACGTCATAAGGAGTTGCAAGTCGCTCCCATACTGGCGCCATTTTGGTCGAGGCCAGGCAGGTCCAGAGTATAGTTCAATGTCTCCAATAAGTAGCGGCAGGAGCAGAATCCCTTTCGGCAGTTCTGGCTTCGTCATTACGAGCACTAGAAAACAAGACATTCTGGGCAATACCACCCTTGACGCAGCCCTTTATTCTACAAAATGGTGTCTTTCAAAAGCCAGGGGTATAGGAGTATGTAACAAGCGAGCCATTTAATTGAAAAAACTAAACGTGACAAACGGTTGCAGAATCAGTGAAGTTTGATTTTTTAATTGAAAGTATAACAGGATCAGTTACAATAAAATCATCCATACGCACACCATGGGCGAGTATCATGGGTAACATTACTTCGAAGCTTTATTAATACAATAATCAATAATGAAAAATCGACATCAATAGGGTTGTCCGTATTCCCAGTCAGTACCCTTCCCCGCCCGCCATGTGCACAAAGACCGCATACATCCCCCACAACGTCAAGGCTAAGTAACTAGAACGTCATAAGGAGTTGCAATTCGCTCCCATACTGGCGCCATTTTGGTCGAGGCCAGGCAGGTCCAGAGTATAGTTCAATGTCTCCAATAAGTAGCAGCAGGACCAGAATCCCTTTCGGCAGTTCTGGTGTAGTGTAGTTCCTATTATCCCAATAGGCTCTGCGCATTGGAATAATACCTTCAATAGTATAGACCTAGAGCAGAGGTTAACTAGGTCTTCTACTGACGATATTAGACTTAAAGTTTTGTGTTTGCCAGCTAGCTCAGAGTTCACTAGAAACTTTCTCGAATAGGCAGGGAGGAGTTTAACCTCTCTGGATAGACAAGAAGGGATTTAGTTTCTGACAACCATAGAACATGACAACTTTGCTCTCCCCTAATCAAGAGTGTATCTCTAGGGGGAGGAGCCAAGCTCGTGATCGTAATGGTCGCTTTGTAGCTCGGCTCCGTCAGCCTTCCGGCCTGACATGCATATCCTGCTGAATATCCTGCCCCGAGACGACACGCTCGAGAAGAAACAGAAACGTAAAACATTGCTCTTACTCACCGTCTGACCTGGAAGCTCCTGCGTGCTGCGGTTCCGAAGTTGTGCCCCCGGAGGGACCGGGGCCTCCGCGGTGTTGAGACCGGGGCCTCGCCTATTGGACCCAGCCTGGCGGTGATGTCAACGTCGGCCCCGGCCGAGAGAGAGAGCCGATAGCGAGAGGCCATTGTGCGAGCATCCCGGTGGACCCGATCCGGGCATGCCTTGGCGGCCGTGAGGCTGGTGCGGGGCGCGGTGCTCCGTGGACTGATCGTGTGAGGGGGTGCCCCCCACCGCTGCTCCGTCCGTCCACCCTGGAGCCTCGCGCCCGGGCTCTGTTCGTAAGACACGCCAGCGATAGTACAGGCGGACCCCCGACTTTGGCGGCTCTCCTTTCTGCACCAAGGTTGACATTAGTGGGACCCCCTTTTTTTTGTGCCTGAGGGGGTCCGCGTCTGTGGGCCTGCTCCGAGAGTCGCGGAGGGTGGTGACGAGGCTGAATTTACAAAATGGCGGCCGACGACCTAGGCCGTGGATATCCTCAAGACGGCGGACTTGGGTTGCTGGACTGCACGGGGGCCTGATCGTGTGAGCGTGAGCCTACAATTGGTGATGTTCTTGACGCCTTGCGATCCTTGCATGCGGCCTTGGCCCCCGGTGCCCCTGGGGAATCTGTGCGGTCCGCCGCCATCTTGGATGGACGACTCTTCATGGTCTCCTCTCGTCTCAGTGATGCCACTGCCTCGCCCCCCTCGGTTGTGACGATGGTCACTACCGCTGTCCGTCGACAGGTCTGCAAGCAAGTGGCTTTGGAACCTCTTGCGCTTCAGTGTTTGGAGTTTGGGGACTTGGGTTCCGTGCTGGGGCCTTATCCTGTCCGAGTGCCCGAGGAGCATGGTGGACTGCTACCTATCTTTGCCTTGGTGAGGTCGTGTTTTTGTACTGCAGGGGAACCCCCGCTTTCCCGAACGGCGAGACTGAACTCCTGTTTTTTGTTGCTCTTGTTAACTCTGTTGGGACACTTGAACTTCATACCCGGACTTTTGTTCTCTTGCCTATTGATTGACCTCCCTGGTCTACGTTTTTGTCTGATTTTTTTTCATTCGAGTGATTTCCCCACACCGAGTTGCTTACTTCCCGCTGTCATGTGGTGGGTGGTAGTAGTGGCTAAGAAAGGCCTGGGGTGAGATAAATTGCTCCCGGTGGATTGCTGGTGTACAGATTCGTGGCGAAGTTGCCCGTACTCATGGTGCTGTGGGTGACCCCCTTGTGAGTTTTATGACGCTCGAGAATGTATCGTTCTCGTTTAGAAGTACTACGACTGTATGGTTGGGCGGAGGGCTGAGGCCGACCGTTTTGTTTACTGCTCCCTTACTCCTCCCTCCTACTTTCTTTCTGTCTTCATGTCCTTCTTTTCGTCTCTTTATTCCTCTTCTCTCTCTTGTCTCTACTACATTTCGGGTTCTGATTTAGGGCGACAGGCACGCTGCTGGGGGGGGTAGGCCGTAGCCTTCTGCAGGGGTGCTGGGTGGGGTGGGTGGGTTGGGGCTTTTTTGCTGTTTTCTTTTCCTTAGTTCTATGGCCCTTTTGTGTCTCTTTATAGGAGCGCCGCGTCTGTCCCTGTCTCCCATGGTATGATTGGGGTGGGGTCTGTGTAATCGCTGTTCTCCTTCTGGTGGCTATGCTGCATTTCGATCGCGACTCTCATGCCCTTCTTGTTGCTAATATTCCCGCCTTCTTTGCGTGTTCCTTGCTACGGGGTGCTTGTATCCACGCGGCATTCTTCTCTTTCAGCCTGTATTTTTCTTTTCCCCTCTTCCTTCCCCTCCCCCCCCCCTTTTTTTTTTTCTCTCCCTAAGGTTAGTATGGCGGGTTACTTTCAGTGATGTCAATATTCCGGTTACTTTGTTCTGTTTCTAACGTGCTACTGGGTGGTGGGTATGCGTGAAATGAGTCAAATTGAATATTGCTTTGTTTTAATTGCATCTGTTTTCATACTGATGTACAATGTTGCGACACTCCTCCAAATTGCTGCCCTTTAGCTTTATTGTTGCCAATGGTCTGCTTTGGGAACCTGGATTCATCCATGTTGTAGCCGAGCCTGTGATACTCCTTATTGTATTATTATAAAAATTAACCTTCTTTGTTCCTGTTTGATGGCCGTCCATGTCCTCCCCTTTTTTAGGCTGTATTGATTGCGCTCCATTGTGATTGATTCTGTAAACTATCATTCTGGATTTATTAACTGCTCTATCGTGTCGTGGCCGGCCTGACTGGTTGTAGGCCCGTATTTGTATATCCTTTCTGTACAAATAAAGGTTTATAAAAAAAAAAAAAAAAAAAGAGTGTATCTCTAGAGTCGTGTGAAAACAAAAGACAACTTATTTTACTCAGTCAGTTCAGTGCATTCTTAGTTTCACCAGATTGTCGAGAAAAGGTAGAGACGGGCGTGTTCAATAAAAGATGTTATTTATTGATCAGACTCTTTTCTCGTACAAGAGAAATGAATCGCTATTATTGCAATACTTATGGTTAAGTAAAGTGCATACAGTAAAAGCAGAATTATAAAATAATACTGTAAAAGCATTGATATGGTTTCTAAGCCATATGATGTTTAAAATGGATAAAATAGATACATACATATATACATTTGACTAATCGTACTCAACTGGTGCTTCTAACCACGCCTACCCCAGTGTACCTGACCTAAGCCTAATACGTGGGCGGGAGTAGATGAGTAGCAGTTTAAGTTAAGGTTGTTTTGCCAAGGGACTGACTCAAGAATTCTCTGCAAGGGGTTATTCAGTTCTGTACCTGGGATCTAGAAGGTTGGAGGGTTGGTATCTCTTATCCCAGGTCTTGATATTCCAGCTGCCTGCGAGGGCGGCTTGGAAGCGCCGGAGCTGGATTTCTCGGCAGGAGAAAAGTCAGCGTCTCGTTCTCAGCGCGTCAGAAAGGCGGGGCAGCGTCTGTGGGCTTCGCTCTCAGCTGGGCTCCTCGATATGTCTCGCTGCTCCGATCTCGTCACCACCGCGTGTGTTTACTTAAGGCAATGTCGGTAATATTTATACCTGAAAGGTGCCGAGATTGACGTAAGGATGGACATAAATACGTCAATAAGGATGTCATACGGACTGGTCGTTAGCACATTCTTTACTGAAGTTCTCGGTGAAATCAAAACAATGGCTGTAGGGATTTTGCCAGGTTGTCATAGGTTTGATTTGTTTTGAGAACTCCGTATGCCTATTAAGGGGCTGGAGGAATAGTGCGTGCCTAATGAGGTGGCGTGCGCTATGACCTAATCAGATAACGCGCTTCTGTGCCGTAGTGTGGATAATCAGATAACGGGTTTCAGCGCCGTTGGGTGGCTGCTAGTTAATTATTAACCAGACCAGGGTCAGAAATGGGGGAATCGATACAGTACCTATAGGAATACATCACACCCACTCCACGTAGACTATGTCCATATTTACAAATCTAGGCATAGTAAACAAAGCTAGTAGTGCATGTGTATACCGTACTACCCAAAAATACATTCATATGCATCTTGAAAACCGGAAACATGAAATATACGAAAGATAAGTATTGCACTAGATGCACTCAAGCAGTATAATAATGCTAAATCTATTACGCATATTTTTTAAATCAGCATGAATATAAAATGCGAAAATAACACATGAAATGGCTCTTAATACAGAAGAAAAGTGCAAGACCATTTCATCACAAAATAAAATACTCATGAACATGCCAGGGGGCAGCTAATGTCTCTAAAGTACCTAAAATAGAAATTTAGTTCTCTAAGAATAGTTTCTACTTTAAGCAGAAGATAAGTGTCCCGATAATATTTCAAATATTTTGGGGCTGTTTGAGAGAAAAAAATTATGTCCCGCTGTCCGTAAACTGGAGAAAAAGTGTTCATATTACTTTATTATCAAAGTTGAAGGCCAAATTCAGGGTGTTGGGAACGCCGTGTGCTAGCTTGCTCAAAGTCATTATTTCTGCTCTGGAGAGAACATCATACCATTTAGACTGTCGAAAAAGCTGTCAACAGCTTCCTGTGAAAGTTCCACTAACTCGGAAAAAGTTGTTACCATGCATTCATGAGCATGATTGCCTTCATTGATGTTTTGTTCAGCATAGCTGACAGAAGGTCGTACCTGATCGATGCTGCTTTCATCTCGTACTTCACTTCCCCTCAATCGTAGTGGTGAAGTCTCCACGAATGCCGTCATCAGGATTGGTAGCCGCTGGGGACAGCACAATGCATGAGCCGTTACCGGACCCAACAAGGTTTCTGCGTCCATTGGCACATCCGATTGTAGTGTTAGACATGTGTCCAACACGCATTCTTCGCCGCATAGCAAGCACCTTAATACAGGCAAAACACAACGTTGCCACATCGGTCTAAATGAAAGAAACCAAGTCATGTTCAGGTCTCTAAGCCGGGCTAGTCCAAGGACTTTAGTTATCCGGTCCCGGTAGCCAATGGCTAGGATTGTTTCTTCCCTTGTCGCAGGTGTTTCGTCTGTGACACGGTTTGCCATAGCGAAATAACAGGATCAAAAATAGGATACCTGCCACTAGTCCCAAAAGGAGGGGAAGTCCGCCAAAAATGGAATGGACAAAATCAGGAAAAATACCCAGGATGGCTTTGAATGGAGTTAAAGCACCCGAAAACACCGCTTTAAATACACTGGAGACACCAGTGGTATCAGAAATATTTAAGATTTCGTTCAGTATTTCTGCGAAATGTATGGGGGAATTAGTTGATAACAATGAATGAATCTCTGCCGTTGTCCTTGCAACTTGGAGATCATACGTTTCTTTTGATGACGTTAGCCTGGTCGGCGTCTGTAGGAGCACTGTCTTAATTCTGCTTAAAGTATCAATTCGAATAGAAGCAATTTTCAAGTTGGGCCATAACCTTGCCTCCCTGTCTGGTGAAGCTCTGGGGAACAATACTCGTTCACAGCACATGACCTTCGCAGTCACAGTTATGAGATAAGGTTTTCCGGGCAGCATACTACAACATCTGTGATCTACTATTAGAATGTAACTCCCGTTCGAGAGTCTCCTAAAGAATGGTTCTATTTGTGTTGCAGGTGTGCCTAGCTGGTGACATGAAAGGTTATTTGAAGTCCCTTCACAGGCTCCATGCAAACTAATACCTTGACACAGAAGTGTACCGCTTAGTGACCTCGCACAATTATTGCCACTAAGAAACACTTTCTGGCCTTTATTACTGACACATGAGTGTGTATAGGGCAAGTTCCATGTTGACTTAATGTACCCTTTACCCAACCTTTCATACTGGCCTGCCTGTATATATTTTTGGCAGTATTGAAACCTGAAAGTAGATATAGGAATATTAATTATCCCATGTATTATCCATTCAATGACAGGTCGTTCTGACATTGTCAATGGTAATCTCTCGAGTTTCTCAATGCTCAGAATTGTATAATCAGCACCCTTCTGTGCCATACTGATTTGTTTATCAGTAAGGTTAAAGATATTAAATAGTGACGTTGTGTTGATTAAACGCCAAGGCACATAGCCTGAACGCAGATTTTGTAACGTCCAGCCAAGTTGTACAATAGAACGCAATTGGGACTGACAGTGTTGTAACAACAGTAAGTCTTGCGATATTATGTCGATTGCTGAAGACACAATGCTGTCCAGAGAATATATTCTGGAGGACAGAGTCATTAACCCATTGTCCACCACAGAAAGTGATTTTTCCAAATTAATACGGTCAATTTCCCGTATTTTTTCTGCTGTCTCAATTTGAGCTACTTTCCAGGCTTCGTTATAAGCTGCATATATAGAGGCCGCTACGAAACGTTTTTGACGCTGTTTGCGTGGTCCCATGATGAAATCACGCAAGTCAGCACCTTCTTGAAGTAAAGTTAGGTGTTGCTTAATTTCTGCCAGTGTGGATGTTTGTAGCCATTGAAGGCAGAGCTTGCCCACACTGTACGTGGTAATTATCCCTTGATGTTGTCTTTGGGAATATCTAGGGTCTGGCCTGGTCAATGTGAACCCCTGTGTTTTGTTCAGGAATCTGTCTTGACAGTTATTTGTATCTGTGGGCCAGATCAACCATTGTTTCCAATCAGGATGTGTTCTGTTTTGGTTTAATATATGGTTTATGTCTATCTCAACATCTATAGAGCTATTACTGTTCACTGTTGGCTTTGGAATAGACGGTTTGTTTAAATCTTTGATTTTGGCTAAGCCAAGACAGGTAGTTTGTTGAATAGTGTCATTCAAAAATATAATTTGTTCTGGGATCATGCAGGCTCTAAACAATGGTTCTATACCTTGTACTTGCCAATCTCTTGTACCCCAAACAGTTTTTGCTTCAATGTTATTGTTCCAGAATTCAAAACCAAATGTATTCATTTGCTCAAAAAATGAATCTGAATATATCAATTTTGTGTTTGTAAGCATGGTCTTCATACCTGTCTTATTTGACAACTTAAAATAAAATGTTTCTTCATTACTTGTGTTAAACCCTGAAAAGTATGAATATTTATCATAAAATGATTTCGAGCTACCTTTTGGAAGAGTAGCACAATGTTCCCATTGGTTATAATTTAAAACATTTCTAGGATTTGCAGATTTATGTAGGTAATGGTTACCATAGTGGTTGTAGCAGAACATTTGATCATAATTAGACGAACCCTGCAAATAATCATGTTCTGTAAATTTAGCAGACATCACTAAGTCAGACATCATATCATTAATACTTTCAAAGTCCCAATCATCAGCAAATGTGCTTGGTTTTTACAAAGTCACTTAATGAGATCTTGAATTGGTGTGGATATTTCAGGATTTCAACCGGACCGTAGATTTCATAATCAGTATTGTCCCATGCTACCCCGCCGGGTATAGGATTGGCTGTGAAGTTGACTGAAGAAAGTACTCTTTTCTCGACGTGTGAAGATGTGTGTGGTTTAAGGACCAAGTTGATTTTCTGGCTTGCTGTGTCCATTTTAGCATATCTTCCCTCAATGAAATGTCCCAAGCATAGTACCATGATGAGCCAAAGTATGAGGACAAATGCACCTAATGCCACCCAAATTTCAATCCATGGAGAAATCAGAGAAGTTGCTTTCAATTGTTGAAAAAGTTCCTTTGCTTTATCTTTAAAGGTTTTTGTTGATGGCTGTTTCTTAGATTCACTCAGATCTTCAGATGAATCATCGAAGTTGATGAAGTAGCCGGATGCTGTTCTGTCTATTGTTCCAATTGCTTCTGGATTACATTTTGTTCTAGAAGTTTCCTTTGTTTCATCAGCATAGTCATATGTTACTTCATTGTAGGTTGGTGTGTCTCGACTAAATGTTTTTATTTGGGTTTTTAGAGGTTTAACTTCCATTGCTTTGTTGCATAGTCCTTGTTGATGTTCCGTAGGCATTTCGAATGTGATCAGCCTCTTAGTTTGAACCTCTGTATTTGTAGAAAACCTTGGTGTTCTACTACTTATTGGGAGTCCACTTGGCCTACTGTTTGTTATCGGCCACATGATTGTGGTTTTACCAGGTCGATGGATACAACTCTGTTCTCCTTTTTACCAGCAAGGGGCGGTAGTACTACTGATCTTGTCCCGTTGATAGACAAGACAGGAACTGCTTTTCTGTACGAAGGCCCAAATTCCTTCTTTACCACGATCTTCTCTCTGACTAGATCCCCGACTTTTGGAATCCAGACAGGCCTTGCTGGGACAGGCGGTTTCTCTTCAGTGGTTGATGGCTGTTGTTTCAACTTTATGTTGCTCAGGTCTTTTCTTGTTTCGTTTAAGTCCTGCAAAATAGCCAAACGATCTTTGATATCAAAGCTTTTATCTTTAACCACTGAAGTCTGACTATCAAGATCTAGGATCATCATTCTAGTCCCAAACAATAGTTCGTACGGACTGAATCCTTTCAGAGAATTTCTTGGCAGGTTATTTAGACTACGTTGGACACTTATTAGATGTTTGACCCACCCAGCTCCCGAACCTAATACCTTAGTTGTTATAGATTGCTCTATGCCTTTGGTTTTTTCTTTACACCATCCCGTTTCCCTCAGGATGAAATGGACAAGAATACCGCAATGCAATGCCCATGCTGGTCATGGCCTCCTTATAAGCTCGAGAGCTAAAAGCAGGACCCTGGTCAGAATGTAGCATGCCAATTGCGTATGTGCCGATAAAGACTCGCAAATCTTTTATAACAGTTCTGGCGTCAGCCGATCGCTGGGGCCACATCCATATGAATCTCGTGCATGAATCCACTGCGACCAGGATATATTTATAGTTACCATCCCTTTGTAAGGGACCACAGTGGTCCAGGTAAACACATGCTAATGGTTTATCTGAGATTAGAAGAGGCGTCTGTGCTGGTCGTCTCACTGTTGATACCTTCATTCTCTGACATATTTCACATGATACTGTGGCTGAAACGCCAGCATGTACAGAAGCAAGCCCTTCGTGTGCCGCTATGATGAGTCCTAACCTATGTTCCATGTTTGGAATTGCCCTATCCCCCACTCCAGGGATTCGAGCAAACGGAACATTATTTGCATCAGTTATGTATGAGTACTTTACTGGAAAGCCTTTCGGGAGTGTTTCTATCGCATCTTTTACTGTAGCGCTGACAGCCTGTAATATTTCGCTGTCTATTTTTGTTTTTGACCGAGTGATGGCAGCTACGGAAGCCGTTTGCACAGCTGCCTTTGCGGCCTCATCAGCCAATGAATTCCCTGCAACGTGAACGCCATCATGTTGATGACTCAGTGTATGTATCACGTGAGTCTTTTGTAGTTCTTTTTGTAAAAGAACTACTTGTTCCCAAAGCATTTTATGCTTGATTGTGCCACCTTTTGCATCTTTAAAACCGTTCTGAACCCAGATCTGCAAGTATTCATTGTAGGATTGAACGCAATAGTACGAATCGCACACTATGAGTGTGGGGAATTCTCGATCGGTATTTTCAAGCGCCATCTTGAATGCCAGTAGTTCTGCTCGCTGAGCTGTACAATCTCCTAGAGATTGCGTTTTAGTGACTAGTGGTTTAAATTTTCCTTCGTGCCAGCGACCTTTAACAATCGCGCACGCAGCACTGTAAGCTTGTTTACCCCCCACTGCGGGTTGTGCTGATCCGTCTGTATATATTATACAGCCGTAATGTTCCAGAGGCAGAATTTCGGTTGGCGGAGGACATTCAAATTCATATTGGAGAAATTCTTGTGTTTTTAAGTTGGGATCAAATTCGTATACCACGTCTGTTGCAGCAAGACAGTTAGCCCACTGTATCCACCTTGGATGGAGTGCTTTAGCATTCATAATGCTTGCCTTTGTTACCGCCTCCAGGGCTGGTATCGGTGTCACGATGATTATTCGTTTACCTTGTGCTAGGGCTCGTTCTTTTGCTACAGCAGTCTGTACCGCGGTTAGAATTTTCTCCGTAGGGCTAAATTTCATTTCAGCTTTTGTGTACAAGTGTGATTTGTATGCAATTGGTACCTTTTCTCCCTCATTAAAGGTCAGGTATGTGAATCCGGATCTTCCTGGGATGACTCTAATCACAAGATTGCGTGTATTATCACGTGTTTGTAATTTTGTTTTAATTAACATGTCTGTTTGTAAGGATCTCAAAATTTCTGTGTGTTTTTGAGTCCAATTGATTCTTTTAAAATCTGGTTTAATTAGATCATAAAGGGGTTTGACCCTTTCTGCGTAATTTATAATGTAAGTTCTTCCGAAATTTAGGAAGCCTAGAATTGATTGTAAGTTTTTTAGTGTTTTAGGTGCTTGGATTACAGCACATTTCTCTAGGAAATTGTCAGCCAGGCTTTTGCCTTCACTTGATAGTTCATAACCTAAAAACAGGACTGTTAGATGGGCAATTCTAGACTTTTTAAAGTTGAATTTGTAACCCTCTGCTGCGAACCCAAGTATTATGGTGTTCACTCTCTTCAAGTGAGTATCCAAGTCATCATCTGTTAAGTAGATGTCGTCGACATAGGATAATGCCTCGTCATCATATGTTTGTAGTAATTCTGTTACTCTCGCTGAGAATAACCCTGGGCTGTTCTTGAACCCCTGGGGCAAACGACAGAATTTTTTTTGCGCGCCATTTATTGAGAACGCGGTCAAATATCTGCTCTCTGGTGCTATATTTTGACAAAAGAATCCATTAGAAATGTCTAATGTTGTTTTGTATTTTTTGCGCACTATGTTATTCATTAGTGCAGCACTATGCGAGTTTTGCACTGCAAAGGTTTTGCAACATGAGTTAAGGTGTCTGTAGTCCAAAACAAGACGATATGTATTGTCTGGCTTGGAGACAGGAAACAAAGGGTTGTTCATTTGTGAGGTGCAAGTTTCAATCACCCCCTGGTATTCAAGTTGATCTAGGATCTCTTTTACCTGTTTTTTAGCTTCTTGCTTAATTGGGTACCGCCTCTGTGCAGTAGGTTGTGATTTTAACTGGATTTTGTGAGGAGGAGAGTCCTCATCCCATCCTACATGATTTTTATATAAAGCAGGAGCTTGAGCTACTGCCCACTTTCTTGCAAGTGTATATTTTTTATGAATTGGAATATGATTTGAGAAGGCAGGCATAATTATTTCTTCGCCATGAGGGCACTCCCTGACAAACTCTGGTGGCCAGTCTCTTTCAGCTAGAAGGATGTCATAGCCCTTGGAGAGATTATCCCAAAATAGACCCCTTATTTTTCTAGTCTTATCCCCCTCTATACGCAATGTTATTTCATATATTTTTTGAGGTTTGCTAACTCTGGTATCTGCAGTTTCCACTTGAATGTATTTATTCGTGTCCACTGTCTCCAGATGATTCATAAGGATCTTGCGAGCTATGCTCACTTCTGCTGCGCTGTCTAGCATTGTCTGAGCCCATTCTCCGTTTTTCAGCTGTGTCCTCAGAATTCTCGGCATCGTTGATTATTTTAATGCTGGCTACCTTCTTTTTTGGAAACTGTAATTTTTTATTTGGATGAGCAGGTTCCTTGTCTTTGGACTTGACGTGCTCTTCCCTGTGTTCTGATCGTCCTCTTCTTTCCGATTTCTGCGAGGAAGTCTGAAAATATTGAGAGGGACGTGTATCAATATCTTGATATCTATCAGGTTTCTTTATACTATCCCTATTTCTAAGGTTGTATTTTTTCACAGAGGGCTCCCGTTGGGGAGACTTGCGTCCTTGGTCAGGAGATCTGTCTCTCCGCCGAGGAGACCTTCCTCTGGACTGGAATCTTTTTTCTTTGGGAGTGGATTGTTTATTTCCATCCCAGCTCTTTTTTTGAGTGTTTAAAGTATTTTTAATAAATACCTTTTCAGGACTTTCAATTAGTTGGGGCTTCACTGGTATTCCACCCAAACTATCTCTACCTAGTTCTTCATAGGTTTTTTCTATAATTCTGGCAATTTCAGATGGTTGGTCTGCTATATTTGTCTCTTTTAACCTCTGGCGGATCGCCACATTCGCTGCTTCTCCCTTTATGTTGGCTAGTAATATTGCCGAGACCTGCTTGAAGTCTTTCAGTAATTTCATACCGAGAGTTGAAGCGGGTTCTGGACCGTATTCATCTTGAATTTGTTTTAGCACATCTGGTATTACTGACATGGATGGAACACCATGTGTTTTTGTGTAAATGGAAGCAAAGACTGTTCCCCAAGTGTCACAGTCCTCCACGTGTGGTGCGATTCCCATTGGAAGACGGATAGTCAGAATCCTGTGTTTCTCAAGAGGAGTGGTATCTGGAAATAACGCCTCTATTTGAGTGATTTTTTGTGCTAACCAGAATGGAATTTGTTCCCGTTTAGCTGGTACTTTACCCAGACAGGACTGCATGTTCTGTGGTGTAATTTTATTTGTGTTCCCCTGATGAGGGGTCATCTGTGGGATTTTAATTACTGGTTGGACAGTTGAAGTCCGCATTACATATTCGACTAATTGTCTATGTATTTTAATTAATTGTTTTAGTTGTACTAAAAGTTCTGCTGCAGGCATTTCTTCAATGTCTGGATGTGGTGTGTATCCGGCTAGGACCGGCCACGTCGCTCCTGGCCTACCTAGTGGACCGAGCCTGGTGATGTGATTATTATGTTTTAGGGCGCCATTAAACAAGAGCAGGTGCTCTTGGAATTTTAGTGGTACTTCCACCTCTTCGAAAGGAGTATACTCATTAGGAGGTTCCTCTGTTTTGTAATAGTGGAAGTCCTTTGTTACAGCGTTTGCTGCTGGAAAGTTTATCCATGAATAGAATACCTCTGTCTGCCGATATTCGTTTGCCTCAATTACGAATATGACTGTACCACCTCTTGGTGTCAGTCCATTTTCTATAAGTTTCAAAGTTATAGATTTTCTTATGTTGACCGGGATGAGTATTATATCCGGGTCATTTTCCAGCAGAGTATTATCAGCCGCTATGAGTTCAGCTGCTACTCTAACTGTCTCCCTTTCTTCTTCACTCTCTGTCATTTTGCTGACAAGAGGATTTTGTTTATTTGCAGATCAGGTTTCCACGGAAACAAAGATTAGATGCACAATATTTTGGAACAGTGTATCCTTCAACGTTGAATAAACCAAGAACCATACATAGGAGTCTCCTCTCTATGAAGTTTGGCGGATATAACCTTTCACCCACTCCAGACGTCTTTGGAGTATTATGGGAAAAAGGGCTCTGTGTGAAAAAGCACGACTGAGTTACTCTAATGTCTTGCGTTAGTTTTATCGCCTATCCAAACGTTGGGCGCCATGTAGTGTAGTTCCTATTATCCCAATAGGCTCTGCGCATTGGAATAATACCTTCAATAGTATAGACCTAGAGCAGAGGTTAACTTGGTCTTCTACTGACGATATTAGACTTAAAGTTTTGTGTTTGCCAGCTAGCTCAGAGTTCACTAGAAACTTTCTCGAATAGGCAGGGAGGAGTTTAACCTCTCTGGATAGACAAGAAGGGATTTAGTTTCTGACAACCATAGAACATGACAACTTTGCTCTCCCCTAATCAAGAGTGTATCTCTAGAGTCGTGTGAAAACAAAAGACAACTTATTTTACTCAGTCAGTTCAGTGCATTCTTAGTTTCACCAGATTGTCGAGAAAAGGAAGAGACGGGCGTGTTCAATAAAAGATGTTATTTATTGATCAGTCTCTTTTCTCGTACAAGAGAAATGAATCGCTATTATTGCAATACTTATGGTTAAGTAAAGTGCATACAGTAAAAGCAGAATTATAAAATAATTCTGTAAAAGCATTGATATGGTTTCTAAGCCATATGATGTTTAAAATGGATAAAATAGATACATACATATATACATTTGACTAATCGTACTCAACTGGTGCTTCTAACCACGCCTACCCCAGTGTACCTGACCTAAGCCTAATACGTGGGCGGGAGTAGATAAGTAGCAGTTTAAGTTAAGGTTGTTTTGCCAAGGGACTGACTCAAGAATTCTCTGCAAGGGGTTATTCAGTTCTGTACCTGGGATCTAGAAGGTTGGAGGGTTGGTATCTCTTATCCCAGGTCTTGATATTCCAGCTGCCTGCGAGGGCGGCTTGGAAGCGCCGGAGCTGGATTTCTCGGCAGGAGAAAAGTCAGCGTCTCGTTCTCAGCGCGTCAGAAAGGCGGGGCAGCGTCTGTGGGCTTCGCTCTCAGCTGGGCTCCTCGATATGTCTCGCTGCTCCGATCTCGTCACCACCGCGTGTGTTTGCTTAAGGCAATGTCGGTAATATTTATACCTGAAAGGTGCCGAGATTGACATAAGGATGGACATAAATACGTCAATAAGGATGTCATACGGACTGGTCGTTAGCACATTCTTTACTGAAGTTCTCGGTGAAATCAAAACAATGGCTGTAGGGATTTTCCCAGGTTGTCATAGGTTTGATTTGTTTTGAGAACTCCGTATGCCTATTAAGGGGCTGGAGGAATAGTGCGTGCCTAATGAGGTGGCGTGCGCTATGACCTAATCAGATAACGCGCTTCTGTGCCGTGGTGTGGATAATCAGATAACGGGTTTCAACGCCGTTGGGTGGCTGCTAGTTAATTATTAACCAGACCAGGGTCAGAAATGGGGGAATCGATACAGTACCTATAGGAATACATCACACTGGCTTCGTCATTACGAGCACTAGAAAACAAGACATTCTGGGCAATACCACCCTTGACGCAGCCCTTTATTCTACAAGATGGTGTCTTTCAAAAGCCAGGGGTATAGGAGTATGTAACAAGCGAGCCATTTAATTGAAAAAACTAAACGTGACAAACGGTTGCAGGATCAGTGAAGGTTGATTTTATAATTGAAAGTATAACAGGATCAGTTACAATAAAATCGTCCTTACGCACACCATGGGCGAGTATCATGGGTAACTTTATTTCAAAGCTTTATTAATACAATAATCAATAATGAAAAATCGACATCAATAGGATTGTCCGTATTCCTAGTCAGTACCCTTCCCCGCCCGCCATGTGCACAAAAACCGCATACATCCCCCATAACGTCAAGGCTAAGTAACTAGAACGTCATAAGGAGTTGCAAGTCGCTCCCATACTGGCGCCATTTTGGTCGAGGCCAGGCAGGTCCAGAGTATAGTTCAATGTCTCCAATAAGTAGCGGCAGGAGCAGAATCCCTTTCGGCAGTTCTGGCTTCGTCATTACGAGCACTAGAAAAGAAGACATTCTGGGCAATACCACCCTTGACGCAGCTCTTTATGCTACAAGATGGTGTCTTCCATTCAGAAAATATTGTTGGCAGCATTTTGAAAGGAAAGATAAACGGCCGTTCTCCTAGTGAGTCTCACATTGTTACATTTATGAAGAATGTTGAAGAGTAGTATGTTGAAAATCTGAAGCCATCGTTCTACAAACTCTCAACCAGCCTTGGATGGAAAAATCCTGAAGAATGTACAAACTGAAAACCAGTTTTTGTCTGCATAGCATCAGCAGCAACACTTGAGTCAGCTTTGTGTGAAGCCGCCATCTTTATCCAATCAATACCGTCCCCCTGCACACATTCAGGGACCAGGCCGCATTGCGAGGGCACCGCAAGACGTGTCTTCAGGTCAAACGGATTGTGGGACAAGGTCCAGAATGAAGAGTCACCAAAAGGCAAAAAGTTCCGCCGGACCCCGGGAGCCGGCCGCCTATGTCGGGGGCGATCTCAGGCCACACCAGGGCAACAAGACTTGGGGAGGGGGCAGGAGCCAAGCGCTCCCTCCCAGTCCGCGCCACCACACCGCCCCTCGGGGGCCTCCGTCAAGCGGATCAGGGAGGCACCGCAGGCAGCGGTTCTTCAGTTCAGTGGCTCTCACCGGCAAGGCTCCCCTCCGTCAGCAGCGATCGTTGGCGCTGTGGTTGCGGCCGGAGGCTCCGCCTAGTCAACACCTCGGACTCTCCATGTCGTAGGCCACAAGAGTGGGCGCAACTCAGCTGGATGGCGGGTGAGACGCTGTAGCCGCAAGAGTAGGCGAAACTCAACCGGCCGAGTGAGGCACTGTGCCGCAAGAGCGGGCGGAACTCAGCTGGCCGAGCGAGACTTGGGGAGGGGGCAGGAGCCAAGCGCCCCCTCCCAGTCCGCGCCACCACACCGCCCCTCGGGGGCCTCCGTCAAGAGGTTCAGGGAGGCACCGCAGGCAGCGGTTCTTCAGATCAGTGGCTCTCACCGGCAAGGCTCCCCTCCGTCAGCAGCGATCGTTGGTGCTGTGGTTGCGGCCGGAGGCCCCGCCTAGTCAACGCCCCGGCCTCTCCATGTCGTAGGCCGCAAGAGTGGGCGCAATTCAGCTGGATGGCGGGTGAGACGCTGTAGCCGCAAGAGTAGGCGAAACTCAACCAGCCGAGTGAGGCACTGTGCCGCAAGAGCGGGCGGAACTCAGCTGGCCGAGCGAGACTTGGGGAGGGGGCAGGAGCCAAGCGCCCCCTCCGAGTCCGCGCCACCACACCGCCCCTCGGGGGCCTCCGTCAAGTGGTTCAGGGAGGCACCGCAGGCAGCGGTTCTTCAGATCAGTGGCTCTCACCGGCAAGGCTCCCCTCCGTCAGCAGCGATCGTTGGCACTGTGGTTGCGGCCGGAGGCCCCGCCTAGTCAACGCCCCGGCCTCTCCATGTCGTAGGCCACAAGAGTGGGCGCAACTCAGCTGGATGGCGGGTGAGACGCTGTAGCCGCAAGAGCAGGCGAAACTCAACCGGCCGAGTGAGGCACTGTGCCGCAAGAGCGGGCGCAACTCAGCTGGCCGAGCGAGACTTGGGGAGGGGGCAGGAGCCAAGCGCCCCCTCCCAGTCCGCGCCACCACACCGCCCCTCGGGGGCCTCCGTCAAGCGGTTCAGGGAGGCACCGCAGGCAGCGGTTCTTCAGATCAGTGGCTCTCACCGGCAAGGCTCCCCTCCGTCAGCAGCGATCGTTGCCGCTGTGGTTGCGGCCGGAGGCCCCGCCTAGTCAACGCCCTGGCCTCTCCATGTCGTAGGCCGCAAGAGTGGGCGCAACTCAGCTGGCCGAGCGAGACTTGGGGAGGGGGCAGGAGCCAAGCGCCCCCTCCCAGTCCGCGCCACCACACCGCCCCTCGGGGGCCTCCGTCAAGCGGTTCTGGGAGGCACCGCAGGCAGCGGTTCTTCAGATCACAACAGAGTCTCATGCTCGATCGATTGAGCTGGCCGAATCAGGCAACAAGAAGGTGGGGGGGGGCACCTCTTGCTCAACTACCACTTGACGAGGTGGTACTCTCTTCCTAGGAGGTGGTGGTGGTGGTGGTGGGGATGCACCAGCTGAAGCTACAACACTTGCCATTGCTAAGTGATGAAAAAAGGCCTTCCTCTCACAAAGATGAAAGTCAGAGTGAGGAAACAAGGAGGGGTTTTCATCATTTGGGACAAAAAATAGTTCTAAACCAATGAAAAGTGTTATTTTTAGGTCACATGACCTAGCCTTACATCATTAGGAACCCAAAAGTGAAATGAACCAATGAAAAGTTTTATTAACAAGTCACATGACCTGTTATGCTTACGTTACGCGCTCCGCGCCGCGCCCCGGATCGCTTCCGGGAAGCTGCGCTTCGCGCCTCGCGCATCGGAGCACTTCCGGGTCCGCTAACGCGGCTCGTCATATGACACGACAACGCGATATGTCGCGGTTACGCGACGCGTCACGATGTTGTTTTCTAACGCGGCAGTTGCGCAAACAGAACGTTTATCGGCCGGGCATATGGAATACATACACATTCATACCATACAATCAGGGCATGTACGCTCAGTCACACCATACAATTTTTCACGTTCACAGTGATGGTCTGCACTCCATGCAATATCTCGCAGCGCTTGTCTATGTCTTTCCCTACATGGAGCACGGTGCAGTCCATGTCCACTCCATTCTTCAGTCGGAACTCCGATGTAACCTACAGAGGAGAAAAGAAAGGGGGGGGATACAGCATTCAGAGGATGTCAGCGCGCGCAAACACAAAAAAGCTTCTACTTACCATGTATCAGACTAGCTGCAGGAACGTGTGATACAACAGATCTTGGCTATCCCTTTCGCATTATTTTTCTGTGTAACATATCCTCCCCTTCTTATGATGCCAAAAAATGTTTCATTTTGTTTGTCTCTAAATTCGAGTTCCCTCTTCGTGTATTTGTTTCTCAATTAGTCTTATTTTATGGGAGAAAATACCACACCTTACATTCGGCAGATACCTTAAGCTACGGTCGATCATTTTCTAACAATTCTGGAAAAAGGGCAGGTGTGACGGATACAAATTTCAATCAATCCAAAATTCAGGCAAAGGGTCTGCATTATCTGTCTTCTATTGTTTGGGAATAACAGCCATTATTCTAAAATCCTACCAACTTGGACGATTGTTATGACGCTGATTCCATACTTCCTTCGAAAACTTTTTTTTTTGCAAAAATGTCAGTATACAAATACGGGCCTACAACCACGTGGGCCGGCCACGGAGCAAACTGGAATCGTATATGATGAGGGGACCTTTACACTGTAGAAAAACGTAACGGGCGGGCCATTAGGTTGCAGGACGTTAATTTTATAATGAAAGTACGACAGGACCAGTTACAATGAAATTATCTAGATATACATTTGCGGGCAAGTACCATGAGTAACGTTAATTCGAACTTTCAATAGAACAGTAATGAATAATACATCAGAACTTAATATCAATAGGGATGTGCAAATGTTCAATCAGTACCCGTCCCCGCCCGCCATGTGCTCCAAAACTGCATACATATCTCGTGATATCAAGGCTGAGCAACCAGTACACATCAAGGAGTTGCGAGTCTCATTTATACCGTCGCCATTTTGGGCGAGGCCGGGCAGGTCCAGAATATAGTCAAAATGTCTCCACCAATCAGCGGTCGGAACAGAACCCCTTCAGCAGTCCAAAAAGTTCCGTTAAATGACAACAGAAGGGACAGGCAACAAGAACCATCAGTCAAAGAGGGGAGGGCAAGTTCTTCTCTACCGGGTCACGTTGGGGCTCCACCGGAACTGATCGAATTGGTAGTCTACAGTGTTTCAGACTGAAGCTGGCGTCAGCATGAGAGCACCCCGTGGCTACGTCGTGGCCATTCCACGAGCAATCATGGCAGTCGCTCCCCACCGGAAAGTCTGCGGGAGTCGGGGGCCCCGGTGACTCTTGTAGAATCTTCAAGGCTGAGGGGACGCTTTTGGGAATGGGGCCCATGCCCTAGCAGTCAAGCGTCCGAGTTCCAGGGTTGCCCAGAGCCATCCTTGCAGGCCAGGCCCAAGTCTGTGGAGCCGACCGCCATTTCGTGAGCTCCGTGGCAGCCGCCTGTCGCTGTACCACAAGAGTGGGTGCAATTCAGCCGGATGGCAGGTGAGACGCTGTAATAGCAAGAGCAGGCGAAACTCAGGTGGCCGAGCGACGCACTGTGCCGCAAGAGCGGGCGCAATTCAGGTGGCCGAGTGAAGCGCTGGGGTGCAGCTGAGAAACCTCCACCTGGGGAGGTGGGGGAGGCTCATTCGCGCCGCCTCTCCCTTCCAGTGCACCCCACGCCGTCTCCTGGCGCAGGTATATGTGATGATCGGACCAGGGCACCACAGGACGTGTCTTCAGGTCAAACGGATTGTGGGACAAGGTCCAGAATGGAAGAGTCACCAAAAGGCAAAAAGTTCCGCCGGACCCCGGGAGCCGGCCGCCTATGTCGGGGGTGATCTCAGGCCACACCAGGGCAACAAGAATTGGGGAGGGGGCAGGAGCCAAGCGCCCCCTCCGAGTCCGCGCCACCACACCGCCCCTCGGGGGCCTCCGTCAAGCGGCTCAGGGAGGCACCGCAGGCAGCGGTTCTTCAGATCAGTGGTCTCACCGGCAAGGCTCCCCTCCGTCAGGAGCGATCGTTGGCGTTGTGGTTGCGGCCGGAGGCCCCGCCTAGTCAACGCCCCGGCCTCTCCATCTCGTAGGCCGCAGAGTAGTCGGGGAGAAATCCCGGGAACGGCGGCATGTATTTGGATCAATGTTGCAGCAGGCTGCCATGTAAATAGTTATTTAATAAAACGTTTTACCCTGTTACTTTGCTGGTGTGTTGTATATATTTATAATATTTGCATAGGGTTTGTCGTTATTTTGGGCGGGGTGGGCGGCGGAGCCGAGCTGTCTTGCAGCCATCATGGCGTCGAGCTCGGTTCCTCTCACTAGTTTCATATTTCTCATGAGGGGTTGTTCCTAATGTTTCTATTTTAGCGAGGTCAAAAAGAGATCCCATTAGTGGCCTACTGATTTTGCTTGATTCCTTTTGTTTTTTCTAACGATTTTTCACTATCTGCAAAGACTAAACAGAGTATTGCGACTCTGTGCTTGTTTGTAAATAGAGAATGAACCAAAGAGAAGCAATTCCAAAACATTAAATGCTTGGATAACAATCAATCAAATGGAGAGGGAAGCAGGCACAACGGATTACAACGGGGGCAAAGGCCTGCGTTACCTACCCTTCACTATCTGCAAAGAGAGAATACTCCTAAAAGAAAAGAGGGGGGGGCAGCGTTCAAAGCACATCAGCGTGCATAAACACGAAAATGTGTTTACCTACCACGTACTTGACATTTTAAAGCTTTTGATATTTGCTAATAAAAAACCATTGAAATTCACTGAAAAAAACATAGGTTATAGACCATATATAGTTAGGAATTAGCATTTACAAAACCTTGAAAATTCACTGAAAAAACCATGGGTTATAGACCATATATAGTTAGGAATTAGCATTTACAAAACCTTATTTTACTCACACAAAACCATTGAAATTCCATATATAGTTAGTTGCACTAACTATATATCGCGCACCCGCAATCCACTGCTGATGATGTCACATATTACATCATTCATGACATGGTCAGTGACATCACTGATGACATCTCAAATGACATCACTGATGACATCTCAAATGACATCACTGATGACATCACTGATGACATCTCAAATGACATCACTGATAACATCTCAAATGACATCACTGATGACATCTCAAATGACATCACTGATGACATCTCATTTGACATCAATGGTCACATCACTGATGATATCATTCATGTGACAATACAATGCATCTCCTCACACTTTAATATAACCTCTGTTACACCCAGTGTTAAATACAGAATATACTTTTTTAAACCATTGACACACCAATACTAGTTACTACATACACACTCACTGATTCCTACGTCTACACACACATTCACTCATTCACCCATACAATCATTCATACATACAATCACTCATCTTTACAACACTATCATATGCCCTCATACACCTATACAGACACTCACACTCTGCCACTCATCCATGGAGTTACTCACACACCTAGTCAGTCCTGTAAAGAATCAATCACACTTCCATTTTCTAATCTATAGAGTTAAACATAGAGTACCTTACATTTTCAAACATATACTAACATATTCTTACTCTCTTATACAATTATTGATACAAGAATACATTGATCTGCACAGAGTCACACATCTCCCAGCCAGCCACACACACACTCAGTCTCCCATACAAATACTTGGACAATCAATCAATAACCCATATAGTTACTCATATAGCTACTGATCAACACATGCAGCAGTTTACAGAACAACAGACATAATGATGCACAAATTAAGACAGTTTAGTCACTAACCCATGCACTCAGTGAGACACATTTAATCACTCACTCATACAGTCAGTCACGCACCTACTAAATCCTTCATCCAGACACTTCTACATCTACTCATTCTTCAATATGTAAAACATATTTAAACTTTACAGAAACACACAGTCACTGGATGATGTCATCACTGATGTCATTTGAGATGTCATCAGTGATGTCATCAGTGATGTCAATGACCATGTCATGAATGATGTAATATGTGACATTATCAGCAGTGGATTGCGGGTGCGCGATATATAGTTAGTGCAACTAACTATATATGGAATTTCAATGGTTTTGTGTGAGTAAAATAAGGGTTTGTAAATGCTAATTCCTAACTATATATGGTCTATAACCCATGTTTTTTTCAGTGAATTTTCAAGGTTTTGTAAATGCTAATTCCTAACTATATATGGTCTATAACCTATGGTTTTTTCAGTGAATATATATATATATATATATATATATATATATATATATATAGTAGGCGTGGTCCTGCCTAGAGCCAAGCACCGCCGGCAAAAGAGCGCCATTATGCTGCCCGCAACTGGACCACATCTGAAAACTGCGCAAGCAAGAAGGGCAGCGGGCTGCCACCAAGGACTGGACTTTGGCTCGGTCTCCAGCAGCATGAAAGGCTGTCTGCTTGTGGATTATGGTGGAGTGAAAGCGCTAACATCACCCACAGAACAGAGTAACCCTAACGCACTACCATTACCAGCATGCCCGAATCCTGATTATCAAGGAGCCCACCAGGGGGCATTAAAAGTCTGATAACGCTGACAGCGGAATGTGGTTGCGCTTTGGGGTCCTGTGATGCTGCGGCTGTCCTCTAATGAAGGTCTGGGTGACCGAAATATATTAGGAAAACGGCGACAGAAAATAAAGCTTTCACTTACCATAATGAGTGCGGCTCACGCTTGTTCGGTTGGAGCGAGGCTGGAAGATATGTTGTAGGCGTGGTCCTGCCTAGAGCCAAGCACCGCCTGCAAAAGTGCGCCATTATGCTGCCCGCAACTGGACCACACGTGAAAACTGCGCAAGCAAGAAGGGCAGCGGGCTGCCACCAAGGACTGGACTTTGGCTCAGTCTCCAGCAGCATGAAAGGCTGTCTGCTTGGGGATTATGGTGGAGTGAAAGCGCTAACATCGCCCAAGGATATTTTAGTGAAATCTTTGCATTTTCTAGCTGATGCAGACATTGAAGGTTGAGCTTTATTTATTTAGGTGTTATACATGATTGCAGACTACTTGACCTTATTATTGGATACATACGGACATCTACAAACACACTGAATTTTCTGGTAAATATTGCCATGATCTATATCGTTTCAATGACTTAGATGTATTATTGAAATCGCCTTTGTCCCTATGCTGCTATAAATGAATGTTCTATTGCTTTAATTCTCCTTAGGATACACACCCATGTTATTGTTCTAATTTTTGGACAGACGGGGTTTGGACTATTGACGGACAGGCGTGCAAGTGAAGGGAAAGAAAAGAGAAGACACCTCAACATCGGCCTTCTGTGTGGCAACTTTGACCCCACAAGCCGTTGGGAGAAGAATATGGTGGTAGAGCGGCCTTTGCGCTGTACACAAATTGTCTTTCCTTTGTGAAAATAGGAAACCATGAGTACTGGGCCTGTTATGAGCTTGCGTCCCCCTGCACACCTACCGTGTCTGGTGTCTGCCCGTGCCACTTCTCGTGATGTGTGGAGTCCAGGAGTTGCTTGTTGATCAGGAGCAGTGTTCGGCTGCCCACCCACTTCTCATGCTCTGTGGTGTGCGCGAGCTGGTCTTGTGCCACCATTGTACGATCAGAAGCCGTGTTATTGCATAATTGGCAGGGGCATTCAAATGGTGTTTTCTCGTATTGACAATCTAAACCACCTCCAGAAATTGACATTTGCAATGCATGCAGCGGCCATCTTCATTGGTTGGGTAGGTCTGCATCTCGTAAACTCATCTTCACGGTGTTCAAGTTTTGACAAGTTTTATCGACCAGGTATTCGCTTCAGCGACGAGCATGCTCGGGAGTCTGGTGAGTGCTTGTCTCTACCCGGTGACATGCACGCCATTTATTTTGTGTGGGGCGATGAACGAGCTGTGCTTAATTCCTGCTATGCTTCTTAAAGTGCTTGTCTCTTCCTGTCGACACGCATGCCATATCAGAACAGCTGCTATAATGTGCGTGTCTCTTCCTGGCGACAATCACGCCATATCAGCACTGCGGTGATCAAGATGCTTGATGTGTAACTCTGCTGGTCTTCTTGTTTACGTTTTCATAGGGTCTGGAAGGTGCTACTAAGCTGCAGTTATGGTACTGTACTTCTATTTTTGCAGCTATAGGCATGTTTGATGCCTAATGCCAGTTTGAACTACTGACATCTGTATTTGAATCCTGTTTTTACTGGGATTTGTACACTTACTAACGTTGGGGTGTTACGTTGGTCTTTTGTTGTCATTTCAGTATAGTGACAATGCAAAATGCACATGCTCCACCGTTCTTCCTGACCCGTCCTGGTGAGCCGACAACCACATGGAGCAGGTGGACGAATGTTTCTGAGCATTATGCTAGGGTTTGCAGTGCATCTTTAAGTTTTGAATGCAAGACAGACTTGCTGATACATTGCCTGGGCTCTGAGGGGCAAGAGGTCTTTGATCATTTACCAGCTCTCTCTGATGGGGCTTCAACAGACTTGAATGAGTATGAGGGGTCCATCAAAAAACTGGATATTCATTACTTACCCAAAGTTAGTAATATTCTTGAGTGGTATCAATCAGTTCGGAAGGCGTTTGCAAAATGATGGGGAGTTTGTAGAGAATTTTGTCACTGACATATGGAAATTGGCTTCATCCTGCAAATTCTTAGGTACATTATCTGATTGGATAAGGCACAAGTTTATGCTCAGATGTAACACTGAAAATGTCAGAGATGAACTTTGGCTCAAGCATGATCCATCTTTGGAGGATGTATTAGTAAGCACAAAGAAGATAAAGCACTATTTGAAATGCATTGAAGTCATTAAGAAGGACGCTAAGGTGGAGGTACAGGTTGGTAAAAATAAAGCGGAAGGCGTACAAAGGAAACAAGGGTGGTCGGCAGGTCAGAAAGTTGACAAAGGAATGGAAGGGAAAGTGAAAGCTAAAGCTATGAGGAAATGTTTTAGGTGTGGGAGCGCCAATCATTTAGCTTTCGATAAAGAGTGCTCAGACCTCTAGGTTGTGTACAGGGGCTGTGGTAAGAGCGTCATTTTTATAGTGAGTGTAAAAATAAAGATGTCAAAGGGAGTGTGAAAGTAAATGAGATGTAGGTTGGATGTAGTCATGATTCTGATTTTGAATGTGGTCAAATAGTGTTGCAAGTTAATGGTGACTCCCAGAAGTGTCCTATCAATGACATTTTGGTGGACGGCAAACATACTAAAGTTCTGTTTGACTTTGGAGCAAAAATCACTTTGGTGTCGAATGTTTTTTCAAATGGAATTTGGAGGGGAGTGTGAGATTGTTTAAGCCTATGGAAGTGAACCTATTAAATTGAGAGGGTATTTCATGGGTATGATTGAATACAAGGGTAAATTGGTTACTGGAAAGGTGCGTGCGTTGTAGGGAGGTGACAGCGTTCTTCACCACAAGCGAGACCTTGGTGTCATGCTCAATCCTAACAGTGATCCTCCCATAGTGGTAAAGAGTGAGGTGCAGGCTGTTGCACAAGTAGAGAGTGTTACATCCTTGGATGATTTTGGGTGGGGGTTGGTTGATCAATTCCCATCTGTATTCAGGCATGAGTTAGGCTGTCTCAAGGGGTATCCTCACAGGATTAAGTTGAGAGAAGGTGTGCAGCCTAAGTGTGGTGTGGTAAGTAATGTGCCTTTTTCTGTGAGGAATGGGATGCAGGTGGAGTTGGGGAAATTGTTGATGGATAGAGTCTTTGAAGAGGTGGAAGGGACTAATTGGTTGGCTCCGGTTGTGGTGGCCAAGAAGAGTATTGATGAGTTGCATCTATGTGTTGTCTTGCGTGAGCTTAACAAAGGTGTCTTGATTGATTCATTTCCTATTCCAAATATTCATGAAATTCTGGAATCGTTGGGTGGAGCTGAAGTGCTCTACATCATCGATTCAAGATCAGTTTATCACCAGATTGAACTGGATGAAGATTTGAGGGATGTATTCTCTTTTATAATATCTTAAGGCACTTATCGGTTTAAGAGAATGGCCTTTGATTTGGTATCAGCAGCCTCTGTTTTTCAGAGGGTCATGGAGAGAGTACTAAAGTATGTTGAAGGGATTAGAATTTATCAGGATGACATTTTGCTTTTTGGTCCTGATGATCTTGTGCATGACGAGAGGGTGAGTTTGGTACTTAGGAGGTTGGAAGGTGTGAATTTAATGATAAAGAAGGAAAAGTGTAAGTTCAGGCAGCCCTTCATTGAGTATCTGGGTCATGAGGTGTCATGAAGTGTTAAGCTGAAACTCAGCTTGGTCAGTGCCATAAAGGATTTGTCCATCCCTATAAGCAAAGAGGAGCTACTCAAGTCTTTAGGGATGGCAGAGTATTATGGTAAGTTCATTCCTAACTTTGTTTCGAAATGTGCAAGAAAAACTACTTTTAAAAAAGGGGGATGAGGATTGTGAGGAGAAATTCAAGGGTTTGAAGAAAAAGCTTGGTGAGGCTCTTAATTTGAGGAGTTTTGACCCTAATTTGAGAAGCACTAATAACACTGAAGCAAGTATTAATGGTGTTAGACTTGGCCCTTTTTGCAGGGTCATCCCTAAACTTTTTGCTTTCCTCCTAGCCTTTTTTCTGACATGGTGTTGGTGGTTTTGGGACTCTGAGCACTTTAGCACTGCTGTCCAGTGTAAAGTATGTGTGCGCTCTGTGGAAAACATGGTAAGTTTGGTCTACACCTGTTTGGCATATTTAATTTACCTGTCAGTCTCTTGTAAAGTGGTATCTCAGATATCCAAGGCCATTAAGTTAAATACTACTGGTGGGCTTGCAGAGCTGATTGCGCAATCCACCAAAGTAGCCATTCAAACCTGTCTCTGGCCTCTGCCATTGCAGGGCCTGTGCGCACAGTGTTACTGCCGCTGTGACGTGGCACCTAAAGTGTGTGCTTAGTCTGTAACCCCCCTTTCACTGCATGTCAGTCACCACTAAGGTAGGCCCTAGCTAGCCCTATGGGCAGGGTGCACTGTTGGTAAAAGGTAGGGCATGTACCTTAAGTGTGTGACATGTCCTGGAAGTGACAAACAGCTGTTTTGGTTTCTCACTGCTGCGAGGCTGCCCACTCATAGGAATGTATTGGAGATTCCCTGATAAGTGTTTCAGCTGTAATTTCTGATATGAGAGGAGCAGTGTGGTCAAGGTTGGTATGGTCGGAATATTAATAATAAATGATGCGAAATGGTGTGCGCAGATTTTTTATCACTATTTTAGAAATTTCACTTCTAGAAGTTGGCATTTCTGTGTGCTATGTGTCTGCCTGCCTGATGTGGATTGCATGTCTGGCTTTGGAGTGACAGGGGCTGGTGAGGTGTGTATGGCTCCGGGGAGGGCAGGGTGAGTCAGTGCTAGGCTGAATAGGGGATAGTGGGAGGAGTTGTCCCCTGACCCTGAAAAGGTCAGTGCCTGCTAGGTGAATCCTAGTTCCGCCCCCCATGTGGTGTGTCTTAGTACTGAGCCCTCATCTGACAAAGGAGGGTGGGAGCACTGTACACAGAGTGCTCCAACATCCCCCAGAACCAGTTCAGACTGGTTACCCAAGCCCTGTGCCAGGGCAGACAAAGCAAAAGTGATATATAAATATTGGGGCTCTGACCCCATGGCTTTCTGCTTTTGTGCTTCTTGGTGACTTGGAAGATTGCTGCTGTTGGGCTCCAGGAGGAACCGCCACGAGGGACTGCCTCTCTGCTGGAGGGCCCTGTGAGCTGGCCTGCCTGTGCCCAGCTGGGCCCCTCTACATTTTTGGCTGCTAGTACCTCGTGAGCACTATATTCTTACTCCAGGAGGAGAGCTGGTAGGCATGTGGGGATTCCCCCATACTTCCTGAGCAAAGCAGGAGGCCATCCCGCATTGGAGTTATTTATCGGCGGACGCCCACCCCGCATTAAAGTTTTGAGTGTTGGAGAGCGGGAGCCCACCCCGCTGAGGTATACTCCTGTTAGCGGGTGCCCACCCTGCACTGGTGTTCGTGAAGAGCGGGTGCCCACCCGCATTAAATTTTTGTTTTATGGGGGAGCCTACCCCGCACTTTGCCCCGAAGAGAAGAGGAGCTGCCAAGAAAAGGAGCCGCTGCGAGCGGCGCCCAGGAAGCCAGGCAAGCTGCCTGATTGTGGGTGGAGCCCGGAAACCAAAGCGGATGACCGGCAGAGGAAGAGGCAGCGCGACGCAGGCAGGGCTCCGGTGTTGGTGATGAGTGCCCCGTGTGCAGCCTCAATCGTCCGGAGCCTCGCGGGCTCCACGTCGAAGTCCCGGGTCCCAGCAGAGAGACTATGCAACGCCAGGAGAGGTCCCAGTGGAGGAGGATCTCCCGAGGCACATTGTCGGTGCCTTTCATCTGTGACCGGAGGAGTCCTGAAGAGCCCCAGTGAGTGGGGGCTGAGCTGCAAGCATTTTGAGTGATCTCGAGGCACCGTGAGTGCCAGTGTTGTTCTGCACAGCTACACCGCCGTTGTGGGCAGCTGCACCGAGGGAGCAATTTTGTCTGTCAGAGTCCTGGAGTGGGGCTCCAATTTGTACCTTGTGTGCGCTCTGTGGTAAACATGGTAAGTTTGGTCTACACCTGTTTGGCATATTTAATATACCTGTCAGTCTCTTGTAAAGTGGTATCTCAGATATCCAAGGCCATTAAGTTAAATGCTACTGGTGGGCTTGCAGCGCTGATTGCGCAATCCACCAAAGTAGCCATTCAAACCTGTCTCTGGCCTCTGCCATTGCAGGGCCTGTGCGCACAGTGTTACTGCTGCTGTGACGTGGCACCTAAAGTGTGTGCTTAGTCTGTAACCCCCTTTCACTGCATGTCAGTCACCCGTAAGGTAGGCCCTTGCTAGCCCTATGGGCAGGGTGCACTGTTGGTAAAAGGTAGGGCATGTACCTTAAGTGTGTGACATGTCCTGGAAGTGACAACAGCTGTTTTGATTTCTCACTGCTGCGAGGCTGCCCACTCATAGGAATGTATTGGAGATTCCCTGATAAGTGTTTCAGTGGTAATTTCTGATATGAGAGGAGCAGTGTGGTCAAGGTTGGTATGGTCGGAATAGTAATAATAAATGATGCGCAATGGTGTGCGCAGATTTATTATCACTATTTTAGAAATGACACTTCTAGAAGTTGGCATTTCTGTGTGCTATGTGTCTGCCTGCCTGATGTGGATTGCATGTCTGGCTTTGGAGTGACAGGAGCTGGTGAGGTGTGTGTGGCTCCAGGGAGGGCAGGGTGAGTCAGCGCTAGGCTGAATAGGGGATTTGCATTTGGAATAGTGGGAGGAGTTGTCCCCTGACCCTAAATAGGTCAGTGCCTGCTAGGTGAATCCTAGTTCCGCCCCCCATGTGGTGTGTCTAAGTACTGAGCCCTCATCTGACAAAGGAGGGTGGGAGCACTGTACATAGAGTGCTCCAACATCCCCCAGAACCAGTTCAGACTGGTTACCCCAAGCCCTGTGCCAGGGCAGACAAAGCAAAAGTGATATATAAATATTGGGGCTGAGACCCCATGGCTTTGTGCTTTTGTGCTTCTTGGTGACTTGGAAGCTTGCTGCTGTTGGGCTCCAGGAGGAACCGCCACGAGGGACTGCTGGAGGGCCCTGTGAGCTGGCCTGCCAGTGCCCAGCTGTGCCCCTCTACATTTCTGGCTGCTAGTGCCTCGTGAGCACAATATTCTTACTCCAGGAGGAGTGCTGGTAGGCATGTGGGGATTCCCCCATACTTCCAGAGCAAAGCAGGAGGCCATCTCGCATTGGAGTTATTTATCGGCGGACGCCCACCCCGCATTAAAGTTTTGAGTGTTGGAGAGCGGGAGCCCACCCCGCTGAGGTATACTCCTGTTAGCGGGTGCCCACCCTGCACTGGTGTTCGTGAAGAGCGGGTGCCCACCCTGCATTTCATTTTTGTTTTATGGGGGAGCCTACCCCGCACTTTGCCCCGAAGAGAAGAGGAGCTGCCAAGAAAAGGAGCCGCTGCGAGCGGCGCCCAGGAATCCAGGCAAGCTGCCTGATTGTGTGTGGAGCCCCGAAAAACCAAAGCGGACGACCGGCAGAGGAAGAGGCAGCACGACGCAGGCAGGGCTCCGGTGTTGGTGATGAGTGCCCCGCGTGCAGCCTCGATCGTCCGGAGCCTCGCGGGCTCCACGTTGAAGTCCCGGGTCCCAGCAGAGAGACTATGCAACATCAGGAGAGGTCCCAGTGGAGGAGGATCTCCCGAGGCACATTGTCTGTGCCTTCCATCTGTGACCGGAGGAGTCCTGAAGAGCCCCAGTGAGTGGGGGCTGAGCTGCGAGCATTTTGAGTGATCTCGAGGCACCGTGAGTGCCAGTGTTGTTCTGCACAGCTACACCGCCGTTGCGGGCAGCTGCACCGAGGGAGCAATTTTGTCTGTCAGAGTCCCGGAGTGGGGCTCCAATTTGTACCTTGTCAGTGCCCGTGCAGGGCTGACAGCGGAGCTGTGTTGGTGCTCCCGCGGCACAGTGGGTGTCAGCACTATATTGTTGATCACGGCTGCACCACACTAGCTGGCAGCTGCAAAGACGGAGGCATGTTGTTCTTCATGCCTGGAGGGAGTGAGATACACCCCACGTCCCCAGCGCATTTGTGCGACTGTGATTATGCTGCATTTACAGCTATGCCCTGACAGTTGGGACATAGGGCATTTGGGCCCCATAGGAAGGCCAGTTGGACTGGGGTCATGGTTTACTCTAAGGTGCTGTGTGCACTTTATCTGTGATAGTGACAGGGCTCAAGGCTCTGAGGTGCTGGGTGCTCTTTTTCAGTACTACTGTGGTGCACTGTTTATGCCCAATGTGATGCCTACTGCATAATGTGTTTTATGCCTAATGTGATGCCTACTGCATAATGTGTTTTATGCCTGATGTGATATAATATTGAGTACAGTATTCTGCCAGTAGTTACTGGTGGTGTTTTACATTTACTATTTGTGCTTGTGATGACGGTGGCCCGATTGGCCCTATCACATGTATATAATCCCCTGTAAATTATTGCCTGGTGCCAGTTGGCACAGTGTATATGTGTGGTCAGGATCTAATGTGTTTATGATAATTCAAAGGCTATTTTTGAGATAACCTTGTGTGGAGTTTCTTTTGTGATGTGCCTAGTGTGTTGCTGCTATGTGAGTGTGTTGCGCAAATTCTTTACACATTGCCTCTGGGATAAGCCTTACTGCTAGTGCCAAGCTACCAAGGGGGTGAGCAGGGGTTATCTTCAGTGTGTAACTCCCTTGCCCTGACTAGAGTGGGGGTTTCTGCCTGGCTTAGGCGCAAACCCTAGCCAACCAGAAATCCCATTTCTAACAAAGGTCTTAGGAGCAGTTTTGTTGCATGGGGGGGTTCTACCACTAGGACTATCATGTTTGCTTCTAGGAGTTTGCCCAGTCCTGAAACAAGATGTTCAGTCTTGGAGAGGGAAGCCTTAGCAATATATTGGGCATTAAGGAAAATTAGGCCATTTGTGTGGGGTTTTGAGTTTTGTGTTAAAACTGACCACAGGCATTTGAAATGTTTCAGAGTAAGGGAATTGATGCTGTATCCAGGAGGATTACCTGCTGGGTTGTTGCTTTGCAGGAGTATAATGTTGTGGTTGAGCATTTCCCTTCTAGTAGGAATGTGTTTGCTGATGGGCTGTCAAGGCTGCTGTCGGAACATGACGGTGTAGAGTCTGATGATGAAGAGTTGGATGAGAATTACTGTATTTGAGGTGTTTAGGGAGCTGTCTTATCGGAAGAAGAATGGAGGAATGCTGTGAGGGAAGATGGTGGTATTCAAGAGGATTTTGGGAGGTTGAGGATTGGTTGGAGTAAGAAGGGGTGTGCTAGTGAAGAGAGTCTGATATGTTGTTGGGTGAAAAAGGAGTTGTCTGAGGTAAATGGGGTATCATTTCGTGGAACCAGATTGGTACCCCGTGTGCGTTGAGGAAGACATTACTCGAGTTGGCACATGAAAGTCACTTCGGTATTTCCAAGACCAAGGAAAGATTAAGGATGGTTTACTGGTGGCAGGGGATGGACATTGAGGTTGAGAAGTTAGTTCGGGAGTGTGTTCAGTGCATGGTGAGTGAGAAAGTGTTAAAGGCAAGGACTCAACTTATGGTAATGAGACGGCTACCCAAAGGTCCCTGGAATCAGGTTGCTCTCAATATTGTGTGGCCTATTCATAGTCAAAATGGTACTTTCTATGTGTTGGTGTTGCTTGATTGTTTTCACGCTGGCCCAACATAACTGTTACCAAGAGTGTTCAAACTTCACATGTGGTTGCATTCTTGCAGGAACTTATTTACCGCGAGGGTACCTGGTAAGGTATTTACGGATAATGGTGTGGAGTTGGTTTCAAATGAAATGGAGGGATCTTCATCTGACAAGAGTATTTTGCACGCTAAGTGTGCTTTGCAAGACCAAGAATACAATGGCATTGTGGAGCGTTTTAACAGGGTGTTAAAGGAGTTGATAAGGATGGCTAAAGACAATGCAATGAATTGGAGACAGGGTGTACGCAAGAATATGTGCATGAATCAGTTAACACCCACCCCCATTCTGTGACTGTTAAGACACCCTTTTAGCTTTTAAGGAAAAGAAGAACTAACTGTTTGTTGACATCACTATGGGTGGTTGGCAAATGTGAAGGGAAGGTTGATACAATGATTATGCTGGACAAAGAAAGGAAAAGTATGTTCAGGGGAAAGAAATTGTTGATGACAGAAAACAGGTCAAGGTTACAAAAGTGACGGTGAGAGACTGGGTGAATATCAGATAACTAGGGTGTTAGCAAGAAGTACTCTCAGCCCATTTGTGTTGTGAAACAGTTTAAGAATGTCATAAAAACTACAGACACTAGGGTGTGGATTACTGTTGTGAACTATAGGGTGTTTGGCAATGTGGGCAATGAGGCAGGTGAAGGTTATTGTGGGTGGATGCTTGCGGAGGGGGAAGTACAGATGTGAGAAGAAGTTTGAGAAATGTGATGCCTCCTAAATATTTAAAGAATTATTTTTGTGCTAATATTTGTATTTGATTTCAGTGGTGGCTCTGTGGGCGATTTGATATCAGCCTTAGAAGTGTCTCATTAATAATTTAGTGTTTTTTTTGTAGTTTCATTTAATCTTTTCTGTATTTGTTTTGCTTCTTTTAGGTTAAGATTATTATTTTGGGAGGGCGGTGTGTGGTAACTGTTTTTTTCGTGCCCGGGTAATTTCTATCTCTGTGATATAATGATTGTTATCGTTCCTTTGGAATCCCTACATGGCTATATTCCATTGGAATGTGTCGATATGATTTGCAACTGGAGCTTGGAGGTGAAAGGTGGCTGGGATGTCTTTCCTAAGATTTATACATAATAAAATAGGTGGATAACGACTACAACTCGGCTCTTCATCTTCTGTGTTAAGAATCTACTTTAATACATTTTGAAGCTCCTTAAATTGACAGGCATATGTAACTTTTTATGAACCTAGTAATTTTTTTATTAATTTAGTGAGAGCATGTTTCTAAATAATATTTTTGCAAATTGAATACAAAAAAATGCCTGAGTAGATCAGTGGACTTTCTCACACAGCCTCACTCCGAATGCCTGATCACTTTGCTAATTGTCCATGTGTGAATCTATCTCACTCATATGGACCAGGTCAGTTGTGCTGGGCATAATCTAGTGTTAGAAATGGGATCTCTAGTTGGCAGTGTTTTGAACCTTGTCCAAGTAGGGAAGCTCACCCGAGTCAGGGTAAGGGAATTACACCGCTAAGATAACCCCAACTCACCCCCTTGGTAGCTTGCCATGAGCAGTAAGGTTTATCTCAGAGGCAATGTGTAGAGCATTTGTACATACATACAAAGTAAAGGAAAACACTACAGAATAGGTGCACACTAATATAGAAAAATATCCAATATTTATCTGAATAAAACAAGAAAAATCCCACATACTCAAGGTAAGTTATCACTTTTCAAAGGTTAAACCGGTCCAGTCCATAGAAATCTATAGATGTATCACTTTTAACACAAAGTGACCTGGATGCATCACAACCAAAGACAAAAACAGGTGCAGGTGCAGGTGAGGTGAGGCGCTGGAAAAGCACAATGATGCATTGGTTTCCTTCTCCCAGGGGAGGTGATGCATCAGTTCCGTACTGTGAGAGGAAGTGATGCTTTGATCTCCAAAGGGACACCATCTTAAACCTCCTAATACCTCCCACTCACAACATAATTAGGCTAGACAGAGCTCTGAAGTTGGGTGGTGGCCTAGCCTGTATTCATAGAAACACACTTTCCATCTCTCACCTGGAGTCCTCTAAGCCTTCCTCCTGTGAATACCTCTGTCTCAGCATCTCAAGTATGAACCTACCGGTTTGTAAACTTCACACTTTCTATCACCCACCGGGAGACAATCTTCGCTTCATTAAGCATTTAATGGAAATCATCTCTGTCAATGCTGATTCAACCATATCCCAAATCTTCCTTGGTGATTTCAACCTTCACTGGTTTAACCCCAATGACCTCGCTGTATCTTGCCTTAAATCATTCTTAAATGATCAAAATCTGACTCAGCACTGACCAACCAACTCATATTATAGGAGAAACCCTAGATTTCATCATCTGCAAAAGTCAGACCATCTCCTTGGACACCATTACCCCGTGTGACTGGTCTGACCACCACTGCATCCACTTTTATATTAGTAGGGAGGTGTTGCTGAGGAATGCTAAACCAATGAAATCAAAGATATGGAAATGGGATCTCAGGTCAATAAACTCTGATGAACTAGCTGCTCAGTGTAAATTGGCCCTCACCTCCCAAGCTGACTTGGTTGAGGTGCAGTCACTCACCGACTCCTACAATTCGACCATCTCCACCATCATGGATACCATTGCTCCAATCCAACAAAAAAATGCCCCAACTAAAATATCCAAACCCTGGTATAATGACAACTTAAACATGGAATGCCGCAACCTTTGGGCAGTTGAACGTTCCTGGCAATCCAATCCCTCCTCGGACCATCTAAAACTCCTTAGAGAGGCTAGAAGCATCTACAACAAGCAAATTAAGATCCTTAAGGCTGACTATTTCAGACCCCAACTGGATCATGCGGCAAACCGACCCAAGAAACTCTTCGAATTGATCAAACACCAATCATTTATAGGTCCAAACCACTCTGGCCCAGGTGGCAACCCCCTCTTGCGACAAGCTTGCTGCTTTCTTCACTGAGAAAGCTAAACTCATCTCCATTGACCTCGCCTCTAAGAAGGCCCTACTACCTTCCCCCAGGGCAGTACCCCCCCTTGACCTCTTAGGAAAGTGCAGATGTACCTGCCTGATCACCAAGAACGATGCATCATGGGGCATCTTTACCCCATTCAGTGAAAAAGACATCAACAAGATCCTTCAGAATATCAACCCATCCAACCATTTCAGTGACCCATTGCCCCCGGCCATCCTAAAAAAAATCAAGAATGTACTTATCTCCTCCTGGACAAGGATTGAAAACGCTTCTCTTTCACAAGGCATGATCCCGGATTGCCTAAAAGCAGTCCAGGTATCTCCTATTCTAAAGAATGCAAACGGAGACAAAGCTGATCTCAATAACTTCCGTTCTATCTCCAACATCCCCACCCTAGCGAAACTCATAGAAAAATGTGTACAATCTCAACTTTGTGCTCACATAGAGAATTACCAACTCCTTGACCAGCATCAATCCGGCATTTGAAAGGGGCACAGCACCGAATCTGCGCTCACTCACGTCATGGACGACATCTTAAAAATGCTTGACCAAAATGAATCCTGCCTGCTGATCCTCCTTGACCTTTCCTCCGCATTCGACAAGGTTAATCATGACAACCTTCTCAACAAAACAGACACCGCTATGGGACTGCGCCTGGCTGAAGGAACTCAGCAAGTTAAAAGGGTTTCAGGGCTGGGACGCCATAGGCATCTCTACTCTAGGAGACATCATTAAAAAGGGTTCAAAAAGGGTGGTGGTGATGGACAGAGTATCTGAATTAAGCAGAACACTCCTACCCAGTCAAAAGATCAGGGCTTGATCCATCACCGTTTTTTAGCTCACTGCACCATCCCAGTTCAGAACCTGGCTACATGAAAATTAGTCTGACCCTGGCCCAGTGCATCATGGGAACAGGGCAGACCAAACTACCAAGCCAATTCTTTACTGGAAAGGAAACAAGCTTCCGGGGACCGGTTTCTGGCATTACAGCCGTCTTCGGCCCGGCTTGCTTGAATCCTGATGGTGCAGTGAGCAAGGGACTCACATCTGAGCATACCCTTCCACACTTGTGGTGGCTAAAACGATTCAAAAAGGGGGGTGGTGATGGACAGAGTATCTGAATTAAGCAGAACACTCCTACCCAGTCAAAGGATCAGGGCTTGATCCATCACCGTTTTTTAGCTCACTGCACCATCCCAGTTCAGAACCTGGCTACATGCAAATTAGTCTGACCCTGGCCCAGTGCATCATGGGAACAGGGCAGACCAAACTACCAAGCCAATTGTTTACTGGAAAGGAAACAAGCTTCCGGGGACCGGTTTCTGGCATTACAGCCGTCTTCGGCCCGGCTTGCTTGAATCCTGATGGTGCAGTGAGCAAGGGACTCACATCTGAGCATACCCTTCCACACTGGTGGTGGCTAAAACGATTCAAAAAGGGGGGTGGTGATGGACAGAGTATCTGAATTAAGCAGAACACTCCTACCTTTCCTTTCCAGTAAAAAATTGGCTTGGTAGTTTGGTCTGCCCTGTTCCCATGATGCACTGGGCCAGGGACAGACTAATTTGCATGTAGCCAGGTTCTGAACTGGGATGGTGCAGTGAGCTAAAAAACGGTGATGGATCAAGCCCTGATCTTTTGACTGGGTAGGAGTGTTCTGCTTGATTCAGATGCTCTGTCCATCACCACCCCCTTTTATGAATCGTTTTGGCCACTATAGGAGTGGAAGGGTATGCTCAGACATGAGTCCCTTGCTCACTGCACCATCAGGATTCAAGCAAGCCGGGCCGAAGACGGCTGCAATGCCAGAAACCGGTCCCCGGAAGCTTGTTTCCTTTCCAGTAAAGAATTGGCTTGGTAGTTTGGTCTGCCCTGTTCCCATGATGCACTGGGCCAGGGACAGACCAATTTGCATGTAGCCAGGATCTGAACTGGGATGGTGCAGTGAGCTAAAAAACGGTGATGGATCAAGCCCTGATCTTTTGACTGGGTAGGAGTGTTCTGCTTGATTCAGATGCTCTGTCCATCACCACCCCCTTTTATGAATCGTTTTGGCCACTATAGGAGTGGAAGGGTATGCTCAGACATGAGTCCCTTGCTCACTGCACCATCAGGATTCAAGCAAGCCGGGCCGAAGACGGCTGCAATGCCAGAAACCGGTCCCCGGAAGCTTGTTTCCTTTCCAGTAAAGAATTGGCTTGGTAGTTTGGTCTGCCCTGTTCCCATGATGCACTGGGCCAGGGACAGACTAATTTGCATGTAGCCAGGTTCTGAACTGGGATGGTGCAGTGAGCTAAAAAACGGTGATGGATCAAGCCCTGATATTTTGACTGGGTAGGAGTGTTCTGCTTGATTCAGATGCTCTGTCCATCACAACCCCCTTTTATGAATCGTTTTGGCCACTATAGGAGTGGAAGGGTATGCTCAGACATGAGTCCCTTGCTCACTGCACCATCAGGATTCAAGCAAGCCGGGCCGAAGATGGCTGCAATGCCAGAAACCGGTCCCCGGAAGCTTGTTTCCTTTCCAGTAAAGAATTGGCTTGGTAGTTTGGTCTGCCCTGTTCCCATGATGCACTGGGCCAGGGACAGACTAATTTGCATGTAGCCAGGTTCTGAACTGGGATGGTGCAGTGAGCTAAAAAACGGTGATGGATCAAGCCCTGATCTTTTGACTGGGTAGGAGTGTTCTGCTTGATTCAGATGCTCTGTCCATCACCACCCCCTTTTATGAATCGTTTTGGCCACTATAGGAGTGGAAGGGTATGCTCAGACATGAGTCCCTTGCTCATTGCACCATCAGGATTCAAGCAAGCCGGGCCGAAGGCGGCTGCAATGCCAGAAACCGGTCCCCGGAAGCTTGTTTCCTTTCCAGTAAAGAATTGGCTTGGTAGTTTGGTCTGCCCTGTTCCCATGATGCACTGGGCCAGGGACAGACTAATTTGCATGTAGCCAGGTTCTGAACTGGGATGGTGCAGTGAGCTAAAAAACGGTGATGGATCAAGCCCTGATCTTTTGACTGGGTAGGAGTGTTCTGCTTGATTCAGATGCTCTGTCCATCACCACCCCCTTTTATGAATCGTTTTGGCCACTATAGGAGTGGAAGGGTATGCTCAGACATGAGTCCCTTGCTCACTGCACCATCAGGATTCAAGCAAGCCGGGCCGAAGACGGCTGCAATGCCAGAAACCGGTCCCCGGAAGCTTGTTTCCTTTCCAGTAAAGAATTGGCTTGGTAGTTTGGTCTGCCCTGTTCCCATGATGCACTGGGCCAGGGACAGACTAATTTGCATGTAGCCAGGTTCTGAACTGGGATGGTGCAGTGCGCTAAAAAACGGTGATGGATCAAGCCCTGATCTTTTGACTGGGTAGGAGTGTTCTGCTTGATTCAGATGCTCTGTCCATCACCACCCCCTTTTATGAATCGTCATTAAAAAGGGGGCACTGCAATCATTCCCGTCACTACAATCAGACTATGGGCTCAATCCGTCCCAGTTTTTTAAATACATGCAACTAAGACATGCATGGAGAGCGGAGGGGACACGGTTAGAGGCGCTCCCCGAATACGCACCTCTGGAGGGGCGCCTGCTTCAGGAAAAGATCCTCTAAAAGGCCGTATCCCTTACGTATAAAACTATTATGAACAATAGACCTAACAAATTGGAGGGACTCCGGGCCACATGGGAACAAGAGGTAGGGGACATGGACGACATAGACTGGGGTGTGGTACTGATGCACCCCAGGGAGGTGGCGATAAAGTCACGTCTCCGTTTAATCCAGGTATAAAATGGGGAGAATATCCGACCTATGCTGTCTGCGATGTGGCCAAGAAAGGGGAGATTTCCTGCACACTGTTTGGTCCTGTCCACGCATTCAAACATACTGGGGAGAGGTCCTTGCTGAGCTGGGAGAGGTGCTAGAGACAGAGATCCCGCCAGACCCGAAGCTTATACTCTTAGGGATGACTAACGATGTACATGTACCCAGACCACAGCTGATCTTCCTAGTCTTAGCCCTAGTGGTGGCCAAGAGGGACATAGCCAGGAAATGGGGGGCACCTGATATACCACAACTGGGGGAATGGAGGAGGGGAATGGCCTATATATGGCGGCTGAAAGGGTCACATACAAAGCACGAGGGTGCCCGAAGAAATTCCACAAGATATGGAGCAAATGGCGACACTACCATAGGCTGGATGGGGGACTCTAAGGGGACACGAACACTTGGCTCCATGGTTGACATAGAAGGGGTGAGCGTTGAGGGACGGATGCTCCTGCTGGAAGAGACTTTGGGCATCACATGGACTGAACATTTGATTGATGTCGATGGGGTCCTGGAACGAGAGGGAGGTGGGAGGGATAAGGGGTTGGGGTCGTGGAGATGTTGCTTGATGCTGACATGCTTGTTATATTTGCCTTTTTCTTTGCTGTAAAGCAATAAAAATGTTTTTTTTTTTAAACAAATCATGACAACCTCCTTGCCATTTTGAAAAATAGGATGGGCTTCTCTGGTCAGGTGTTACAATGGTTCTCGTCCTTCCTTCACCACAGATCTCAAAGAGTCAAGGCAAATCACCCTCTCTCTCATCCCTTCCAGTTCTCATGTGGGTTCCACAAGGGTCCACCCTATCTCCTATCCTCTTCAACCTGTTCTTGGAACCTTTAGCTAACTCTTTATACTCCACTAACATGTATGCGGGCGATACACAACTCTGTTTGAAATCTCTTTCCCGGAAAACATCACCTCACTCAACACTACCCTAACGTATACCCAAAACTGGTTAACTGAGAACCACCTCCTGCTTAACACCTCCAAAACAGAATTCTTGCTCATCTCCCCTCCCAACCACATCCCCAAGCTAGACATATGGCTGAGTCACCTCACTGACTTCAACTGCACTCCTCTCATCATAGCACCTAAATATGAAAAATCATATCAGCAATGTGTGTAAGGGAGCAAACCACTTGATGAGGACACTCAGAAATATCAAACCTTTCCTTCCACAAAATGATTTCAAGCAGGTGGTCCAAACGCTTGTCTTGCCGAGGCTGGACTATGGCAGTGCTACCCTCTGCAGCCTTCCCAAATACACCCCGGCTCCACTAAGGGCATCACTGAACATAGCGGCTAGATTGGTTACAGCCACCAAACTAAATGAGCACATATCCCCAGTCCTAAAATCTCTGAAATGGTTTCCCTACGAAGCACGAATTCAGTTAAAGATTGCTGTTCCGTCGCACAAAGCCCTTCACTTCAATACTCCCAGGTACCTTGTACAAAAACTTGAGCTATCTTGTGGTGTAAGAGCCTCAAGAAGCGCCAACATATTCCTCTTGAAACCACTCATCCTTAGCAAAAAAGAGAACTTGTCAAAGAGCCTTCTCTGGCACTGCCCCAGAGATATGGAACTCTCTTCCACGGGAAGTACGCAGAATCTCCTCAACAACGGTGTTCAAATTGGAAGCCAAAAGATTCCTTATGAATAAATTCTTACCCCAATTAGGCTAGGCTCACCTGCTCGAAGACACTGTTTTCCTACGTCCATTGTACCATCTTTAGTTACTGCTCCTCGTTACCACTTACTGTGACCCCCTTCATTGTCCGTTCATACCTGTTTTATTGTATTACCCTCCATGTTGCAATTGTCCTGGAATCTGCGATTAATCCTGTTTTTTTTGTCTTTTTTGCCCCTACATGATGACATTTGAGTAATTTATGTCCTTCCTTCCCTTTTATTGTAAAGCGCTCTGATATCCCAAGGGATCTTGTTCGCACTATATAAAACGTTACAAATAAATAAATCTGGAGCGGAAGCCACCAATAGACTTTAGATTGCACTCTACACATTTCCCTAATTGATGGAAATATCTCATCTTTGCTGCAAGAACATGAATTTATTATACATTTTTTATCAATGAAAAACTTAATTATTGGCTATTTTACAAATGTTCTGTTGCAGAGGTAAAAACAGCATGCAAACATTAGTTTAATTAGAAACTGACCTTCAGATATAATTTTTAATCTCCCAATCCATTGTAGATCTGGATTCAGAATGCTTTAACTGTCTCTCAGAATATGCAGAATACAACAGTCAGCTTGAGAGAGAGTGGGCAATAAGTCAGGCCCTTTGATCCATTGGTTGTTATATTATTCAAATGTATTATATTAGTCACATGTTCATCAGCCCACACTATAGACATTGTGTTAGACTTGGCATCTTTGGCGTGGTTCCCTCAGACTTTTTGCCTCTACCTCCTGTATTTTTGGTGCTGTGCTGGATTTAGTTTTTGCTGACTTAGATGCTTTGGGCACTTTGCCACTGCTTATAAGTGTCAAAGTGCAAGTGCTCCCTGTGTAAATTGTTGTTACAAATGGTTCTCCATGATTGGCATATTTGATTTACTAGTAAGCCCCTAGTTAAGTGCACTTAAGTGTGCCAGGGCCTATAAATCAAAAACTACTAATGGGCCTGCAGCACTGATTGTGCCACCCACATGAGTGGCTCTGAAAAGGAACTCTGATCTGCCACTGCAGTGTCGGTGCAAAGTTATTAACTGCCATGTCGACTTGCCAAATGCACCCACTTGCCGGGCCCTAACCTTAGCTTTTCTGACATCTAAGGCACACCATGGTAGGCCCAAGGTACCCCCCTGGGCAGGGTGTAATGTATATTAAAGGTAAGGAATGTACTGGTGTGTGCGACATGTACTGATAGTGAACTTCTGCAAATTCTATTTTTCACTATTGAAAGGCTATCTTGCCCATAGGATAGAATGGGAAATGCTTTGTAACCTCTTACAAGCATAACTCCCCATCAGGACAAGATAGAGAAATAAAGTTTAGGCTGTCTGGACTCAGAATTTAATAACCCATCTTTTAATAAAGATGGGTTTTAAATTGTATGTTTGAAAATGCCACTTTTAGAAAGTAGGCATTTTCTTGTTTAACCGTTCTGTGTGCCTCAGCCTGTTTGTGTATTGACTGTCTGGCTTTGGAGAGACAGGGGCTGGGGATGTGCATTCACTGTGGACAGCCACTGGGGGTGTTGAGGATGTGCCTGGCCCTTCCTGGATGACTCAAACTGAGCTGCATAGACCTTGGATGAATTTAGAGTAGTGGGAGAAGATGTATTTGCACCTGAACAGGGTCTGTCTCCCTTGAACAATGCTGTCTCCACCCCCTGTGGTCATGCTGCACCAGTGAGGACAGAACTGTTTTGTACTGGGCTCAGAGACCCTTGAACAAAGGGAACAAAGACATTTTGGTGTATGAGTATTAGACCTAAAACCCCTGAACTTTAGACTACTTCTGGAATCAAGAAGAACCTTTGCCAAGGAGAAGGAGAAACTGGAGGAGGAGTACTGCCCCTTTGCTGTGTGCTGTCTGGGGTTGGCCTGCAGTAGCTGTTTCTGCCAAGGAATGGACACAGACTTTGCTGTGTGCCATGCCCCCCAACTTAAAGAAGATCCCTAAGGGCGTAGTAGAGCTTGCCTCGTGTTTTGAAGTCTCAGGGACACAAAGGCTACACCCCCAGCTCCGCTGAACTGCCTTGGAGGGAGTTCTGACCTGCCAAGTGGTGCCTGTGACTGTGTTGGGCCGCTGGAGATTGTTCCTACTTTTGGGAGCTGGAAAAGCAATGCAACTACAAGAAAGCTGACATGTCGTTTTTCCTGCAGCTGTTTTTGCGGCACAGACAAGCTGTGTGAGAAGAATCTCAATGCATCGGTCTGTTGCTGCCGAAACCGATGCAGAGCCTGTTGCCCCTCCAAAGACAAATGCTTCGAGGGATTGTGGCTATAAAAAACAACGCAGCGCGGCTTGATGCAGCTGCATCGATTGCGACGCATCCTGTATTTTCACGTATCGTACCTGTGCAGCAAGTATTCCCCACGCATCACCAGAGGACCAGAACCGTCTTGGAATCAATGCATCCCTTCCACCTATAGACTAAATTCGAAACATCACTTATGCTGTGTGCAGCATAACTTTTGCATTGCCTCCCCATAATCTCAGGAACTGACGCATCTCTTTTTTTTCTACTCTTCCCATCTCTGCGGCTGTTTGACCTTGTTAATTTTGTCGCAACTACAGGTACTTTGAGAAAAATCACGCATCCATTGTTTTCTATGGGCAGTTTGTTTGAAACCTTTTTAAAGTCATATTGTTATTACAGATATGTTGGATTTTTGTCATTTTGGTCTTTTTAAGTTTAGATAAAGATACTTTATTTTTCTAAACTGGTGTGGTGTCCTTTTGTGGTCTTATCACTGTATTACTGTGTGTTTTGAGTACAAATACTTTACTCATTGCTTTTGTGATAAGTCTGACTGCTCGTGCCAAGCTAACCAGGGGGTGAGCAGGCGTTATCTAAAGTGTGTATCTCCTTATCTTGACTAGAAGCAAGGGTCCCTATTTGGACAAAACAAATTGGCTGTTGCAACGGTAAGTCATATTATATGGGGTTTTGCTGCTTCAGGCATTTTATTTGGAGCAGCAATGAGATGAGCTGATGCAGGGAGGGTGCACTCTTCTTAGTACACAGTTGACCGTGGCATTGACGAAATATGGCAGTGCCAGCCCAAGGAAATGCCTTAGCTACTATCAAATCCTGTGTCCTTCAAGCCTTACATAATCGAATGAATCAGCCATGTTGTGCTGAATAGGAATTCAACCTCACTCCATCTGCCTCTTATGTACCCCATGCTACTCTCTTCTAGAGTCGCCAAGTCTAAAAATCTGAGGTAGATAACTGAAATATACTGAATTCAATCAAGTACCAAAACAAAATCTCTGTTATTGACCACATTTGAACAGAATGGTCCTATGTCTCCAGCTATAGTTCAGCAGACTGCCCTATGTGAATCTGCAAGCAGTTATGTAGTCCAGCAGAGACCCTTCTTCCTACAGAAGAGCTTTGGAGGACAAACCTCTAAAGAAAGTGTAGCATCAACCTACTTGGTTTCTACAGCATGGTGAAACAAGCTTCATTACAAATCAGAACCAGAAAATGTGGCAATTCCTTGCCATTGATGCATGTAGATAATATAGCATCTTTCCCGATCCTGGAGAATGCAGATGAATTAAGTCACAAGGCAGCTGCAGCTAAGCATTACTTTATTCTTCAGCATACACTCACACACTGCTCATAAAATCATACTTTCCATTAACCACAACCTAACCCCTCTCCGCATAATACATAGCTCCTATTCAGAGTCTGCCCAGAACCACAAGGGTCTTCGTGAGCATAATATCAATATGCTACATTCCCCTCCTTTAATATTTAAAAAGTGACAGACATCACTAAAATCACATTTGCTCAATTCGTTGGTGAGGCACTCACATTTGTCTTCCTGTTCTGGTGATCTGAAGTGACTGAGGTCCACCCTGATCCAGCAACGGCAACATAGGTTCAGACGCTTGAGCCGGACCTGCTTGCTGTGTCATCTCACACGTGGTTTAAGGAATTTGTCACGTGTTGAGATATGAGTTTCAAATGTGATGTTTCCTGAGTGATGGATTATCCAGGACCATGTGCTGTTGATGGAGCGAGATTCAGAAATGTTTTTCATTTCAACTCGCAAAGTCACACTTCTATAAATAAATAATAAGATTAACAGTTGTGCTGTGTATGTATTAATTCAACCTAGTTTAAGTTGCATCTACACATGAAAAACGCGGGATACTAACATGTGTGCTCATAAACGTGCATTTTGTTGCATTTCCTTGTTTGTGAAAAAATAATAAATTAATCGTGTTTATTTGTCACGTCAAAAATTAACTGCAGCTGTTTAGAATAAATGGCATGTGCTTATTTTGCTTCCCTGTCTATGTGGTGTCACTCTATTCTCTGTAGGTGCATAAAGAACCTTACTGGATAATAAGGAGAATGGTAGATATAAAATGCTGCTTTATTTGTTTGCTTCTGCTAGGTAACTTAGACTAATGGGTTAATCATTAGCAATGGAGGGTGGCAACAGAACAACTTATATTACTCGCATTAATTATTTTCTTGTGTTTGTTTATACAATAGTTAATGAAAAAGGTTTTAGGCCTAGTGAAATTTTCCGTGCTTGCTAAAATCTGCTTGGAGCCAGAGTGAGTCCATGATGGCAACAGTTTTCCCCGTCTGAAAAGTTTGTCGTGCTGAGATGACATCTTCTTAGCCGAACAAGGCCAAGGCCAGGAACTGGCAAAAGGCTTTTGACATTCACGCATCCGAGGAAGCTAAAAACTTCATTTGTTGCAATTGTTGCGAACTGGAGGAAACTGCGTTGTTCGAAAACTAGAGACAATGGTCTCTAAGAATGAAGACGGAACTATGATTTTGAAATGTGGTGACACGTCGCCTGTCACTTTTGAGCCAATGGGACTTCAATTCAGCAGAGAAAAATATACAATTTTACATTAGCTTAGCGTAGAAAGGTATAAAAACTCTTGCCCCGTGGAAGAGTTATGCTTCTCCTTGCAGACCTTTGATGAGGGCGTTATGCTGTTGGACTTCTCTTGGAACACGTAAGAGCCCTCAAAGACTTTACTCTTTAATTTTCCTTATAGCTAGCATTAGTTAGGGACTTAGGTTTTGAAAAATGCCAAACTGATAATTCTCATTTGCAATAATAATTTTGATTCATAATAAAATTGTCATAACCATTTGCAATGATTCAAATAAAAATGCTTTAATAAAATTTCTAATACATTTTCCAAATGAGTAGCTAATAAAAATCTTACTTTGGAAAACAAGCTGGTCTTGTTATTTTCATGGGTATAGGTTATTCATAGCTAGATCTTATCGCCACAGTGGCTTAATTAGCTTGTAGGTTTGTGAAGTATGATGAATTCATTTACCATGGTTGTATATAAATGTATATAATTTGTGAATAGGTTAATTAGGTCACATGATTCAGTTGGTTATAATATGTCATGTTAGATTTATGGGCCTTATGAGTGTTTATTGATTGATGGTGTATATAGTGGAGTTGGGTAGCGTTGCTTATGACATATTTCCTATAGCCCGCTAGATCAATTTTTCTGGTAGCAGATTTGATGGTTGCTATGGTAACCGATATGTTATATGGTAGTTGCATAGGATCGATGATTAACATATGTTGAGTTTGTTCATTTGCGTTATGTGTAGTCGAAAGGGTTTTTCCGGCGTGGAAATCCCTAGTTGTACCGGTACAGAGTAGTGTGGCCAGAGTGTAAAGTCACAAGTCACACAGTGAATTTGATCTGTTTCAGAATAGTGGTATCGTCGTGTATCACAAGTGTTGTCGTCGTGCAGCACATGTTAGGGATATAGGTGTGCCAGATAGAATGTATGCATAGTGAGGATTGTCTATGAAATCGAAGCATTGAGTATAGGGACAATGCGCCCGTTCTAAAACTCTCTGTGGGAAAGTAATAGAATTAATTCGAGCTTGAGTGAAGGGTAAGGTAACGTCGCTTATTTTACTAACGATTCATGTTATCAGTGGGGGGTTAGAGTCCCGCCAGGATTTCATGTGTGTGTGGTTAGGGATACTTTCCGTTTGAAAGTGCGTAAATGGTTTTGTAATTCCGTTCGAGTCAAACTTTGAATTGCTACTTTATGTACATTCAGAGGGAAGCGCGTTCGTTATTACGTGTGTGAAGGGTAGAGTAAAAGTTTACTTTATCGGCAAATGTATATGCTGTGAGAATAGCGTCATCTATTCCACGCAAAGAATTTCTCGTGTGTGTGTAAAAACTATCACTTTAATTAGAGAAACAGACAAATGGTTTGTTCTTTTTGTTGTTGTTAATTGAATTTCATTGAGAAAAGCGTCTTTAAAATGGCGCTGTGAAAAGTTTTTGTGAAGGAGGGGTGAGCGCTGAGAGTGAGACGCGAGAAACCGCAGCGGCTGTGTACGTCACACGGTCCGCACAGGGATTGGGTACTATACATCACAGGCTGTACTCTGATTGGCTCACGTGACTTTGTCGAGCTGAACACTGATTGGCTTTGGTGAGAAGCTCTGTTTTTACTGGTCGAGCAAGGTGGTGACGTAGCTCGAACCTGATTGGCTTGTTGGTGTGTTTCGCGCACGGATTGGCTGGTGTTACGGAACAACCAGGAAACATTTACAATCATTTCTGATTAAGCGGATTTGATTTAAAAATGGCTTATTACTTTAAACATGTTGAGAAAAAGACTTCGATATTACAAAAATGTAAAAATTTTATTTCACCCGACAAGAAAATTCAAACGCGAGGTGGTAAATTACTTCATAAGTACAAGACACCTGCAGCGTATATGGAAGGTGAATATGGTTACCATACTGTTCTGTGGTTTGATGTTTGGAAAAATTACACAAAGGACGACGGCGTATTGGCTTGGCCGGATGATGGTTCATTTAATGTTAAAGTTTTAAGAAATCTGAGAGAGAAAATGTCAGCTCTAGTACCACGGCATAGACCGACACAATTTGAGGCTTTGGTTGAATGGGAGGATGAGATGTTTCAACTTCATAGAGAAGCAAATGGGATTATGAGACCTCCAAAAACACAGAGTTACAGACGAGAAACGCATGAAGATAGAATGCGTATGTGGAGACAGGGAGATATGTGCGATGGTCTCTATTTAATTAGGGAAATGGTTTTAGGGTCTCCAGGTGAAAAGAGAACTGAGAAGAAAAATAATGTTGTTGTAGAAATTGAATCAGAGGATCCAGTCTTAGAAGAAATTTATACGACAAATAATAAAAATGCCCCTTTGAGACAGCCTCGTTCATGGTCCACTCCAACGGTTTCTGCCGGAACCACTCCTAGTGCACCCCCAATAAATGATTCTCCAAAATTGTACCAAAATAATTCTGAATCTTTTGGAACTCCAGAACAGTTTGAGGCAAGAACTAATTCTAGTGCTTATATTGAAAACAGAAGTTTTCCAATGGAAAGGGAAGCCCCTAGAAATCTGATGAGAACTGACAGGAATGAGGAAGTTGCAAACACTTCAGAATACTTGCGATCAAAAGAAAAATTAATTCAGCAGATAACCAAGAGCATGGAAGCAGTGACAGTTCCAGTAACGATTGGTCCTGTTCAGCCTGTTTTTGATCAAAAAGAAATTAAACAGCCAGGTTTAACAATTCCATTAAAAGCAGAAATTCAAAAGGTAGCTGAAAAATTTTATTCAGATTTATCTGAAATAAATCGTGAAAAATCAAGGATGCCTGACTTGACTTTTAATCAAGGTTCTTTTAACCAGACACCAAGGGGTGCAGAGTCAGATGCTGAGTCTCCTGAGAAAAGAGAATCGAATTCAAAACTTGATGTTGCAAAATTAAAAGCAGATTTGGAAGAATTAATAATTGGCACAATTGGTCCTGACAGTTTAAAATTTTACCGAGATGATGAACTCCTGTTCATCAGCAAAAGCATGCAATGGAAAATAAAGAATAAATATGATCAGCTAGAGGAACTGGCAGAGGAATTATTTTTTATTTATTTTATTTATTTTTACACTTATAAAGCGCGCTATTGCCAATCGGCGTCCTGGCGCTGAAGTGATAATTCCAGAGAAGCGAGAATCAAAGTACTTATTGGGAGAATAGCCATGTTTTTAGCTCCTTCCTGAATGCCAGGAGATTTGTATTGAGTTTGAGGGAGAGAGGAAGGGAGTTCCACGCCATCGCAGCTCCCCTGACAATTAGAAATTGATTTGAACAAACAGAAAAATCTGGGAAAGCATTACAGATTAAATTTTACAGAAAAAGACATTGAAAATTTCAATACAGGAGGAAGAATTACACACATAAAAGAATTGATTGGTTACATGAAGAAATTGGGTGACTTGAGTAAATGGAGAGTGAAATGGACCAAAAAGAAGGAAGATGAGAGGTTGGATAGGTTGGATAATCTGTCTAAACAGTTTCCGATGAGAGAAATTGCAGGTGGAGGGTATGTACATGTTCCCTGGACAAGACAGGATATTCTGCTCTTTACTAATGATTTTCCTCGGCTGAGAGAAAAGCCTGTGGAATGGTACCGACAGGTAGACAGGTTTATTAAAGTTTCAAAAGTTCTGTGGATTGATCTGGATGGCTTTTTCGACATTGTTGTCCCATCAGATCTCTGGACAGAATGCAAAATTGCTGTTGGTTGGCCAAAAGCTGAACCAGATCGAGTTAAAGATACAGGTGCTCCAGCACCTGAGGTCATGGAATTTTATGAAAAAGTGATTTACTGGTTAAAACAAAGAATTGCACCAAAAGAGGTTGACTGGGTTAAAATAGACAGGACAAATCAGGAACCGAAAGAATCAGTTCATTCATTCTATGAAATATTATTATTGGTTTTCAAACAATACAGTGGCTATGAAAAATTAGATGAAAAGGATATGAGCCACTTTATTTACAGATTCGTTTATGGTCTTAGACCAGAAATTGGAGAAATGATCAGGAATAATATTGTCGGATGGCAATCAAATTCAGTTGATGATATTTTGAGGAAAGCAAAATACTGCAGTGATGAGTTAGAAGCTAAACAAAAGAAATTTAAAGAAAAAGCAATGTGGGCACAGGTAAAGGTAGCTGAACAACAGATTGCAAGTCTTGAAAATAAAAATGGGAATTTTGTGCAACTTGGAAATTTCGTGCAAAATCAGAATCAGGGACAAGGAAAGTTTAAAAATAATTTCAATAATCCAAATAAGCCAAAGTTTAATCCAAAAATTGAAGAATTAAAACAAACGATGCCTTGCTTTAACTGCGGGGAGATTGGACATTGGAGAAATGAGTGCAAAACCCCACCCAGAAAATTTAAAATTACATCATTTAACCCACAGAATGATGTTGATCTGCAACAACAGTTGCAGCTGCAGCGTCAAATGAATGAACTGAGTCTTCAGCGACAGCTACAACAGCAGTTGACCCAGCAGCAGAATCAGATTCCATTGCCTCCTTTCCCTAACTGTGGGGGAGGTCAAAAATTCAATCCAGATATTGGATTCAGCGGATGTGATCAGGTAATAAGAAATCAAACACCAAATTTGCAAAGTGCATCAGGTCAATTTTTGTTAACAGGAAACAAAGGAAGCGATTCTGATGACTGCTTCTGATGGTGCCCGAGAGAGGGGGAAGAGTGTGTAATTGGAGCCACTCTTGAGGTTGACCAGTCTGGTCCATTTATAAATGGGAAGGTGAACGATGTAGAGATCACTTTTCTTGTGGACACTGGTGCTACCCGTTCTACTGTTAGATCAGTGGAAATTGAAAACCTACCTCTCTCTGGGGATACCATCCAAGTAGTCGGAGTCAGCAATCAACAAATGAAGACTGATCTTACTGATCCTGTGAATGTGGAAATAGGCAATTTCAAAGACAAACACAGATTTGTAGTTTGTAATAGCAGTCCAGTGAATTTACTAGGAAGAGATATATTGTGTAAAATGAATTGCAGAATATATTGCTCACCCGGTGGAATAGAATTACAAACCATGGAGGAAGATGGGTTGTACAAACTGACTATGCTAATGATTGAGGCAGAAGAAGAGAAATTGTTTCCTACCTTTGATAAAGAAAATCTACCAGAGGAATTGAAAGAGACAGTTAAATCTGAGATTTGGGATTTTACTGGAAATGAGATGGGTCTGATGAAACATGTCGATCCAGTAAAAATTACAGTGAAACAGGGAATAGATTTTCGAAACATTCCTCAATATAAAATGAAGGCAGAAACGATTGAGGGTGTTATTCCTGTAATTGAAAAATTCATCAAGCAAGGTGTTTTGAAAGAAATTGAGAGTAGTCCTTGTAACTCAGAGATTATGGGGATCAAAAAGCCAAATGGAACGTACAGAATAGTTCAGGATTTGAGAAAAATTAACCAGATTGTCGTTCCTTGTTGCCCAGTTGTTCCAAACCCTGCTGTCATTCTTTACCAGATTCCGCATGATGCAGAATGGTATACTGTCATTGATCTTTGCAATGCGTTCTTTACTGTTCCATTGCATCCAGAGAGCCAGGAAATCTTCGCTTTCCGGTTCCAGAGTAGGACCCTTGCATGGTGCAGAATCCCTCAAGGGTATACAGAAAGTCCTTCTATCTTTAATGAACTGTTAAAGAGATCTTTGGAAGATTTGAATTTGCCAGGCAGATCGACATTAGTGCAGTATATTGACGATCTGTTGATCGCAGCAAAAACGAGAGATAATTGTGTGACAGACACGATTACAATTTTGAATCATTTGGCGGATGAGGGACACAAAGTGTCTCCTGCAAAGTTGCAGTTTTGTAAACAAGAAGTAAAATACCTTGGTCATAGAATTGCAAAAGGAATAAGACAGGTGACAATCGAGAGAATCAAAATGATTCAGGGAATGCAACCTCCAAAAACACAAAGACAGGTTAGAATGTTCCTGGGAATGGTTGGTTACTGTCGTCAATGGATTAGTGGATTTTCAGTAATTGCGAAGCCACTGCAGAGACTGACGAAATCAGATGTAAAAGATCCAATTGTTCTTACTGACATTGAGTTGGAAGCTTTTGAGAAACTAAAAAGAAGCTTATGTGAAGCTCCAGCTTTGGGCATGTCAGATTATGAAAAAGGTTTTGAACTGTATTGCAGTGAAGGAGAAGGATGTACTTTGTCTGTGTTCATTCAGAGACATGGTAACATGAGAAAGCCTATTGCTTACTTCTCAGCAGTTCTTGATCCAGTTGCAAAGGCCTTACCAGGTTGTCTAAAAGCAGTCGCAGCAACAAGTGTTAGCCTGGAGCAGAGTGAGGGAATAATAATGGGATTTCCTGTAAAAGTCTATGTTCCTCACTCAGTTGAAATTCTCCTTACAAGGAGTAAAACGCAGCACCTGACAAACAGCAGACTGACCAAATACGAGAAGATTATTCTGGGATCAGATAATGTGTCAATCGTAAGGTGTGTGAATTTAAATCCTTCCACACTGTTACCTGACACTGAAAATATTGATGAAAATGACGTGGAGCATGAGTGCTTGGATGTCATGGAATACTGTACCAAGCCAAGGCAGGACATTAAAGATGTACCATTGCCTGAATCAGATCATGTCTTCTTTGTGGATGGCTCCTGTCTGAGATCAGAGGGAGGTGTTTTGAGAGCAGCATACTCGGTCTGCACAGTGGCAGATGTTGAAGAAGCTTCATGTCTTGTAGGAATTCGTTCAGCACAGGTGGCTGAATTAATTGCTTTAATTCGTGCTTGTGAAATAGCAAAAGACTTGAGGGTGACCATAATTACAGATAGCCAGTATGGGTACGGAGTTGTGCATGATTATGGACAGCTCTGGACTCAGAGAGGCTATATGACGTCAGCAGGTTCTCCAATCAAAAAAGCAGAATTCATTAAAAGACTAATTGATGGCATACAAATGCCAAAGGAGATTGCTGTGGTAAAGTGTGCAGCACATCAGAAAGGTGAGGATTTTATCACCAGAGGCAATAATTATGCAGATGAAATTGCTAAATTTTGTGCAAGAAATGATTATGCACTCAATCGGGGAAAGAACAAAGACTTTGGTTCAAGTTCATTGATGCTAACATCTGTTGTTGAGACATGGGAAGAAATTAGGGACTTGCAAAATGAAGCTGATGATGATGAGAAAAACACATGGTTGAGAGCAGAATGTAGGCCACGAGATGAGGATGGTGTTTGGACCTACAAAGATGGCAGAGTAGTCTTACCAAATTGCATGATTGCTGTCATGGCCAGAATGTATCATGGTCCTGGTCATATTGGAAGAGACTCTATGATTAGGCTTTTCAAAGAGACATGGTTTAATACCAAGTTCAGGACAATTGCAGAATCTCTTTGTCAGAGGTGTTTGACTTGCCAACAAATGAACCCAAACAGGAAATCAGTTGTGGGAACGGGAGTCATAGGACGGGAGGGTGGTCCTTTTACCAGATTACAAATGGATTTCATTGAGATGCCCATACACAACTGTTTGAAATATGTTTTGGTGATTGTATGCTTGTTTTCAAGATGGGTAGAAGCATTTCCCACACGTCATTGTGATTCAATTACAGTGGCAAAGTTGCTTCTTAGAGAGATAATACCAAGGTATGGTTTCCCAGTCACTATTGAGAGTGATGGAGGGGGACATTTTGATAACAAACTGATGAAATTGATCTGTGAAGCATTACACATTGAGCAGAAAATACATTGTGCGTACAGACCAGAGGCATCTGGAGTAGTTGAGCAGATTAATGGAACAATAAAAAATAGAATTGGAAAAATGTGTCTTGATACAGGTGTAAAGTGGACAGATGCTCTTCCACTTGTTCTGATGACTTTGAGAAGTACACCAGATAAAAAGACAGGCCTGGGTCCTCACGAAATCCTTATGGGTAGAGTCATGAGGCAAGCTTATGTACCTGTAGGGAAACTGTTAAGCATTAATGACAGTGCAATTTTGGAGTATTGTAAGCGTCTGTCTGACGTAGTGACTTCTGTGTAATCAGGTGGGAACTGAAGCACAATCAAAAGACAAAGTACAGACACATGATCTGAGACCTGGAGATTGGGTCAGAACGAAAGTTCACCGAAGAAGGAACTGTTTGATCCCGAGGTGGCAGAAACCGAGGCAGGTGATCCTTGTTACAATGAATGCAGTGAAGTGTAGAGGATTGAGAAGGTGGATACATCCAAGTCACACTATTCCAATACCTACACCTGAAAACTCTGATGAAGAAAGTGATACGACTGATGATTCAGACTCTGAAGAGGAAGTAGAGAGAAATCCAGATATTGAAGATCGACAGAGTGGTCGACATCTGGAGAAACCATCTGTGAATGGAGATTTGATTGGGAAAGACTTGAAGATTATTGAAATAGATTCTGGAGATGAAAATAATCTGCTAGACAAAGAATCAGCAGAAGAAGCAGAAAAAGAAACAGGTGAAGAGAAAGAACCTGATCAAGATTCGAGAAAAGAAAAAAAAACAACAGAAGAGTCTGATCAAGTTCAGAAGAAAGACCAGGAGGGTATCGAAAGGCAGGAAACGAACTCTGAAAGCAGGAACAAGAAATCCGGATCTGGGAAGTTAAAGGTGATTGAAGAATTGGATCCTGGGATAACTATTGAAATTTCTGACAGTGACTCTGGAGAAAGTGATGAAGAATGTCAAAAAGAAGGAGTGAAGAAAAGATCATGGAAAACAGAATCTAATGAGTCTGAGCCAAAAAGAAAAATGTTGAGAAAAGGAGAGACTTGGCCAACTGAAAACAGAGGGTTGAGAGTCAGGTTAGTGAAAAGATAGAAAGAGCAGGTGAATGAAATCACTAGTCTGGGGGATCCTGAAAAGAAAGCTGAGAAAGGAAAGAAAATAGAAGTGATTTCTAGAAAGACAAAAAGAGTTTTGAAACCGAATCAGAAATATAAGTCTCCTGAGTGGGCTTATATATTAATACCACCTGTAATTGAAATAAACAGTAGCAGTCAGGAAGAAGTTGAGGACAATAGTGACAACGATTGAAGTACTAACCTGTTAGAATTTAGGACTAAGTTTAGGTTTCTGTTCTTGGCGGAAGGCTGAGGAAATTGTGTTAGGTGACACAAGGTTGAAGAAATTGTATTTAGTTGAAGAATAACTTGTGACGCAAGGTCGAAGAAAGATTGTTAGAGGGTTTTAAAAAAAAAAAATTAAAAGGGGGCGTGAGGTTTTAGAAAATGTTGAAAATTTTTGTTTTCTCTTTTTGTAAATAAGTTTAAAAAAAAAAAGATGCCTTATGTAATGGAGTGTGGTACTTCAAAATGTTCAATTTTCAAGAGATGCTGTAAGATGACTCTGGTGTGTGTGCTCATATTAATTCTGCTCTGGTTAGTTTTAGCTGTCATCTTTCCTTTCGGGATCGATAAGGAGAGGTACAAGGTCAATATGACAAGCAAAGCTTCAGTTAGTCAAGACAAACATAGTGCAACACACAAAGCTAACAAGGTTATTGATCACAGATCAGATGTTCATCAGGACAGGTCTGTTGGTGATTTTTCTAGCAATACATTTTCAAGGCTTTTGGGAGAGTACGTTAAGGTCATGGGTGTCAAAGATTGCTACATCTGTGTGAAGTTGCCTGCTTCTGTTTCTGAGGGAGTGACATACAATATGCTTCCTCTTACTTATGGCATAACCTGCAGTGTGATAGCTAGCTTATTTTACCAGACTGGTCGGTTGGAGTATTATTATTCCAACTATGATGAGATTTTTGCTAATTTGAAAATAGAGAATGCTTTAAATAAACTTAAACAAGCTAAACAGATGAGGGATTTCTTTTTAGTAACTAATGAACTTACTTACGAATATGTATACAGAAATAACTTAACTTGCAAATTGAGAGCAGAGGAAAAGACTTTCCTGAATCTTGTTGAGGAGAGAAGGGCGATTTATAAAAGAAACGAGATGGTCAAACAGACCAAATCAAAGTTTTGGCAGAAGGAGGATGAAAAACTAAATGGCAAATCTTTTGACAATGTTGCAATTCACATAGACAAACCAATTAGTGGCAAGCTTTGCATTAGGAGAGATAATACCCTGTTTGATAATTATTTTGTAGGAGCTAGCAATTGTGAGGACACTTACCAAATCATGGGGGGTTGGGGATTCAAAGGTGGCAGAGATCCAATTTTTCCTGGGATCTATTTTGTTTGTGGAGATAAGGCTTATTATAATCTCCCAGACCATTGGTACGGGACATGTTTTGTTGGTCTTGTGTTCCCCAAGATTTTTCATGTTGACAGAAATGCAGAAGGTTCTTTTGAAATCAGTAGCCATGCAAACAGGTATAGGAGAGAAAGTTTCTCAGAAATTTTGGGAGACATCTTTGAGGCAGTGATACCTTTAGTAGGTATAACCCTGAATGCAGGAAGAATCAGAAAATTATCTACCATTGTTGACAGATTGTCCACTGACACAGCAGGTGGTTTTCAGTTAGTGGATGTGGAGGTCATTGCGGTCAGATCAATGGTGATGCAAAATCGCCTTGCTTTAGATATACTCCTAGCAAAAGAAGGAGGAGTCTGTGGCATTTTACATGTACAGCATTGCTGTACTTACATTCCAGATGAGAGTAAGAATATTGAAATGTACATTAGAAACATCACAGAGATGCACTCAGAATTAGTCCCCTTAGAAGAGGATGATTTTTCAGAACGTCTTTCAAAAAGATTCCAAGCAATCAAAACCTGGTTTCAAGAAATTGGCAATTCAGTTCTTGGCAAGATTCTAACACCTTTGTTTGTGATAATTTTTGTGATAGTTTTGACGAAGATCAGTTGCATGTTACACAAAAGAAAGAAGCACATGAGGGAAAAGAGAAGAATTTACAAAATCAAAAAGGAGCAAGAGAAAGAGATAGAGCTTGAGGAGTTGCGCAGAGCTCAATATGAGAATTGCAAAGATTTTGCTGAGACAAGTCTTTAGAAAATACTAACAGAATGAAATTGAACCATTTTCGTTTGAGATAAAATTTTACCAAATTTTTGGGTGTGGTGTGGTGATTGGTTAATCACCAGATGAGGGAGTTGATGGAGCGAGATTCAGAAATGTTTTTCATTTCAACTCGCAAAGTCACACTTCTATAAATAAATAATAAGATTAACAGTTGTGCTGTGCATGTATTAATTCAACCTAGTTTAAGTTGCATCTACACATGAAAAACGCGGGATACTAACATGTGTGCTCATAAACGTGCATTATGTTGCATTTCCTTGTTTGTGAAAAAATAATAAATTAATCGTGTTTATTTGTCATGTCAAAAATTAACTGCAGCTGTTTAGAATAAATGGCATGTGCTTATTTTGCTTCCCTGTCTATGTGGTGTCATTCTATTCTCTATAGGTGCATAAAGAACCTTACTGGATAATAAGAAGAATGGTAGATATAAAATGCTGCTTTATTTGTTTGCTTCTGCTAGGTAACTTAGACTAATGGGTTAATCATTAGCAATGGAGGGTGGCAACAGAACAACTTATATTACTCGCATTAATTATTTTCTTGTGTTTGTTTATACAATAGTTAATGAAAAAGGTTTTAGGCCTAGTGAAATTTTCCGTGCTTGCTAAAATCTGCTTGGAGCCAGAGTGAGTCCATGATGGCAACAGTTTTCCCCGTCTGAAAAGTTTGTTGTGCTGAGATGACATCTTCTTAGCCGAACAAGGCCAAGGCCAGGAACTGGCAAAAGGCTTTTGACATTCACGCATCCGAGGAAGCTAAAAACTTCATTTGTTGCAATTGTTGCGAACTGGAGGAAACTGCGTTGTTCGAAAACTAGAGACAATGGTCTCTAAGAATGAAGACGGAACTATGATTTTGAAATGTGGTGACACGTCGCCTGTCACTTTTGAGCCAATGGGACTTCAATTCAGCAGAGAAAAATATACAATTTTAGATTAGCTTAGCGTAGAAAGGTATAAAAACTCTTGCCCCGTGGAAGAGTTATGCTTCTCCTTGCAGACCTTTGATGAGGGCGTTATGCTGTTGGACTTCTCTTGGAACACGTAAGAGCCCTCAAAGACTTTACTCTTTAATTTTCCTTATAGCTAGCATTAGTTAGGGACTTAGGTTTTGAAAAATGCCAAACTGATAATTCTCATTTGCAATAATAATTTTGATTCATAATAAAATTGTCATAACCATTTGCAATGATTCAAATAAAAATGCTTTAATACAATTTCTAATACATTTTCCAAATGAGTAGCTAATAAAAATCTTACTTTGGAAAACAAGCTGGTCTTGTTATTTTCATGGGTATAGGTTATTCATAGCTAGATCTTATCGCCACAGTGGCTTAATTAGCTTGTAAGTTTGTGAAGTATGATGAATTCATTTACCATGGTTGTATATAAATGTATATAATTTGTGAATAGGTTAATTAGGTCACATGATTCAGTTGGTTATAATATGTCATGTTAGATTTATGGGCCTTATGAGTGTTTATTGATTGATGGTGTATATAGTGGAGTTGGGTAGCGTTGCTTATGACATATTTCCTATAGGCCGCTGGATCACTGTCACCATGTGCCCCTTGCATGCTAAACTTGCAAAGGATCAGCTGAAAAAAGGAGTGTCTTTTTTCCGTTTTTGTCTCTGTTTAACAAGTACCCAGTCTCTTTTGTCAAAGACTGACTCCTGGGCATATTAACACTGATCTGCATACATTTTCCTTTTCCTTTTCCAAGATCTCGCTGGGGTCTCAAACCTGTTCAGCACTCACTGATCGATCCGGTTCCAATGAGGTAGTTTTATTCTGATGACTCTCCCAAATAGGAAGGTGGCTGGACTCTCACCAGTTGTGTAGTGAGGAGTTGATTGATAGACCCGTAGGGCCTGGCACATGGCTCGGTTCAGATTGATTCTCTCCATGGACGCTCGTTGAAAGACCCTCTTGAGGGTGCCCATCAATCATTCAACTGCGCCATTGGCTTGGGGCCAGAGTGTCGTACTCTTTTGGTGTTTGACACTTAGACAAGAAATTCTTTGAAATCTTTGCTATTAAAGGGAGGGCCATTGTCAGTTTTAAAGATTTCAGGGATGTCCCATGTTGCAAAGAAGTCATCAAGTCGTTCTATGACTTTGTCATGGGTTGTCGAAGATAGGACCTCTACCAAAGGAAAATGCACATTTTTGTAGATGACTACCATAAGAGGAAGAGGTGTGGCTCTGCGGCTAGGGCGACTGACTCTGGAATCTGGGGATCAAGGTTTTATCCCTGGCACCGGCGGCAGGTCAGTCCAGCACCATGTGACTCTGGGCAATAGCTTGCTTAATCTCCCTGACGGCCCCCAGTGCCTAGAGACCCTTACGGGTGATTGTGCGCTTTACAAATGTGGATTACTATTACTATAAGATGGTGTGCATTTCCTAAAGGCTCAAAATAGTCAACTGCAAATCTCTCCTATGCATGGGCAAGAAGGTCAGACATTGTCACTGGGTGCTGTGTACATTGGAGGACAAACAATTGCAATGTGGGACACCTTCACCTCCTTCTCAACTTGCTCATCTAGCCAAGGGAACCACACTCAATCTCGTGGAGCTCTTTTGGTGGTTACGATACCACGGTGTCCTTCATGGGCCAGCTTGATGACCCACTGTCTCAGACTTTCAGGTATCATGATTCTCGAGCCTCTCAGTATTACACCCTTTTGGGTGACTGCTAACTCAACATGTCCATTTTTGTACTTTTGAAATTGAATATCATCGGCAAGGGGCTGAGTACTTCTTCTGCATGACTGTGCAGCAATCAGTTATTTGATAATGATCATGTCTTTATTAATTTTTACTGGCAGTAATGATTTGTTTCACTGTCAGAGCCGCTGGGGTGCTGGATTACGTTGATTAAATTGTGGTATTACTTCATCAGTGCTGTAATAAAAATTATTTAACTTCTATATTTATTTTTGTATAAAACTTTGTTGGAAGTGACCTCCTGTTCCTCTATCAAAAAGAAACTATACCTATGGTACCTGATATATTCTTGGCTTCCCTTGTCTATTAAAATGTATTTATTGGTATTGGCGGCGGCAATGATTTGTTCCACCGACAGAGCTGCTGGGGTGCTGGATTCCACGATAAAGTTGTGTAATCTTCTTGATTTTGATCCTTTTTAGGTTTTTGCACAATCTCATAGTAATACTCTTGCAGTCTTAACCTCCACCTCTCAAAGTGAGGGGGCATCTTGGCCTTCTGGTATTCTAAAATTGTGAGCAACACCTGGTGGTCTGTGACAACAGCAAACCACTTTCAATAGACAAATACATGAAAATGTTTGTAGGCCCACACCACGGCCAGACTCCCCTTTTTTGGCTGAGAGTGGGCACGTTCGGTCTCAGACAGGCTTTGACTGGCATAGGCCACAACGTATCTATGAGCATTCAGATGGCCATTGTGTTGAGGAAGGATTAACCCTAGTCCTACTTGCTCACACCTGCCGTTATCATAGTAAATAACTTGGGGTCAAAGTAGCCCATAGTAGTTGCATTCTCGATCGCACATTTAATTTCTTTCAAACTCTTGTCACATTCAGGGGACCGCTAAAACCGGGCATTTCACTTTGTCAGGTATCCCAATGGGGCACTCACTGTTGGAAATGTATCTTGATCAATAACTTACCAAGCCATAGAAAGGATCACAGCATGGTAACATCCCAGGGAGACAAGTGGATGACACTGCTGGCTCCTTTTCTGGGTTCTGGAGTCATTCCCCCATCAGAGAACATGTGCCCAAAAAACTTGGGTTTGATTTTTTGAAACTCACACTTTGCGCCATTCAGAGCAAGACCTGTATCAGCACGTAACTATCAAACTTTGGTAAGAGCTTTGTCCTGTGTTTTCTGTGTTTTCCTGAAAAACAGTATGTCATCACTGTAATTCAAAGCATTTGTAACAGGTTGGATTAATTGGCGAAAAACAACCTGAAATATCTCAGCAGTTGAAAATACTCCAAAAGGTAGAAATATACCTGCAATTTGAGTTGATGGTATCCTTTATTCAGGCCACGATACGATAAAACTTTGGCTCAGTTCAGTTGCATGATCATGTCCGCTTTGTGTGGACCAGGATGTATCTCCCTCTCAATGGCTTTCTTTACCAGGGGCTCATCGAAGCAATTGCACACTGCTCCGCTACTGTCATTTTTTAGTACCTCTCCTATGGGCAAAACACATGGCATGGGGCCTGTGAAGCATTCAATTCCGTCATGTTTCCAAAGTACTTCCAGCTCTTTCTCTACAGCTTCTTGTTGATGAAAATAACTCTATAGTGCCGCTGAACTACAGGGCGAATGTCTTCATTGATGTGAAGCTGTACTTTAATTTTCTTGAGTTTTCCTACGCTGTGGGAAATGGCTGATGATCTCAGACTGAGCACAGAGGTTGTAATTTAGAGATATCAATCCCATGTCAGCAGCGGTGGCAAAACTGAGCAATTGTGGCTGTGAACGACCCTTGGATTTACAATGGCTCAGAAGCGGGCCAGGTTTATACCTTTGTGTTTGATGGCGTGAGAATGGGGAACAGGGGATAGGCTGTTCAACTTTTCCACTGGCATGATATTAATCTGCGCACTACTGTTTATGATGAAAGTTATTGACTGATCGTTCACTTTCAGTGTGAGTTTGGGACTGTGTCTAAATGAAGTTTGTCGCTTTGTTTGGTGGTCTTTCTGTTAACTGTGATCTTCTTTACAAGCAGCTAACTCTACATGTAAACTCTGTCTTTGGTAGAAATCATCATGGCACACACATTTTCTTCGCTGGTACTCGATTGTGACGTCATGGAACCTTTGTACGATGAGCTTGATGCCGATTGATTTTGCCTGCCTTCTACTCATCGAAGCTGATGTTCCTTTTTGGTTTGAGGGGCATGGCGAGAATGCTTCTGGAACATTCTTGCATCCATCTTTTCTTGCAGTCGTGACACACTTGATTTTTTCTTTAACTTGGTACACAGTTATAAAACGGTTCTCTTTACCACACCTTTGCAGACTTTTCCGATGGTTGGACATTTGCCTTGATGGGAAACAAAACTCCCCATAAGGACCATAGCTTTGTTTTCTTTGAAGACGTCAACTTACGTATATCTTGTTTATGCTTGAGCTTGCTCTTCAGGGTCAATACCGAGTCATTGTGTGCTGTTCCTGCATCCATGTCAACACCTTGTCGGTCTGCTCATTTTTCTGCTCTTGCAGCCATCAGCATTTTCTCTAGTCTATGTGTTTCTCTCAGCATGCACCTTCTGAGCGAATCTGAAAGGCAACCATCAATGACTCCAAGGCGCATGTCTTCTTCGTCGGGGAAGTCACAGAACTTGCAAAGTTTAAGGAGTGTATCAAGTCTTTCAATACAACGCATCCATTCTTTCACCAACCTGTTGTCCTGCTTGGTTGAAGATATACTTTTCATAGTCGGCATTCGGTATCGGATTAAACTTTGCCTCCAACACTTCTTTTACCTTCAGGTCTGATTTTGCATCAGTCTGTGCAACTTTCTTTAGCACTTTCTTTCATTCAATCACCAACACGTTTTTTAACTATTTGATGATCTTCTTTTCATCTTCTTCTTTTAGTGCATCTATGAAGTCATCGGATGTCACCCACCTGGCATGAATGTTCTGCTTCCCAGAAGTGTTGAACATTGGTGGCTGCTTCAGGAACATGGCTGCATAGAATTGTTGTTCCCATATCTGCCATTGTGTTGGCACTTGCTGTTCAGGTGAATGTGGTGCAGGCTGGCACCGACAACATCAGCAAACAGAAGTTGCAGGAGAAGTGTGCACTGCAGTATGCTTCCATCATCCTTGAAGGTGAGTAAGTTCTCTGTTTCTCCTAATTTGTTGACCTTATTTTTATTTCTTGCTTCATCTGACTAATTGATTTGTATTTAGAGTGCATTTCAGCATCTCTGTCAACCATTTCACAGATTGTTATTGGCGGGTGTTTTGAATATGCTTCACTGCAGGGCCTTTGATTGCTTCTGCAGCAGTGTATGTGCTGGATCAGGGCTTTCACTCCACATGTGCTGGTCGCAGACTGTTTTGCATTGATTCTGAGCACATGTGGCACACATGAGCAGTTTGCTGTTGCAAACTTTTAGGGAGAGCAGTCTTGTTTTCTTGTTTTCTTTGGGCACGTATCCCCTATTCATCACCAGTTGTAGTATCTTCCCCAGACTTGGAGGATGCAGGGGAATTGTGCCACCCAGGAGCTTTTGGTTATACATTACTTTCTTCTTAATCATACACTTACACGCTGTGCATTACATCACACTTCCCAATATCCACACCCTAACACCATCCCATATACTACAGTGTTCCTGTTCAGAGTCCTTCCAGAACCTAGTGCCCCTAACATCAATATGCTGCAGAAGCCAACCTAAAAGTGAACCTGGACCTATGGTGTTGCACCAAACAAACCACCTTTTAAAGCAGGAACGATATAGGGTTTGTTGCAGCTCAGAAACACCACACTTGCGTACTGATTTGGCATGCTGTTGTTTCTGTTATTTTACAATGAAACAGTGAGAGATATGCTGCATTTCAATGCGATTGCCTCCTGGTGCCTGTAAAAGGCTAGTACTGACTGACTACAGCACTGACTGGCTATAATGAGCTCCAGCTCACTGACACAGGTCTCTCTTGTAAACAAATGGCATTCCCTAATGGATGCTTCTGTAGATGAGAAAGTTATATAACAACTTACCAGGACTTCCTCCATTCGCCGCCTGCATTTGTCTGAATGCACGTGTATACATGTTTGTTGCCTGTGTGTGCCTCGGTGTCTTTGTTCCTTATGTGGGTTTATGGCGTGTGTTCTGCATCTGTGTATCCAAACATGCTCAATCAAGTGTCTTTTATTACAGAAGTCTACATAAGCATTTGGCGTACAAGCACCACGCTAAAACTATGTAAAATACCAGACTATCGACTACAAGAATTATATATATATTATGTGTGTGTTTGTGTGTGTTACCGAAATTATATGAATGCATCAAACGCACGACTAGAATATGTGACTTTGTTGCAGTACTAAATACCACCCACCAATAATCTCAATAAAGAAACAGCAACATAAAATGTTTTTGCGTCTTCTTCATAATTTTGGTGAATCCAAACATATCTCAAAACAACGCGCATCAAGCACAATAAAAGACAAGAGGGAAGACACATAAAATAAGCCAGAACGATCAATTTTGCAAAAGCTTATTCTTTTATTAATGTTAGGATGACGCAGGGAATCGGTGCCTGCTCATCTTCTTATCGTGTTCCAACGCAGAAATGAACCTAGTCTCACAGGTGTCTGTAATCCTCTCAGATTTACCCAGATATATTCTACTGTGCTCTCTATGAATATTGAAAGGATTTTACCTTTCCAGAACCGTGGATGCCGTAGGGACATCCATTTCTCCCAATAAAGATTTCTGTCAGGACTAGTCATCTAGATCTGGACAGCTTCATTTTGTTTGATGGGAAAATAACTTTATTCAGGCTGTACTCATGTCCCTGGTTTATAAGCTATTCATAGGCCCCTGCATTTTATTTCACTCAGCCATCTTTTACTTAACTCTTGGAAATGACTAAGCAGTACAAAGCTTACAAAGGTGTAAACACTTCTTTATTTTATAACACCCGTGATGCCCTACAGTCAAAACAGACTATTCAAAACAGAATATGTATGATATAAAACAAAAATGTATTTAAATATTGGTTTAGCTCACAATATGCGTATTAGAGTTTATCCACATAACATGCATTTTTTTATCGCAAAAATATTGTATATTGTCTTATTACAACTATAATCATTCATTTGTCTGAGATACTATAAATTAAATTAATTTTTACTTCCAAGGAAGCCTATGGATTAAGTAAGAACCAATGTTACTTGTTGGCTTCTACCACACAAAAGGTGATAGGAGGAATGTTTGAAATAGTCCTTTTTCTCACAAAGCTACCTCAGTTTGGGACAATCACATGGAAATAAGTCTTGATCTTGCTCCAACAGGAACATTCCATCCGAATCTGCCAGGCCAGGTCCTCCCTGTACCGAACACCAGCAAAACAGATTGGGGCTCATCAGTCAGGTGTCGTTTGATTCCAGTGCCACACAAGCACTTATTGGCTTCGCATGTCAGAGAAAGGACTGAAAAGTTTTGTATTAACACCTTCGGTGCTCATGACGCGACCAGCTCGTCATGAGTCACAGTGGAGCTGTGATCATGACGTGCTGGTCTCATCATAACGGTTGTGCTCCGCACACGCGTAATTAATTCCCCGCCTGTGCGGGCGAATTAATCAGTGGGCGGAGTCGTGACGAGACCAGCTCGTCATGAGCACAGCTCCACTGTGACTCATGATGAGCTGGTCTCGTCATGAGCACCGCGGCGCCGTGCTCGCCCCCGTCCCCCAACTCTGTGGAGGAAATACCCCGCAGAAAAGGGGTTAAGGATGCTAGTACGTGGGACCCGAATCTAAACTTTGTAAAAGGGCTTCCTACTCCATATGAGGCATTAAAAAACATAACTGAGGAGCAGTATGACCCCTCACAACAATGGGGGTGTGCTGCACTGCACCTGCTGAACTAATGATAGCTACACACCTGTTCCACAAAACAGATGGCACACAGAGAAAATTTCGTCTCTTTCAAATAGAGAACTATCTCGTCATTTAGGGATTGACAGCATGGGAGCACCACCATGAACTGGCAGTGCTCCCATCCTGCCAAACTTGTGAATCCTTTTGGAGGGGTATTTATAGAAATGTTTTTCCCCAGATGCAAAAGGCTCTTTTTTTCTGTGACTTAGGGCCAGATGTACGACCATTCCATTTTGCATGGTGCAAATTGCGAGTTTTTGAGACTCGCAATTTTGCGACTCACTAACGGAATGGACTAAAGTGTCTCAGACACATTTAGCGATTTCCAACAGGATCGCAATGACCTGACTCATCAATATTCATGAGGCAGGTCACAATTTGCAACCCTTTGCGAATGGCTCCAAACATGGGAATAAAGCAGAGGTTTTTTTTCCAAATGCGGACTATTTTCCTTAAAAGAAAATGGGATGCGTTCAAAAGAAAAAAATGAAAAGTTTTCTTTTAATTTTTTAAAGGGTAGGCAGTATTCAATGGGACCACTGCCTGCTCTTAAAAAATATTTCCGCATATATTCACAATGGGGAAGGGGTCCCCTATAGACCCCTTCCTGTTTGCGGCTGACTTGTGATTGAATTACTGAGATTGTTTTGCAACCACTTTTGAGGTCGTAAAACAATCGTACATACTAGTGTGACTCGCTATTAGGAAGTGGAGTCCTTGGCACGCCCCATCCTAATAGCGAATTGCAAACCCTATTTTGCGAATCGATAACAGGTTACGGACCATTGGTGGCCACCACAATAATGAGGTGGTGAGGTAGGTGGAGGGGGCGCAGGAGAGCACATGAGAGGTAGCGTGTGCAGGGGTGGTTTATAAAAAAAAATATTTTAAAAGAAATTGTTACCTGGAGCTGCCAACCGCCTCCCGCAGCACGCTTGGCCTCCCTGGTCCCAGCAAGAACTGGGGCCACGTCATGGGCTCCCTGCAATGCCTGCATTGCTCTCATATTGGTCTGCGGGGGCTGAAAAGATGCTCTGAGGGTTTCTCCAGCAGGGCTACTCAATGCAGCCGGGCTGGAGAAACTTTAGTGCAAACACATATGCGCACTTAAGGAGTGCAAATAACACTCCTCCTCCCATGCCCTGCCCCCTCCTTGTGCAAACTGGGTCAGAGCCGTATAATGAAAAATAAAATGATGACATTGTTTTATTTTTCATTTACTGGCTCAGAGCCAGGAAGTGGGGTGATGCTCCTCTATCATTGCTGCCACCGTTACCGACTTGCAAAATAGGGTTTGTACATGCTACAACCCTTTTTAGCAGTCAACCTCTAAAGACGGTTATAGTCTGGCCCAAAGTTAATTTTCTATGTTTTTGATTTGGACTATTTGAATGTGTTTGATGGTCACCACAGAAAAACATGTGATTAGTTTCCACATTAAATAATCATCAATGTTTGGTATGAAAAATGTTTATGCTGCAGAGTGAGGGAGTACTCGACCCTGATCCCGGTTCAACTGGAGGGTTTAGACCCTAGGTTGGAGGGCCAGATTCAGAGTGTCCTCCCTGGCCTGGAAGCCCAGTTGCAGGATAGAACCCCTGAACTAGTGGGCAAATTGTGCCGGACACCTGCTACAGGCACCCTGACAATTCTGGAAGGGGGTACCATTCCAAGTGGGAGGGTGCAGAGCCCCAAGGAGGAGGACCAGGTGTGGGAGAGCCCACCCCAGTCTCTTGTCCAGCTGCCCGGTACAGGCCCGGGGCTGATGGGTCAGTGTCAGGATGTCATACCAGACCTGACAGGAGGGAGAGTGGACAAAGTGTGCCAAATACATGGGGCTACTGCCCCCGCTCTCTGATGCCACAGAGGTTTGAGAGTCCTGAGAGGCATAAGGCCTGGGTCTCATCACTGACTACTGTCAATGGCCACTGTGGCTTACTGTCTCTATGTTGGGACACACCTGTGAGCAAGCTAATGTTAGGTGCTGCACAGATGGCGTCCACAGTTGAGGAGAAGGGCTCCTCATGGGTTAGCATGGTGGGCCCTGAGAGTATGGACAGAGCGATCCAAAAAGGTTCAGATTGGCGTAGAACTGGAATATGCCCCGGCTGTTGTAGGCCACGGTCCATGTTCTATCACCCAAAGCAGAGAAGCCCATCAGGGTAGTGATTGGTATCCCCTGCGTTTTGGCTGGAAGGGTGTTGTGTTGGACTTTTTGCAGGGTCATCCCTGAACTTTTTGCCTTCCTCCTGTATTTAGTCTGACCTGTTTTGTTGGTTTTATGACTCTGGGCACTTTACCACTGCTGATCAGTGCTAAAGTGCATATGCTCTCTATGGTAAATTGATGTATGGATTAGTGACTCCGTGATTGGCTTGTTTTGTTTACTTGTCAGACCCTAGTACAGTGCACTGCATTTGCCCAGGGCTTGTAAATCAAATGCTGCCGGTGAGCTAGCAGCACTGGTTGTGTCACCCACAGAAGCAGCCTGTAAAGTGTGTCTCAGGTCTTCTATTGCAGAGCCTGTGTGCAGTCTGGTATTGCCATGTTGACTGGGCGAGTGCCCAAACACGAGACCTAAAAATACTACAAAGTTAATGGGCTCCAAGAATAGATAAATCATCTGCTAATATAAAAAAGCTCAACCCTAGTCTGTGGGCGTAAGTTTTAACCCCGGTATTTCGGGCTATAATAAGTTGTGAAGACACACCTAAATCCTGGAAAGGAAGCATAAGGGTTCCGCTTTACAAAAAGGGACTTGTGATTATCCGAAGAGTTACTGAATGATTACCTTGTTGAACATTTTGAGTACAATTTATGCTAAACATCTGTTACAAGCCTTGGAGGAGTAGATATTAAAAGACGCAGTGCTCCCCAAAGTTCAAATAGGTTTTCATAGAGTTTACTCTACAGGTTACGGATGTCTATTATTGAAACTAATGGTTGAGGATTATGCCTTTAAAAGAAACCAGTCTCTTTTTGTTTTATATTTAGATCAATCTATGGCAGTGATAATCAAAGTACGGACCCGGGGCCCCATGCTGCCTCCCTGACCATTACATGCGCCCCCCTAAGCAGCAGCAGCACTGGGCTGCTGTTTACTCGACCCAGCACTAACTTGGCAAAAAATGTTAAACACCAAACACTTATTTAAAGGTTAATTACAGGTAGGGAAAGGTAGTAACTAGGTCCTTAAATTTAGGAACACATTCATTTTTAAGTTTGCTAGTAGATATACATGCTTTGCTTCCCCTACTCCCACTTTACACACCCCCGCTGGCATGAGTGCAGCCCTCGGTCACACCATAGACCAAACTTTGTGGCCCCCGAGAAAATGTTTGTGAGTGCCCATGATCCACGGCATTCAACATTGGTAATCAGGCTCTTCTTTGGAAAAAAATGGTCATTTAGAAATTTCCGCCTGGATTGGTAAAACTGATAATCCAAATCCATGAGGGGACAACAGTGGAAATGGGATGTAATGGGGCATGAACAATGAGGGTATGTACTTCCAACAAATGAAGGCAAGGGTGCACATTAGCGCCTTTGCTTTTTTCTATATATATTGCCGATGCACTAACAGATTCAAGCTAGGTTTGTTCATTTCCTCCAAAAATAGGCACACAGGTCTTTTCTTCTCTGTATTATGCATATGATACAGTTTTATTCTACCTCACTCCAATAGGCCTTCAAGGGAAATTAGATGCTTTTTCTGAATATTGTAGTGCTAATCATCTGACTATAACATCTCTAAAACAAAAATGATAGTATTTTACAAAAGAGGGACATGGAAAGTTAAACAGAAGTGGTGGCTAAATGGGCCATAATTAGAGGTGGTGAAGGAGGATAGGTACTTGGATCTTCTTTTTACACATAATCTTAATTTTAAAGCACACTTAGAACAACCGTAGTTAAGAGCATTGGCCGTAGTGGGTATCTTACAAAGACTGGATTTGAACTTGGACATACATCTGTAGAAGTTCTTAAAGAAACCTATAATACAAAAATAGTAAACCTGCTCTTGTATGGCAGTGAAGTCCTCTTGGAAAAAATATTATTAGTTTGCCAGTCACTGAAGTAAAAACTTGAAAATTATGGCTGGGCCTCCTGAATGGCCCTGTTAACAGAGCATTGAGAATTAAACTTGGCCTGACTAATATAGTATTTAAGTATCAGCAGCGGAGTCCAAATTATTGGGGTCAATTAAAGATTACTTACAATGGAATCTAACAGCACCTTGGAGCGTAAAGTTGCATAACATGAAGAACAGTCTAAATATATTTTCATCATTTGATATCCATTGTATATCTGTAGGCCAACTGAAGAGGGTAATAAAAGATGTGGTTAGAGATAAATCTAGAAATTGTGATCTACACGATGTGGGTAAAATAAATAAGTTGCTCTACCTATTGGAAACGGATTATAGGTGTGCTAAACAACCTTATTTGTGTGATGTAAAGAAAGCTTATGTTTGAAGATGGTTACTGAAGGTTAGGCTTCGACAGTTGACAGCCTCTGTACAGCGAAGGATGACAAATCAGGATAGTGTGGATTTTTTCTTTGTCCTTTTTGTAAACATTTTCCATTAACATTTGCTCATTTATTAGTTGTGTGTGTAACTTTTGTGAGAGATAAGAAAAGTTTGTTAATTCCGATTTTTTTAGTTTAAAATGTTCTCCGCAATCCATACCTTTTTCTAAAAAAAAAATTGTTAGGACGATATGAGATTATGTTATTTTAAAAGGAATTTTTTATATATGTATCGGAACAATTAGATAGATTGACTGGCATGTTTTTATAATATGAATTTCCGATTGTTTTATATGCCCATCAATTAAAATGTTGCGTAGTTCATGAGTTTTTAGGGAATTGCTTTATGTGTTATTTTGATATTTTTGGTATATAAGTGGAATGAATTGTCTCTTTTTAAGGACTGTGTTTTATGCTTCAAAATGTGTGTAATTAATTTTTTAATGTTTTTAAGCATTTTGTATATTAATGTATAATGTTTGTGTTGCCATGTTGCCACAATACAAAACGAATAAATAAAAAAATTAAACTCTTAAACTCTTTCATAGCATAGGTTGATATGGAGTTAGTGTCCCTTTAACTGTAGTGAAGGCTTACATTTGACAAATGTCATTAGACACACATGACATTGTGAAAAAGCTTAAAGAAGATGGTTGGTACATGTAAGAATACATCCAATGTGTGCATGGATGTGTCACTTATTATAATAAACAAGTGGCTCTCCAACTGATCCATTGAGAGTAGCAGATAATAATACTTAAAGTAGGAACAAGGAGGTGGTAGACTAATTAAAAGTGACTGTTGTATGAAATGTGGTTATTAGTTATGCAGGATGTGAGACCTACACAAGTACTAGGTCCGCAATTTCCCTTATTGGGAACCAAGCACTGCTTTGTTGCACTTGACTCTCTCAGGGTAGCAAAGCAGAGCAGTCCAAAGCCTACTCAGGGGACGTAGTGTGGGCTAGTAATCACCATTCGCTAGCATGCAACAGTGACACTCAGTAAATAATTGTCCAGTCAGTGCTTTTTCCATGGAAAAGGAAAAGTACATTTATTACACACACAGTAGTAAATACTAACCATTAATTTACAAATATATAGATATGACAGCAAGAAATACCATGGGGACACTCTACAATCACATTTGACTCCTAAAGCATCATGACCCCCAAAATCACAGTACTCTACCCAGCCATACCAGATAGCACACCATCAAATGGGAGGGGTAGCACTTTTATTTTTTTAAACAGCCCTACTGGCTTTGTCAAGGGTCACCACATTAAAAAACAAAGAATTTACATGTTAAAAACCAACAAAATCCATAATAACCATACATAAAAGGAATAATTGTCATTAAAGCATTTCAACATCGTTCAAACATCACTGTTAACATAAATGGTTAATAAAGCATTTAAAATGAACATTACATGTGTCTGTGTCTTTTTTTTTTGTACACTTTCAGGCCACATAAAATGCAACCATAAAACCAACCCATAGAGAGTGGTGCACTCCCAGCTGTAGAGCAAAAGCTCCAACCTTCGGTGTGCTTAACATCAGTCAAAGTAAAGGGGATCATACTTTTGAGGATCTTGTAATCTTAGGGTCATTTTTTCAAAGTTCCTTAGGGGGAGCTGCTGCACTCCTGCAAACTCCCCACATTCTCTTTTCTTTGCTGGTGGTACCCTGCTGTCCTAGGGCCACCATGATGATCAAATACTTGGTCCAACATGAGCCCTGTCTGGCATTATGGGGTGCTCCCAGCTGGGAGCTTCAATGTTTTATTAGTGGATTGGCTGCTTTTTTTTATCAGCGTGCAGCCCTCCACCATTTTTCCTTTTTCTTCTCTATTTTTTGGGAGGTGCCTGGTCCCACCCAGACACCCCTCCCGACCTCCAATCATTTGGGGCCCTGCAGGGAGCCTAATCATACATAGCCTGCCTGGCTCCCCATGTGGCCACACTGCCCGGTCCATGCGCTCTGAGCATTTACGATTGCGGTGGCTGCCCTGTACCCCCCCCAGACATGGGCACAAGGGGGAAGGAGCAATCCCACTACCACCAGTGAGTGCAGCAGCTTTCCCCTGCCCTTTGTTGTAGGTCGGGCCCAGATATAGGTGTCCCAGACACCTTCTTCTTGCTACTGGGGAGGCACAATGGTGCTTCCCCTTTTCCTTCCTGCATCAGCCCCCAGGGAGACGGGGACCTGTGGGGCAGAGTGAAACTGGGAGGGAACCACATGTACACCGTCTCCGGGCAAATAATTAAAGGAATCTTATGCCAGCCTCGACCCTTTGCCCACCTAGGGGTAATTTAATTTTAGCTCTTGTAGCAGCTCTGTTTCCCTGAAAAGATCAAAGGCCACTAACCTTAAAAAGGCCATAATGTAGGTCCTGTTGGGCTGATTTGACCTTCCTAGGTTCATAGTACTCCTGGTAGTAAGCTCTAGCCACCACGAGTAGCTCTAGCAGGCCTCCCATCCTAGAAAGGGCACATTCTTGCAGGGAGCTGGTTCTACTGGCTCTCTGTGCCAGCTGTTCTTCTGATCTTTGTTCTCTGGTGCTTCTCTCCTCTTGAATGGGGTCAGAAGCCCAGATATTTCACCTAATTGGTCCTCAGGATGTTTAAGAGGGCCAGTTTCTCTAGCCCTTGGAGAGACTCACTAGTCCTGGGTTCAACTGGGGCAGAGTCCTTAGTCCTTTAGGGCATTAGGGGGCTTGTTCTTCCAGTTGTCCATGGCTGTTGCTGCAGTCGCAGTCCTAGTGTCCTAATAGAAGAGCAAAAAACACTCTCTCTCACTTGTACAAAAGTTTTTAAATTGGTGTGGAAGGTTCTAGAAGCCAGGCACCCCTAGCCAATCCTACAGTGCCATATCACCCTTCCATCTTTGTCCCAACCCTCCTGCACAGCATGCTGGGACAGTTCAAGAAGGTGTCATCCTGGATTTATTGGTCACATTCTCACTGGAGGGCCCCAGTTCCGCCCCTCACTAACGTTCCTGCCAGGATCATTCCCACTGAAACTTCAAAGAGGAGCACCCTCCTGTTTTTGATCCAGTTGTCTGGGCTTCCTCTTTCGTTTATTGGGCCTGGGCTGTCCCAGCCCTGGTACAGTGTGACACCTAATTAACAGATGCATATTTTCTTCTCCAACCTGTCCTCCTCAGGAGCTGAGGGATGCACTGTTATTTACTCCTTTTGTGCGTTGAGGCCCTGTTCCCTCTGTGGGGGCACCTATTTTCACCCTCATTTAATATCTTGCTGGACTTTGTAGGCCACCGAGAAGTGAAACTGCACTCTTATGGCAGATTTCCTCCTTGTGTTTAATAAAGTCTTACTGCAGACAAAAGAGCTAACCATACTGACTTCCCTGTGACTGCCCACACATATTAAAAGTCCTACCCCAGGTCAATATCTAAACCTGCAGTATCCCTTCTGTGACAAGCTACCTGTGTGCAGGTACCGGTTGCCTGCTTCTGTAGTCTCACATGCTCAACCAGCAGTCATGTGCATACGTGTTCACGTGCAACTAGCCAAGTGCCTCCTACCCTAGCTGCTTTGCAGTGGCCTTATCTTAAAAGATATACACTAGTGGTAAACATGTGCAGTCCCTTTACCATATGATTATTGTGGGTGAGACACAAGTAGTGAGACTCACACACAGTGAAAAGTCCCAAACCGGGTGATCAAAAATCTGGGTTAACCAAATGGGCAGATTCCATTTGCAACAGCTGGCCTTCTGTAGAGGTATGTAGGCATACAAATTTCAAGTACATATTTTTAAATCAAAAAATATTTAACAATTTGAACAATAGCAGTTGAAGATGCAGTTGTGGCATTCTGAAGCAAGTGGTACTTCCTTGCCTTTTGTGTAAGTGTATCTAAGTAGGTCTCCACCACCCTCAATCTAGAAATTGTGATAGGGCGCATAGTAGCACAAATTCTTTATTATATTTTTTATCAAATGAAATTATTATTACTTTTTTGAAAAATAATGCTATGATTGATATTATTGGTGTTTTAAGTATCAATAATACTGATGAAAATAATACGATTTTTATGCTTTAACTTTAAGAAAAATATCATGTTGACTACAGCTACCAGGAGGCCTTGTCACTCCAACTTTAACAAAGATGCCACACTCCTTTCGCAGTTTCTCATTTGTCTACCATGTTTCTACTGGCCTCTACTAGTCATTCAGCTTACCATTTCTCAAGTGTTGCTAAAGGAACATTTAAATGACTACAACTATCACAAGGCCATGTCATTGTAACACTAACCAAGATGCTACACTTCTTTTGCCCTTTCTCATTTGTTTGCCATGTCTCTACTGATCTTCACAATTCATATAGGTTACCATTTCTTAAGTGTTGCTAAAGTGACATTGACCTGACTACTACCATGAAGCCTTCTGAATGCAACTCTGATATGCTACACCTCCTTTGCCCTTTCTCACTTGTCTGCCATGTTTCTACTGCTCATCACTACTCATACAGATTACCATGTCTTAGTGTCGCAAAAGTGACATTGAACTGACTATAACTACCATGAGGAAGTGTGACTGCAACCCTAACCAAGTTGCTATGGTGGATGTGACACACTCACATGATTGCACTCATCCCAGGTTCTGTTTTGATGTTAAAGAAACATCTGTAAGGATGTGTCAATAAAGTCACATCACCCACATGAAAAGGCAATGTCAATCTATGGGAGTATATAGAATCAGTGTGAGAACCATTTTAAGGGCACAATGGAAATGATCTCTACAGGATAGCTATGCCTCTATGAGGGTGAACCCTGAAAGGCTGGGGACCTGGGGTACAGTACATTTTAAAATTGCCTGCCATTATCCATGTGCCCTGGACCTGGGATCTGAAGTGTATCAGAGACAACCAATAGCAGAACCAAGTGCCATGCATGTGTAGGCAATGGGTAGGTGCAACTTAGAAAAGTAAACACAGCACAGACAGTATATGGCACTCATTTAGATGAAGTAGCTGTAAGGTACATAATGCAAAATGGACATATGTCCATGCAGAACTGCACAAAGCTATGACAAGTTGATGCCCTCCATGTGTGGATACACAAAGATCTAACTTCAACACATCAAACATGTCCTACTTACATCATAGAGAGAAGTGCAGCCTAAATGCCATTGATAGTGGCCAGTTCATGCTGAAATACTTACCACATAACATGTCAACCAATGCAATATCTGCCCCATTTGGATGTCATCCCACATAGACATCCATCCAACATTTCCCCTTGTCCTGTCTAACTCCAGCATTGGCTCCAATGGCATGCCATGCTAACCACTTCAACTGAATTATTAATCAGGGATCAAACAAACACATCTGTACTCACACATTACTACATAAAAATATAATGGTAGGACCAATGTCTTCCAAAAGAAGATACGTTTTATTCAAACTACCATCAAGGGAAACAAAGGCCAATGGCCAGTCCATGTCATCAAAATGTGCCACAACAGTAACTTGCCCTTACTGACACTATTAGGGAACCTCCTCACACATGGGTATTTATTGGGCACAGCGGGCACCTCTAAGGTGGTACTTAGGGGGGGCAGACGTTTAGAGAGGGGTGGGTTTCTTCTTGGGAGGGGGCTTCTTGGGTTTGCGGCTTTTTGGGGTTGGGTTTAGGATATTTTATTTTGCTCTTTTCTCTTTAGGGCTGGATTTAGGGTTAGGGAAACTGTTTTTCAGGGGTGGAGTGGGAAGTGGAAGGATGGGATTGGGTATAGAAGAGGTGTATGGGACTTTGGGTGGGGTCAGGTTTCAGAGGGTTAAAGGCAAACAAGAGATTCATGGGGAAAATGGGTAGGGTGTTAGGGATGAAGTTCAGATTGGGAAGAAGAGGGAATGGTAGTGTGTAGTGGGTCTGCTGTTTGTACCATGTGTTGTGGTGGCTGTTGTGTGGTGACTGTGAGCATGTGCATTTTTTTGGTGGGAGTGTTGTGGATGTCCTGGGTGTTGTGGAGGGGTCATTGTGTGTTGCTGTGATGTCTGCGGGTATGGGTATGTCTGTGGATGGTTCAGTGTATGTTGCTGTCATTTCTGTGGGTAAGTGTGTGCCTATGAAGGGGTCTGTGGCTGTTGCTGTGATGTTTGTGGGTATGGGTGTGTCCGTGGAGGGGTCTGTGGCTGTTGCTGTGATTTCTGTGGGTATGGGTGTTTCAGTGGAGGTATCAGTGTGTGATAGTGTGGTGCCTGGGCATATGCTGGGGTGGTGAGGGAGGTGAGTATCTGCTGTGTGCTTGCATGTCTGAGTTTCTTGGGTACCTTGGGTTATGTGTGGTGCTTGGGTGTGCATGCTCAGGTGTTCGTGTGCTTTGGATAGGATTGGGAAGAGGGAATGTGGATGGGGAAGGGACAGAAGGGGGTTAACGCTGGAATATGTGGAGGGCTGCTTTGAAGAAAGAGGCCAATCTCTTCAAATGTAACCCAATATCTACACTTTTCCTGTCTCAGGTGTGAAATAGGCATGTACAGTGAAAGCAACACTATTAGAAAAGTGTCACAGACCTGTGTTAGTAAAGGGACAGTCATTGTTGACAGAAACACGTTGCCACTGTGTCTTAATGGAAAGAAGTATCAGGTCTGGGGGTCACCTCAGCCACCATGCCTTATATTATCATTATAACAGCTATCAGGGCTACTTGTGAGACAGATCACTCTTTCTGGGAACATCAATGGATCAGCAGGTCGACAGGGATATTACTCTGTGCATCAGTTCTCCTGCCACAGTAACTCTGTCCCAGACTGCCAACATATCAATATCAGGCCTTGCTTTCGGTAGGCTGAGGCTACTTATCACACATGAACCTCCCATTTCTATCTAATTCAATACAGAAAAGTGAAACTTCTTGCCATTCCATATGTGAACATATGTTTTTTTTTGGCACTCTGAAAGGGTATGTGAGGTATAGCTATCTCCCAGACAACTATTTTACAGATTCTGATGTGGACAGAGTGGTAAGTAGGATGGTAAAATTGGCTAACATCATCCTCAGCTGCTTCTAACAGTATACAAACATGGCTCATGGTGTGAACCCATACAGAACAATTCACATATACCATGATGTTACTTCAGAACTCATTGTAGATACTGTACTCAGAGCCACATTGTAGCCTAGGGGAACAGAAAGGAAGAAGTTGAACAGAGTGAATAACTGTATTTGAGATAGTCACTTGTTCCTCGGGTGAGCCATAGAGCTGAGAATACAGGGGAAGCACCTCATCTACCAGGTTCTCCAGCTCCTCTGTAGTGAAAGGTCGGGCCCTATCCCCTGCAGTGCATGCCATGATTGCTCCCAGAGGTGAAAAACAACAGCTACAATGGGGGAGGTCTTGATAAAAGCAGTGTCAAGAGGCAAGTGAGCTATTTTCCAACCACTGCTTCCATGTACGCATACACAGTCATCAGCGATTGGCCCGCGACCATGACTATCCCCAATGTTAGCCTACGGCTGTGAGAGCCATGAATGTGACCGCCCACTGAGCGGTTAAATACCACTGGTGGCCAACATTCGATATTTTCTATTAGCAAAGTCAGACAGTCGCCATGTTAGCGACTCGTAAAACTGAACATAGGCCAGATGCGCACTGCGCACTGTACACTACGGTTGGCGATATTTTCACATTACATGTTCTGCTACCTTCACCATAGTGGAAATGTACATATTTTCGGATTCGATGACGTGTACAGTTCTGTTACAAACCTGTGAAGGCCACCTTGGGGGTGACCGGTGGATGTTCAAGATTTGAAAATGATAATGTAAAATGTGTATTGCTTCATGAAGCATTGATGTTCAGACCCATGACTTTTACCTTTCTCTTCACATATGTCAATCTGCACACTGTGACCTAAATACATTTTTGTATTACTCCTTACATAGGTACCTTGGGAGAGGGGGGAGATGCCAGTCATCTGTGTACTGCCCATTTCCAGACCTACACAACATGGAAGAGAGACACATCATCACAATGTTCTGTTGGAGCCTGACCTCTTTCCTCACCTAAATAATCCTACATCAATACCACCAATAGTAAAACTCATGACAGTTTTGCATGTTTTGGCCACAGGTTCATTTCAATTCACTGTTGCTATTTCTGCTAGAATGTCACTCACAACAAAAGTTCAGTCGGGTCCTCACATAGCAATCTTGAGACACATGGGTAGCTACGTCCAGTCCCCCACACACTTGAGGATTTAGCTACTGTGAAGGTGGATTTCTATAGATTTGGATACATCCCACATGTGATTGGATCTATTGATTTGTCCCCTAAGGAATTATTTATACATAAGTTTTCTTCTTTATCAAAGGTCACTGTTAGTGAACCACAATTCAACAGTACAAGGGATTCTTTATAGATATTTATATTTATCATCTGATGAAAATTCAGAAAGGCAACACTAATACTACTAACATTTTACATCTCATCATGTGTAGTATATAACATCTTTTGCTTCTTTAGCATGGATAAATCAAATACCATACATTACAGATTTTTCAAACAAAATTGATGATGTTTTCAAAATAACACAGAGGTGTAATTTATAAGCAAATAGATGTTAAAGCGTCGACGTTTCGGTCCAATATTGGTTCAAGAATTCCCCAGGACCATCCTCGGGACGTAAACGTTGCACATCCTAATTCAAACAACAATTATACATAATCAATAAAACAACACCATTCAACATCCCTGTACATCGTATTGTCGGCTCACCCGAAAAGATGTGGATTAGAAAATCCCATCACACAGTGCGTACATAAATACAACCAAATAGTGCCATCCAACAAGTGCAACAAAAGTCCGAAACCATAACCATAATTGTGCATGCTCAACACATACCTAGAACTTCCAGCCGGAAGATTCTACAGGCCCGAAGGACCACAATGTCTCGATATCTAAAACTACTGAAAACAACTGACAATTAAAAACAGCTTTTACATAAAAAGGGGTTGTTTACTGAAGGGTTTAAGTCCAACCACCTTGGTAGCGTTTTATTCCAATGCGAGGGTCAACATTATGAGTGATGTACGGCAGATTGTCCCATTGGATCAAATATCTGGGGACACGGTTTGGACTGAATACTATACAGTCATTACCACTCTATGTACGCACTGTGTGATGGGATTTTCTAATCCACATCACATCTAATCCACATCTTTTCGGGTGAGCAGACAATACGATGTACAGGGATGTTGAATGGTGTTGTTTTATTGATTATGTATAATTGTTGTTTGAATTAGGATGTGCAACGTTTACGTCCTGAGGATGGTCCTGGGGAATTCTTGAACCAATATTGGACCGAAACGTCGACGCTTTAACATCTATTTGCTTATAAATTACACCTCTGTGTTATTTTGAAAACATCATCAATTTTGTTTAAAAAATCTGTAATGTATGGTATTTGATTTATCCATGCTAAAGAAGCAAAAGATGTTATATACTACACATGATGAGATGTAAAATGTTAGTAGTATTAGTGTTGCCTTTCTGAATTTTCATCAGATAATAAATATAAATATCTATAAAGAATCCCATGTACTGTTGAATTGTGGTTCACTAACAGTGACCTTTGATAAAGAAGAAAACTTATGTATAAATAATTCCTTAGGGGACAAGTTTGTAGTTTTGTTAATATTTTACCCAGTCCTCGAGGGATAATTGGGTGGCTCTGTGTGGTTTATAATGGATCTATTGATGGCACCCACATTGGCTTAGTACCACCACATGACAGGGAGCAAGTCTACCAGAACAGGAACCACTACCATTCTATCATTGTGCAATTTGTCTGCCTACGGAGTTATACATCTCAAACGTCTGTACCTGGTTCCCAGGATTTGCCCATGAGGCCTCTGCAATGTGGAAAAGCACCATACCCCAGCTGATGTCACAACTACTATCGGAGAGGGCCTGGCTTGTAGTGTAATCTGTCCTAACGTTGTATGGGAAGTGCCAGGTAGTATGATCCGAAAGTGTGTAATTAACTGTTGCCCTTCTTTCTATCTTCCTTCTTCGAGGCTCAGCGTACCTCAACCAGCCATGGAATCCTACAATGCCAGGGGAAGTCCGCTTCAATGAGGCCCATGGAAGAACACAGTGACTAGTGGAGCAGGCTTTTAGGCTCCTGAAAGCCAGTTTCCGATGTCTGGACCTGACTGGGGGAGTCCTCTATTCACATGAGAAGGTGTGTACATTCACTGTGACCTGCTGCATTTGCCACAACATTGGCAGCTGTGGAACATTCCTTAAATCGCAGGGGAGGCAGGCCATGTAGACCCACCGGGTGGAGACCCTGGAATGTGAAATGAAGATTATTATAGTAGTGAAGAGGAAGCAGCTGACTTGTATCAGGATCTCATCCAGAACTACTTCTCCTGAGTGTAAGTAAGGTGTGAGATGTGATAACTTTGACTAGTGCTGTCTTGTAGTGCTGTTGTGTGGAGGATGTTACTGCTAAAAGGAATATATGGCTCTGGAAAGATCTTAGAAAGCATGTTGGTATTCTAAGTGTAGCTTTGTTCAGCTTGTTTTGGACTGTGTTCTCTAGAAGTTGACCATGTAAAGTGTAATATCTATGTTTTCTTAGCTAATCTCTCTGTGTTGGTCTTTTACGTACTTTCACCATATCATCTACATTAGGACATTTCAGAGTTGTGACATTAGCAGGTATATGATTCTGTTTAGATATACGAAGTGGACAAGGATTGTTCCTGGGAATCTGTGTCAAAGACTTTCGGTGTAAAAAGCCAAGACAGCTTGCACAGCAATAGGATGGAGGTTAACTGGCTTCGAATAGACTTGTTCCTTGTGGTGCTTAGGTCCTAATGCAATATGTCTGCCATCATGTGATCCAACACAATGTTGTGCCCAAATCATGCTGTCCAGCCTTCACATTGGCTAATTTCTCATTGTCTTTGATGTAGCTGTTGCTGTGTCTCCTCGTTGTAGTGCAAAGTGATTGTAGCACACCACTGACACTTGTTTGTGGCATTCCACCCAATGCAAGCAACACTCAATGGAAAATAACCTGTGGTCAGAAACCGTTGTACTGACATGTGTCTGTTAATTTGTTAGTTTGATGTAGAATTCCTTTGGTGAGGTAGTCAAAATGGCTCCAGCTGATGATTTAGATTTGTATGGGATATTGTCATATGTATGCCCTCCTTCCATGTTGTGAGAGGCTGCAAGTGATTACATGATCACTAATCCATTATTATTCAAACATGTCTTATTTGCGATGTGTCTGACATGATGTCCTCTTATGATTTAAACTATGAAATAAAGATGTTGTAAGCACAGACATGTATATATATATATATATCTCCAAAACAAAGTTTGCCCAACATGGAGAGGCCAACACAGGTAGGTCAATTGCCAACTTCTTTAATGAGGGTTTGCAGCACGGATCAGGGAAATGCAAGCTGCGCAGAAAATATGAAGTCCAGCTCGACGCGTTTCGTGCTCCCTGCACTTAGTCATGAGCTTCTGGCTTCTGGACTGCAGGCAAACAACAGCAGTTCTACCGGCACCTGTAAATTATCACAGTCTCCGCCCCTATGGGCGTGGCCAGCACTCTGGCCTGATGGTAGCTGTAGTGCCTGTCTTACTCAAGTGAGTTGCCGTTTGTGCCGCTGAATAGTTCCAAATGAATCCCAAGTGGGTTGCACCCTTGCAGTCACGACCCACACTGCTTACTTGCACCTTCATTAAACGGCTCCTGTCCTGATACTGTCGCGCTTGTACGCGCAACACAGGTACTGCTTGCACAGTACCTGTGTTGACTAAGTGCAGGGAGCACGAAACGCGTCGAGCTGGACTTCATATTTTCTGCGCAGCTTGCATTTCCCTGATCCGTGCTGCAAACCCTCATTAAAGAAGTTGGCAATTGACCTACCTGTGTTGGCCTCTCCATGTTGGGCAAACTTTGTTTTGGAGATTTAAGCGGCCATGCCTGGGTCGCGGAGAGCGCCACGCTGTGCAAGCAGTACCTGTGTTGCGCGTACAAGCGCGACAGTATCAGGACAGGAGCCGTTTAATGAAGGTGCAAGTAAGCAGTGTGGGTCGTGACTGCAAGGGTGCAACCCACTTGGGATTCATTTGGAACTATTCAGCGGCACAAACGGCAACTCACTTGAGTAAGACAGGCACTACAGCTACCATCAGGCCAGAGTGCTGGCCACGCCCATAGGGGCGGAGACTGTGATAATTTACAGGTGCCGGTAGAACTGCTGTTGTTTGCCTGCAGTCCAGAAGCCAGAAGCTCATGACTAAGTGCAGGGAGCACGAAACGCGTCGAGCTGGACTTCATATTTTCTGCGCAGCTTGCATTTCCCTGATCCGTGCTGCAAACCCTCATTAAAGAAGTTGGCAATTGACCTACCTGTGTTGGCCTCTCCATGTTGGGCAAACTTTGTTTTGGAGATTTAAGCGGCCATGCCTGGGTCGCGGAGAGCGCCACGCTGTGCAAGCAGTACCTGTGTTGCGCGTACAAGCGCGACAGTATCAGGACAGGAGCCGTTTAATGAAGGTGCAAGTAAGCAGTGTGGGTCGTGACTGCAAGGGTGCAACCCACTTGGGATTCATTTGGAACTATTCAGCGGCACAAACGGCAACTCACTTGAGTAAGACAGGCACTACAGCTACCATCAGGCCAGAGTGCTGGCCACGCCCATAGGGGCGGAGACTGTGATAATTTACAGGTGCCGGTAGAACTGCTGTTGTTTGCCTGCAGTCCAGAAGCCAGAAGCTCATGACTAAGTGCAGGGAGCACGAAACGCGTCGAGCTGGACTTCATATTTTCTGCGCAGCTTGCATTTCCCTGATCCGTGCTGCAAACCCTCATTAAAGAAGTTGGCAATTGACCTACCTGTGTTGGCCTCTCCATGTTGGGCAAACTTTGTTTTGGATATATATATATATATATATATATATATATATATGTGTGTTGCTGTGACATGGTAGTGATCCCGATTTTTAGATTTGGGGGTCTCTAGTTGGCAGGTAGATACCTTTGACGAAATAGGGACCCTTGCGTCTAGTCAGGGTAAGGGAGTACATTCCTAAAATAACCCCTGCTGACCCTCTTTGTAGCTTGGCACAAGCAGACAGGCTTATCTCAGAGGCAGTGTGTAAAGCATTTGTGAACACATACAGTAACTCAGTGACAACACTACAGATGGACACCACACAAGTTGTAGTATGAAAATAAGTATTTTTATATAGACTTAACACAAGACCACAAATAACAAAAATCAACAATACTGTACTTTAAAAATGGTAGAAATAGCTTGGTTCTCTTTAGATGTAAAATGCAACACTTTGAGTTCAATTTAACTTTGGATGTGTAACGCTATACAATGAAAGTGTTGCAGGGAAGGGGATGCGTCGGTTCCTTACAAGCAAGAACAGTGATGCGTCTGGTCCCTACTGCTGCTGCGTAGGGGATACGTTGGTTCTTCTCCACGTGGGGATGTGATGCGTCGGTTTGTTACTGCGCTTCCGTGTCGATGCGACCAGCAGCACCATGATGCGATGAAGATCCGGTGCAATGAAACAAAATGGCGTCTTCTTCTTGATGCGACAATGATGCGTGCACGCCCCACGGCTGTGCGGCGAGTCAACGATTCTTCTGAGTCACGACAGGCCCTGAGACATGCTTCTCCGGTAATGCGACGCCATCTGCTGTGACAGCGACACTCTTCTCCGTTGATGCGAGGCGCTTCGGGTGATGCGATGGCAACAGCGGCAGCAGCGGCCTGCTTCTCTGGTGATGGGACAGCATCAGCTGTAACGGGCGACACTCTTCTTTGTTGATGCAACGTCAATGGCTGCGATGGCGACATTCTTTTCGTCTTGTTCTCGATTCCAGCTTCCAGCTCCCAGTGACACGCAGTCTCTCAGAAGGCCCAGCTCAAAAGCAGGCACTTCAATTCCTAGCAAGGGAAGTCAGGGGAGCTGGTTGGTGAAGTCTATTGTCCCTGAGCCCAGCAGGAGGCAAGCTCTATCTCAAGCCCTTGGAGATCCTTTACAAGTTGATTTGAAAGTAGCACAAAGTCCTTTCTCCTTTCTTTGGCAGTCAGGTAACCACGGCAGGCCAATCCCCCAAACAGCAATCAGCTTAGGGATAGTCTCCGCCTCAGTTTTTCTGGTTCATCTCCCCAGCAAAGGTTCTTCTTGTTTCCCAAGAGTGATCTAGAGTTCTGGGGTTTGGGTCCCCTCTTTTATACTCATTTTCCCTTTGTTCTCTGAAGGCAGAGAGGCCTTTACCTAGTCCAAACCCATTCTGGTCAGTCCTGGAGCACTTTGTTGACAAGACTCCTTCTTTCCTGGGGGAGCTGGGGGAACATGGTGGCCAGCTAGTTAGCCGGTCACGAGTCATCCGCCCTCTAGCCTTCGGATTCTGTAGGAGTCGCTGGGACCCTGTGAGGCGAACCTGCGAGCCGTTGTGTGGTGTTGTGCCAGGCTCTGCTGCTTCCGCTTTCCCCTTAGGTGGCACGATTGCTCATAGCGGAGTGGAGCGGGAAGCGGGAAGCTGGAGGCTGATGCGGGCTCACCTTGTCAGACGGCTGCAAGTGAGGGTCTGACGCCTCCAGCTTTCCGTAGCTCAGGGAGGAGAAACATTGCGGTTGGAGAGTGGCGGAGAGTGGAGAGAGATCATGGGAACATGAGGAGAGGTGAGGGGGGCAACAGTTTTTTTTGTCGCCCGCAGGGTTCTGGATGAGTGCCACCTCTGTACTCACGCTTTCTAGGGCAGCGGGTGTGCTAGCTGAGTGTCGTTGCGCCTGGTGCTCTTTACATGACCAGCCATTTGGTTATTTACCGAAACATTGCAGGGCCTGTTTCATCGACGTATCTGTGCCTGAAACGAGGTTCCCCACCCTTGGCAGGGACTACTTTGAGCCTAATACTGAATCAGGCACAGCGGTAAAGGCAGTTGCAGAAAGGAGCTTGTTATACCCTGTGAGCAGTCAAAGAAAATAATAAAATTTAGATATGAGCCTGCCCTTTACTCCATGGAGTTAGCTACTCAGCAACCTGGACTAACCGAGGCTATCAGGGGGGGGTCAGTTAAAATAAAATAATCCTGTACTTGTGGCCCCTACCACTGAGACACCTCTAGGCACAAGATACAAATTAAGATCACATACCTTTCTGGATGGTGAACCTCCTGTGCAACAACCGTGTCAAGCCGCTGAGACTGTAGTAAAGTTATAAGCACAAGCACAGGCAGTCTCTCAATAAATCAGCTAACCCCAGAAAAGATCAGAAAGAAAAATAAGAACTTGGTTCCCTCAAAGGTGACTCCCTCACTCAGGTCCAACTTTTTGGCTAATTCTCAGGGCAATATGGAACCCATAAAACAGGCTCTGTCAGCAGCAGCAGGAGGAGAATCCTTGGAAGTAAACCATTCTATCACACTTTCCAACCGATTCTCCCCGTTAAGTGGGACGACCTCTATGGGGGGCGCTCAAGAGGAACGAGGTGAGGTAGGGGAAATAAAAACAAACTGCTAGTAGAGGGTCCTAGGGCATATTTATAAACCTGGCATAGGCACAGCCCCCATCACAAATACTTAGAAAACCACGAGTGCCTATGGGTCTAGGGTACAAGTTGAAACAACCTAAAAATGACATGAACCTAAAGTTAGAATGGAAGGAGTGCAGTTACTGGGGAAGGATATCCCTTAATGAATAGGAATACCCATCAGTGGCTGTCCTGTACCGCCCTGGTCATCATTTGAGCTGCCTTATATCGTGTAACTTCCATGTCCAACCATCCTGACAAGATGAAGAATGTCTGATGGTCAAAGAAGGGTGTCGGGTGATGTGGAGCCACTGAATTGCAGTGTAAAAAGGAAACAATTGAAAAAGCTGTGTGTGACTAAAATTGGAGGAAATGAGAGCAAAAATGTTTAATGAGCTCCCTCAGTTCTCCAAGATTAAAAAACAGTGCGAAGAATTGCAGTTTGAGCAAATATCTGCAATTAGAAATTATCTGGTCAACATGTTTCAGCAGAACCGTGGACACCAGTGTCCTCTGCCATCATCAGGACCTTAATCTTAATATCTGCTACTGGATCGGGTGTGAAGAAATAATAATAGGTAAAGTGAACAACTACTGGTACACCATATCACCTGGAGTCCTAGGTTATTCCGGTTTCACCTCCTGATAGTTTATTACTGGTAGGAGATGATTGTTGATTGCATGTCATAAGAAGGAAGAACAAAACAAAACAAAAACTTAATCGGTGTCATTAAAGATTAACATCCAAACATGGTTTTACCTTTGACGAATTGTACCATTCATAGATTTCCCAGTACACGCCATATACTCATGGCATGTATTTTTCTGCTTACCTATTAAGCAGGAGGGTATGGCCTCGCCTCACCTGGCTGCGGCTCAGGCTAAAAGAGCACCGCTCTATTCAAAGTAAAAAAGAAGGTATGGAATACAAGAGTCTCACCACACCTACTCATTACATACTGTATGTGCACTTTGATAAAGAAGAGAGAAGAAACTAGGCTACCCTCAAGAAAAGCGGATGGAACTCATTGTATGAGGATGGGCTTACGTGTGGTTAGCTGTACGTATTATCTCAAAAAGTTATACATGGTTTCTAAACATATGCGCAGGAGGACTTATACGTCAGGGTCTCATTAACAAATGGTGTCTTACTGTATCATATTATGTGCCCTCAGTAGTGCCCTATCGTGCGCTCTCATTTCTTGTGTGCTAGGCGAAAGCATTAAAACTGATCCACTGTTAATCAGTCTGCTGGGGTAAAAGGTACTTTGGCTGCTGGTCCAGCAATAGTTGTAGTGTTATCTTTATATTTGCTGTTCTATCTGCCAATATACACTCATGTTGTGCTCTCTTTATTCGGCATACTGAGCAGGAGTCCCTAAGCATACGCGCTGAAGGACTCGATACTAATGGTGTCCCACTAAATCCTGTAGGGTGTATGTTCGGTAGCGCCCCACCGTGCACTCACATTCCGTGTGTGCCGAACGGAAGCCCCAAACTTCCCCGCTGTTGATCAGCCCGCCGGGGCAAAGGCACACTGGTTGCTGGTCCAACAGCGACTACAGTGCCATGCTGTTGTTGTTGCTCTATCTGGCAAGTTAAACTCTATTGTGCTTTCCCACTAGGCGCATACTGCACAGAAGACTCGACCTACTTCACTGTTGACTTACACTCAAAAGATAGTTTAACAAAAATTAGACTAAGAATCGCTAAATGATACGACACGGCGGGGTCGTTACAAACTTACCTCTCTGTCGTTACTCCCGGCATGTGATTGAGCCATCTTGGGGAGGTAGCGAACGGAGAGGTGGCTCCATCTTTATTCATTATTGACGTGATATCGATCACATGACATCAGACCACGTGATCGCGTCAACGAATAGACGGGAGCTGTAGTTCTATAGCTGGGAAACGTAGTTTTAGGAAAAATACGCCTCGAGTCTAAGAAAATATCTAGGTTTTAGGTGCAGTTTTGGGCTCGCCAGGCTCGCGATGTATCCAATATTGTTAGGACATGATTCTTGTTACTGTGAAGCATATTAAATAATACCCGGTATAAACGTCAAAGTGATGGCGAGTGGAACAGAAGTATTTCTTCAATGAAACTTTATTGAATGTTATTTGGCACAGAGAGAGTTGATATATTCCCCTCTTGCGATTGCTCATTATTTTATCAGACCCCAAGTATTCATAGGTTACTATTCTGAAGTGATAACAGCACGAGCTTCTTATTCATCTAGTTTCTCAAATAAGCATATGGCACTGCAAATTATGCTTGTCATGGCAATCCATAAAGTGGACAAGACAAATATGCCAGGATGTCAGTCGCATCTTAAGAAATACTAGTAATGCAAGTTAGAGAGATTATCACCTCTGTGTTCAAGTGTACCTAATAGTGTAGCCTTTAGAACCAGGAATATATGTTAGCGAATGGGATATTAGATTATAGAGACATCCAAGGAATATCCTCGTTGAGACCTACTTTGTCAGTGCCTAGTTTGTACACCCATTTCTGTTCTTTTTTCAATAGATATTTGCCGATGTCCGCAACGTGGTCAGGAATAAACGGCTGTTCCACCACAGTCCATGTAAACTCGGTTGGCCCATGTTTCGCTTGCAGGAGGTGGTTCGTAAGTCTTGTAGCTTGTTTTTTACAGCGTATAGTGCTTTTGTGTTCAGAAATGCGCAGTTTGCTCTTCTTTGTCGTCATTCCTATATACCTAAGTTGGCATGGGCAGGTGATCATATAGATCAATTTATCACTATTGCAGTCAGTGAATTTTCTTTGCTGCCATGGATGACCAGTACCAATGTCAATGGTTAGTGATTTACAAGTTTGAGGACAAGCAGTGCACTTGCCACAAGGATGGTGTCCTTCAACAGCTGGTAGGTCCCAAAAAGTACCGACTGACCGTGGTATTTTCGTTTTTGGTCGAGTGTGAACAAGCTTATACTTTAAATTCGGACCACGTTTGAATGCGAATAGGGGGGTCGGCAGGGTTTCTGTTCCTGTATTCAAGATCGACCAATGTTTTTTCACTATTTTTTGTACTTGGTCAGACATTGTACTATAGGTATTCACAAAGGTAAGTCATTGGGTGCTCTCCTTGGGTACTGCTGGTTCGAGTAGGGCTTCACGATTGTTGTTAGCGGCGCGTTTACGTGATTGTCGCACCAATTTTTCTGGGCACTCTTTAGATTTAAGTTGTTCTTCCAATGCTTTAGCATATTCTGAGAAGGCTTCCTTAATTGATCAATTCCTTTGGTTCCATAAAAACTGTCCAAACGGCAGGTTGTTTCTAAGAGCTTTAGGATGACAACTGTCGTAGCGAAGTAAAGAGTTGCGCGCCATAGGTATCTTGTATAATTTGGATTCCAGTCCGGTCGGTGTTGCCGAAATCAATAGATCTAAGAAGGCCAACTGGGTTTTGTTTTGCTCTACTGTGAAGCGCAAAAAGTTGTTCCTTTTGTTCAGCCATTCTAGAAATTGGAGAGATCTTCAATGCTGCCTCGCCAGATGACAAAAATGCCATCGATATAGCGCTTCCACACATGTATCGACGCACTATGTGGATTGGTAGGTGTTAAGATATGCTCTTGTTCGAAGTGGTGAACATAGAGGTTCACTAAGCTTGGAGCGAAAATGCTTCCCATGCTGGTACCTGATGTATGCAGGTAGATTGTGTCTTCAAAACAAAAGACATTTTCTTTCATTGCAACGCAGGCACAATCCGTGATGAAGTGGACAGGAGTGATGGAATCCAGATTCCTCTCGGTTAGTAAAGTAGCTATCACCTCTAAGGTCTCATATTGGGGAATCAAGGTGTATAACGATTCTACATCGAATGAAACCAGGTGGTCCGTTGTGGTGTAAAATTCAATGTCGGGTAACAGACGCAAGATGTCTTTAGTGTCTTGTAGAAATGTGGGTATTTCCTTCACCATCGGACGCAAGAAAACATCTACAAAGGTAGACAGTGGTTGTAAGATAGAACCTATCCCTGATATTATCGGGCGCCCTGGCGGGGGTCTCTGTTCCTTGTGAACCTTTGGCAGGATATAGAAATATGGCATGGTTGGATGTGCAGTCCGGAGAAAACCTGCTTCCTGTGTTGTGATCCATCCTTCAGAGACCGCTTCTTCTACCATATGGTCAATGATGTTGCCAAGTCTTTCTATCGGGTCTTCAGTAAGTGGACGATAAGATTTCCTATCTTCCAATTGTCGGAGACACTCATTGCGATAGGTGGTGGTGACCAACAGGACAATTGCACCTCCCTTGTCCGCCGGTTTTATGGTTAATTGTTCATCATTCGTGAGGCTCCTGAGGGCACTTTGCTCCAATTTGGGCAGGTTCACGAAAGGATGTTGGTCTTCTCGATGTAATTTGGAAATGTCACTCTCTACTGCCTGCTCGAAAGCGAGAACTTTGGCAGGTAGACCAGCTGTCGGTGGATTAAAGGTAGAGGGTTTCTTAAAACCAGTGTTGCGATCTAGCACGTCAACTTCTTCTCTGTCATTTTTAGAAAAGAAAAAATGAAGCCGAATTTTTCTGAAAAATTTGGCCACTTCAATTCGTGTTTCAAAGGGATCGCCTTCATGAGTAGCTACAAAACCCAGTCCTCTATTCAATACTGCCTCTTCATTCTCAGTGAGGGTCCTAGTACTAAGGTTCATCACGAGGCTGTCCCGGCACTGGATCCTGGTTGTTCCTGCTGTACTTTTTTGCCGCTTCTCAGGTCCATTGACTGTGGCAGAGGACTCCAATGAACTTGAGCTTGCTGTGCTCTCCGCCTGCCTCTCGACCTGCAATGGCCAAAGCTGTGAGTTGAAATTGCCTGGGAACTGTTGAGGGCCAAAGGGTCCTAATTGCTGTGGCAACATCGGTCCACCGTACGTCCAGGGATTGGGTTGCCACCACTGTTGGAACTGGTTCTGGTTGTTGCCTCTCCATCTCTGTCGGTTTCCTCTACTTCCTCGACTTCTAGTGGATGCATTGTTTCTACTGGAAGAATCTGAGTCACTTGAATTTTCCTCAGAACTGGAGGTTCCTTACACAAGCGACTCATACGTCCCACAAGATTTCAACAGGAATGGACGAAGGCGTGGATCAACATATGGAACTTCCAGTTCTGAGGACAATTCAAGTGACTCAGATTCTTCCAGTAGAAACAATGCATCCACTAGAAGTCGAGGAAGAGGTAGAGGAAACCAACAGAGATGGAGAGGCAACAACCAGAACCAATTCCAACAGTGGTGGCAACCCACCCACTTCCTGCAAGGTAAACATGGGCCAACCGAGTTTACATGCACTGTGGTGGAACAGCCGCTTATTCCTGGCCACGTTGCGGACATCGGCAAATATCTATTGGAAAAAGAACAGAAATGGGTGTACAAACTAGGCACTGACAAAGAAGGTCTCAACGAGGATATTTCTTGGATGTCACTATAATCTAACATCCCACTCACTAACATATATTCCTGATTCTAGAGGCTACACTATTACGTACACTTTAACACAGAGGTGATAATCTCTCTTACTTTCATTTCTTAAGATGCGACTGACATCCTGGCTGTTAGAACTGGGAGTCTCTAGTTGGCAGAGGTAGGTCCCACTGTCCAAATAGGGACCCTTGCTTCTAGTCAGGGTAAGGAGGAAACCTCTGAGATAACCCCTGCTCACCCCCTTGGTAGCTTGGCACGAGCAGTCAAGGCTTATCAAAGGCAATGTGTAAAGTATTTGTACCAACACTCACAGTAACACAGTGAAAACACCACAAACTGACTCCACAACAGTTTAGAAAAATAAAGGTATTTAATCTAAACTACACAAGAGCAAAACAACAAAAATCCAACATACACAGTTCAAGAATATGGTTTCAAAAGAGTTCTTAAGGTTGCGATAAAATAATCCACAGATGCGTGAAAAGTTCACAGTTGCGACACGTTTAGTCAACAGTACCTTTAGTTGCGACAAAGTTCCAAAAGTAGAAGCTGGTGCGGTGGAAAAGAAGCGATGCGTTGCTCCTGGGACCCTGGAGAGGCGTTTGCGACAACCCCGCTGCAGCAGCGGGCGTGTTGCGACAAATCCGGTATGTATGGAGAGGAAGGCCACTTGTATGGATTCCGGTGACTAGGTTCCATAGGACGTTTGTTCTCGCACAGGCACGATGCGATGATCTCATAGGGGTTGCGACTATTTCCGGGGCGACGATGTGTGATCCAGCGGCGATCCTCTCTCTCGCAGCTCCTCGATACGATGGCTCTGCGACGATGCTCGCAGCGACGTGATTCGGTCCTCAAGCCGGCGGTGCGGCGATCTCCCTCAGCGATGACGGGCTCTGCGATGAAGCTTGCAGCGATGGTGATCTTCCTGCAATCGAAGGATGCGTCTTCTTAGGCAGCAGCAACAGGCGCTGCGACGATATCGACCTCCGTAGCGGCAGGAATTTTCTCGCACTGTCGGGGATGCACTCTGCAGCGAGCGATGTGATAACTTTTCAGTTGCAAAAGTCTCTCAATCCTAGTTTCCAGCTTACCAGCACAGGTACAACTTCCAGAGGCACCACAACTGGCCCAGGCACTCTAGGAGGGACAGAACTCTCTCAGCAGAGTTCAGGGAAGCTGGGGGTGAAGTCCTTTTGTTCCTGGGACTTCAAAAACAGGGAGCCAGCTCTTCTCAGGCCCTTGGAAATTCCTTCAAGACAGGGGACACAGCACAACAGCAAAGTCCTTCCCCTCTACTTGGCAGCAAAGCAACAGCAGGTCAGTCCAGCAGAGCAACAGCAGGACAGTTTTCCTTCTTCAGTTTCAGCTTTCTCCTTGGCAGAGGTTCCTTCTTGATTCCAGGATGATCTAATTTTCTGTAGTCAGGGGTCCTGTACTTATACCCCTAAAGGTCTTTGTTCCCTTTGTGCAGGAGGGCTCTGAGCCCGTTCTGAACCAGTTCTGGGTGTTCCTTGAGCACTTTGTTTTCCTGGCTTCTCCTTTCCTTTCAGAGTGAGGGGCAGGGTCGTCAGCCGCCCAGCAGGAGGTGGAGCCAGCATTGTGGAAGGCAGGCACAGCCCTATTCAGGCCCAGGTGCTATCTCCTCCCACCACTCAAGTTGCAAATGCAGTCATTCAGCCTAGGGTTGACTCAGCCAGCCTCCTGGGGAATCCCCAGCCCCTGTCACTCTAAAACCAGATAGTCAATCCACAAACAGGCCAAGGCACACAGAAAGGTCATACAAAAGAACAGCAACTTTCTAAAAGTGCTATTCTCAAACACAGGAGTTAAAAAACACCTCTCCTAAAAGATGTGTTATTAAATTCTGAGTTCAGGGATACCAGACTTTTATGTCCTATCTTGCTCCTATTGGGAAGATATGCTGGTAGCCACTGTAGCCAGCATCCCCCATGATAGCCAATGGAGCAAGATAGCCTTGCAGCAGTGAAAAACGAAAATGGCAGTAATTCACTACCAGAGCATGTCACCTGCACAAGTACAATGCTCTACCTTTCACATACACTGCACCCTACCCAAGGGGGTACCTTGGGCCTTCCATAGGGGTGACCAATGTGCACAGAAAGGGAAAGATTAGGCCTGGTCAGTGGGGACACTGACCAGAAGGACATGGCAGTTCACAGACTGTACACAGGCACTGCGGTGGCAGGCCTGAAACACCATTTTAGGGCTACTCATGTGGGTGGCACAATCAGTGCTGCAGGCCCACTAGTAGCATTTGTTATCACCAGCCCTGCACACTCAGTGCACTTTACTAGGGACTTTTTGGTAATACAAATATGCCAATCATGGATAACCAATTACAATAGCAATTTACACAGGGAGCACTTACACTCGGACACTGATCAGCAGGGGCAGAGTGTCCAAAGCATCTAAACCAGCAAAAACGAAATCCAGCACAGCATCAAAAATACAGGAGGTAGAGGCAAAAAGATCGGGGAAAACCACGCCAAGGATTCCAGGTCTAAGACTGGCATTTTGTCTTGTCCACTTTATGGATTGCAATGACAAGCATAATTAGCAGTGCCATATGCTTATTTGAGAAACTAAGCGATACAAAAGGGAATGATGGACGGAGCGTTTGTACAAATCAAACACTCACCCCCAGTCAAGTGATCTGGGTTTAATCCATCACCATTCTTTAGTTCACTCAGCCACCCCAGTTCAGACATGGCTATATGCAAATCAGTCTGACCCTGTGCCTTCTGGGAACAGTCCAGCCCGAACTGCCAAGCCATGTCTTCCCTAGACCGGAAACAAGCATCCTGGTACCGGTTTCGGATTCATAATCCTCATCAGCCAGGCTATCTTGAATCCAGTGGCCAAGTGAGCAAGGGACTCACGTCTGAGCATACCCTGCCACACTTAGGGCGAACAAAGCGATACAAAAGGGGATGATGGACGGAGCGTTTGAGCAAATCAAACACTCACCCCGAGTCAACTGATCTGGGTTTAATCCATCACCATTCTTTAGCTCACTCAGCCACACCAGTTCTACATTCTGTCCATCTACTGTGTTTTTTGCAATTTTCACCCCGACTGGGCTGGGTATGCTCAGACGTGAGTCCCAGGCTCGCCACACCACTGGAGTCAAGCTATCCAGGCTGATGAAGGCTGATAGCCAGAAACCGGTCCTTGGATGCTTGATTCCGGTCTGGGAAAGACATGGCTTGGTAGTTCGGACTGGACTGTTCCCATGAGGCACAGGGTCAGAGCTGATTTGCATATAGCCAGTGTCTAACCCAGGGTGGTGTGGAGTGCAAAAAAACGATGGATTTAGGCCACGATCCTTGTACTGGGGTGAATGTTTGACATTGTTCTACATTCTGTCCATCTACTGTGTTTTTTGCTATTTGAGAAACTAGGCAGATAAGAAGCTCGTGCTGTTATCACTTCAGAATAGTAACCTATGATTACTTGGGGTTTGATAAAATAATGAGCGGTCACAAGAGAGCAATATATCAATCTCTCTGTGCCAAATAACATTCAATAAAGTTTAATTGAAGAAATACTTCTGTTCCACTCACCATCACTTTGACGTTTATACCGGGTATTATTTAATATGCTTCACACTAACAAGAATCATGTCCTAACATTATTTGATACATCGTGAGCCTGGCGAGCCCAAAACTGCACCTAAAACCTAGATATTTTCTTAGACTCGAAGCGTATTTTTTCTAAAACTACGTTTCCCAGCTATGGAACTACAGCTCCCGTCTATTCGTTGACGCGATCACGTGGTCTGATGTCATGTGATCGATATCACGTCAACAATGAATAAAGATGGAGCCACCTCTCTGTTCGCTAAATTCCCGAGACGGCTCAATCACATGCCGGGAGTACCGACGGAGACGTAAGTTTGTAACGACCCCGCCGGGTCGTATCGTTTACTGCTTCTTAGTCTAATTTTTGTTAAACTATCTTTTGAGTGTAAGCCAACAGTGGAGCAGGTTGAGTCTTCTATGCAGTATGCGCCTAGTGGGAGAGTACCATAGAGTTTAACTTGCCAGATAGAGCAACAACAACAGCATGGCACTGCAGCCGCTGTTGGACCAGCAACCAGTGTGCCTTTGCCCCGGCAGGCTGATCAACAGCAGCGAAGTTTGGGGCTTCCATTCGGCACACACGGAATGTGAGTGCACGGTGGGGTGCTACCGAACATACACCCTACAAGATTTAGTGGGACACCATTTGTATCGAGTCCTTCAGCGCGTATGCTTAGGGACTCCCGCGCAGTATGCAGAATAAAGAGAGCACAACATGAGCGTATCTTGGCAGATAGAACATCAATCTTATAGATAACACTACAACCATTGCTAGACCAGCAGCCAACGTACCTCTAACCCCAGCAGGCTGATCAACAGCGGATTCGTTTTAATGCTTTCGCCTAGCACACAAGAAATGAGAGCGCACAGTAGGGCACTACTGAGGGCAAACAATATAATCGAGTAAGAAACCATTTGATAATGAGACCCTGATGTGTAAGTCCTCCTGCGCATATGTTTAGAAACCATGTATAACTTTTTGAGATAATACCTACAGCTAACCACACGTAAGCCTATCCTCATACAATGAGTTCCATCCACTTTTCTTGAGGGTAGCCTAGTTTCTTCTCTCTTCTTTATCAAAGTGCTCATATAGTATGTAATGAGTAGGTGTGGTAAGACTCTTGTATTCCATACCTTCTTTTTTGCTTTGATTAGAGCGGTGCTCCGTTAGCCTGAGCCGCAGCCAGGTGAGGCGAGGCCATACCCTCCTGCTTAATAGGTAAGCCGAAAAATACATACCATGAGTATATGGTGTGTACTGGGAAATGTATGAATGGTACATTTCGTCAAAGGTAAAACCATGTTTGGATGTTAATCTTTAATGACACCGATTATGTTTTTGTTTTGTTTTGTTCTTCCTTCTTATGACATGCAATCAACAATCATCTCCTACCAGTAATCAACTATCAGGAGATGAAACCAGAATAACCTAGGACTCCAGGTGATATGGTTTACCAGTAGTTGTTCACTTTACCTATTATGTTATGTTATGTTATGTTATGTTAATGGGGGTCTTATAGAGCGCTCGGCTACTCGGGCAGAGTGTCCCGGCGCTATGCAGATCAGTAGAGGAGTGGACCGAAAAACACAGGCAAACTATTGACCGAATAGCCAAGTCTTAAGCCCCTTCCTAAAAGAAAACAGGTTGTCTAATTTCCTGAGGGAAAGGGGGAGTTTGTTCCAAAGTGGTGGAGCAAGCAATCTGTAGGAACGTCCTCCAATGCACGCTCGTTTGGTCGCAGGAACAATTGGCAGCGCTTGAGAGGCGGATCGTAAAGATCTAGAGGGAAAATAGAACCGCACTCTTCTCCTTAGGTAGACAGCGCCGGTACCATGCAAAGATTTAAAAGCCATGATAAGGGTCTTGAAATAGATGCGCTTGCGCACCGGCAGCCAGTGAAGCGAATTCAAAGGAGCCGAAGTATGGGCCCTACGGCTAAGGCCAAAAATGGCCCTTGCCGCGAATTCTGTACAGATTAGAGGCGTTTAAGAAGATATTCCGGAAGGCCTAAATAAAGTACATTGGCGTGGTTCAGCCTAGAGCCGATCAATGCCTGTACAGTAATCTTATAAACATGAGAAAAAAAATGAAGACATTTCCTGAGAGTTCGTAGAAGGCCAAATCACTGGCCCACTACACTAAGAATCTGAGGTTTAAGGGTTAAGCCATTATCAATTTTTACACCCACATTTTTTGCCATAGCAGTGGCAGATGATGGAGGGTACATGTCGGTGGGCCACCATAATTTCCAGTGGACATCGGGTGAGCAGCCAAAGAAAAGAATCTCTGACTTATCAGAGTTGCATTTTAGCTGGTCAATTGGAACCAAGAAAAAACAGCCTCGAGGCAACTCCTGATGCTGTCACCGGCGAAGTCTGTGTTCTTAACGCAGGTAAAAAGAAGTTGCGTATCGTCGGCGTAGGATACAATCCGGGCACCATGCGATTCCACCAGATCAGCCAGAGGGGACATATAAATATGGGGCTGAACACCGAACCCTGTGGGACTCCCACATCCAAAGGAGGAACTGGAGCAGAGAAAGGGGGGACCCAGATCGATTGTTGGCGACCCGATAAGAAAGACTCAAACCAATTGAATACCGTCCCTCTCAGACCAATCTCCTGGAGTCTTAAAAGGACAAGGTTGTGAGGGACGGTATCAAGGGCCGCAGAGAGATTGAGTAAAACCAACATCGCCTTCCCTCCACTGTCAAGAACCTCTTTAATTGCCTCTGTAACTTACAGTAAAGCGGTCTCTGTGCTTAAGTTCGAACGAAACCCGGATTGAGTGTGATGGAGAATATATCAGGTTTCAAGGAAGTTCGAGAGAGTGGAGTGGACATGTTTTTCCACGATTTTAGCCAAGGCAGGAAGTAGCGAAATCGGTCTGTAGTTAGAGTGTACAAGGGGGTCCAATTAGGTTTTTTCAATAACGGAAGAATGTGCGCCATTTTTCATGGACTGGAGACAATACCAGATTCAAGAGAGACATTGACGACTGGATTGATAATGGGATTAATAATATGTGCCATCTTGGCCAAAAATTTTGTGGGGCAAGGATCTGATGGAGAACCGGACTTTAATTTAAATAGTAAATCCAGTGACATTTGTGGGGATAAAGGAGGAAAAAGTGAAAGCATATGGCTCCCGGGAAAAGAATGAGTTATGGAGAGATTTAAGCCAGAATCTGTTATAGAATCAATTGGTGCAAAAGAAGCCTGAATGCCTGAGATCTTATTAGCAAAGAAACTAGCCAGTTGTTTGATCCATAGCTCTGTAGGTGAAAATGTAGAAATTGAAGAAGCAGGGGAAGTAAATTCCTTAACTATTGTAAAAATGTCTTTGCTTACATTAGCTGCAGATTCAATTCTTTTAGAGAAATAAGACTTTTTCTCAATGACGATAGCCTTATGATATTCTTTGATAAGTTCCTTATATATCTCTTTTGAAGGGACATCATAGCTTTTTCGCCACGTTCTTTCGGCTTTCTTACAGAGCCTTCTGCTCTCATGGAGCGTTGGGGTGAACCAAGGGGCCGAAGCACGCGAGTTTCTTTTAGATTGAGTAGAGAGGGGTGCTATCTCGTCTAGGCGCTGCGTAAGCCAGGACTGGAAAAGAGCTACATCGCTGGCCGGCTCGCCAGTGAGCTGGCAAGGGTGCATAGCAAAAGATTGCTCCAGCATGTCCGCCGTAATTCGATGATAGGGACGAAAGGCCATAGACTGCGAACCTGCGCTGACACTGGCCGCTTTAGAAATATGTAAAATATCAAAATTCAATAAAAAATGATCAGTCCAAATCAGGGGTAGGGGGAGGGAAGAAATAATGGGAATTGTCGAGAACATTTGATCAAGGATATGTCCTTTATTGTGAGTAGCTGAAAAAATATAATGAGACAAACCAAATGGACTAGTCACGTCCTGAAGTTTCAAGATATCATTAGCGTCTGCATCATCCATGTGGATGTTAAAATCCCCTAAAAGTAGACAGTGCTTGAATTTCATGATTAATGGGGAAAAGGCGGTATGGAGTTTGTCGTAAAAGGAGCCAGAATGGCCAGGTGGTCTGTACAGCAACAAGCCAGCGCACGAATGATGAGGAGAAAAAGACAGACAGAAACCAAGTGACTCTGCCCCAGGGATATCTTCCGTCATGACAATTGAGCAAGAGTAGCGTCTATCCACTACCATTGCGACTCCCCCTCCCCTACCCATAGCCCGATCTTTCCTCACCATGTAGTAGTTTAGAGGAAGGGCATTAGATATATCCGGGCTAGAAGAATCACCGAGCCAGGTCTCTGTCAGAAAGAGGCATGCAGGCTTGTACTCGGTTAGTGGATTAAAAAGATCTAAGGCATGTTTACCCAAGGATCGTGTATTGAGTAGCATGCAGGAGTAGTTAATATGATGATTTCCCGTGTTCGTCGCCAAGTCAGAGGGGTCTGCGGTGTCTGCGGAGCACATGATGTCCTTAGTAGCTGATATATTGTGAAATATCCAGCCGCAGCTCGTGCAGCGTATGACATCCTTGATATTAATAGGGAGCGCGAGACAATAACAACCCATATTTCCCCTCAAACTTTTTAAAAAGCTAGAGTCATATCTATGTATGATACCTGACGTTTGTGCTTTAGATCCATCTATATGGCCAGGCCCTGGCGCCTCCGGGACGCGGACGGGCGCAGATGGGCTTACCTTTGGCGCACCTTCGGCGCGCATTGGGCGCGCCCGCTGCACTCGTTCGCTGCACGTCCTCGGAGGCATTTTGATTAAATAGGAAAGGGGAGGTGAGTCACTAAAGACTAGCGTGCTGACCTTAGTTCCACCCAAGATGGCGGCCACGCTGCAAACAGCGTGAAGACAATATTATTATTTCTTCACACCCGATGCAGTAGCAGGTATAAAGATTAAGGTCCTGATGAAGGCAGAGGACACTGGTGTCCACGGTTCTGCTGAAACATATTGACCAGATAATGTCTAATTGGAGATATTTCCTCAAACTGCTATTCTTCCCACTGTTTTTTAATCTTGGAGAACTGAGCGAGATCATTAAACTTTTTTGTCTCATTTCCTCCAATTTTATTCACACAAAGCTTTTTCACTTGTTTCCTTTTTGCACTGCGATTCAGTGGCTCCATATCACCTGACACCCTTCTTTGACCATCAGACATTCTCCATCTTGTCAGGATAGTTGGACGTGGAAGTTACACGATATAAGACAGCCCAAATGATGACCAGGGCGGTACCGGACAGCCACTGATGGGTATTCTTATTCATTAAGGGATATCATTCCCCAGTAACTGCACTCCATACATTCTAGCTTTAGGTTAAAGTAATTTTTAAGTTGTTTCAACTTGTACCCTAGACCCATAGGCACTTGTGGTTTTCGAGGTAGGGGAAATGTCATCAGAGGTGGTTGCACATAGTCCGGATACATTATACGGGATGTTAAGGCAGTTATCGGTGGAGATTGGAGCTCCCTTTTCTACCTCTGAAACAAATCAAAAAAAGATACTAGACACCTGCACTTGTTTAGTGGAAAACCTGTTGGCACTGATGCACAGGATGGAGGCCTTTGAACATAAAGTAGCTGAACTGGGTCAGGAGGTCAAAGATAACTCCCAAGAAGTGGTTAGACTAAAAGAAAGAGAGCGGGACTTGGCAGAGAGATTGGTGAGGCTTGAAAACACTTCTGGAAGGAATGACATTAGGATTTTAGACTTCAAAGAAGGGTTGGACGGTGATAACTTAAAATACTATGTTATAGACATTCTGACTAAAGCCTTCCCCCAGATCGCAGCGGCATCAGTTTGGGAAACTGAAATCCAGCAAGTCCACAGGGATCCCTTTAAGTTGAACACGGCTCGGAAAAAAACAGACTTTTTTTGTTTACATCCATTCCTATCTTCTTAAGGAGCAATTACTGTGGGCAGCCCTTAAACTTAATAGAATACAGGTTCACGAGGCCTCCTTTGGAATCCGATCCAACATCTCCCGGGTCACAGAAGATAGGAGATGGGAATTGGGTAAACGGATGGACGCATTAAGAGACCAGCGAGCTCAAGTCCAGATGCGATGTCCTGCCTTTTTAAAAGTTGTATGTGCAAACAAAATGTATAATTTCAGGTTCCCAGAGGAAGCAGATAGTTTTTTGGCACAAAGTAAATCTAGTTTATAGTTTATAAATTAAGGGAATTCAGCATCTATTGTTATTTTGGTTCCTTTAATTACATTGGAGGCTAGGGGGCTCCGGCTCAAAAGGCAATATTTATTGCCAATGGGTAGTCAGGGAGTGTTCCGTGGGTTGGTTAGGGGGGTTTACGGGAGTTGGGGGGTAGTAGGGGTTTTCACTTTGTTGGTGGGGAGCATTGGGAGAAAATAAAAAAAATGTATTATAATGTTGTGTGACATACCAACCTCCAATAGCTACAGCAGAGGGTGTAGTCAGGATTATGGTGGGGGATAGATCCGTTCGGGGAGGGAATCGATATCTTCAATTTTTAAGTTGGAATATTAACGGCTTAAGAGTTAAAATAGTTCAGCTAGGATCCTTCTGATCTAGGAGACCCACCTTTTACAAGCAGAATATAAGGCACTCTTTGGAAAACAAAGATGGGTCGATAAGATCATACCTTCAGACTAGCAATGCTGTTCAAAGGGGGTTGCCGTTATACTAAAAGTGAATTCAGGAGCTGAGCTCATTAAGTCACAAGTGGATGACAGAGGACATTGGGCTATCGCAGAAATCAAATGTCAGGAGTCTAAATACACCTTAGCTACTATCATGGGCCCAATAAAGACAATATTACACCTCTGAATAATCTTTGTCTTGCATTGGCTGTTTATGAGGCTCCTCTGTTATTGGGAGTAGATTTCAATGTGCTCCTAAATAACAAGCTAGATAGGTCCTCCTCTCGAACTCAGATATCAGTTCCGCACGTTAAAACCCATCTTTTGAATATTTAAAAAAAATGTAACCTCTGTGATGTATGGAGGAAAAAATGGGAGAGAGTAGGGAGTACTCCTTTTACAGAAAAAATAATACTCATTACTCCAGAATCGATTACATATTTATGGAGCACTCAGATCTTGATAAAGTTAGCTTACTCAAATACTTAACTATACACCTATGTGATGATGGAGCCATAGCTTTTAACCTGAAACTCCCTCCAGAGCTCATGCCAAGGAGATGGACTTAAATAGGAAATTTCTCCTGCAACCTCCTGGTTGTTTGAAGTTTGAAACTGCTACTTTCTTTCAAAACAATGTAGGGTCTGCCCCACTGTACATTGTCTGGGATACCTTTAAGGTCTGTCTGGGAGGGATACTAAAAGGGGCTATTGTGGGCTAGGCTAGGGCCGGGAGGAAAGACCTGGCTGATTTAAAATTACAGATAGCAGGGGCAGAAGCAGATTTAAAGGTGGGGTGTCCTGTCATTGTAGAGAACGATAACTTAATAAAAAGAGTTGAGGAGCTTCAGCTGAAGTTCAGACTTAAGTCTGAAGAGATCTTACTTCAAAAATGGGAGACAAACAAAATGAGGGAGTTTGGCCAAGGGGAGAACTGTGGCAAGCTTCTTGCTATGAAGAGCAGGGTTGATAGAGCTAATAATTATATTAGTAATATCAAAATGGGGACACAAATCACAGGGAATAAAAATACTATAGAACTGGCTTTTGCGCAATTTTTTCAGGAGCTATATCAAGAAGACCTTCAGGGTGTAGAGAAGCATATTGATAGGTGGCTCAAAGAGAAACAGCTTCCAAAACTAACTGAGGCTAGTCAAGAAATTCTCTCACTAGAAATAACAGGAAGTGAGATATGATCAGTGTTAGATACAGCTAAAAAAGGGAAAGCGGCAGGCCCTGGCGCGATCCCGATTGAAGTTTATTCCATGTTGAGGGAGGAAATTATCCAGGTCTAGCGGTAATTGTATAATGAGATCCTAAATGGTACATCCCCACTGCCTGATTCCTGGAATGATGCAGTTATCACTTTGATTCTGAAGCCCGGTAAGGACCCAACCCAGTGCCATTCATATCGACCAATTTCATTAATAAATGTTGACAATAAGGTCTTTGCAGGGATTTTAAATAATCAGCTTTGTAAGGTCATATGGCCAATAATTCACGAGGATCAGAAGGGCTTTCTCCTAGGCAGGCAGATGTCAGAATTGGTATATACATTAATTGGGTCGGTGGATATGGAGTCATCACAAGGTCTCCCTCTGTCAGTCATTACTGTTGATGCAGCCAAAGCCTGTGATCGTGTGAATTGGCACTTTTTTGGGATAGGTCCCTGAACGTCTTTGGCTTTGCCGACGGTTTTAGAGAAGTTATTAAAAGAATATCTAAATCACCACGGGCTTGGATCTTGGTCAATGGTAGCCTCTCCCCTGTTGTTAATATAGGGCGTGGCACCAGGCAGTTCCGCTCATTGTCCCCTATTCTATTCGATATATACATAGAACCTTTGGCTCAGAGCTTAAGATTAAATAGGAAGATCGCTCCTTTTGAACTAAATGGGTTTGTGAGAAAACTAGCACTCTATGCGGATGATTTAATTTTATTATCCTCTAATGTCGACACTACACTCCCGGAGCTTCTTGTTGAAGCCCAAATTTTTAGAAAATATTCTGGCTATGAAATAAACAATGAGAAAACTGAGATTATGGCATGGAACATCATTGATCAGAAGGGGATTTTTTCTAGGGAGCTCAGATATCTTGGAGTTATACTAACGCAGGACCTCAGAACTAATCTAAATAGAGTATCTAAGGAGGTTGATCATTTATTAAAAAGATGGCAGAATATTCCACTCTACCATTGTGGTCGGGTTAACTTGATTAAAATGTGTGTCCTTCCTTTTTTTTTATAATATCCCAATAGAATTTGCAAAAGCTGACATTCTTAAAATTCAGGGCAAGATATCCTCCTTTATCTGGGCAAGTAAAGGGATCAGGCTGTCCTGAAAAAAACTCAGGCATAAATTAACGCAAGAGGGCATGAGCTCTATTGTTGGGCTTACCAATTAAAAAACTCCAGGATGATATTGCTTACCCCAGATGACTCATTGATCAGCAGTATGTTTAAAGCCATGTTAGACAGTGTAGTGGAGTTAGGCTTCATGTATAAATTCGGCTCTCCTAAGTTTCTTTTAAAAATCTGTCTGAAGACGTTGTGTATGGCGGCCACGCTGTGGTCGGATTGTCGAGACTGCTTGGGACTTTCCTATTATAGCGATTGGGCAACTGTGTGAGACTCCCCCGGAAAACCGGAGTGTCTTTTGGATGCTCTAGCTCAGCCACTAAAAGAAGCTGAAGTCTCACACTGGAAAAACGTCATAGTGGGTAATAAATGTCTTCCTTTGGACTTTTGGAGCCATATTACAAGTGGAGCTCTGTCTAGATTCAAGTTTTATCAGCTCTCATCTTGGTGTAAGAGTCAACGCTGGTCCCTTTTGGAAGATAATCCCATGAAAAACGAACTATAAAATCTGTCCCGAGGAAGAAAGAAGTGGCTCAATGGTATAACTATCTTCTGGCTGCAGTAGATAGAAAGATGGAAAAGCCATACCGGGTCTGGGAGAATTACTTGCCGAGTGAAGAGCAGAAAGATTTATGGCAAGTATCTATAGACATTCTTTACCCTCTGATTAAATCTGTTGAACTTGCACTCAGAAGAAACCACTTTTTCACACTTCTCAGGCTATACTGTTCCCCTCTTAAAATATCCACAATAAAAGGTGGTGGAGAAGCTTGTTGTCTGAGATGTGGTTTCCAGAATGCAGATGACGTCCACGTATTCGCCTCCTGCCTCAAGATACAAGAATTTTGGAGAGACGTTGTTAAGACTGTCTCTAGAGCCCTGTGTACTGACGTGGAGGTAAGTCCATCTCTTATTTTATCTGGCATTGTATCTATATCGGGTGGGGTGTGAGACCCGATTGGGTTGCACCATAAATTGGTGTTTTATTTGATTTTTTGATTTTTTGGGCCAGGAGAGAGATTTGTAAATTGTGGCGCCAGATGGTTCCTCCTACCTGGAATGCCTGGTGGAATTCTGTAAGATATTTCAGAGCTTTAGATCAGAGGGTAAATGTATATAGCGAAAGGCCAGATATTGGGTTGTTTTGATACTTGTTGGATGATCCATTTTTCTATTAGATCAGATCAGATTAAGGTATAGGATAAGTTCCAATGATAAAAACCTCTGGGTTAGCTCAGGTTGTATATAACGTAAACAGGCATTCCCCGTAAAAATACCAGCTGAGATTAGAACCACCACGTTATATGCACCAGAGGTGGACCAGGTTGAGAGGTTGTTATAGCTACGGTGGTCATATGAGAAAAAAAAAGACTCCTTCTTTCCTTTCACAGTGTAGGCCAGGGACATCAGACGCACCACAGGAGGTGGAGCCAGCATTGTGGAGGGAAGGCACAGCCCTATTCAGGTCAAAGGTGCAACTCCTCCCCCTCTCTCTCCCCCCATTCTCAGCCCCCACCACCCTACCTGCACCCCAACATTCCCTAGCCTAGACTCATCCCCCAACTCGCCCTCGCCGCCTCCGACCAACACCCCCACTTTTACCACAATCCCCCCCCTTACTCCTCTCACTCCCATCACCCAGTTACTCGCTCACCGGCCGAATACCATCCTACTTACCAATACCGCAAAGCCCTGCACTAACACTAGCGCACCCCTCCCCCTACACTCCAACCCCAGTTACAATCATCCACCATCGGCTCTCATCCCCAACACCACCTCCAATCCTACACTGGACATGATTATGTCCACCCTCCTCCAAGTCAAAGAAGAACTTCGACCATCAAAGAACTCCTCCTCATACACCCCCCTACAAACACCACTTCCTCGTTCAACAAGTCCCACAGCGTCCACTCTGCCCCTCTCACTCAACCCTCCCCACATTGGCCCGTTATCCCGGCGCGCAACCACACCAACCGCCCCCGCCGCGCCCTCAATCCTCTTTCGGTCAACGACATTCACACCCTCCTCCGCTCATATGGCCCAGTTCCCGTTAACCACACTGCCACCACTCACCTCTCCATACCCACGATTCTCTCAAATCCCCTTAGGCCCCCCCACTCAAAACAACAAAAGCTCCGTCCCAGATAACCTTAGAAAAGTCCCCCTCTCTCTAGAACCCTCTACCACCCTTTTCACCCCCAGACTCAACTGTATCCTACTCAACTGCAGATCAGCCCCTAGACACCCCTCCGACATCGCAGATATCATCATAACAATGGACCTTGACCTAGCCATTCTAACGGAAACCTGGCTATCTGAATCTTCCACACCCATAATGGACATTCTTGTCCCCCCCAACTACCACATCATTAGACTCGACAGGTCCGGCAAGACAGGCGGGGGAATTGCATGCATTTTTAGGAGCAACCTTTCCGTTGCTCAAGGCACCTCCCCTTCCCTCACCTCCTGTGAACTCATCTGCCTCGACGTCAACAGTGAGGGCAAACCTGTATGCTCTCTACATGTCTTTTACCACCCGCCCGGGGACAGCCTCACCTTCACCCAACACCTCATGGACACAATCTCAGCCAATTCCGGGCGACAGAACACACAAATCTACCTGGGTGACTTCAATCTCCACTGGAACGACGAGAAAGACGCAGTGGTGAATAGTCTTAAAACTTTCCTTAATGCGCTTCACCTCACTCAAATCTGCAACAGCCCGACACATGACAAAGGCTCTATCCTTGACCTTATCATCCCCAAAGAGGACTCTACCTAGCTGGGGTCAATCCAACCCTGCGATTGGTCAGACCACCACATTATCACATTCTACATCAACGAAAAAGTCAAACTTAACCCGGCTCAACCTATCAAATCGAAGATCTGGAAAAGGGACCTCAAGAAACTCATCCCCAACTCCCTGCCTTCTCACAGCTGCAGTCTCCTCCTTCCCCCCACCGGCGCATCAGACGTCCAATCTCTGACCGACCTCTACCTCAACTCTATTACTTCAATAATCGACGAAGTCGCCCCCCTGCAGCTGAAGAGAGTCTCCACCAAGAACTCAAACCCATGGTATGATGGCAGACTCAATGAAGACAGGCATGCCATGCGAATGGCTGAGCGCACCTGGAGATCTGCCCCATCAGCACTGCACCTTAAAACTCTTTAGATGAAGAGAAATGCCTATTTTAGGAAAATCAAGCACTCAAAATCAGCCTTCTTCAGCCTCCAGCTCGATTAGGCAAAAAATAGACCGAGAAAATTGTTTGAACTAGTCAAAACTCAAACCAAGGAACAACCACTACAATCAAACATCACCTCAAGCGCTATACCAACCTGTGAAGAATTCTCTGCTTTCTTTAAGACAAAGACCGACACTATAAGAACCGATCTTCTCAATGATGTTTGCCGTTACTCCAACACCATCGGCATAACTCCCACTCAATCTAAAAACAAAGCGACATGGTCAACCTTCGACACCTACTCAGAAGAAACAATTAACAAACTGCTGGGCACCCTGAAACCCTCTAATCACCTCACTGACCCCTTACCTGCGAATGCTGTAAAAGACTTCACCCCCCTGCTCCTCCCACTCTGGACTAAAATTATTAACTCTTCCCTTCAACAAGGTCTCATCCCTGACTCCCTCAAGGTGGGGCAAGTCACGCCTATACTCAAGAAACCTACAGCTGACCCTGCTGACCTTAACAATTACCGCCCTATCACCAATATCCCCACCCTGGCCAAACTGCTGGAAAAATGCGTTCAACTCCAACTGACTAAACACATCGATCAGTTTGACCTCCTCAACCCACATCAATCAGGTTTCCGAGCAAGACACAGTACGGAAACGGCCATGACACACATAATTGACGACGCCCTCCAAATCCTAGACCGCAATGACTCTTGCCTCCTCATCCTACTTGATCTCTCCTCAGCATTCGACACCGTCAAACATGAGAACCTACTTGAGCTGCTAAACACCAGAATGGGTCTATCGGGAACTGTCCTCAAATGGTTCACTTCCTTCCTACATCACCGGTCTCAGAACTTCAAGGTCAACAACGTGCTATCCTCAGCTGTGCCTGTCTCATTAGGCGTCCCTCAAGGATCTTCACCATCCCCCACTTTGTTCAACCTAGTCATGGAACCACTCACCACCTTGCTCCAAGCATCTAATGTACACTTTCATATGTACGCCGATGACACTCAACTCTACCTAAAACTACAATCCCCGGAAGACATCAAACTTCTGAACTCTACGCTCAAAAACACCCAATCATGGTTGGCCGATAATCATCTCAAACTAAATGCTCTGAAAACTGAGTTCCTTCTAATCTCACCTCCGGCGAAAATCTCCACCACTCAAACCTGGCTTAAGCACCTAACTGCATTCAATGTCCAACCCACCATCGTGGACTCCGTGAAATCATTAGGCATCACTCTTGACGCCAACCTCAACATGCAGTAACATATCAACAAAGCAACTAGGGGAGTTAACTTCCAAATCAACACTCTGAGGAAACTTAAACCCTTCCTCCCAGCTAAGGACTTCCAAACTGCAGTTCAAGCCCTAGTCATTCCACGCATAGACTACGGAATCGTGGCTCTCAGCGGACTCCCCCTATCTACTACAGCACCCCTAAGAGCCTCCTTGAACGCTGCAGCGAGACTTATCACTGGTTCTAGAAAACACTCGCATATTTCCCCTGACTTAAAATCCCTGAACTGGCTCCCTTAAGAAGCCAGAATACAGCTGAAAATCGCCTGTATGACACACATGGCCATACACCACAAGTCTCCCAGCTACCTCACTCAAAAGCTGACTTTATCAGGAGGCTCGAGAAACAACAGAAGCACAAAGAATCTCCTCCTGAAACCTCGAAGATTTCGGAAGGAAAAAACTTACAAGCACTCCTTCTCAGGAATGGCACCCAGGATTTGGAATGCCCTCCCTCCCGAAACCAGGCTTATTTCCTCCACTGCACTCTTTAAGAAAGAAGCAAAAGCCATCCTTATGGCTAGTCGCACTTGAACCCTTTTTTGGTTGTTCCGAAGACTGTGCACTGACTTTGTATTATTGCTTATTCTGTTGTTTACTGTACTAAGTTGTTTATCGGATTTTTACTAGCCGGTCTATCTTATTGTCTATTCGTTCTCAGGTTGTTTATCAGGTTACCTTCCTAGTTTGCTACCCACCTACTACCCATTTCTATGTTACCCACAAGTTTGCTTAATCTCCCGCTTGTTTCCCTTACCCCGTGTTCTCTGTAAAGCGCTCTGATATCTGCAAAGATCTTGCGCTATATAAAACTTTGAAAATAAATAAAAAAAATAAAAAACTCCTCCCACCCATCTCCATGCAGATCTCTCTATTCAGCCCTGTGCTAACTCACGCTGTCTCCTGGAATCCCCCAGCCCTTGTCACTCAAACTCAAGTGAAGGAATACACAACCTAGCAGGGGCAGGCTTGGATAGTTAGGCAAGAAAGACATACTTTCTAAAAGTGGTATTTTCAAACACATAATGTTAAAACCAACTTCACAAAAAGATGTATTTTATCATTCTGAGTTCAGGCATACTAAACTCGAATTTCTACCTAGTTCCCAGAGTCAGTTAGGATTATAAGATGTAATAATCAAACTGCCCATTCTGGCCTATGGGGAACAGTTAGCCTTGCAATAGTGAAAAACGAAAATGGTTCACACACCAGGGCATGTCCTACCTTTTACCTACAATGCACCCTGCCCTTGGGCCTACCATAGGGGTGACTAATATGCAGAAAAGGGAAGATTTAGGCACTGGCAAGTGGGTGCACTTGCCCAGTCAGCATGGCAGTACCAGACTGCACACAGGCTCTGCGATGGCAGACCTGAGACACACTTTACAGGCTGCTTCTGTGGGTGGCACCACCAGTGCTGCAAGCCCACCACCAGTATTTGATTTACAAGCCCTGGGCAAACTCAGTGCGCTGTACTAGGGTCTGACAAGTAAACCAAATCAGCCAATCATGGAGTCACTAAACCATACATCAATTAGGGAGCACTTGCACTGTGGCACTGGACAGCAGTGGCACAGTGCCCAAAGCATCTAAAACCAGTAAAAACACATGAGGCAACAGCAAATAATGGAAGGAAGACCCATGCCAACAGTGCCAGGTCTGACACTGATTTTAACATTTTTTACATACAACATATCCATGCTTCCAAAAGTCCTTAATTTTGACATAGCAAAGTTCTCATGGTAGTACATTCACATTGTTAATTGGGCGAAGTACAACAGGAGAAAATGCCTTGGCGAAGTATGTTTTTATTTTAATGAACAAGCCCAAGAAATCAAGTGAAAAATAAAATTGTGACAACAAAAATTGTGAAATCTTTAGTCATGATAGATGAAACCATTGTAGTAAAGTCCATTTGTTCTGGATTCCAAAGTCAAACATTCTTTCCATCAATTATGGTAAAGTGGGCAAGATTAGTCAACAAAGTGAATGTGTAGCACACAAAGAACAACATTTGGGGTGAGGTTTCTTACTGGCAGTGGTGGATGTCTTGCCATCCCGAACTCCTGGCTATTTCTGTGGACAGAAGGGAGATCTGGAGCTGCTGAGACAGGGGTGCTTACAGGTGTATCATCCTTTGTCAAGGCCTTCCTTCCTGTGTCTGCAGTAGATGTTGATGGGGCAAATGTACTTAGCAATTTCAGTGTGATTGAGCAACTGCAATCCTTCCCTTAAGCGTTTACTCCAGTGTTCAGTTCATATGGTAAAGTGCGTGCGAACAGAAGCCGTGTCAAACCTCATCACGGCTACGTTAGATACGAATATGAAAGAGCACTTCTCTCCTGCGCCCAACTGTCGCACTGCGATTAGGGAAATGTTCCTTAATTAACTCTTCTTCTGTAATCACATCTTTTTTACATTATTCTTACTTTTTATCCAAAAACTTTACTCGTGTATCTTCCTTAATAACATCACTGCGGAGACAGCAAGTTTGTACGTTGAATTATTTATTCATCATTTTCAAATGCCGAACGTTGCCGTGTCAGGCTTCTACGAAGGCATGTGTGGACAAACATGTTTCAACATTGTTTAGAGTGACATCAACGTGCTCCCAATGCATTTCGAATTATAAAATTCTTCGTCAGGGGTTTAACTGAAAATAAAATGCAGAAACAATTTAAGTTGGCTACTCGACCATTTCAACTCATATCATCAACTGTACTCTTGCCCATGCTAAACTAAAACCATCAAGTGTTGTCACTACCCGTAATTTTCCCTCCGTGCTCGAACCCTCTCCTCTCCCACATTATCAATCGGCATTTAACAAAATAAACATTTAACTTAATAAAAACGGTGCATCTACGCTCACGCCCTGCTGTACAATTCCCACTATGCTACGAGCTCCCTTCTCCTTAATTTTACCTTTTCTGCGCCGCAGTCAGCAGCTTATCCTCACTTCTCTTCCTCATGGCAAAATCGTAAAAATACTTCCCTCACGCTCGCGCTGCTTTTAAAGAGAACGGTCTGACACCTGTGAGCGATCTAGCTACAAGCCGCCACCCCTCCTTGTAGTTTAAACGTGCCCTGTATCAATAAACTTCAACTCCCATAGTGCCCTGTGTTGTAATCTAAAAAAGTAAATAATGACCAGTTATGATCGTGCCTAAAATCAACCACAAACATGAATGACATTTTCAAAAATAAAAGCTTCGAAGTTCCCTACTTAACAGTAACCCTCCTTCAAAAGCATAAAAACGAAAAACAAGTTGTTCGAGTAATGTAGTTTCACTGTCCCCTCATTCATGTGTCAATTAAGTTCATAGTTGTTTTTGGGTCATTCCTCTTGAGGTAGTGTTGTTTTCTTTATCTCCGCGGTGATGCTTCTTTTTGGAAAGTTTAATCTTGAATCCTTGGGGTGCAAGCTCTGAGGCGATAATGTTGCTAAGCAATTTCAGTGTGATTGAGCAACTGCACTCCTTCCCTTAAGCGTTTACTCCAGTGTTCAGTTCATATGGTAAAGTGCGGCGAACAGTTGCCGTGTCAAACCTCATCACGGCTACGTTAGATACGAATATGAAAGAGCACCTCTCTCCTGCGCCCAACTGTCGCACTGCGATTAGGGAAATGTTCCTTAATTAACTCTTCTTCTGTAATCACATCGTTTTTTTTCATTATTCTTACTTTTTATCCAAAAACTTTACTCGTGTATCTTCCTTAATAACATCACTGCGGAGACAGCATGTTTGTACGTTGAATTATTTATTCATCATTTTTAAATGCCGAACGTTGCCGTGTCAGGCTTCTACGAAGGCATGTGTGGACAAACATGTTTCAACATTGTTTAGAGTGACATCAACGTGCTCCCAATGCATTTCGAATTATAAAATTCTTCGTCAGGGGTTTAACTGAAAATAAAATGCAGAAACAATTTAAGTTGGCTACTCGACCATTTCAACTGTACTCTCGCCCATGCTAAACTAAAACCATCAAGTGCTGTAACTACCCGTGATTTTCCCTCCGTGCTCGAACCCTCTCCTCTCCCACATTATCAATCGGCATTTAACAAAATAAACATTTAACTTAATAAAAACGGTGCATCTACGCTCATGCCCTGCTGTACAATTCCCACTATGCTACGAGCTCCCTTCTCCTTAATTTTACCTTTTCTGCGCCGCAGTCAGCAGCTTATCCTCCCTTCTCTTCCTCATGGCAAAATCGTAAAAATACTTCCCTCACGCTCGCGCTGCTTTTAAAGAGAACAGTCTCACACCTGTGAGCGATCTAGCTACAAGCCGCCACCCCTTCTTGTAGTTTAAACGTGCCCTATATCAATAAACTTCAACTCCCATAGTGCCCTGTGTCGTAATCTAAAAAAGTAAATAATGATCAGTTATGATCGTGCCTAAAATCAACCACAAACATGAATGACATTTTCAAAAATAAAAGCTTCGAAGTTCCCTACTTAACAGTAACCCTTCTTCAAAAGCATAAAAACGAAAAACAAGTTGTTCGAGTAATGTAGTTTCACTGTCCCCTCATTCATGTGTCAATTAAGTTCATAGTTGTTTTTGAGTCATTCCTCTTGAGGTAGTGTTGTTTTCTTTATCTCCGCGGTGATGCTTCTTTTTGGAAAGTTTAATCTTGAATCCTTGGGGTGCAAGCTCTGAGGCGATAATGTTGCTAAGCAATTTCAGTGTGATTGAGCAACTGCACTCCTTCCCTTAAGCGTTTACTCCAGTGTTCAGTTCATATGGTAAAGTGCGTGCGAACAGAAGCCGTGTCAAACCTCATCACGGCTACGTTAGATACGAATATGAAAGAGCACCTCTCTCCTGCGCCCAACTGTCGCACTGCGATTAGGGAAATGTTCCTTAATTAACTCTTCTTCTGTAATCACATCTTTTTTACATTATTCTTACTTTTTATCCAAAAACTTTACTCGTGTATCTTCCTTAATAACATCACTGCGGAGACAGCATGTTTGTACGTTGAATTATTTATTCATCATTTTCAAATGCCGAACGTTGCCGTATCAGGCTTCTACGAAAGCATGTGTGGACAAACATGTTTCAACATTGTTTAGAGTGACATCAACGTGCTCCCAATGCATTTCGAATTATAAAATTCTTCGTCAGGGGTTTAACTGAAAATAAAATGCAGAAACAATTTAAGTTGGCTACTCGACCATTTCAACTCATATCATCAACTGTACTCTCGCCCATGCTAAACTAAAACCATCAAGTGTTGTCACTACCCGTAATTTTCCCTCCGTGCTTGAACCCTCTCCTCTCCCACATTATCAATCGGCATTTAACAAAATAAACATTTAACTTAATAAAAACGGTGCATCTACGCTCACGCCCTGCTGTACAATTCCCACTATGCTACGAGCTCCCTTCTCCTTAATTTGACCTTTTCTGCGCCGCAGTCAGCAGCTTATCCTCACTTCTCTTCCTCATGGCAAAATCGTAAAAATACTTCCCTCACGCTCGCGCTGCTTTTAAAGAGAACGGTCTGACACCTGTGAGCGATCTAGCTACAAGCCGCCACCCCTCCTTGTAGTTTAAACGTGCACTGTATCAATACACTTCAACTCCCATAGTGCCCTGTGTCGTAATCTAAAAAAGTAAATAATGACCAGTTATGATCGTGCCTAAAATCAACCACAAACATGAATGACATTTTCAAAAATAAAAGCTTCGAAGTTCCCTACTTAACAGTAACCCTCCTTCAAAAGCATAAAAACGAAAAACAAGTTGTTCGAGTAATGTAGTTTCACTATCCCCTCATTCATGTGTCAATTAAGTTCATAGTTGTTTTTGAGTCATTCCTCTTGAGGTAGTGTTGTTTTCTTTATCTCCGCGGTGATGCTTCTTTTTAGAAAGTTTAATCTTGAATCCTTGGGGTGCAAGCTCTGAGGCGATAATGTTGCTAAGCAATTTCAGTGTGATTGAGCAACTGCACTCCTTCCCTTAAGCGTTTACTCCAGTGTTCAGTTCATATGGTAAAGTGCGGCGAACAGAAGCCGTGTCAAACCTTATCACGGCTACGTTAGATACGAATATGAAAGAGCACCTCTCTCCTGCGCCCAACTGTCGCACTGCGATTAGGGAAATGTTCCTTAATGAACTCTTCTTCTGTAATCACATCTTTTTTTTCATTATTCTTACTTTTTATCCAAAAACTTTACTCGTGTATCTTCCTTAATAACATCACTGCGGAGACAGCATGTTTGTACGTTGAATTATTTATTCATCATTTTTAAATGCCGAACGTTGCCGTGTCAGGCTTCTACGAAGGCATGTGTGGACAAACATGTTTCAACATTGTTTAGAGTGACATCAACGTGCTCCCAATGCATTTCGAATTATAAAATTCTTCGTCAGGGGTTTAACTGAAAATAAAATGCAGAAACAATTTAAGTTGGCTACTCGGCCATTTCAACTGTACTCTCGCCCATGCTAAACTAAAACCATCAAGTGTTGTCACTACCCGTGATTTTCCCTCCGTGCTCGAACCCTCTCCTCTACCACATTATCAATCGGCATTTAACAAAATAAACATTTAACTTAATAAAAACGGTGCATCTACGCTCACGCCCTGCTGTACAATTCCCACTATGCTACGAGCTCCCTTCTCCTTAATTTTACCTTTTCTGCGCCGCAGTCAGCAGCTTATCCTCACTTCTCTACCTCATGGCAAAATCGTAAAAATACTTCCCTCACGCTCACGCTGCTTTTAAAGAGAACAGTCTCACACCTGTGAGCGATCTAGCTACAAGCCGCCACCCCTCCTTGTAGTTTAAACGTGCCCTATATCAATAAACTTCAACTCCCATAGTGCCCTGTGTCGTAATCTAAAAAAGTAAATAATGACCAGTTATGATCGTGCCTAAAATCAACCACAAACATGAATGACATTTTCAAAAACAAAAGCTTCGAAGTTCCCTACTTAACAGTAACCCTCCTTCAAAAGCATAAAAACGAAAAACAAGTTTTTCGAGTAACGTAGTTTCACTGTCCCCTCATTCATGTGTCAATTAAGTTCATAGTTGTTTTTGAGTCATTCCTCTTGAGGTTGTGTTGTTTTCTTTTTCTCCGCGGTGATGCTTCTTTTTGGAAAGTTTAATCTTGAATCCTTGGGGTGCAAGCTCTGAGGCGATAATGTTGCTAAGCAATTTTAGTGTGATTGAGCAACTGCACTCCTTCCCTTAAGCGTTTACTCCAGTGTTCAGTTCATATGGTAAAGTGCTTGCGAACAGAAGCCGTGTCAAACCTCATCACCGCTATGTTAGATACGAATATGAAAGAGCACCTCTCTCCTGCGCCCAACTGTCGCACTGCGATTAGGGAAATGTTCCTTAATTAACTCTTCTTCTGTAATCACATCTTTTTTACATTATTCTTACTTTTTATCCAAAAACTTTACTCGTATATCTTCCTTAATAACATCACTGCGGAGACAGCATGTTGGTACGTTGAATTATTTAATCATCATTTTCAAATGCCGAACGTTGCCGTGTCAGGCTTCTACGAAGGCATGTGTGGACAAACATGTTTCAACATTGTTTAGAGTGACATCAACGTGCTCCCAATGCATTTCGAATTATAAAATTCTTCGTCAGGGGTTTAACTGAAAATAAAATGCAGAAACAATTTAAGTTGGCTACTCGACCATTTCCACTCATATTATCAACTGTACTCTCGCCCATGCTAAACTAAAACCATCAAGTGTTGTCACTACCCGTGATTTTCCCTCCGTGCTCGAACCCTCTCCTCTCGCACATTATCAATCGGCATTTAATAAAATAAACATTTAACTTAATAAAAACGGTGCATCTACGCTCACGCCCTGCTGTACAATTCCCACTATGCTACGAGCTCCCTTCTCCTTAATTTTACCTTTTCTGCGCCGCAGTCAGCAGCTTATCCTCACTTCTCTTCCTCATGGCAAAATCGTAAAAATACTTCCCTCACGCTCGCGCTGCTTTTAAAGAGAACAGTCTCACACCTGTGAGCGATCTAGCTACAAGCCGCCACCCCTCCTTGTAGTTTAAACGTGCCCTATATCAATAAACTTCAACTCCCATAGTGCCCTGTGTCGTAATCTAAAAAAGTAAATAATGACCAGTTATGATCGTGCCTAAAATGAACCACAAACATGAATGACATTTTCAAAAATAAAAGCTTCGAAGTTCCCTACTTAACAGTAACCCTCCTTCAAAAGCATAAAAACGAAAAAAAAGTTTTTCGAGTAACGTAGTTTCACTGTCCCCTCATTCATGTGTCAATTAAGTTCATAGTTGTTTTTGAGTCATTCCTCTTGAGGTTGTGTTGTTTTCTTTTTCTCCGCGGTGATGCTTCTTTTTGGAAAGTTTAATCTTGAATCCTTGGGGTGCAAGCTCTGAGGCGATAATGTTGCTAAGCAATTTTAGTGTGATTGAGCAACTGCACTCCTTCCCTTAAGCGTTTACTCCAGTGTTCAGTTCATATGGTAAAGTGCGTGCGAACAGAAGCCGTGTCAAACCTCATCACGGCTACGTTAGATACGAATATGAAAGAGCACCTCTCTCCTGCGCCCAACTGTCGCACTGCGATTAGGGAAATGTTCCTTAATTAACTCTTCTTCTGTAATCACATGTTTTTTACATTATTCTTACTTTTTATCCAAAAACTTTACTCGTGTATCTTCCTTAATAACATCACTGCGGAGACAGCATGTTTGTACGTTGAATTATTCATTCATCATTTTCAAATGCCGAACGTTGCCGTATCAGGCTTCTACGAAGGCCTGTGTGGACAAACATGTTTCAACATTGTTTAGAGTGACATCAACGTGCTCCCAATGCATTTCGAATTATAAAATTCTTCGTCAGGGGTTTAACTGAAAATAAAATGCAGAAACAATTTAAGTTGGCTACTCGACCATTTCAACTCATATCATCAACTGTACTCTCGCCCATGCTAAACTAAAACCATCAAGTGTTGTCACTACCCGTGATTTTCCCTCCGTGCTCGAACCCTCTCCTCTCCCACATTATCAATCGGCATTTAACAAAATAAACATTTAACTTAATAAAAATGGTGCATCTACGCTCACGCCCTGCTGTACAATTCCCACTATGCTACGAGCTCCCTTCTCCTTAATTTTACCTTTTCTGCGCCGCAGTCAGCAGCTTATCCTCACTTCTCTTCCTCATGGCAAAATCGTAAAAATACTTCCCTCACGCTCGCGCTGCTTTTAAAGAGAACAGTCTCACACCTGTGAGCGATCTAGCTACAAGCCGCCACCCCTCCTTGTAGTTTAAACGTGCCCTGTTATCAATAAACTTCAACTCTGGATTCCATCCATCACGGTCGCTCCCCCAGCTCTCCACTCGCTCTACAGAAGCCCTGTGCTAGCTGCCTGCCTTGCCTGCCAGAATTCCTGCTGACTGCCGTCCTGCAACAGCGCATACATCATCTCACTGCGCTTGGTATCGTTTTTGCCCGCATTGCTTTTCCGAATTAATTACATTACGTTTGAGCGCTTGTTAGCGTTAGAGCGCGCATTGCTACATTTTAATTTTAATTAATTGTCTAAAACGGCGATTGTGTTTGTCGGTGAAGCGTCTCCTTAGTCACTTAGTAACTAGATTCTTTGAGTGAAGCTTCGGCTGTGCCCCACTTTCGATTTCTCTCTCGGCGGCCATTTAGACTTGTTTGTTGTTTCACCCGTCTCTCCTCCCAGACCCCGCCTCCCAGCTGACCCTCCCACGCTCCGCCCCTCCACACTTCATTTATGCCTGATGGTCCAACGCGCACCGTCCACGCGCTGCGGCCGCGCCGAAGGTGCACCAAAGGTAAGCCCGTCTACGCCCGTCCGTACCTGGACCACGCCTAGCGCCATTCCCCCTGGTCCTCGCATTGCCCAGCCCTCCCGCATTAATTACGATGCCACCACCCTCCTAGCCCTTAACCCCGGCCGCTCCCCCAACTGCGTCCAAGCCGCTCCTGGACTCACCCATGGTCCCTTCTCTTGCTACTCCTGCAAGTTCGACGGCACCAAAACCAGCTCCTCACCCACCAACACCATACAGAGACCTGTCACCAACCACCTTAAATGCATCCTGCTCAACACTCGCTCGGTCCACAGACACGCCATCGACCTCTGGAATCTACTCGACACCACCTCACCGGACGTCGCCTTCCTAACAGAAACATGGATGAATGCCTCTTCAGCCCCAGACATCACCATTGCCATCCCGGAAGGATACAAGATCATCCGCAAGGACCGCATCAGGCATACAGGAGGAGGCATCGCTATCGTCCATAAGAACTCCATCCGCATCTCAACCAGCTCTGACGTCGACCTTGCCAGCGCCGAACACCTCCACTTCCAGATCCACACCAACCCCAAGACTACACTCAGAGGCACCCTCCTCTACCGTCCCCCAGGACCCCGTGCACAATTCAGTGACGACATCACAGACTTTATCACCCCACATGCCCTCCACTCCGAGGACTACATTCTTTTGGGAGACCTCAATTTTCACCTGGAAAAGAGCAATGACAGCAGCGCCACCACCCTTCTGGACAATCTTGCCGACCTCGGACTCAAACAACTTGTCTCTACACCCACCCACATCGCAGGTCACACGCTCGACCCTATCTTCTCCTCCAGCAGACATGTCTCATTCAGCCACACCACAGCTCTACACTGGACGGACCACAGCTGCGTTCACTTTACCTACAATAAGACCACAATCCACAACCATCCTCAACCCACCCTGCGAAGAAACTGGAACAAAATAACCACCGACCAGATCTCCTCATCGCTTCTACTAAACCCCCCCGCCAACTCCTCAAATCCCGACCAAGCAGCCTTGAACCTCACCCAATGGCTATCCAACAGCGCCGACATCCTAGCACCGTTGAAAAAACGCCAAAGCAAACTAGGCAGCAAAAACGCATCCTGGTTCAACGATGATCTTAAGAAATCGAAGAAACACTGCCGCTCCCTCGAGAAGACTTGGAAAAAAGACCCAAACACCAACACCAGGGATGCCTTCAAAAACGCCACCCGCATACACCACCAACTAATCCGGTCTGCCAAGAAAGCCACATTCAAAGACCGTCTAGATAACAACGCCCACAACAGCAAGGAATTATTCAACATCGTCAAAGAATTTACCAACCCATCAGCCAATTCCAACGACATCACCCCCACCCAAGCCCTCTGCGACTCCCTAGCTTCCTTCTTTCACAACAAAATCGCAGACATCCACAACAGTTTCGACAACTGACCCGAAGACCAACCCTCCCAACCTTCTGCAGGTCCTTCACCCCCCTTGAACATCCTTCACGACTGGAACCCTATCTCCACTGAGGACACCATCCGACTGATGAACTCCATCCACTCAGGATCCCCAACTGACCCTTGCCCTCACCACATCTTCAACAAAGCAGACTCCATCATAGCACCACACCTCCGAGATGTCATCAACTGCTCCCTCAACTCCGCCACCTTCCCGGAAAGCTGGAAACACGCAGAACTCAGCGCCCTCCTGAAAAAACCCACAGCTGACCCCACCGAACTCAAAAACTATCGCCCCATCTCGCTTCTTCCATTCCCGGCCAAAGTCATTGAGAAAGCTGTCAACAACCAGCTTGCCGCCTTCCTCGAAGCCAACAAATCCCTCGACTCCTCACAGTCTGGCTTCCGAGCCAAACACAGCACTGAAACCGCCCTCATCGCAGCAACAGACGACATTCGAACTCTACTGGACAACGGAGAAACAGTCGCCCTCATCCTCCTCGACCTCTCCGCTGCCTTCGACACAGTCTGTCATAGCACCCTTCTACAGCGCCTCAGAGACGTAGGAATCCAGGGAAAAGCACTGGAATGGATCACCTCGTTCCTCACCGGAAGAACACAGAGAGTCCGTCTTCCACCATTCAAGTCAGAAGCCTCTGAAGTCATCTGCGGCGTGCCACAAGGATCGTCACTCAGCCCCACCCTCTTCAACGTATACATGAGCCCCCTCGCGACCATCGCACGCCAACACAATCTCAACATCATCTCCTATGCGGACGACACTCAACTGATCCTATCACTCACCAAAGACCCTACCACCGCCAAAACCAACTTACACGAAGGAATGAAAGAAGTAGCCGTGTGGATGAAGCATAGCCGTCTGAAACTGAACTCAGACAAAACAGAAGTCCTCATATTAGGCACCTCCCCCTCCGCCTGGGATGACTCTTGGTGGCCAGAAGCCCTTGGAAAAGCACCCACCCCGACAGACCGCGCACGAAACCTGGGCGTCATCCTAGACTCCTCACTCTCGATGACCAGACAAGTCAACGCCGTCTCATCATCATGCTTCAACATTCTTCGCATACTCAAAAAAACATTTCGCTGGATCCCCACCGAAACTAGAAAAACGGTCACCCATGCACTAGTCACGAGCCGCCTGGACTACGGAAACACTCTATACGCCGGTACCACCGCAAAACTCCAGAAAAAATTCCAACGCATCCAGAACGCTTCAGCCAGGCTCATACTAGACATCCCGCGTAAAGAACACATCTCCGAGCACCTGAAAAACCTCCACTGGCTCCCTGTAAATAAGAGGATCATTTTCCGCCTCCTAACCCACGCACACAAAGCTCTTTACGAACTTGGGCCCGAATGCCTCAACACACGATTGTCCTTCTACACCCCCTCCCGTCAGCTGCGATCCTCCAACCAAGCCCTTGCCATTGTACCTCGCATCAACAAAACCACCATGGGAGGTAGATCCTTCTCCTACCTAGCAGCCAAAACATGGAACTCACTTCCCACTCACCTTCGACTTACTCAGAACCACCCGGCATTCAGAAAGCAACTTAAAACTTGGATATTCGACAAGTAACTCCCCTCCCTTCCCCTAGCGCCTTGAGACCCTATGGGTATGTAGCGCGCTATATAAATTTCTTGACTTGACTTGACTTGACTTGACTCCCATAGTGCCCTGTGTCGTAATCTAAAAAAGTAAATAATGACCAGTTATGATCGTGCCTAAAATCAACCACAAACATGAATGACATTTTAAAAAATAAAAGCTTTGAAGTTCCCTACTTAACAGTAACCCTCCTTCAAAAGCATAAAAACGAAAAACAAGTTGTTCGAGTAACGTAGTTTCACTGTCCCCTCATTCATGTGTCAATTAAGTTCATAGTTGTTTTTGAGTCATTCCTCTTGAGGTTGTGTTGTTTTCTTTATCTCCGCGGTGATGCTTCTTTTTGGAAAGTTTAATCTTGAATCCTTGGGGTGCAAGCTCTGAGGCGATAATGTTGCTAAGCAATTTCAGTGTGATTGAGCAACTGCACTCCTTCCCTTAAGCGTTTACTCCAGTGTTCAGTTCATATGGTAAAGTGCGTGCGAACAGAAGCCGTGTCAAACCTCATCACGGCTACGTTAGATACGAATATGAAAGAGCACCTCTCTCCTGCGCCCAACTGTCGCACTGCGGTTAGGGAAATGTTCCTTAATTAACTCTTCTTCTGTAATCACATCTTTTTTACATTATTCTTACTTTTTATCCAAAAACTTTACTCGTGTATCTTCCTTAATAACATCACTGCGGAGACAGCATGTTTGTACGTTGAATTATTTATTGATCATTTTCAAATGCCGAACGTTGCCGTGTCAGGCTTCTACGAAGGCATGAGTGGACAAACATGTTTCAACATTGTTTAGAGTGACATCAACGTGCTCCCAATGCATTTCGAATTATAAAATTCTTCGTCAGGGGTTTAACTGAAAATAAAATGCAGAAACAATTTAAGTTGGCTACTCGACCATTTCAACTCATATCATCAACCTTACTCTCGCCCATGCTAAACTAAAACCATCAAGTGTTGTCACTACCCGTGATTTTCCCTCCGTGCTCGAACCCTCTCCTCTCGCACATTATCAATCGGCATTTAACAAAATAAACATTTAACTTAATAAAAACGGTGCATCTACGCTCACGCCCTGCTGAACAATTCCCACTATGCTACGAGCTCCCTTCTCCTTAATTTTACCTTTTCTGCGCCGCAGTCAGCAGCTTATCCTCACTTCTCTTCCTCATGGCAAAATCATAAAAATACTTCCCTCACGCTCGCGCTGCTTTTAAAGAGAACAGTCTCACACCTGTGAGCGATCTAGCTACAAGCCGCCACCCCTCCTTGTAGTTTAAACGTGCCCTATATCAATAAACTTCAACTCCCATAGAGCCCTGTGTCGTAATCTAAAAAAGTAAATAATGACCAGTTATGATCGTGCCTAAAATCAACCACAAACATGAATGACATTTTCAAAAATAAAAGCTTCGATGATCCCTACTTAACAGTAAGCCTCCTTCAAAAGCATAAAAACGAAAAACAAGTTGTTCGAGTAACGTAGTTTAACTGTCCCCTCATTCATCTGTCAATTAAGTTCATAGTTGTTTTTGAGTCATTCCTCTTGAGGTTGTGTTGTTTTCTTTATCTCCGCGGTGATGCTTCTTTTTGGAAAGTTTAATCTTGAATCCTTGGGGTGCAAGCTCTGAGGCGATAATGTTGCTAAGCAATTTCAGTGTGATTGAGCAACTGCACTCCTTCCCTTAAGCGTTTACTCCAGTGTTCAGTTCATATGGCAAAGTGCGTGCGAACAGAAGCCGTGTCAAACCTCATCACGGCTACGTTAGATACGAATATGAAAGAGCACCTCTCTCCTGCGCCCAACTGTCGCACTGCGATTAGGGAAATGTTCCTTAATTAACTCTTCTTCTGTAATCACATCTTTTTTACATTATTCTTACTTTTTATCCAAAAACTTTACTCGTGTATCTTCCTTAATAACATCACTGCGGAGAAAGCATGTTTGTACGTTGAATTATTTATTCATCATTTTCAAATGCCGAACGTTGCCGTGTCAGGCTTCTACGAAGGCATGTGTGGACAAACATGTTTCAACATTGTTTAGAGTGACATGAAAGTGCTCCCAATGCATTTCGAATTATAAAATTCTTCGTCAGGGCTTGAACTGAAAATAAAATGCAGAAACAATTTAAGTTGGCTACTCGACCATTTCAACTCATATCATCAACTGTACTCTCGCCGCTGCTAAACTAAAACCATCAAGTGTTGTCACTACCCGTGCTTTTCCCTCCGTGCTCGAACCCTCTACTCTCCCACATTATCAATCGGCCATTTAACAAAATAAACATTTAACTTAATAAAAACTGTGCATCTACGCTCACGCCCTGCTGTACAATTCCCACTATGCTACAAGCTCCCTTCTCCTTAATTTTACCTTTTCTGCGCCGCAGTCAGCAGCTTATCCTCACTTCTCTTCCTCATGGCAAAATCGTAAAAATACTTCCCTCACGCTCGCGCTGCTTTTAAAGAGAACAGTCTCAAACCTGTGAGCAATCTAGCTACAAGCCGCCACCCCTCCTTGTAGTTTAAACGTGCCCTATATCAATAAACTTCAACTCCCATAGTGCCCTGTGTCGTAATTTAAAAAAGTAAATAATGACCAGTTATGATCGTGCCTAAAATCAACCACAAACATGAATGACATTTTCAAAAATAAAAGCTTCGAAGTTCCCTACTTAACAGTAACCCTACTTCAAAAGCATAAAAACGAAAAACAAGTTGTTCGAGTAACGTAGTTTCACTGTCCCCTCATTCATGTGTCAATTAAGTTCATAGTTGTTTTTGAGTCATTCCTCTTGAGGTTGTGTTGTTTTCTTTATCTCCGCGGTGATGCTTCTTTTTGGAAAGTTTAATCTTGAATCCTTGGGGTGCAAGCTCTGAGGCGATAATGTTGCTAAGCAATTTCAGTGTGATTGAGCAACTGCACTCCTTCCCTTAAGCGTTTACTCCAGTGTTCAGTTCATATGGTAAAGTGCGTGCGAACAGAAGCCGTGTCAAACCTCATCACGGCTACGTTAGATACGAATATGAAAGAGCACCTCTCTCCTGCGCCCAACTGTCGCACTGCGGTTAGGGAAATGTTCCTTAATTAACTCTTCTTCTGTAATCACATCTTTTTTACATTATTCTTACTTTTTATCCAAAAACTTTACTCGTGTATCTTCCTTAATAACATCACTGCGGAGAAAGCATGTTTGTACGTTGAATTATTTATTCATCATTTTCAAATGCCGAACGTTGCCGTGTCAGGCTTCTACGAAGGCATGTGTGGACAAACATGTTTCAACATTGTTTAGAGTGACATGAAAGTGCTCCCAATGCATTTCGAATTATAAAATTCTTCGTCAGGGCTTTAACTGAAAATAAAATGCAGAAACAATTTAAGTTGGCTACTCGACCATTTCAACTCATATCATCAACTGTACTCTCGCCGCTGCTAAACTAAAACCATCAAGTGTTGTCACTACCCGTGCTTTTCCCTCCGTGCTCGAACCCTCTACTCTCCCACATTATCAATCGGCATTTAACAAAATAAACATTTAACTTAATAAAAACTGTGCATCTACGCTCACGCCCTGCTGTACAATTCCCACTATGCTACGAGCTCCCTTCTCCTTAATTTTACCTTTTCTGCGCCGCAGTCAGCAGCTTATCCTCACTTCTCTTCCTCATGGCAAAATCGTAAAAATACTTCCATCACGCTCGCGCTGCTTTTAAAGAGAACAGTCTCAAACCTGTGAGCAATCTAGCTACAAGCCGCCACCCCTCCTTGTAGTTTAAACGTGCCCTATATAAATAAACTTCAACTCCCATAGTGCCCTGTGTCGTAATTTAAAAAAGTAAATAATGACCAGTTATGATCGTGCCTAAAATCAACCACAAACATGAATGACATTTTCAAAAATAAAAGCTTCGAAGTTCCCTACTTAACAGTAACCCTACTTCAAAAGCATAAAAACGAAAAACAAGTTGTTCGAGTAACGTAGTTTCACTGTCCCCTCATTCATGTGTCAATTAAGTTCATAGTTGTTTTTGAGTCATTCCTCTTGAGGTTGTGTTGTTTTCTTTATCTCCGCGGTGATGCTTCTTTTTGGAAAGTTTAATCTTGAATCCTTGGGGTGCAAGCTCTGAGTCGATAATGTTGCTAAGCAATTTCAGTGTGATTGAGCAACTGCACTCCTTCCCTTAAGCGTTTACTCCAGTGTTCAGTTCATATGGTAAAGTGCGTGCGAACAGAAGCCGTGTCAAACCTCATCACGGCTACGTTAGATACGAATATGAAAGAGCACCTCTCTCCTGCGCCCAACTGTCGCACTGCGGTTAGGGAAATGTTCCTTAATTAACTCTTCTTCTGTAATCACATCTTTTTTACATTATTCTTACTTTTTATCCAAAAACTTTACTCGTGTATCTTCCTTAATAACATCACTGCGGAGACAGCATGTTTGTACGTTGAATTATTTATTCATCATTTTCAAATGCCGAACGTTGCCGTGTCAGGCTTCTACGAAGGCATGTGTGGACAAACATGTTTCAACATTGTTTAGAGTGACATCAACGTGCTCCCAATGCATTTCGAATTATAAAATTCTTCGTCAGGGGTTTAACTGAAAATAAAATGCAGAAACAATTTAAGTTGGCTACTCGACCATTTCAACTCATATCATCAACTGTACTCTCGCCCATGCTAAACTAAAACCATCAAGTGTTGTCACTACCCGTGATTTTCCCCCCGTGCTCGAACCCTCTCCTCTCGCACATTATCAATCGGCATTTAACAAAATAAACATTTAACTTAATAAAAACGGTAAATCTACACTCACGCCCTGCTGTACAATTCCCACTATGCTACGAGCTCCCTTCTCCTTAATTTTACCTTTTCTGCGCCGCAGTCAGCAGCTTATCCTCACTTCTCTTCCTCATGGCAAAATCGTAAAAATACTTCCCTCACGCTCGCGCTGCTTTTAAAGAGAACAGTCTCACACCTGTGAGCGATCTAGCTACAAGCCGCCACCCCTCCTTGTAGTTTAAACGTGCCCTATATCAATAAACTTCAACTCCCATAGTGCCCTGTGTCGTAATCTAAAAAAGTAAATAATGACCAGTTATGATCGTACCTAAAATCAACCACAAACATGAATGACATTTTCAAAAATAAAAGCTTCGAAGTTCCCTCCTTAACAGTAACCCTCCTTCAAAAGCATAAAAACGAAAAACAAGTTGTTCGAGTAACGTAGTTTCACTGTCCCCTCATTCATGTGTCAATTAAGTTCATAGTTGTTTTTGAGTCATTCCTCTTGAGGTTGTGTTGTTTTCTTTATCTCCGCGGTGAAGCTTCTTTTTGGAAAGTTTAATCTTGAATCCTTGGGGTGCAAGCTCTGAGGCGATAATGTTGCTAAGCAATTTCAGTGTGATTGAGCAACTGCACTCCTTCCCTTAAGCGTTTACTCCAGTGTTCAGTTCATATGGTAAAGTGCGTGCGAACAGAAGCCGTGTCAAACCTCATCACGGCTACGTTAGATACGAATATGAAAGAGCGCCTCTCTCCTGAGCCCAACTGTCGCACTGCGATTAGGGAAATGTTCCTTAATTAACTCTTCTTCTGTAATCATATCTTTTTTACATTATTCTTACTTTTTATCCAAAAACTTTCCTCGTGTATCTTCCTTCATAACATCACTGCGGAGACAGCATGTTTGTACATTGAATTATTTATTCATCATTTTCAAATGCCGAACGTTGCCGTGTCAGGCTTCTACGAAGGCATGTGTGGACAAACATGTTTCAACATTGTTTAGAGTGACATCAACGTGCCCCCAATGCATTTCGAATTATAAAATTCTTCGTCAGGGGTTTAACTGAAAATAAAATGCAGAAACAATTTAAGTTGGCTACTCGACCATTTCAACTCATATCATCAACTGTACTCTCGCCCATGCTAAACTAAAACCATCAAGTGTTGTCACTACCCGTGATTTTCCCTACGTGCTCAAACCCTCTCCTCTCCCACATTATCAATCGGCATTTAACAAAATAAACATTTAACTTAATAAAAACTGTGCATCTACGCTCACGCCCTGCTGTACAATTCCCACTATGCTACGAGCTCCCTTCTCCTTAATTTTACCTTTTCTGCGCCGCAGTCAGCAGCTTATCCTCACTTCTCTTCCTCATGGCAAAATCGTAAAAATACTTCCATCACGCTCGCGCTGCTTTTAAAGAGAACAGTCTCACACCTGTGAGCGATCTAGCTACAAGCCGCCACCCCTCCTTGTAGTTTAAACGTGCCCTATATCAATAAACTTCAACTCCCATAGTGCCCTGTGTCGTAATCTAAAAAAGTAAATAATGACCAGTTATGATCGTGCCTAAAATCAACCACAAACATGAATGGCATTTTCAAAAATAAAAGCTTCGAAGTTCCCTACTTAACAGTAACCCTCCTTCAAAAGCATAAAAACGAAAAACAAGTTGTTCGAGTAACATAGTTTCACTGTCCCCTCATTCATGTGTCAATTAAGTTCATAGTTGTTTTTGAGTCATTCCTCTAGAGGTTGTGTTGTTTTCTTTATCTCCGCGGTGATGCTTCTTTTTGGAAAGTTTAATCTTGAATCCTCGGGTTGCAAGCTCTGAGGTGATAATGTTGCTAAGCAATTTCAGTGTGATTGAGCAACTGCACTCCTTCCCTTAAGCGTTTACTCCAGTGTTCAGTTCATATGGTAAAGTGCGTGCGAACAGAAGCCGTGTCAAACCTCATCACGGCTACATTAGATACGAATATGAAAGAGAACCTCTCCCTTGCGCCCAACTGTCGCACTGCGATTAGGGAAATGTTCCTTAATTAACTCTTCTTCTGTAATCACATCTTTTTTACATTATTCTTACTTTTTATCCAAAAACTTTACTTGTGTATCTTCCTTAATAACATCACTGCGGAGAAAGCATGTTTGTACGTTGAATTATTTATTCATCATTTTCAAATGCTGAACGTTGCCGTGTCAGGCTTCTACGAAGGCATGTGTGGACAAACATGTTTCAACATTGTTTAGAGTGACATGAAAGTGCTCCCAATGCATTTCGAATTATAAAATTCTTCGTCAGGGCTTTAACTGAAAATAAAATGCAGAAACAATTTAAGTTGGCTACTCGACCATTTCAACTCATATCATCAATTGTACTCTCGCCGCTGCTAAACTAAAACCATCAAGTGTTGTCACTACCCGTGCTTTTCCCTCCGTGCTCGAACCCTCTACTCTCCCACATTATCAATCGGCATTTAACAAAATTAACATTTAACTTAATAAAAACTGTGCATCTACACTCACGCCCTGCTGTACAATTCCCACTATGCTACGAGCTCCCTTCTCCTTAATTTTACCTTTTCTGCGCCGCAGTCAGCAGCTTATCCTCACTTCTCTTCCTCATGGCAAAATCGTAAAAATACTTCCATCACGCTCGCGCTGCTTTTAAAGAGAACAGTCTCAAACCTGTGAGCAATCTAGCTACAAGCCGCCACCCCTCCTTGTAGTTTAAACGTGCCCTATATAAATAAACTTCAACTCCCATAGTGCCCTGTGTCGTAATTTAAAAAAGTAAATAATGACCAGTTATGATCGTGCCTAAAATCAACCACAAACATGAATGACATTTTCAAAAATAAAAGCTTTGAAGTTCCCTACTTAACAGTAACCCTACTTCAAAAGCATAAAAACGAAAAACAAGTTGTTCGAGTAACGTAGTTTCACTGTCCCCCCATTCATGTGTCAATTAAGTTCATAGTTGTTTTTGAGTCATTCCTCTTGAGGTTGTGTTGTTTTCTTTATCTCCGCGGTGATGCTTCTTTTTGGAAAGTTTAATCTTGAATCCTTGGGGTGCAAGCTCTGAGTCGATAATGTTGCTAAGCAATTTCAGTGTGATTGAGCAACTGCACTCCTTCCCTTAAGCGTTTACTCCAGTGTTCAGTTCATATGGTAAAGTGCGTGCGAACAGAAGCCGTGTCAAACCTCATCACGGCTACGTTAGATACGAATATGAAAGAGCACCTCTCTCCTGCGCCCAACTGTCGCACTGCGGTTAGGGAAATGTTCCTTAATTAACTCTTCTTCTGTAATCACATCTTTTTTACATTATTCTTACTTTTTATCCAAAAACTTTACTCGTGTATCTTCCTTAATAACATCACTGCGGAGACAGCATGTTTGTACGTTGAATTATTTATTCATCATTTTCAAATGCCGAACGTTGCCGTGTCAGGCTTCTACGAAGGCATGTGTGGACAAACATGTTTCAACATTGTTTAGAGTGACATCAACGTGCTCCCAATGCATTTCGAATTATAAAATTCTTCGTCAGGGGTTTAACTGAAAATAAAATGCAGAAACAATTTAAGTTGGCTACTCGACCATTTCAACTCATATCATCAACTGTACTCTCGCCCATGCTAAACTAAAACCATCAAGTGTTGTCACTACCCGTGATTTTCCCCCCGTGCTCGAACCCTCTCCTCTCGCACATTATCAATCGGCATTTAACAAAATAAACATTTAACTTAATAAAAACGGTAAATCTACGCTCACGCCCTGCTGTACAATTCCCACTATGCTACGAGCTCCCTTCTCCTTAATTTTACCTTTTCTGCGCCGCAGTCAGCAGCTTATCCTCACTTCTCTTCCTCATGGCAAAATCGTAAAAATACTTCCCTCACGCTCGCGCTGCTTTTAAAGAGAACAGTCTCACACCTGTGAGCGATCTAGCTACAAGCCGCCACCCCTCCTTGTAGTTTAAACGTGCCCTATATCAATAAACTTCAACTCCCATAGTGCCCTGTGTCGTAATCTAAAAAAGTAAATAATGACCAGTTATGATCGTACCTAAAATCAACCACAAACATGAATGACATTTTCAAAAATAAAAGCTTCGAAGTTCCCTCCTTAACAGTAACCCTCCTTCAAAAGCATAAAAACGAAAAACAAGTTGTTCGAGTAACGTAGTTTCACTGTCCCCTCATTCATGTGTCAATTAAGTTCATAGTTGTTTTTGAGTCATTCCTCTTGAGGTTGTGTTGTTTTCTTTATCTCCGCGGTGAAGCTTCTTTTTGGAAAGTTTAATCTTGAATCCTTGGGGTGCAAGCTCTGAGGCGATAATGTTGCTAAGCAATTTCAGTGTGATTGAGCAACTGCATTCCTTCCCTTAAGCGTTTACTCCAGTGTTCAGTTCATATGGTAAAGTGCGTGCGAACAGAAGCCGTGTCAAACCTCATCACGGCTACGTTAGATACGAATATGAAAGAGCGCCTCTCTCCTGCGCCCAACTGTCGCACTGCGATTAGGGAAATGTTCCTTAATTAACTCTTCTTCTGTAATCACATCTTTTTTACATTATTCTTACTGTTTATCCAAAAACTTTCCTCGTGTATCTTCCTTCATAACATCACTGCGGAGACAGCATGTTTGTACGTTGAATTATTTATTCATCATTTTCAAATGCCGAACGTTGCCGTGTCAGGCTTCTACGAAGGCATGTGTGGACAAACATGTTTCAACATTGTTTAGAGTGACATCAACGTGCCCCCAATGCATTTCGAATCATAAAATTCTTCGTCAGGGGTTTAACTGAAAATAAAATGCAGAAACAATTTAAGTTGGCTACTCGACCATTTCAACTCATATCATCAACTGTACTCTCGCCCATGCTAAACTAAAACCATCAAGTGTTGTCACTACCCGTGATTTTCCCTCCGTGCTCGAACCCTCTCCTCTCCCACATTATCAATCGGCATTTAACAAAATAAACATTTAACTTAATAAAAACTGTGCATCTACGCTCACGCCCTGCTGTACAATTCCCACTATGCTACGAGCTCCCTTCTCCTTAATTTTACCTTTTCTGCGCCGCAGTCAGCAGCTTATCCTCACTTCTCTTCCTCATGGCAAAATCGTAAAAATACTTCCATCACGCTCGCGCTGCTTTTAAAGAGAACAGTCTCACAACTGTGAGCGATCTAGCTACAAGCCGCCACCCCTCCTTGTAGTTTAAACGTGCCCTATATCAATAAACTTCAACTCCCATAGTGCCCTGTGTCGTAATCTAAAAAAGTAAATAATGACCAGTTATGATCGTGCCTAAAATCAACCACAAACATGAATGGCATTTTCAAAAATAAAAGCTTCGAAGTTCCCTACTTAACAGTAACCCTCCTTCAAAAGCATAAAAACGAAAAACAAGTTGTTCGAGTAACGTAGTTTCACTGTCCCCTCATTCATGTGTCAATTAAGTTCATAGTTGTTTTTGAGTCATTCCTCTTGAGGTTGTGTTGTTTTCTTTATCTCCGCGGTGATGCTTCTTTTTGGAAAGTTTAATCTTGAATCCTCGGGTTGCAAGCTCTGAGGTGATAATGTTGCTAAGCAATTTCAGTGTGATTGAGCAACTGCACTCCTTCCCTTAAGCGTTTACTCCAGTGTTCAGTTCATATGGTAAAGTGCGTGCGAACAGAAGCCGTGTCAAACCTCATCACGGCTACATTAGATACGAATATGAAAGAGAACCTCTCCCTTGCGCCCAACTGTCGCACTGCGATTAGGGAAATGTTCCTTAATTAACTCTTCTTCTGTAATCACATCTTTTTTACATTATTCTTACTTTTTATCCAAAAACTTTACTTGTGTATCTTCCTTAATAACATCACTGCGGAGACAGCATGTTTGTACGTTGAATTATTTATTCATCATTTTCAAATGCCGAACGTTGCCGTATCAGGCTTCTACGAAGGCATGTGTGGACAAACATGTTTCAACATTGTTTAGAGTGACATCAACGTGCTCCCAATGCATTTCGAATTATAAAATTCTTCGTCAGGGGTTTAACTGAAAATAAAATGCAGAAACAATTTAAGTTGGCTACTCGACCATTTCAACTCATATCATCAACTGTACTCTCGCCCATGCTAAACTAAAACCATCAAGTGTTGTCACTACCCGTGATTTTCCCTCCGTGCTCGAACCCTCTCCTCTCCCACATTATCAATCGCATTTAACAAAATAAACATTTAACTTAATAAAAACGGTGCATCTACGCTCACGCCCTGCTGTACAATTCCCACTATGCTACGAGCTCCCTTCTCCTTAATTTTACCTTTTCTGCGCCGCAGTCAGCAGCTTATCCTCACTTCTCTTCCTCATGGCAAAATCGTAAAAATACTTCCCTCACGCTCGCGCTGCTTTTAAAGAGAACAGTCTCACACCTGTGAGCGATCTAGCTACAAGCCGCCACCCCTCCTTGTAGTTTAAACGTGCCCTATATCAATAAACTTCAACTCCCATAGTGCCCTGTGTCGTAATCTAAAAAAGTAAATAATGACCAGTTATGATCGTGCCTAAAATCAACCACAAACATGAATGACATTTTCAAAAATAAAAGCTTCGAAGTTCCCTACTTAGCAGTAACCCTCCTTCAGCCACTGGAAGGGGTTGATGCAGGGGGAAAAGCCCTGCAAAGGGTGGTGTTTTTGTCCCTCAGCATCCCAACCAGGGAGGCCACCTCGGTAAGGACGCCGGCCACCTCCGTGTGGAAGTTGGCCACCTCAGTGTGGATGCCGGCCACCGCAATGTGGATGCCAGTAACCTCCTTGTATGTGTGCCACTGCAGCTCCTTCATTTCCCAGCTTTCAGTCAAACCCTGGCTCATGACACTTTGGGAGTCTAGGGAGACTCCTAGCACTTATGTGATATCAGCCTGGCTGTTCGTGTCCTCAGCGGCCTCACTCTATGGGCCCATATTTACCCTCTTGTGACCCCTACCACCTGTCCTTTTGCCCTTGGAACAGATAGCATCCTTTCACTGGATCCTGGTTCCTCCGTTACTGGGGTGGTGCTAGCCGGATCAGAAACCAAGATTGGGGTGCACAGGATGATACTCATTGTGCTAGATGCACAGGTGACAAGGGTAGTGGTTGGCTGTGTTGTCATAGCTGTGGTGGGAGGTGTGGTAGTGGGCACAGTGAACCTCACTGTTGGCATCTGCCGAGGCTGACCAAATGGGCCAGGACCATAATCCATCTCAGTGTTGTCATCACTGAGGCAGTCTTGCGGGGGAGGAGAGGAAATCTGTTTGGTTTTCAACCGCTGTTCCTGTGCCGTGGTGGAACGACCTGTTGAGAAATGGAGAACATTGTTAATGGTGGAAGTGAGATAGCTATATCCATGTTGTTTGTGTCAAACTTAAAATGGATACATAGTATGGAACAAAATAAAGATTAGTATTGTCAGCTATTGGCATGGTTCAGTGCTTAATTTGAGCCAGTGGTTTCTGGTGCTTGCCACCAAGACTTAATTATCAACATCGGTGCTTGTGGCAAACTGCCACAAGGTGGCGCTATCTGGAGATGACCACAACAACAAGCAGTTATTAATTCTATATACCTGCTTTGAAAATTACTATGATCTGCAGCCCACACCATTCTTACAGTTTGGGGGGCTTCAAATAGTCCGAAATGTCACACTTGTAGGAGTGTAATGGTTAGTAGCTCACTGGCAGCATAGCAGGAGCAATGGGTCTCTGGACGAGAGCCCTGGCACTTTTTACAAATTAAGCACTGGCCTGGATTTGAAGTTGGTTAAAAGATATTTGTAGGGATTCAATGGAAGTGTTAGATTTTATCAGTTCATCTGATGTTAAGCAATGTGGCATTTTGGTTTTAGTGATAGACATGAAAACTACAAAACTCAACTACCAACACAGTGTAGTCATGCCATGTATTTTTGTCCATTCCAAGTCCTAGTTGTGTTGAATTCAGGCAATTACCCATCTTGTTTGTATATGTGGCATTGTTCATAATGTGAGAAGTGTAAAGTCAAGGGGTCACTTGGCAGTGCTAATGAGCTGAGTCTCCTTCATGGCTGAAATATATTAGGGGTACACAGTTGCTATGGTGTCACTCATGCCATCAATAGTTTCAGTTGATGGGTTCAGGACACCATCAAACAAAGTATGCATATGTATTTCAGAGTGGAGCATTGTCTGTACGTTGCACAGTCCACGATGAGTGAAGATCAGTTGTAAAATGTGAGACAAGAGAGAAGGGGTAAAAGGAGTCTAGGATCTTGGCTAGAGTTCCAGTCACAGGGCCTCAGGGTAGGTGAAGTCGCTTCAGTTTCACTTTAGCAATACTTGAGTAATGGTAACCTGCATGAGTAGTGAACTTCAGTAGTGACATGGGAGACAAGTGAAAAGGGGCAGTAGAAGTCTGGCATCTCGATTATAGTTGGAGTGACAAAGCCTCATGGTAGTTGTAGTCACTTCAGTCTCACTTTAGCAACACTTGAGTAATGGTGACCTGCATGATGAGCGAATACCAGTAGTGACATGGCAGACAACGGAGAAGGGGTAAAAGCAATGTAGCATCTTGGTTAGAGTTCCAGTCACAGGGCCTCTTGGTGGTAGTGGTAGCTTGTCAATGTCACTTTAGCAACACCTGATCAATGGTAACCTGCATGAACAGTTAACATCAGTGGTAACATGGGAGACATGTGAGCGAAGGGCAAAAGCAGTGTAGCATCTTGGTTAGAAATGGAGTGGCAAGGCCTCATGATAGATGTAGTCACTTCAGTCTCACTTTAGCAGCACTTGAGTAATGGTAACCTCCATGAATAGTTAACATCAGTAGTAACATGGCAGACAAGTGAGAAGGAGAAAAAGCAGTGTATCTTCTTGGTTAGAATTCCAGTCACATGGTCTGATGGTACTAGTGGTAGCTTTTCAAGGTCACTTTAGCAACAGTTGAGTAATGGTAATGTCGCAGGGATCCTGCTCTCACACAGAACTGTGCATAGAGACTTGGAACCTCAGTGAATTAGGGTGTGCCAAAACTCACCTTAGTACCCAAAATCCCCTACCAGACTAGCAATCAGTATCTCATTAGTTCTTACAAACTCCCAATGTTCAGACAACCCAGAACATGGACTTAGAACACCTCAGGTAACGTGAAACACATGAACACTCTTTCGTTATACCAACATATCAATCCAGAACGAGGAGTAAATGAAGACACATGCAAGTTTGAAATGTTTATTTCTAATGCAGTGATCTCAAGCACAGTATCTTAGCTAATACAAGCAAACATATTATAAGCAATAAAGTTATCAACATAGTTACTAGTCCATAAAATACAAAGGGAGAAAGCATGTTAAAATGCTAAAGGGAAGAAGGCTAAATAGCACCTAAATCTTACCCTCCCTTGCTAGTATATTATATTATATCTAAAGAAGGTCTCTTTGGGTTTTAGAAGGGCGGCCCCATACCTCTGATTCTAGTGGACAGGGATCACATCATCTTCCACCAGCTCTCTGCATGCGAATATTCATCAAGGGTGAGCATGCACTGCGCAGTGCATTATTAAAACGCGCCTAAAGCCAGAGTTGGCCGCAGCTGCCTATGTGTTATTTCTAGAACGTGCGCAGATCAGACCTCACAACAACCACTGTGTTAAAATTAACTTGAAGGCCTCGGCACTCACTGTTCAGACATAGCTTACCAAGCAAAGCTGATACAATAGCAAAACATATTATCCTCGTGTGAAGCAAAATATTATATTAGGCTCAAAGCTCTAATATCAATATGTGCCGTGTTCAGAAGCAGCAGAAAGGTAAAATGGCGTTTAAACTTCTAATAAGCTCATGCTAACTTAACACAGTGTGAAGGCAAAGCCCATCTATATGACAGTAACCTGCATGAATAGTGAACGTCAGCAGTGACATGGAAGACAAGTGAGAATGGGCAATAGGAGACTAGCATCTAGATTAGAGTTGGAGTGACAAGGCCTCATGGTAGTTGTAGTCACTTCAATGTCACTTCAGCAGCACTTGATAAACGATCAGTATACCATAGCTGTTGGCAACATGTATTTGGAATGGAGCATACATTTACATTTTCAGACATATCATGGGTCCTGGATAGATATTTTTATGTCTATGCACTTACAGCCAGCATTGCGACATGTGACATGTCCTGGAGTTGGATACACGTTGTCTTATATGCAACAATGCACATTGCCACAGACAAACCAATACCTCAGATACTTTGAGTATTTCATGTTAGAGAAGTAGATAGAGAAGAGAATAGGAAACGCAGAGTTGGGAGCAAACAGGACATTGTGATATTGTAGCAGTACTTGAAGTGTAACTCACCAGAGTCCACTTCCCCTCTATTCCTGACAAGCCATCAGTATGCAGGATGGCCAAGACGTTTTCCTCCGAGGATAAGAGTTGTAATGGTGCACTGGGAGGGACACAGCCAGTCCTCTGAGTGTCCAAATGGTGTCTGTTGTACTTGGTATGTACCCTCAGCCTGAGGTTGTTCCACCACTTCCTAATGTCTCCCTGTGTGTGCAGGGTGTTACCAACAGTAATCACTCTGCTGGCTATCCTGTCCCATATTTGTATTTTTTAGTACTGAGAGGAGTATGCTGGACTTGGGAGCACAAAATGTGTGGCTCTACTCCAATGATTTTGTCCACCATGACTGTCTTGCTCAGTGAAGCTAGGTTGTTTTTTTGTTACAGGCATGAGGAAAAAGAAAATAGGAGTGGGTATGTGAAAATAATAACAAACCAGTGATAGAGGTAAAAAGTAAAAAAGTGCAAAAACAAATACCAGGTGCTGGAGAGTGCTGGAGAGTGCTACATGTGAAGACGAAAAAAGGGGTGACTTATCTAAAAAGTGAAGTAAATGGCTGTCACTTGGAGTCCACTTCTTTGTCTTGGGCACTAGTTGGAGCAGGTCCAATCCTTTTGGTCTCCTCACAGGCCGTAGCAGCAGGTACAGTCCTTATTCTGTCTTCCATAGGCCCAGTAGTGTTCTGAATAGGATACCCAGGGGTGCCACGTTTGTGACGGGCACTAGCCCGTGGGTGTAGGTGATTCCTGACCCCTCCCTAACCAATAGGGAAAAGTTCCCAGGAGTAGTATACCCACTTTTGGAGCAGTTGCTGTGTGCCCTACTACAAACAACCCCACAGCGCCCCTCTCTACCTAAAAGCAAGACAGTAGAACATTTCTTCCTCTGTGCAGACGTCTTGTTCCTACCCCAGAGGTGTGGCCAAGATAATGAGCAACACTTCCTCTGTGATCACTCCAAACCAGTCCTGTGGAAAAATCCTCTCCTACTAGGTTTGGTGCCTGACTGGCCAGGTGCACAAAACAGGTCCCTGCCAGGTGTCAGCTAATGTTTTTCTGTGGCAGGGAAAGACTTGTTGAAGTTAATCAAGTTCCTGGGCACAGCTTAAGGAGGTCATCCTGCCAGAGGAACAGAACATGTCCCCAAACCCAGGGCACTTGATTCCGCTCTAGGAGCATGTTTGCACCTCATTAAAGGGGTACTCAAATCCTGGGTGACAGTAGTATTTCATACAAAGGAGCCAGCAAAGACTTTTGGTGGGTTAAAAGGTAACTTTCTAAAGGTATTTTTTCAAAAAATATTTATTACAAATCTAAATTCACCAGTGAATTGGGCTTGTAATAAATACTTCAAGACATCCAAAAATTAAATTTGTAGCTGGTACCTGGCTGCAGATACCATTAATAAATGTAATAATGTAGCCCAATACTTTCATATGGAACTGTTAGGCCTCCAACATTGAAAACAACTTTGGGGGCTTTTCACTGCAAGGACATGTTTAACTTTAAACTTATACATATCCTACTTTAAATATTATGCACCCTGCCTTATTGGCAGTAAGGCCTACTTAGGAATGGCTTGTTAATATTTAAAAGGAGGGTTTAGGCCTGTAAAAAATGAATATTTTGGCAGGTCGAATTTGAAGTTTCAAAACTGCAGAGGCAGGCTATAGTGATGTGCCTGCAGTCATGTGTGCACTGTAATGAGTGGGACTATGGGTGGTTCTGTCTACTTGTGACATTTAATTTAGAGGACCTGGGTTCCCTTTGTACCATAATCTAGGCACTTATGGGTAGTTTACATTGTCCGATTAAGTGTATAGACAGGAGTTAGGGTTCAGATCAATTCTCTTGGGCCTGGTTAGGAGAGTCCCAGTGCACAGAGTCAACAACCCAGCAGCATCAGTACAAACAAAATGGAGATGATCATGCAAAAAGAGGCATTTTTCTACAAGTGGATCAGTCAAATTATCATTGCAATATTTAATAGAAGATAATCCTTCATCCATGTTTGTGCCATTCTCCTTTATGGCATCCAATTGTTTATTTTGTACAGCCAACATTTATTGTTCAGCATGAATAAATTCCTCTCTTAGTAATGTTGGTCCTGGCACATTCTGTGGTACAGTTGCCTGTGGTCTCAAAGGTGCCAATATTTGCCTTCTGAGTCTGTGGATGTAGAAAGTTGATATGCATCATCAAGTTGGACATATGTCTGCTGAAGCTGTTGCTGTTCATATTCTGTGAGGCACTTTTGTATGACAGACACTTACAGGACTTGTAATGTTTGTTGGTATTGGTGTATTGATATTGATATTGAATGTATTTATAAAGCGCAATATATACCCAGAGGCATCTTGGCGCTAGCTGTGATCCAAGATATAAGTGGTTCATTTGGTGAAAAGCCAGGTTTTTAACACATTCCTAAAAGCTAAGAGCTCAGTTGTAGATTTGAATGAATGGGGGAGTCCGTTCTATTTAGTGGCGGTGTTTCTAACAAAGCTCCTACCACCCCATGACATCCGCTTGTAGGGGGGAACAACTAGGTTCTTAAGAGGGCTAGAGCATAAGGATATCGTTGGAGCATCCCAAACTAGATAGTATGGCCCGGTTCCATATAGAGTTTTATGCGCAAGACTCAGTGCTTTAAAAGTAATGCACTTTTAAATAGGAAGCCAATGTAGTTTCTTTATAACTGGAGACACAGATTCTAACCTATGGGTGTTAAAAAGCATCCTTGCTGCTGTGTTTTGCACTGTCTGAAGTTTTTTCAAAAAGAGTTTTTGGAGGCCTTGCAGGAGACCATTACAATAATCTAATTGGGCCAGTACTAATGCTGTAACCACTGTTTTTAATAGGTCAAAGGAGAGCAGATGATGAATCTTGTTTTTAAAGTATAAAACGAGGTTGAGACCACAGAATTAACTTGTTCTTTGAAAAGTAATTTGTCGTCTATCATCACTCCTACATTTCTCACCTTACTTTTTGGCTTGGGTAGTTCTCCTAACTCTTGTGGCCACCAGATGGAGACCAAAATTACACATCATTCCCAAACAGCATGACCTCTGTATTGGTAGAATTTAACTTTATGTAAACACACAGAAGGCCAGAGGAGGTATAACGACCAGCAGGGGGCAACTCCCCTACAATGAACTAACAACACAAAAAGGCCACCCTCGGTCAAGCCAAAAGAAGAAAAGTGAGATGAGTGTTTGGGGTTTCTTTTATAGGACGAATTCCCTCACCCACCCGTGGGTGGCATGCTTCATCATCGGAACTTACTCACCCTGCGAGCCTGGTCGCGGTGCAGGTTACAACCCCTCACTTTTTCTTCTTTTGTCTTGACCCAGGGTGGCCTTTTTGTGTTGTAAGAATTTAACTTTAGGCAGTTTCTGCTCATCCAATCACTGACCTCCCTCATACAGTTGTTGAATTTCTCAGCCATGCTTTGGATGCCATTGGTAACTGACACAATAATCTGGGTGTCATCTGTGTAAACTACCAGTGAGAAAGCAAATGATAATATTAAGATGACCTGAAAAGAATCAATCCTGGCACTAGGTTGTTCCTAAAATCATCCTGAACATCTTCCTCGTGGGCCTATGCTTGACTTTGAACAATGTATGTTGCGGAAGGATGACATATTTCTTTTTTAAATAGCTTTCTGTTCTTTCTGTTAGAAACAAGTGATTTAAAGGAAATTGGCATGCCTAATTTACGGACAATACACATTATCTTCATGACTTTTTTGTTGTTATTAATTAGTGGTACATATAAAAGCAGTGCTAATTGGTGTATTGTGTTTCAAAGTGATTATGTTGATGTATTTTCTAATTGACATAAGAACATATAAAAATGTACAGTATTTCTAATGTATGTTTTTGTTTGGAAATGTTTTTCCTGGCAATAATAATAACCAGGGGCACATAATACAGACGCACTTGGAATATGTTATAAAGGTGTGTTAAAAATTCAAATAAATTATTTTTTGATTAGCGGCAGAGTTTAACGGGCCAATACTGTCTAAAATATGTATTATGTTCAATGTGTACCTTCAAAATACAATAACACACCATTTGTGTTCATGGGCAGCACACTTCTAAGTGACTACAACTCCCATAATGAATGTAACCATTGTTAGAACTGGGGGCCTCTGGTTGGCAGAGGTAGGTACCTTTGGCCAAATAGGGACCCTTGCTTCTAGTTAGGGTATGGGGGAAAAACACTGTTGATAACCCCTGCTCATCCCCTTGGTAGCTTGGCACGAGCAGACAGGCTTATCCCCAAGGCAATGTGTAAAGTATTTGCCCCAACACTCACATCAACACAGGGAAACACCACAAATGGACACTACACCAGTTATTATAAGAATATAACTATCTTTATATAGCTTAAGTCAGATCAAAATGTCCAAAAATGCACATACATAAATTACACCTCCTTTCAAAAATGTTCTTGTTAGGCCTATTTGCAAAAATAAACTTGCAGGTTCTCTTAGAGGCTAAGGTTCACTTTGGGAATGATCTTTGTTGTCAACACAGGTCAAGCTTCAATTGGGAAGAAAGGTGGTAATCCTCAGTATTACTCTTGCCAGTGTGGAAAAAGGAAATACTACTTCCCAGTTCTTTGAAGGAATGAATCAATTTTCCTGCAGCAATAATGGGACTTTGCAGTTAATATCACTGGGGACTTGGTTTTCAAGGCGGGGAAGGGTACTATGGCAGGCGTCTCGTGATCAGCAATGCCCCCGCTCTGTTAAATGATGCGATATTATCAAGAATGTCCCCACTGCTGGACGATGCAATCTTAGCAAGAATGTACCTGCTGCCTTTTGCAGCAAACACCACTCTCCTGGCCCAGCCCGTTACATGGAACTCCCTCCCCATCCACCTACGGCTGACCCAGGACCATCTCTCCTTCAGGAAGCAACTCAAGACCTGGCTTTTCGAGCAGTAACGGACACTCCCCCCCTCCCCCCCCCCAGCGCCTTGAGACCCTTCCGGGTGAGTAGCGCGCTTTACAAATTGTTCTGATTGATTGATTGATTTATTGAGTACCCGCACAGTCTCAGGCTGCCCCCCATTGGCCCTCCACCCTCTCATGGCCTCGCATCGACAACAGTGCGGCCCGGAGCATGTTACCTAGGGCTTCTCTCCTGTGTTGATAGCGCTATTTGGCCGCTCCTCCGCAGAAGCGCTTCTCATCCGGCGGCCTCCTCTGCTCGTAGCGGTGACGTCGACTCAGGCATCTCCGTTACCTAGGCGACCCTTCCGGCTTCACTCTCGTGCAAACCCAGCCCCGGGCGGTGACTCTAGCAGAAGCTTCCTTGTGTTGCCGGGTAACCGCTACGGCTGGGCCAATCCCAGCGTGGTGGGTGATGACATCAGCGGACTCAGAGTCCGCGGCGGTGACAGCTAATTCAGGGATTCTGTGCCTTCCCGGGCTGGCGGCAGTGATCGGTGCCGGACAAAGGAAACAGCGCACAGGGGAGACAGGAGCCAGACCTTGAGCTCCCGCGTTGTTCTTCATGTGTGAGGGGTCCTGGACGCAGTCCAAACCAGTTCTGGGTTCACTCTTCCAGTGCACAACTTCTTCCTTTGTCAGTGTGGGCCAGGGTCGTCAGACGCACCACAGGAGGTGGAGCAAACATTGTGAAAGGCAGGCACAGCCCTATTCAGACCCAGGTGGAACTCCTCCCACCACTCCAAATGCAGATAGGTCTATTCAGCCTAGTGCTGACTCACCCAGACTCCTGGAGCCACCCCAGCCCCTGTCACTTTCAAACCAGACAGCCAATCCAAAACAGGCAGAGGAAAACAAAAAGGTTGAACAAGAAAATAGCCACTTTCTAAAAGTGCTATTTCCAAACACTGAATTTAAAAACCACTCTCCCTAAAAGATGTGTTAATAAATTCTGAGTTCAGGGATACCAGATTCCAAGTTTCTATCTTGCTCCTATGGGAAGATATGCAGGTACACATGGGACACAGCCTTCCCATTCTGTCCTATGGGCAAGATAGCCTTTCATTAGCGAAAAATGAAATTGGCAGTGTTTCACTATCAGAACATGTTACCCTCCCTAGTACATGTTCTACCTTTCACATACACTGAACCCTGCCCAGGGGGGTACCTTGGGCCTACCATCGGGGTGTCCAATGTGTAAGAAAAGGGAAGGTTACGCCTGGCAAATGTGTACACTGGCCAGGAAACAAGGCAGTCCACAAACTGCGCACAGGCACTGCAGTGACGGGCCTGAGACACCATTTTAGAGCTACTCATGTGGGTGGCACAATCAGTGCTGCTGGTCCACTAGTAGCATGTGAATTAAAAGCCCTGGTACACTCAGTGCACTTTACTAGGGACCTACTGATAAAACAAATATGCCAATCATGGATAACCAATCATAATAACAATTTACAAAGAGAGCATTTGCACTTTAGCACTGATCAGCAGTGGTAAAGTGCCCAGAGTTCTGTAGGTAACAACCACAGGTCAGGAAAAACAAGGGAGTAAGAAGCAAAAAGTTTGGGGATAACCCTGCAAAAAGGGCCATTTCCAACAACCATTCAGTAAGAAAACAACTTTGCTTTAACAATTTGAAATAACATGCTACAAACACATAATCAAAGACCTAAGAACACCAATATATTTCAAGATGTATTTATAATTACCTAGTGCATTTTATAAATGTAAAACAACTATCCTGAAGGTGACTGCGCAGGTTTCAAATTGTCAAGAGCTATCAATCCTGACACAGCCTCTGGTACCAAGATACTCGCAATAGCCTCATCCAAACGTGTGACTGGTGGCTGAGTGGATATCCCCCCTCCAGTTCTGATAGCCTTCTTTTACTGACTTGCAACCTTCTTCTTAGTTCTGAATCATACCAGTGTTTCGTACCTTCTGGTATAATTTGGCAGGTTAAATATACAGCATTAATTTGCCCCTGAATTGTGGTCCAAACCCTTTTTTGATGGTTTTAAGGAACTGTTCATGAATCATTACTAAACAGCTGGTTATTGTTGGCCACACATTCCTCCACCAGAATTTCAATCACTTGGTCAGTGAATGTATGCTTTCTTCTGATGTCATCATTGAGTGTCAGTGCGGTATTCGCAATTTGAGAATGGGACTAAATCGCAAATTGGAAATGGCGATTTTAGGATACCAAATCATTTGAAATTGCTTTCTTTAAGGTACTTCATTGTACGTTTAGTAATTTAGCGATTCGCATATTGCGATTCAGCCACTTTCGCAAATTAGGTATTGCTAAATTTCACAATATTACTCTAAGAGTCAGAGGAAAAAAATCATTCTTTTTTTAGGCAAATTGATATCAAGAAAATCTCTGTTTTGTAATGAAAAGAGCATAAATGGAGAGGAGACATAGGCCAGATGTACAAAGCTTTGTACCAGTCACAAAGACTCTAAATCGGTAAATCAGACGGTTTGTGACCGGTTTGAAAGCTTTTCCTAATGTACTAAACACATTTTACAAATCACAAAGTGAGTTTAGAAATGGTTACCATATCAATATTAGGAAGGGGTGTATTTTCACATCCCTTCAAATCAGTACCCTATATGTCAACGGTTTGAGGTGGTAATTCAGAACTCCAACCATTGATACGTTATTGGTCCAAAGCTGGGACGGTAACTGATTCACAAGGGTAAGGGGCCCTCCTTTCACCATTTTCCCCTTGGAAATTGGGGTGGCAGAGTCAGGGGGGAATAGACAAGTGTTTTTGGGTTCCACTGTCAAATTTGATATAAGTTTTTCATCATTTAAAACTTTCTTTTTTTATAGCACCCTTTTAGAAAATCAGGATGCTTTAAAAAACAAAACAAAAAGGTTTTCACTTTTGAAATGCAATCACAGGGATGTTCTTCTGCGGTCCCTTGCAGGTCACCACCCAGTGATTGTGATCAATAGTAGGGGGTCGCAAATTGTGATTTACCTAATTATTAATCACTAGGCAAGTCCTTCTGCGACCCCCTGTGATTCCTTATTTTGTGAACCGACCTATTAGGATATAGGTCTTTCTTGTAGGAAACGAGATCTATTTAACCAAGTTCTTCCAAAGTACTTCCTACAGGCCAAGCTATTGTATAAAGCTATAACCTGAAAAATATATATCACACCACATCTTATTGAAGAGCTGCACAGTTTCGGTATCAGTGTGGTTATTTGTTCTTTTGACTGTGCTGTATCCCTCGACTCAGCAGTATGAGCATATAAAAAGATGAAACTGGCATCCTAAATATCTGTTCCGATGTTTTCTTTTAAATAGTTTCTAAAAATGCAATCTCGTTCTGGTGCGCCTTATAAAATGGGATTGTCCTCTGTAGCGCATCAATTTCCCCCAAGGACACAGCACAGAGAAGATAGAGGGACGGAAGTGCTCTAATGGACACAATTGCAACTGCTGCTCGCCTTCTGTTTATGCTGCACGCGCCTTCTTCCAGCGTCCAGAACCTGTTGTTGTGTGTACACCCTGCACTATAGTGACACAGGATGCTGAAACAGGATCTATGAACAGGCAGTCATTGTGTGTTCCTGTTAGGAAACTTTAGTGTCGCTCCTTTCGCCCCCACCCTCTCGCACCTTCTGCTGCTGTGCGAGAGACGGGGGGACCAGCGAGGGAAAGGCGAGCGGAGCTGCTTGGAAGCGCCTCGTCGTGCACGCAGCCTCGGAGTGCCGCCGCGCGCCGCGCTCAGGGTACCGGCCGCGAGCCCGGCCTCAGCCACAGAAACCTGGCCGCTCTCGGGTGACTCCTGCCCGCCCTGGCGCGCCGCAGACATGAGAGCTCCAGTCTTCGTGCACCTCTGCTGGATCGCCGCAGTGAAGTGTGAGTACAATGCGTGCAGAGCTTTGATGGTTGCTGCTTGAAAGCAGAATGGAATGGACTTGTAATGGGACTCAGGGGCAGGTGAGGCGCGCAGAGACTGCTGGGGCGCCCTGCTCGGCGGTGAGACAGCTGGGGAGAGACCGGAGAGAGGGGAAGTGGCAGAGAGGCAAAGCATGGTTTTATTCCTTTAGAGATGCAATGCTCGTTTTATGTTTTTACGCACCTGTTGACTCGGACGGTCCCGGAACTGGACACAGAGGGGCAGATTTACAAGCCCCTTGCTCCAGTTTTGCGTCACTTTTCCCATATTAAAAGTGACGCAAAAGTGGCGCATGGGGCTTGTAAATCTGCCCCAGAGTTTAATCATGTTTCCATTCGAAAAGTAAAGTGGAGTAGGGAATGCGTTTGCTCGCGAGGCGAGGGCAGGCTCTGCAGGGTCACTTTTGCCAAGTGCCACTTGCGGCTCGCACTGGGATCGATGGAATGCCCTCGAGGTGTACTATCGCTGCGGGTGCCCATGGGTGCGAGACAAAGTGGGAAGTGTGGTGCTTCGAGGAGCTGCACCGTATGCCTGAGCATCTGCAGCAGATGAACGGCTCATTGTGCCCCGCTACAGAGCTTTACTACTTGCCAAACTAGAGTAGCGCTTTGCTTCTATTTCTCTAAATCACATAGGGCAGCGATCCCCTATCATTTTTTTTAATAAGCATCCAAATGTTCTTTTGCTTAAATTGCTCACATTTCACCTTTTTGCCACCTTTCGCTCTTAAATGATCGCTTCCATCATTTCGGGTAAATGCATGCAAGAAGTTCCCAACATGTCTCTGTAGGATCACTATAAGTCTGTCGTCTCATTTTCATGAGCCGTTTTATCGCGGAGGCACGCCTAAGTCTAATAAATAACCCATTTATTAAACTCACAGTCTGATATAAAATGTGCTATTGGCTGAGAAGCAGGCACCGAGAGCAGGCGCGCTCAGATCGCTTTACCGCTGAAGGGAATCCCGCATCTGTTATAATTAATTCCTCGCCACCGGAAGACGACTTGATGAAACTGAATTCATTTGATGGAATCTGTAATGAGGCATAATTAACTACGAGGAAGATTGCCCCAAGGGGAGTTTATCAAGTACCTCTAATGGATTCCCTAAAGTCCTTCGGAAATCAATGCCTTTACGGGTTTTGGTTATTTGATGACTTGCAGCAGAATTAAGTTTACACCTTTCATCGGTAGCCTGCCCAGGATGGACGGCCACATCTAGGCTGCCATGGCTCACACAGCTCGACACCTTTCGCCGAGGGCAAGGCAGGGATCACCACGTATTCTCTCCGATATGGAAGCTATGGGTCTTTTTTCGGAGTTTTACATATCGCGAATTGACCCGAAGATGTCAGAAGCTTTTACATGAACACCAGTTGCGTTACAGACGGAAACATTCATTTTTATTGGGCACGGTGAGATGAAGTGATTTGTCCAGAATCACAGGATGCTGAACGTCCCTGCCGAGACTCGCACCTTGTTCCCCTGCTTCGAGGTCGACCGCTCTGGCCCTAAGGCCACATCCTCTCCCCTTACTACAAGCAACAAGGTAGAATGATTGGAATAAAAGATTATGGTTCTGTACGAAAGCTGGTGGTAGCAGTCCGAAAAGATCAACAACCTTTTAGAAGGGAGCCAAACCAGCATATGCATAACAAAAGCTACAGAACACGTGTTGTTGTCTAAAAGCGAAAGCCATCTTCTGGGCTGGTACCCCATAGATTTCCAGCATTCACATTAAATGTAGGCATCGGATAGTGAGCAATGGCTTCCATCATGTTTATAGTTCTTGATATTATTGTCATGTATTTAGTTAGGAATTCTGTGTCACCAGCATGTCACTTTTAGTCACTTTAAGGCCCTTTCGGGCCCTGTAAAGAACAGGATAATGGAAGCTAGTGGAAGGGACGGGTGTGTAGATAAACACACTGGGTCAAGTGAACATCAGCGTGGGGTGAAACATATTGAAACAAATGCCAAAATCAAATCCACTGCAGATTGTACAAAAACAGAGAGGACCCAATATACAAATCAATAACACACACTTGCTTGTCACCAAAGAAAATGGCAAATCTTTTGTTGTTTCTTGTTGTCATCATCAAAGAAATGGGCACAACTTTTTTGGCATGTGATCGGTTTGACAGCAGTACCATGCCATCCTTATACGAAAGGAGCCTGTCTGAAGCTTGCAAACGCTGCTTGTGTATCTATACTGAGAAGCTTCAGTACTTACTTAATTTTTATATTCATCAGGACAAACATTTATTTCAGAAAGGACGGTGGGCAGAATAAAAAAAAAGAAAATGGGGTGGTGTTAGAGTGAGTCTAACAGTTGGACAGTACTGTTTAACATGATCGTGTCACTTGTGCTACATATTCCTTCATTTACAGAAACTTGAAATTGTTTAAAAGTTGTATAGTAGCTGGAGAAACTTATCTGCTTTTTTCTTTAGAAAATGTTGGGGTGTTTGTTATGAGCTGTAGACTGCAGGGAAAGTTCTTAAGTGCAATTGAACATGTAATCAAACTGGTGAATGGCTTGCTAATAATTGAATGATGCATCGGTTTTCATCTTAACATTTTAAATAACCAACGAAAGGTAACAAGTGGGACTTTATATTTAAAATCTAAATAAATACATAAACATACTCGTTGCTAACCCAATGTGGCTTGTGGTGCTACAGAGTTTAGTGGCTGGAATTTGCAGTACAAATAACTGACAATTTATCAGGCCAACTATGTCTAGATAAATCTAATTGACTAGAAAATCTCCCCTAATCAAGTCTCTGGCCAAGACATTCATAAGTTCAAATGGAAGGGATGTGGGAGAGAGCTGCTTTGTGCCTTGCAAACAATCTATGCATCAAGACTTATCTTACACACTGTGCTGCCAAACGTCTTTGATAAGAAGATTATGTTTGCAAGCATATCTGCTCCATGTGCTTCCAAGGCTCATTGCTCAAGTCTTTGAAACAGGCAACTGTTCCAAGATCATTAGACCAGGAACACGTAGAGCATCCATACAAGAGAATTTCACTGAGTCACAAACTACACGTTTCTTTATTCGCATGTATTTTTAAGCCAAAACGAAAAAGATAGGAGAAAGAAAGGAATTAAAGCCAAATTTGAACGCACTTTTTGCAAGGTTTGTCCACTCCTGAATGTAAATTTCGCCTGGAACCAATCCTAAAATGAGATGGGTTCAAGTTGTTATTTGGAACCAATCCCTAATTGGATTGGAGTCAAGATAAATATATTATTTTTGCTTAAACCGTTGGTCATTTTTTGACCGAGTAGGAAAATATAACCCTTGAATCCTTGAGTGTACAAAGAAGTGAGGATGTTTGTATCCCAGATCACTAAAGTAATTAGAGGTGTAGAACTAGAACTGCTGTGGGGATCATCAAGCCAGACCCTGCTGCGGAGCAGCAGCCTTCACTGTGGGACTGCACTCATTACTTGATTAAGGTTATGTTTGAAGTCTTGTGGTGGCGGGTTTCCAACCTTCTCGCGTGGGAGGCCTTCTGCTAGTAAACTCCTTTGAAGGAAAATGCGCTTTCTATCTTTCCTCAAATCGTTTTTCCATGTGCTGAACCAAGTATATCCTGCTTTAATATTATTTTAACTGGAGCAGGTAATTGGTTTATTCATCCCTGTTAAATGCTCTCATGTTCCTCCTATTCTACCTTGTAGTAAAATATGTTAAGCTTTTTTATATTCACACTTTGTTCTACTCGTTCTGGGGCGATTTACAGTGTCTTTAAATGTTGTTTTGATGAGCAAATGGGAACGGATCAGTCTAAATGTAGCTAAGCTGATACATGATCAAGAAGAGGGGTTGTTCTTTTATAGCTCTGAAGCATATACCCCCTTTCATCTAACACATGCAACCTAATACTGTATTTACATTGTTGCTACCTGCTAAATTAGCTACTCACATAAAGTTTGCTGTGAAGTATCACACCTTTATCCTCACAAAGTGACTACAATCCTGTTATATATTTGCATTTTTTTTGCTATGTCTTAGTGTACAACATTACAGATACTAGAACAAAATCTTGTGTTTGTTTGCAATATCCCAAGCAGTTCTGAATCTTTTTCTTCTCTGACATTTGCTTGGGTGACTTATTGCATATTATGTTGTGTTTCCAATACATTCGACTTCAAAGCTATGTGTTTCGTGCTCCAGGTTACTTTCACATATGTCAGGCAAAACCACCTCTGACACTCACCGTGAGGTACTCTGTTGAACCTTATGGCCTAGGTCTCGGTTTACACCAGGATCTCAGTTTCCAGAGCATTTGTAACAAGTCTGCACCATAGTCTGTGTACTAAAGTGTCAATTGCTTTACAAAGACAACATAGGCAATTCAGCTGCATCTTCTTAGTCGACTGTGCTTACAAGTTTCCCAGCCAGGATTGCTTCTGTGTGATGTGTTACCCTCTTGCTAGTGCTGTCGTGTTATTTCCTTGTCGCCGGGGTAAACAGTAAACACCGAGAAGAGCAATCAGCAGACACAAGAGGTCTTGCAGTGAACATTATTGAAAACAAAGTGCTGCATTCCAACTTGAAAACCAGTTCTCAGCAAGTCAATGTGTACAACGTCACACTCAATAAACCAGGGACACCCCAATGCTTCTCTAAATCTGCATATGTTAAGACTCATTTATGCCCATCCAGTCACACACAAATGTCGAGACCACACAGTGACCTATTCTCTTCGGCCAGAACAATACTATCCAGGGCACGTGGCTTTGCCTGCTGCTTCTCTACTTCAGTGTCCATCATTATATTCTCGCTGGCTGTTCTTTTCACCTCTCCCCCATATTGTCCCACCTCATGCTTATACATATTTCAAATTACAGTCTCCTCCCTCAATTCTCTTGCATGAATTAATTGATATTATTAAATCTGTAAACTTTCCCGTGTTCCATCTTACGTTTTCAGACTCCACACCATCAAGCCCCGTTCTCTTTCCTCCAATATATTTGTTAATTCAAATGTGCTTTATTTAAACCCAAAGGTACAGAAAATGCATTTTGGGCTCTCTGTTTTCTGTTTTTTTAATCAATCCTGCCTACCTGGGCTCTAGGGGCCGGATTCACAAAGGTCAAATGAGAGGAAAGGCTAACTTTAGGACTATCGGTATTCACAAAGGGCATTTACTACTCGTAAATGCCCCTTCGTAAATGTCCTTTGTGAATACCACAAGTCGTAAAGTTAGACTTTCGTCTCGGTTCACCTTTGTGAATCGGGCCCTTGGAGCAAACGTCAGAAGGCAATTTAACGCACATAAGGTAGGTGCACAAATGACATAACATATGGGTCCATATTTATGTTAGTGATTCAGGAAATTTGAACTTACACTTGTATGTGGAAATACTCAAACTTCAATGCCAGGGTGACAGGCTGTGGCAAAAGGCAGTAAAGACCAACAAATGCACTTTTTTCATAGCCTGACGCACTTTCTGCAGGCCTCTTACCACACAGGAAAATGTTGCACATTTACTTCTGTTAAGGGCATCAATAAATATATTTTCATAGTGGCGGTGGGGCGAAAATTATTGGATCGGTATGCAAAAGATTTTCTCCCTCGGGAAAATAATTTTCTTCAAGGTGGAACAAAAAAGTTTCAAAGTACAAATGAAGCGGTGCGACACATTCACGCATGTGCACATGTAGAATATATTTAAAGGTGAGAGTGGCATGGAACTCACAGAGAAAACCACAACTATTCACGCAAATCTGATATCATTTGTGTAACTGCAGAAGCATGTTTCTGAATATATTTTGTGATTCAGGCACTTAATTTTCGAACTGACAAAGTACTAAACCCACACCCATATTGAGCTTCTACCCACGGAATGCAGAACGTGCTCTCACTTCTGCTTCTAACTACACTGCCCTTCCCAGTCAGCATTATCTATCACTCGTATTCATCGACCTGGGCTTATTTTCAACCTTTCTCACAGGGGAATGCATTGAGACCTGCCCGGTGGCAAGCTCTAAGCCTTCAGAGGTGGCTTTTCTGAAGAAAGAGATCATCTGCGATGTGGCCATTATGGTTCATGCTGCTGCTCAGCAAACCTTTTGGCATTGCAACAACAAACTCCCAAGGTGGGAGATTGTTCTTGTAAAATAAAAGAACTAATGACACTAACCCCCTGGGGTTTATTTTTGCTTTTCTTTTCTGGCAGTCCTGAACAGGAAAAAAGCTCACCGGACTGTCCATGCTACCTAGTGTGGATGAAGTCTGGTACTTACACTGTTAGCCTTCAGTCCAGTTGCTCATTGATGAAACCAGGATGGTGAGGCTGGCTCTAAATAGAAGGGTCAGGCCAACAGCTTGATTTACAAAGGACCTTGCCATGTATGTAGCAGACTATCCAGTACTGAAGGCTCTAATTAAGCCTCTAGTTCTCATTTTGACCCTTGCCACATGAGGAGATTTTAAATCTGCCTTCGATTGGTTCTCCTCCTATCTTTAAAATAACTTGTGTTCTGCCTCCTCACCAATTTCTTTCACTACCTACCTGCATACCAGTGGGTGTCACTAAGGCTTGGTCTCCTCCTTTTCCTCTTCTACAGGACACCTCTCAGCGACGTTGTATCCTCTTTGTCCTTTCATAACGCTAACATGCTGATGACACCTAAATATTTGTCCCTGTCCATTCTTCTTGGCATGCTGATGCATAATGACCCTGTGGTCGCTAATGCTGCGTTCTGCTTACATCAAAATACAATCTCATCAGGGTAATAAAAATAGGAAAGCAGATATCTTGTCTCCCCCAGTATATACTGTTGTCAACGATGTGAGAGTATCTAATTTGCAAGAAAACATCCCTAATTAGCGATTTGTAGCTAGCATCAGCCCAAACTTTTCAGAGATTGCATAGAACGCTCACAATGAATGAATTTCTACTGACTGATCTAGGGAGAACGTCTAAAGGCAGGTTATTTTATATAGACAGAAGATTTTGTCTTTCTAAGGGTGACTTAAAAAGCATCTTTACAATGATGTCTATATTTGCTATTAACTAAACACACTGTGGAGACCAAACTCATTCAATTGCTCGAATGAGAATATTAGTGGTTATCAATTTCTTAAGATGCCAGTTTTTTTGAAAAAATACGTGCAATGTATGTGCCCAAGGAAAGTTTCACATTTTGCTCCCCTGGGACTGTTACTTCCAATTCCTGTACATTCTGGGCCTTGGCACACTGTGTTGATGAACTCTATTGTGGAATTAACTAAAACTACAACTGGGTCTAATACCACTTTTGAGGTTATAGATAATTTTGCCACAATCCCTCACTCTACTCCAGTCAAAGGAATTCCACTGGCAGTCAAGCTAGCAGTATTTGTTTTTTTTGTTTTTTACAACAGGTGGTTATGCTCTATGATTTCTTTCTGTCTAGATTACTGCCTTTGTACCTCAATTTTTTATCTCAGTTTTGGGGCTTCTGTGGAATTTGATGCTCATCTTTCATCTAGTTGAAGAAACTCTTCCTATTGGCGACCATGAATATTGCGACCCACTTCATCAATTCGAGGTGTCAAAAAGTCTTATCTCACTCAATATAGATGTGTATGACACTGTGTAGGAGGTAACACTCATTTGCATCACCACTTTAGAAAACAATTTCTCTATGTATCCAGGGTTCTGTAGTAGTTTTAATCATTTGTACACAACTCCTTATTAAAATTGTCTAGTGATGTACCCAAAGTTAATGGCAAATTACCTCCTGTGCTTTTATACGCAGACAATGCGGTTCTTATGGGTCTCACTCCCAACGCACTTCGCACTTTAGTTAATTTGTGTCTTTTATGGTGGATCTTAATCTTTGCACAAATTAAAAAAAATCTTACATAATGACTTGTGGACCGAAAAAACATTGTATCAAGTCCATTACATCGGGCACCGAATCGTTAACATGCACAAGCACTTTTCCTTATTTGGTTTTCTCAGAATCTGGTTCGTGGCAAGCCCACACGGCCCACGGTAGGAGTAAACTCACTAAAGCGGTTAATTCTATCATTAGCCTTAGGCAACCAAAACAATCCGAGGTAGTGGTACCCATGATTCAGATATATAAATCGCAATGTGTACCAACGGCCACTTATGGTGCCGAAGTCTGGGGGCATGTGAATTGTAGTGGGATTCAAATTGAAGAGAACAGATTCTGTAGGAAAATTCTTGGTGCGCAAATTTCATCCCCAAATTATATATGCCATAAGGAATTGGATTTACAATATGTGGAGGATTTTATTAGGTCACGTCCAGTGATATTTTGGTTGAAAATATGGCAGAACCCCGCAGCAATTTTAACAAGAGAAATAATTATAGACTGCCTTAAGTGCGACAAAGGTAGCTGTATACCCTGGCTAGCTGCAGTAAAAAATAGTTTAGCTAGCGTGAACTTGGAGCATATTTTTTCATGCCCACTGGCAGTGGAAGGAATAAATATAAGATTAGTCAGGGGGCGCTTTACGACCTGTATCATATAGAAAGACAGGACATTGAGCACCACAAACCATCGATCATTAGATATATGCCACTTTTGGAGACACCGAGCATCCAACATCATATGCCACAACATTATCTTAGGAAGAATATGGGTAGATGGAAAAGGAGTTTACTCTACCGCCTCAGGGATGGCAGCATACAATATTCACTCTGCTTTCCAATAGGCTTTAATAGAAACTTGGAGCAACTGAACTGCCACTGCTGCATTGGTAGTAAACAAACATTGTTACATTTTTTACTCTTTTGTAAATTTTATGTAAGATACACAAAACAGTACTTCGCTCCATATTTCAAGGCTCGGGCTATCTTGGATTTTAAATGAGCATATTTTGAAATTTTAAAACTAGGAAGTGATGATTTGATTTTCCGTGTAAGCACATTCCTACAAGCTGCGGTACTCTCCCGTGCTTCAATGAATGAATCCTAATGTCATATACATTTTGTAAGACGAGCAATACATTTTGTAAGATGGCCAAGCGCAGAAGCCTTTATTACCCCGCTCACAACCAATACCTTGCCGTTGTTACGAGTACCACCAGTCAATAATTTCTGAATTTATCTGGAAGATATTGTTGTCTCATTGAACAATAATGCACTTTACATGTAAATAATTGCTGATTTTGCACAAATTAATTCAAATCCCATATTTTGCACTGGCCTGTATGATCGCACATTATTGCACTTTATTCGCAATCCTTTGCTGATTTGCACAAACTGTTTCAAACTTATATTTTGCACTATGCCATTCAAGCTGCTAGTTTTTAGGCCCGTCCAACTCTTTTTATTGTGATTTTATCCTTGTATTTTGTATCTGTATTGGATGATAATGTATATTTATACGTTTTAACATTTACTGTATCTTTATTGGTGGTGACGAATTGTACTTTTATGGATATTCTTATCTGAATAAATATTATTTGATTGATTTAATCATTTGTATTAGTATCTGAGGAAATCTTGTTTTTTATATATCCAGGGTTCTGAATAATATAGAAGTCTTATTGCTGATGCAAAATATAATATTTATATGGATATTTCTGTTGTCACTACATGTGTTTTCCTTAATAAGAAATGCTGAATGAATGCAGTTGAATGTTATTTGTTATTACAGCCTTTGCATTTACACATATACTACAAGGCAACATCATTCACTCCCAGGGAGACACTCTTGACCTAAAGAATAAAGACCAATATTACAAATACATTTGTATCTCACCTTTCTGCTCCAACACAATGGATTTCAGGAATATTATTTACCAACACTCACATCTATGATCATCATTCATATGTCCTTTGGAAAACCAGTATTTGGAATGAACTAAGTCTTGAGTACCAGAGATGAATTGGTATGAGCAGATCCATATCTAAGAGCCAGTATCACTAACACCCTCACAATCATGTGCACCTCCCCCTAATTGAAAAGCAATACTCAGTGTGTCATCAAATCATAGAAGATGCAGAATTGATTGACAAAAACAACAAGATTAAGCATTCATACTTTTTTTAATTGCATCACCAGAAATGTCATCTGTGGCATAATCTGCTGATGTTCCCTTCTGTACACCAGTAAAGCCAACAGGAGGTCACAAAACACATTTTCCAGCACACAGCTAGAATTTGTTGCAAGGGTATACAGCACCACTAGTACAATATATCATAGAATTTGAACACATCGAAGGGCAATTGGATTGAATCGTACTAGATGTAAAAAATGTACATTGAAAATGAGGGAATATTGGCAACATCCTTTTAAATAGAGATGGTGAGAGAATTATGAAGCTAAAATAAATCACCACTGGGCTTAATCAAACTTCAGAATTATACAACATTCTGTTATACATCTTATCTACACTGACATTTACAATTGCCCATGATGACAAACTAAAGAATATGCGTAGAGATTTTAAATATAGCAAATACTGAACAGTCATACACTTCTAACAATAACCTTTTACACCAAAATTCAGACTTGAGTCATAAAAATGATTCATTCTAGTATAGGTTATGCACAGCGGTGTCAGACACTTGTGAGCGCATTGCAGAATGAGGGTTTAAAGTTGCCAAGAACATTATGTAAGCCAATTTCTAACATCTTTATGGTTCACTAATTTCGACAAAATAAGAAGTGACCCTAGACTCATCCAATACACCATTAGTGGGCTCCTCAACCACAAGGCTTTACAGTGTGTAGAGGCTGGTCAGCATTAGCAGGCTGCTCCTTAAGGGGTATTCTACTTCACCTGCAGCTCGAGCAGCTGGAATTGGACAAACAAGGTCAGCATGATTTTCAAGTATTGACACCTACAAAAGTTACACCCTTCTTAACTCATGCATCCTTTCTATCTTATAAGAAACAATTCCTGAGTGCTACATGATCCAAAGCAGCACACCAAAACGTGTGGAAAATCCACACTAAATAGTGAGGTATGCCGTCCACCAATAGTATGTATAAAAATGTAAACCCTATTGTTGTTTATATTTTAGCCATCACTTAAAAAATATAGATATGCCACATCGGCACTTGTCTTCAAAGTACCTTCCTGTTTTATGACTGACTGTGAAACAAGAAGGAGTAGGTGCACTCTCACGTGTACAGTTAGTAAGCATCTGTTCTGTTATTCCTTACACATAATACTTTCATTTACATGCAGACCATAAGGAACACCACATTCTAATTCCTCAGGAGATCCTTAAGAAACACAATGGTGGAACACATCAATTTCAGCAAAGGAGGAATTGGATGACGGCACATTGATTAAAATTGAATGCTGAAAAACCAAGATTCTTCTATTTGGTGGAGCCGAGCACATCCGGGATGACTTCCGGGGGCCTTCGACTCTGGGCACAGCACCTGTACCCAATGATACGGCAAAGAATTTAGGAATTACTATTGATCAGTGTTTATCCATGCAGTACAAGGTCATGACCATGTGTGGTAAATGCTTTGGCCTGCTAAAACTTCTCAGGAAAGTTTTCTGATGGATTCCGATAAACTGGTGTTGCATTGTAATCCAAGCATTAATTGGCAGCCATTTGGATTATGGAAACGCATTCTAAATGGGGATGGCTGACTATATGTTTACACGTTTACAGGTGATCCAAAATGCTGGCACAAAGCTACAACAAGGATAGATATAGCTCTGCCACAATTTGTCTGAAATCATTTCACTGGCTTCACATATTAAAGAGAGCTAAGTTTATGCTTCTCTGCCATACCCATAGGGTTCTTATTGACTCTGATCCTCTGCTTCTCAGGCAGAAGGTGGAATTTTACCAACCTACCAGAAATCTAAGATCAACTAACCTTGCCCTAGAAAAAACAAAATGCACCAAGAAGGCCAGAATGGGTGGTCGCTCTTTCACCTACATGGCCGCAAACCACTGGAACTCCCTTCTCTTGGGTTTCCGCCTCACTGATAACAACTTTTGGTTTAGAAAAAACTAAAAACGTGTCTCTTCCCTGATTAATGAACCTTCTCTTCATGCTCCCTGCCCTGTTTCTCCCCTGTTGACTAAACAGGCAGAAGTATCAGTGTCATAATATCCCTGTGGGGATGAATGATAGCGCTCTATAAATACCGCAAAATAAATAAATTAAGGAAAGATATTATGGGCCCAATTCTCAAAAGTAAACCGAGATGAAAATCTAACTCTACGAATTTCGGTATTCATAAAGGGCATTTACGAGTAGTAAAGTTAGACTTTTGTCTCGGGTTAACTTCTGGTCTTAAGTCTAACAATGACAACATTTGTGTTAAACTGAGACAAAAGTCTCCAATGGTTTCGGGGTTCCCACTTTTTATTTTTCTAAAAACAAACCGCTACTTTGAGAGTTCGCTTTTGAAAAACCAAAAAACATGTTAAAAGTTTGACAAATGTCCGTCAATTTCATGGTACTGTCCATCAAACATTTAACATGGATAGTAACCACTGTGACGGCTGCTCCTGCTAATGACTAGAGATGTTCACATGCCGGTGGACATCTCTAAATGAAGACAACTGGTGCTCCATCAAGGAGACAGAGTATTTTACGCTGGGGTCCTGACAGAGTTCAAGTGTTTAAATACGGCAGCTGACGTCTTATGACCCTATGTCAATGGCCCTCAAAACACAGAGCTTGCTGCCCTGGAGGTCTGCGACTATATTCCTACGGAGTTACAAATATTTCAGTTAGTGCTTACAAATAAAGATGGCCTGATTTATTTGGTGCGTTTCCAGGCTGTGTACACTTACATGCAGTGGTAGAAGTGCATAAAAAAGGTATGGAAGATGTGGTCCTAAGTGCTGTGGGGCAGAGACAAAGATGTTGCTTAAAATAACAACATATTTGGTAACAATTTAGTAGTTTTCCACCTTCAGGTAAACGTATATAAAATAAAGTACACCGCTTAAATAAAAATTAGATGCAGGTTAAGGTGAATGTGGGAAATGCACTGCTTTACATTATGAAACCTCAATTGGTTATGCAATCACTGCAGACATCTCTGTTTTGACAAGAGTCACAGAATTGAATCCTGGTTTGAGCAGTGAAGAAAAATGACCTGTGTGCTATGAGGTCCGAGTCTGTGACAGAAAGCACTGTGAATATGCAAGTCAATATTTGTAAATTGTATTACACAATGTGCAAGGTGGGCTGCCATAAAAGATAAAACAAGTGATTTCAAAATATATTTCAAAATGATTTAAGGCCTGATTTTGAGTTTGGCAAAGTTTTGAGTAGTGTTCCCTAGCATGGTGAAGGACATTACCTCTGCTTTTCTAAGGATACACCACCCACAATATTTAGAGATGACTGCTGGTCCTGCAGTGATCTCTGTACATTGAAAGGAGCCAGTATCAAAAACAAACTCCCAAACTAGGAATTTGTTTTTTGAAAAAAACGAATGACACCCACACCCTGGAACGTTTTCTCACAGGGTATGGGGGCCATTATATTTGTTTCCTGTCCCTAAACAGACAGGGGTTTCCCAGCTTTAAAAGGAAAAAAGGCAATACACCGTCCAGCCTAAATAGGGTGGATGACCTAATGTCCTTCCTCTGTCTGCCCCTACTCTGTCGGACCTTTGGAGGAAGTATTCCATTGACGGAGACAACAGCAGCTCCAGTGATAAAATACTAAAGGTCCCCTGTCTATAAATGAGGCAGGTGTAACAAGTTTGGTAGGTAGGGTACTCTAGTGCGTTTACAAATGAATACACTGCCCGACAAACTTTAAATCAGGCCTGTAGTTTTTAAGATAAAACAAGGGTTTTCAAAAGATATATTTTAATTTTGCATAATTAGGCTGTACCGGGTGCAAACATTGTTATTAATGCCCATTAAAAGGACGCACTCCAAAACTGAGCTGACTACCATCATCATCATCATCATCATAACTTTATTTTGATCACAAGGATCTTAAAAAGTAAATTGAAATAGAAACAAGTAAACAATTGGTAAAAACATAAGAGCCATTAAAAAAGAAAATTTCTTCCATATATTCAGTTAACAAAAATGACTATACAATATATTTTGAGCGTTTGATCCATAGAGCTAACAAAAATGTAGCTAAGCAAAGACTAGTACTCTACAGGTGTCTGTAGAGAGAATTCTAGGCACATCAAGGTAGTGGCCAGGACCGATAAGCCTACACAAGGGGATTATCCACTTTCCCCTCAAGGTCTTATAAATGGGGGCAAAAGAATAACAGATGGACCAGGGATTCGGGGCTTCCTTTACAAGCTGGACATTTGTCATCGGAGGAATCATGAGTGCGCCACTCATTACAAAACAGTATAGAGGGAAGGGACTTCGATCTGAATTGGAGGAATAGTTTACGAGCGAGGGGAGGAACAATTTCTCTGATTGTTTCCTCAAACAACTGAGCTGACTACAACCTTACATTGCATCCTAATAAAGAATATATATTTTTCACCATAAGCTTCAAATACTGTTGCAATTAAAGCCTATACTGGTTCCAAAGCACCCTTTACATTTTGGGATTAAACAATGTGGACACATTTACATTCCTTTGATGTAGCAGGCAGTGGCAGCTCCTCGAGGGAGTGCTGTGGGGCGGGGTGGGGGAAGGTCAGGGTGGGAGGTAGTAAACTGTGGCGTACGGCCGTCTGGAGAAAAGTGAATAAATAAATGAATAAAACAAATTATATTGCGAGCGCTGCATCGCAAATGGCATTGCAGCGCACACAATGTCATTCGTTTTATTTATTTATTTATTCACTTAACTTCGGTCAGCCGTATGCCGGAGTTTACTACCCCCCACTCTGGCCCTCCCCCAACCCGCCACCCCGCAGCACTCCCATGAGGTGCAGCCACTGATAGAAGGTACCCTGGTTGCATGCTTGCGTGGTCATTCATTTTTTTGGGCCCTCCCTGGGCTCCGTAGTACAGACAAACCCCCCACCTATCCCCCTTACCCCAGTTTGCTCAAACCTAGAGCCATCTTAAGATCGGTATTAACTTTTCAAGGATGGAATTTTTTTAACATAAAGCATGAGAACTGTAGTTGTAAAGTTAAAATAGCATGGGCACATCATTCACTATAGGCCCCACCCTCTTCAAGCTCTGTTTAGATGCTGATGTCATTTCAGGGATCTGTCCTTGAGTGAGCAGAAGAGAGAGCTTGCGTTCATGGGCTGTAGGTGTCATTAGTGTTGCAGGTGTAGTGGCACTGGGGCCCAGGGCTGTAGGGGCAAACTAAATCCCAAATATAACTGTTTACTATCCTTCCTATAGTTGTACACAGTGCATCCCTGCTGTGCCAGTGTTGTTTTGGGCTTCAGAGCAATGGCTGAATGGAGGGGAACATTGAAGAAGAGAAGTCAACTTAGTGTGGCCCTTAGAAAGAGTGTGGGGAGTGGGATGAAACAAGATGGAACTCATGCTTTTAACAAAGAGCAGCAGATACAACCCTCCTTGCACGGCTGTAGCTATCAATAGTCAAGCAAGTACATTGGCACTGGGGTGTGAGGTGGCCACTACATCACAAATTTTACTATCAAAATGGCTATTTATGGTAATTTTCTTTGATAGTAACAGGGCTGAGGGCAGCCTTGCTACAAGGGTGTATTATGAGGGAGCTTATTGTTTTCTGAAAGGGACAGATAGTCTGTTTCAAGATTAGAGTGATGGCCAGTCATGGTGATAAAGGCGTGATGATTCAAAGGAGGCCGCCTGCAACTGGGGGCTGCAGCTGTCACTAGTGCACTAAGGGCTGTTGCATTAGAGCACAGCAGAGTGAGAAGCTCACAATACCCCAATTTTGGGGAGTAATGTTTTTGGACAGTTTCTGTTTTCGTTAGATGTATTTGTACTGACATTTAGTATGGATTGTGAGCGACAAAAAAAAGTTCCTCTGAAATTATATCATATGGCCAGCCCCCTCGTCACAGCCCTGATCTTACAGCTTCACCAATCCTTGCCACAAAGTTTTGGAGGAGACAGAACTTCAAAACATTTTGCTCAGGGGGAGGCTCAAAGCAACAATGTTTGAAGACCTCTGCCTCATATCACTATTAAAAGACCGACCAAATTGTTGTATAAATCTTAAAAATACTGCCTTCAATAAGTGGCTAGATATCCAATTTGATAGACGTGTGTGTGAGAGTTGTGTGGCAGTGTTTGATGGAACAAATTGAAATTCAGATTAAATATTTCTTAAAATCAGAAACTTTAGCATACCATGTGTAATTGAGAGATAAATGGATAGGAACTGGACTTCATTAAACGTTCTAATGTTTTGTACTTTTACTAGGAAAAGTTAACAAATCCTCCAAAGGGATCTAAATTGTATTTTTATTTGAGACAAAGTCTGCTAAGCTACTTAATCTAAAACCTGCATGAGAAGATGAGTTTCAGGGTTTATATTCGTGTAAGGCTTGCCAAGTGATCACATTTTATGTATAAAAATACCTTATCTCTTACATCAAGCAACAAAATTAGCCTGTATGAAACAAGTTAATCACAGTTCTTTTTTTTCAAATATAAGTTTTTTATGCTAGTGCTCCGTTGGAGACACGTATATTTATAACATGGACGCTATTAACAAATATTTTAGCTCATCTAAGTAAACATAGGTGCACAAATAGTTGAATCAGCATCTACATTAGGATCTGTTCACATCAATAAGTACAACTTCCACTTAAGGCAATGCAAAACCTACCAAATGGTACCTAATTTGGTTTCTAATTGGTAATTGAAAATTAGTTAATGCAAAACCAAGGGTGCCTGGAGGCCTAAAGCCCTCTGAAGCACCCCGCCCCCCAACACAAATGTGCACATTTAAAGCACACACATGCCCTAGGGGCATATATGCCCTACATGGCACTTTGCAAAAAATGCAATTGAACATGGTTACCATCGACTTGAAGTTGATGATAATATCATTTCCCAAATGCTTATTTTGCATTTAGGAAATGCTTGGTACATGTCCTCAGGGAATTGCGATTCCCTATTTGGAGTCGCAATTTTAGGTAAACGCAAAAAAATGCTATTATCTAAAATGTACTGCCAAAACCCTTCATACATCTTGAAAGGCTATATTGCATTTGCAAATGGTCAAATTTAGCGATTTGCATTGTGTACAAATGCAAAATAGATTCATACATGTTGCCCTGTGGGCCTAAAGGCCCATCAGTGCGAATGGTTTTGCATTACCTATTTCAGGCAAATTCTATGGGCTGGTATTACAGCCTGTGCTCAAGATAATCGCTAGTGCATCTGTTGTATTTCAGCAATACCACGGCTTCCCCAGGGGTCAATTTTACCACAAGTCCTGCTGTGAGATGGGTGCCGTACGCATACAACTCTCTATATTTTTGCACAGGTCAACCGTATTGTCATTAATTGGGTGGAAAATGTCCCGTAAATACCAGGACATACAGATTTTGGTCCAGTAAGCATCAAAATCCATGTTGTGCCCCATTTTCACGGAGGATCTCATAATTGGCATTATTGCATAAAATAAATGACGATCCACATGGTATCGTTATTATCAAGTGCGGTCAATACCTTTACAATTTTATACACCTGAACCCCTTTTACTTGTTCCAATCTCTTTATGGTACTACCAGTTTTCTCATATTTCTCATTTTAAACTGCATACCTGAGTACCAACAGTGATTTACATTGCTTTATTATCTGACATTTGGCCAGCAGCATTTAAAAAAGTAGACATGTAGTGGTTTATGAGTTAGAAAAGTAATAAAAGTAATTCAGACTATTAAAAGGGCTTTTGCAACCCTTTATGAATTGCAGATAGGTGGGAGTGTGAAAAGGACATCCTTCTCCTGTCTGTGTCACAAAGGTATTTATCAATTGTTTGAGACCATATTTGTGATCAGTTATCGACCCCAGAATTAGGGCCAGATTTAGATCTTGGCAGTACTGGTCCACTATGTGTCGTTGTGTAACGCAACTGGTGCTCATGTAAAGCACTCCTATATGATACCTTCGGGTCAAGTTTGCGTTATATAAAACTCTGAAAAATAAATACATTAGATCAATCTACCTTAATGGAATTTTGGAAAGGAAAAGAGTTAAATGCTTGTAACTTTTCACTGAAGGAGTTTGGCTGTTTTGAAATTAAAATGCTCGCATGGTGAGACCACATGGTGTCATTCATCCGAAGAAAGATTGTCACTAAAGTGTATGTAGCTGTTGAGGGAAAGGATTGTTTAGATTGTTAGTTCAAGTGAGATTGTGTATCATACTTAAACCTGGGCCATCCACTCTGGTTCAGTTGTGTCCCTGCCGGGTGGAGGAAGGCTCACAATATGTGAACGGGGTCGACAGGAATCTGTCTTTGATGAAGATTGATGAGGTTGGGGTAGAGAACATTGAATTGCTTTTGATGATTTACACCTCAGTATTTAAAGGAACTATTGGTTGTGTGAAGGATTTTTAATATGATATTGTGTTGAAAGAAAATTCTAAACTCATAATGCATAAAGTTAGGAATGTTCCGTCAAGTGTTTGCAATGATTTGAATTCCTTATTGGACAAGATGCATGAAGCAGAGATTACCGTGCTTGTGGATTGTTCTGAATGGATGTCAAGTATTGCTATTGCATGGAAAAAGAATGGTGAAATTAGGTTATGTGCTGGTCTATGATCATTAAATAACAATGCTTTTGAATGTCATCCTCTTCCTAAAATACAAGAAACACAGATAGGGGATGTGTGTATTTTTAGCACAATAGATCTAAGGTCCACTTACCATTAGATTAGACTGGCAGATCATTGACAACATCTTTCAAATTTCATGACATCATTCTGAGCATTTAAGTATATTAGACTGCCATTCAGGTTAGCTGCAGCTGGTAGAGGTTTTCAGAGACCTATGGATGTTTTGTTTAGGGCTGTGCACAGCGTCATGACTTATTAGGATGATATCCTCATATTTGCATCTACTATGGTGTCATGTCGCCATGCCTGTCTTACCTTTGTTCCAAGGTCAGGCATGGCTGTGGGCAGGAAGAGGAGGAGCCACGGGTGGAAGCGGCAGTGCAGAGATGGAGGCGTGTAAAGCAAGACGTGCTTGCTCCACATTCCGTGTCCGTGTGTTCCTTGATTGTAGGGACAGAAAAATGGTGACGAGGGTGGGATGCCAAGTCACCCCCTCGATATCCTCGCAGATCAAAGGAAGCGCGCGCTGCCGTTAATGCTAGCAGAGCGCTCAAATCAAAGGAAAAAAGCGCGAACAACGGACGGCGGGCAATTGCGGCCTGCAATTGAGGAGATTGTCCCTGAAGGCCTGACTCCAAGAAAGGTTTAAGAAGAGAAGCGCACAAATAGGGGTAAGCTCAGTAATGATGCCCCTATAAGAATTGATGCATGCCTGCATGAGTCCCCTTTGGTGGCCATTTTAAAGTCAGGCCCTCTGCACCAGCTAGGCTTAGTCCTGATACGGCGGCCATCTTAAGGTCAGGCAATACACCAAAAAGACACCTGAAGCCTGCCGAAACGATACTGGATCCTGGCAAACGTCTTTGAAGCCTACTAGAGCCACATTGCGCCCCACCATGGTGGATCCTGACTCATCGCAGCAAGCTGCGCCTAGCACAGCACATAGTACCCCGCCACCTGGACCGATGCTCAAGGGAGTATCATACCTGCGCCCCCCAGAACCACTACCACTGACGTCTGGTAGCAGCATGGGCCCTGCGTGGAAGAGTTGGCTTTAGGACTTTGAGGACTTCATGAAGGGATCACAAGTCTGTGACTCTAACCAACAGCTCATAGCCCTATGTAACCTCGTAGGTAAAGACATTGGACAAATCATCAAAGACGTACCTCCAGCCAACACAGCGTCATATGAAGATGTGAAGGAAGCTTTAAACAAGAAGTTCCTTCCCAAGTGGAACCTAGATTACGAGCACTACACATTCAACCTCGCGTCTCAGGAGCGAGACAAACCCATGGACGATTTCATATCCCGCCTCAAACGGCTAGCTCGCTATTGCAAATTCGACAACTTCACCACAGAAGATGCACTGCGTCTACGAATCATTGACAGATGTCAATCGGAATCACTCCGCCGCCGACTACTGAAAAAGCACTACATTCTAGATGAAATAGAAGAACTCACTTGCATCAATGATCAAGCAGAAGAGCACATGAAGATAATGGAGGCCAGTATAACTGAAAAAAACAACAAGCCCTTCGCGTGCAGTCTCACACAGAACCAAGGCACAGCTTAGACCGTCACACCTCATGAAGATTCGCAAGATCACCTCGTACAAACTCACCCCGCCGAGGGACTAAGAACAGTCACTCCCGTAGACACCCTCAACAGCGTTACCGGTGTGACCAAGACAACCCGCACGCGGGTCAATGTCCAGCTATTGGCCAACAATGCCACCGATGTGGAAAAGACAATCACTTCGAAGCCGCCTGCCAAGCCAGGCGCACAGAGACAAGACAGACCAAGTAAAATGCAGGATCGCGCCACCATGCAAGGGCCGTACAAGGACGGAGCGACCACTCAACAAGCTCATCAAAATCCAGTACACAGTCACACAGTTCATACCGATCTCAACGATCAACGTCCAGAAAATCACCCTCTCTTACACCCATTTCACAAGACAGTGATGAATATGTGCGCATGGTAGCGAATCCAGATAGATTGAAGAAGTACCCGTGACTACACATCCGAATTGGAAGCCATCCGCTAAGTTTGTTCTAGACACAGGCGCAATTACATTTGCGCCACCGAATACCAGAGCATGAACCCGAAACTGAAACTAGAGCCAGCGCCAGTACGAGTCTACATGTGGATGTCCAGAGAACCGCTACCTTTTCTAGGACAATTCCATACCAGGCTGACCTACAAGGACAGGAAAATTCAAGCACAAATCCACGAGATTGAAGGCCCGGAAGCGGCAGACTGTCTCCTCAGCCTGCCAATGGCGGAACGCCTAAAGCTAGTTGAGGTCCTGTACAAAGTGAACGACTCACCAGACATTGTCAGCAAGTTCCCAAAGCTGTTCAATGGCCTAGGAAAGCTAGCTCACTTCAAGGTCAAGTTGCACATAAATGAGCAAATGACGCCAGTGGCACAGCATCACAGGAAAGTACCTTTTCACCTACAACAAGCAGTAGATGATGAACTTCAAGATCTACTGAAGGCAGACATCATAGAAAGATCAACTGGACCTACTCCATGGGTGTCGCTGGTAGTGGTTGTGCCCAAGAGAGGCCAGGACAACAAAGTACGCTTGTGCGTAGACATACGAGCCCCAAACACAGCCATCAAAAGGGAGCAACACCCAGGCCCGCACATCAGTGACATGATCACACGCATGAATGGAGAAACGGTTTTTTCGAAACTAGACCTTAACAAAGGGTATCATCAGCTCGAATTGCATGAACGATCACGATACATCACCACATTCACCATGCACCAAGGACTTTTCTGGTACAAACGACTCAACTTCGAGATCTCATCAGCTGCCGATATTTTCCAGGAAGCTGTTCGACGAGTCATACAAGACATTCCCAATGCCAAAAATTACAGTGACGACATCTTGGTGTTTGGAGAGACTCCAAAAGATCCCGATAAAGCGCTAGACCAAGTGTACCACACCCTCCTCAATGCCAACCTCACACTTAATCAGGACAAATGTGAGTTTCACAAGTCGACTCTCAAGTTCTATGGACACTTCTTCTTTAAAGAGGGCATGCGACCTCACCCCAAAAAAGTGTCAGCACTTTTGGACACTCCGCAGCTGCAGGATGTCAGCAACATTCGCTTGTTCGCCCAATACATCAAAGACTACGCCAGCATCAGTTACCCTCTGAGGGTACTAACTCGTCAAGAACAAAGTTTTTAATGGTCGGTCACATGTGACCGAGCGTTTAACAAAATCAAGGCAGCAATGAGTTCAGCCATCAATTTAGTATATTTCATCCCCAAGCGAAAGATAGAAATCACGGTAGATGCCGGCCCTGTTGGGCTAGGGGCGATTCTAGCGCAATATGATGACGAAGCTGACCAATGCCACATTGTTGCGTATGCCAGCTGCAGCCTTACCAACACCGAAAAGGCGTACTCTCAACCAGAAAAGGAAAGCCTGGCAGTCGTGTGGGCATCTGAACATTTTCCCCTCTTTGTGTATGGCAAGCACTTCACACTCATCACTGACCACCAAGCGCTGACTACCATTTTTGGGAACCCCAGGGCGAAGATGCCTCCGCGAATAGAACGATGGGGCATCCGCCTGCAAGACTACACGTACACCATCATTCACAAATCGAGGAAGGTGGAGAACCCGGCAGATTACATCTCGCGGCATCCCCAAGCTCTGACAGGAGCGCGACACTCGGTGGCTGAAGAATATCTTCACTTCGTCATTGATCGAGCCTGCCCACCGGCTGTTCCACTAGAAGCCATCATTGACGCATCTACAAATGATGCCACTATCCAAAACATCATGCATCATGTCGCCACATAGAGGAACCGAAGACAAATGAGACCATCAACACACAGGAACTCATTGTATTCAAACATGTCAAAGACGAACTCTCCATCAGTGACAATGGACTATTACTAAGAGGTCGGAGGATCGTAATTCCAAGCCAGCTGCGACAGGGAATTGTAAATCTAGCACATGAAGGACATCGAGGGGTGGCAGCCACAAAGAAAGCGCTACGAGAACGCGTCTGGTTCCCTTCCCTTGATCATATGGTGGAGACTACGCTACAAGGCTGCCCACAATGTCAACTGGTAGGATGAGAAGAACAGCACGCTCCTCTGCAGATGTCGGACCTACCAGATAGTGTCTGGCAACATGTAGCCATGTACTTCTTTGGCCCGCTGAAGTCGGGAAAATACATCCTCGTCATTATGGACGAATACTCCCGATTCCCCATCGCTCACCAGATTTTCTCCACCGAATCGACCACTGTCATACCGGTAATTGACAAAGCATTTTCCTCCTGGGGAATCCCCACGGTGGTGAAGTCTGACAATGGGCCACCTTTTAATGGACAAGAATTTGCAGAATTCGTGAGACACCTAAACTTCAAGCATCCAAAATTCACTCCCATGTGGCCCCAGGCAAATAGGATGGTGGAGCGATTTATGGCCACATCAAAAAACAGTCCAACAAGCCGAGCTGACTCACCGTCATATTCAAGGAGCGCTAAATGAGGTACTGCGAGCATACAGGACCAAGCCACACAGCACCAGGAACCAATGTCCCGCTACTTTGATGCTCGGCGGGACCCCTCGCAACCGTATACCAACCACAGACGCCATCACGCAGTCCAGAACCACAACTTCTGACCACAAGACCCTGGTCGAATTGGATCGGACTAAGAAGGCGAAAATGAAGGAATATGCAGACCATCACAGACACGCCAAGACATTTGATATCCGAGAAGGAGACTGTGTGCTGGTGAGACGATAAAGGAAATCCAAAACAGACAGCCATTACCACGATCACCCACTACAAGTAACAAAGAAAAAAGGAACCATGATTACAGCCGAGTCTGGAAGCAAGAGAACAACCAGAAACGTGTTGCACCTCAAAAGATGCTACACTGCAGCCTACACTCGGGCTCAGAGACCTGACTGGGACACGAACGTGTCAAGTCAAGAAGAGAACAGCCATGAAGAACCCATACGGGTATCAGAGATCTGTGATCGGAGAAGAGAAGAGAAGAGACTAGAAAAAATGGTTAGGGGTTCTGCCCACCTCACCCTCCCGTACCTGAGCAGGAGACATCCAAGGATGAAAAAGTAGAAATAAATGGTACTGAAGGGATCAATCCACTTTTAATTATCGAACAAGAAACAATTAATTATCTTGTGATTTTCAAATTATACACTGGAAAAGTATATATTACTTCATATACACATATATGAGCGGACAGCCAGAGAGGCAGCACAAATAACACAGTCTATATACAACACATCACATGTACAATATATACAAATATACAAAACATTTACAATATCAAAAACACTTCTTTGTACCCTCAAGACAAAAAATATATACAAATATATATATACACACCAATTTACATAGGTACCTCCTCTTAAATAGGGGTGGAGTATACAACAAAAAGGTAGTCCCAAAAACCAAAGCACCAGGGGGTTGACACCTCAACCCAGCCTACATTTGTGTTGGTGCACCTAGGGAAAAAAATCAAATCTTCCTTGAATTTTGACAGGGGACTCCATTCGAAGCAAGAGGTGTCGACGCAGACGCGGTCGCGTTTCAGCCAGATGATATAGGCTTCATCAGGACATGGATACTCTAGTAACAACAAATACAAATATTATCCTCTTTCTTACGTAAACAAGACAACACATTTCAGCTGCTAGAATTAAGACCTCTCCCCCACTTGTGGAAATGCGGTGTCAATAGGTGATTCCATCAAAGGAGGGAAAAAGAAACAGATAGTCAAGTCCCAAACACGGAAAAACCCCAAAACAAATAATAATAAAGTAAATCTTAATAATCCAGGAGCCTCTCACAAAGAACCACAGCCACACCTCCAAAGGGTGAACAGCGCACACATGTGACAAAATCACAAAACTAAAGCCAAAGACATTTTTTCACCTTATATCCCAAAGTGTATTAATATATATACATGCCAAGAGTTGCAAAACATATCTCGTGTATAATATAAATACCTAATCTTCACGGCCCTGGTAAAACCTAGTGCAGGTATCGCCGGCCAGCCCACACAACCACCCAAGAGGGTGGGGTAGGAACCACCGTCTCGGCTCTAGTCTCGAGAATTCTACATGAGGTAAACATATAGAGAGGCCAATCAATCACAGGGGAAGATCCACCAAGGGGGAAGTGGCCACATAGCAGCCATCACTATCAACAGGCTATCTACACCAAGTCCCAGCGGGCATACCTTATATCTTCACTGTGTCCGCCCAGATAGAGAAAAAAATATATTTCAGCAGTGGCTCAAGTCTCACGGTCTTTCTACCATCATACCGGATACCAGGAGTAAGAAGAAAAGAGGAACATCGTAAGTAACTTGAACCTCTTTCCTCATTTACCCTCCACCAGTATTCACACGGCACTAACAAAAAGTGCACACATGCTGGAATACACTCATCTGAAATCTTTACTGAGTGCGTCCATCCACCTATCCCGCCATTTCCAGTTTAAAACTTAACAGAAAATGGAGGTCAGTCGATTAAATGCAGGTCTAATACAGGGAGACGGGGCGGCTCAAAATACCCATACATCACGTGCCCACCCAATTCAGAGGGATCCGCTCTCAAAGCTACATATCGACTAGATGACAAACTTTAAGAACGATCCTCAAAGGAAGGGAACCGAGGGGACCATACCTGCCTGTCACTCCACTGTCATACCTGAGACACTCCTCCATAATCTACTTTAATGTACACGGACAACACTGCCCGCGCAGCGTGCTTGCATAAAAATGCGGAGGGAGGAAAAGAAATTACCTTCAGTTTTCAACAAGGTCGGCGGCACGTAATTACAGTGCTCGCTGCGGCGTCTCTCCAGTCAACCCACCAGAAAGTTGGAGGCGGCCGACCATGCGCATTCTAATGAAGCGTGTCATACGTCAGACGGAGCGCCCATCCCGCAGAGAGAAGAGAAGAGAACATCTCCACAGCCCATCACGACCCAGTTGAACGCAACGGGATATTCGGAGGCCCGTCCGACTCATTGAAGAACTCTGAGAGACATTGAACATTTAAAATACAAAAGGATGGGGGGGGTGTCATGTTGCCATGCCTGTCTTACCTTTGTTCCAAGGTCAGGCATGGCTGTGGCAGGAAGAGGAGGAGCCGCGGGTGGAAGCGGCAGTGCAGAGATGGAGGCGCGTAAATAAAAATGTGCATGCTCCACATCCCTTGTCCGTGTGTTCCTTGATTGTGGGGACAGGAAATATGGGTCAGTATGGTGAGATTTTATACAGAGTTCTGTTCATTCTTCAGAAGCATTGTATGACTGTGCACAAGGATAAGTATAAATTCAGAGTAAGTGGAATTGGACATTTGAGCCATCACATTTCTGAGAGATGTATTGTGCCCAAAGAAGATTTACTTAAATTGAAGAGCTGCCCACACCTACTGATAAGGACAGTTAACGTACCTTTCCGGGACTGAGTGAGCATTATACTAGGTTCATTTGTGGTTTTGGTGTTGATTCTTGAACCATTAAAACTATTATTGAGAAAAAAGAAAGGTTTTGCTTGAAGGAGGAACAAAGTAAAGCATTTGATGAGGTAAAAGAACTGACTTTACAGTGTGATGCTTTGAAACCTTTTGGTCAAAATTATCCTTGTGAGGTTACTGTATATGCGATCACTTTTGGTGTAAGTGCTGTGTTGTGTCAGAGAGTAGATGGTAGAGAGAAAACCACTGCATTCATATCTCATACCTTCAAAGGTGCTGAATCATGAAGTTGCACTATTGAAAGGGAGGCTCTAACCTACGTGTGGGTTGTGAATAAGTCGAAACGTACTTGTGGGGTCGGAAATTCAAGATTTTTACAGATCATAAAACATTATTTTTCCTCATGAGCCACATTGGTGTTGGAAAGTAGTCTTTCATATTGGTCAGCTTGATCACATCCTTTCAGGAATTTGCTGCGAGTGGGGAAGCCCTGCCGCGCCTGATCCCTCTGGTGCTGACACTTGTCTCCAAGTTCATGGTCACTAGCCAGAGTGCCCTGTGCCTGTTGGGATGTGAGACCGCGTATGACAAGAGACAGCCCCCGGAGCAGCCTCATGGAATTGTTCCCTCGGGGGACGTGGTGCTTGGCTGCTGCTGTGCTGAGCGGCTGGCTCCTTTGATGGCACTGGGGGATGGAGAACTTTCAAGTGCACTGTTAACTGTTTTGGCAGTCGGACAGGCGGAAATCATTCCTTACAGCACACTACACCTTACAGCTACATGGCACTGTCTGCCCCCTTCTTCCTGTGCCCAGCGCTGCCAGCACTATTGCTATAATTGCCTCACCCCCTAAAGACTGCCCTAATGGACTGATGGAAGTGTGAATGGGAGGCAGTTGCCCAGTGTAATTTCGTTTTGCTGCCTATTCTACACAGGAATTGGGTGACAATTGGTGCTCTGGAAAATTCTGCTAATGCAGCATCCCTGCCTAGCATGCGAGGGCCACCTGGCTCCTATGATGCACTGGAGGAGTGAGAGCCCTTTCTCTGTCCTGATCACCACCGAGACGGTGTAAATCCTAAACCACACAACTTCCAGTGACTTCATCTCCTGGAGGTATGGGGTGGAGGAGAAAAACCCAACAGGCTGCTTGGGGCTTTTCAGTTGCCCTTTGGCAGGTGGTGGTGAATACTTGGCCCTCCCACCATTCTTCTACCACATGGCGGTGGAGTCTGCAGGGGTTGGTATACATCCATTACAACGTATTTTTTACCACGCAATACCATCACCACGCATCTTTTACCACGCAAATACTTTTACCACGCATTCTATTACCACGAGTACCATTACAACGCATATATTATTACAACGCATGTATTTTACAACGCATTTTTAATGTAAATGCAGTGTTTATTTAAAATAATTTAATAATTGTGTAATATTATTTGTTATGTATTTTGGATCACTAAATATTTATATATATATATATATACTCGGCGCAGCAGGAGTGCAATCACTACGGAGGAACACAAAGCATCGGAGCACACTGTGTGCTTGTAAACTTGTGATGAAGTCACTTACCATCACAGAACTGTTTTATGAATGATGATAAAACGGAACTCACTATGAGGTAAACTACCAATCCCATAAATCATCAGCTACTAAGCAGACACACCCACTTGCAGTCATTACTAAAGCGGCAAATGGGCTGGGAATGATTTTAGCCGTTTTCTATCACCATTGCCCAAGAAGAAGAAGCGGACAGCTTCGAAACGCGTCGGCAAAACAGAAACAATGACGGTGATTGTGGACCTCTGAAATGCAATAAATTTGGGAAAGTCCGCCTGCTGTGTGTGCCTTCCTTGGCCAAGAGCGTTTGTAATACATATATATATATATATATATATTAATATTATATTAAATTAATATTAATTTTAATACTCGAGTATTAATTTAGCAGAAAAATACAGTGTATTTTAAAAATAATTTTCATTGTATATATTAATTTATTTAATGTGTAATATTATTTGTTATGTATTTTTAAAATTGTAATAATAAGTAATATTAATATTAATTTTAATACTCGAGTATTAATTTTGCTGAAAAATGCAGTGTATTTTATAAATAAGATTCAATGTAATTAAATATATATATATATATAAAATATATATATATTTTTGTACAATAAATACTGGGACGGGATGCAGGGAAAATAGGGGTTTTGGTGGGGAAGTGTTTTAAAAAAATGTTAAAAAAACTACAACGGATGAATCAAAATATTTGTTATTTTAGTAAAATTAATACTCGGTATTAATTTAGCAGAAAAATGAAGTGTTTTTAAAAAAAATGTTCATTGTAATTAAATCAATATTAATTTATTTAATGTGTAATATTATTTGTTATGTATTTTTAAAATTGTAATAATAAGTAATATTAATATTAATTTTAATACTCGAGTATTAATTTTGCTGAAAAATGCAGTGTATTTTAAAAATAAGTTTCATTGTAATTAAATCAATAATAATTTACATGCAATGTTTTTTAAAAATAAATTTCATTGTAATTAAATCAATAATAATTTATTTAATGTGTAATATTATTTGTTAAGTATTTTTAAAATTGTAATAATAAGTAATATTTGAATTAGGTTAAATTTAAAAATATTTTACATTATATTTTAATAAATAGTAATGTATTTAATGTGTAAAATAAATTATTGAGCAATATAATGTTATTATTTTTTACATGTAAATTTTATTAATATGGATAAAAATTAATTATTTATAATTAAATTTATTTATTTAAAAAAATTGAAATATTAATTATTTTGATTTTATTGGTATCATAATTATTTTCAAATTAATTTATAGTAATTTATATTAAAAATTGAATATTAAAATTTTAATTTTATTTTTCATAAATGCCTACAATTTTATAAACGTAATAGAAAATGTAAGTAAATATTTATCAATATTTAATGTAAATGTAAATTTAACATTAATAAATTACTCAAAACCATATTGAAAGTTTTGGTTCCCACGGTTTAACACTGTTTTCTATGGTAAGATTTGTCCTTCATTTATTTCTATGACATAGCATATGGGTCCCGCGATACAGATTTAGGATGATTTAAAGAAGAGGATAGACTGAGAAAAAAAAGTAAAAAAAGCAAGAAAACAGGTAAGGAGACATGATAGTTAATATATAGACAATGTAGAAAATTAATTATATAAAGCATAAATACATTATTTCAAACAACCGAGGCAGAAATTTAATTAGAAATTTTATTAATCATAAATACATTTTTATATTAAAGTACATTTTTTATTATATTTATTACATATTATTTAATTAATTTGCAGTACATGTACAATTTTTGAAAAATACAACAAGTAAATAATATTCTTTAAAAAAAGTAGTCCCTTTTTTCGTTGTATGCAATCATGACGTCATAACGTTCACGTGTGCGTAAGCGGCCATTTTGAAGATCATCGTTGGAGGAAGCAGCAGGAAGCTGATCTGCGTTCAGGTAGGAAACTTTTAAAGCTTTTTTAAACAGTACAATATTTAAAAAGAAAACATTTATTGTAAGGGAAGAATAAGTTGAGGTTGCTCTTAAAAAAAAGATGTTAAAGAACTTATAAATGCATGTCGCTAATCATATATCGAGAATATGTCTAAGTCGGGTTCCATGTTGAAATATATCGATTTGTATATTTCATTACAAAAAAGGTACATTACTTTTTAAATATGTAAAAAGATGTTTACGTTTATGCTACATGTATATGCTTTATATTTACGCTGAATGTATTTTTCATGATTAGTTTGTTTAAAAAAAGCATTTTTGAATGTTCCGAAATATAATGGAAAATAAAAGAGAGAGTAATTAAAGGTTAAATTATCGTTTAAAAAAGCTTCTATGGGAAAGAATAATTGATTTATTTTTGATTTAGGCAAATGGATTGGGCTTTTTGTTCATATTTTTGGAAAACGAGAAAAAAAAAATTGCGAACTTTGTTGGAATTTGGAGTATTTTGGTGATTAAAGTTGGTAGATAGAAAGTTATGTTTCTATTTCTTGGTTTTCTTTTGGTCAGCGATTCTGATTGATTCATTGGAAAATTGTAATTATTAAAATGAGATTGAAATTTTCGATTACGTGCATGTGAACTTTGAATTGATTTTGAATAGTTATTCATTTAAGAAAATATTTGTAAAATATTATGCATTTTAATAATTTTGCACTGAGATAATATTTTACAAGATTATGCAAGACTTTATTTTATCTGAATAATATGGAGTGCTATGTTTCTTAATTATTTAGAAAAATGTTGTTTCGAAAAAATATTTATAAAAAAATTTACAATCGTTCGAAAACAATTTTTTTTGCAAAGTATGAAAAAATGTCTTTATAAATTTCGAAAATATTTGTATCAGATATTAAAAATTAATAATTCATAAAAAATAACAATATTTTTATTTTTTTAATCCATTTGCCAATAAAAAAGGGTCGTTGTAGAAGCTTTAATAAAACCATATTTTGAGATACAGTAAAGTAAAGAAGAGTTTAGAGAATTTATCAATAATGCTTTTTTTAAAAATCCAGAATGGGCAAAAAAATAATAATAAACTTTTGAGAAATTGGTTTCTTCACCAATTAGTAGAAAAACACTCAAATATATTTTATTATAGAGTGTAAAAAAAAATTTTTAAAAAAGGAAACGCGACTTATTTAAAATTTTATGAGGAATTAATTTTAGGGCAAAGCAGGAAAGTAATGTTATAGAAAAAACTAAAAAGAGAGAATGTTAGCAAGATTTTCCAGGTAATCCAAAGCCACGCACAACGAAAACTGTTGCAATAATGCCAATAGTCGTTCAGACATTTCCTTTGTTTTTTGAGTAATTCGTGAGTTTAGTTTACCTGTAAGAGTTTGAGAAATTCTCATTTCTTGGAAACTTTGCTCCTTCTTCAAAGTTTCCAAAAAAGAGTAGAAATTTGGGTGGTGTTTGCCAATTACATGGTTGAAGGAGTTATGCCATCCCTCTATGGCATTATTTGTTTTAGCCTCTCCCTGTAAGCAACTCGAATAACAGTTCCACAGCTCCACATGAAAACGTGGCTTCCTCCTGCGACCCGATCTGCTTAGGTGTCCAATCCATGTGTCTTCCATATAATTTAGAATAGGTGCCAATATTTCTTCATTTCTTAAATAATACTCTGATTCTATAATGGCAGTGTAGTATTCGTCTACACTTTCAGGAGGGACAAAACAAAGAGCAGTTAATTTTTTTATTTCAACTTGTAGTTTGCTGTTTGATGAATATTCTGTAACAAGGGGTGTTTTTTGTACTTTACGCCAGAATGCCTGGGAAAAATGGAAAAAACACTCCTGAATTTGGGTATCCGTGTACATTTTGGAGATCACATTGATCATGCTCAATTCAAAATCAATAATTATTTTCCTAGGACTTTGGTGAGTTTTGGATTTAATAACAGACAAAAATTCTGTGTATGTTGCAGAAGTTTTATCAGGCAGCAAACTATATACTAGGGGGATTACACTATTGTTAATTTTAGCATGTATTGTATAAATTTGGGTAAATGGATGGGGTGTGCTTTTAAACGTCCCATCCATCATCCAAATTTCACTGCTTTCTAGTTTTACAAGGTTACGGGGAGTACTAAATATTAATATACGTTTCTGAGGGTTTTCATTGTCGTGTAAAAGGAAAGATTCATCAGAAAAAGATATTGTAAGTTCATAAGGTATAACTATGTCAGAAAAGGTATGTGGTGTATTAGTTTGGGTATTACTTGCCTGCTTTTGACGTTGAAATATTCGACGCAAATTATGGATGGTAGGCATATTACTTGCTATATGTGTAGGGACATGTTGAGCAACCTCTCTTAAAATTGTTCCTGTAGAATCATTGGAGGTGCTTGCCATTACTTTCATCTCATTTACTTTTTCTCTTACATCAACCTCCGTTGCAGAGGCAGAGTGGTTATGGTCAGTTGTTCTTACAATAATATCATCAACCGTAACCGCTCTGCCACTGCAACGGGTTGAAAAGTAATTCACGCACCTCCAATGATTCCTTGTTAAACTTATTCTTTCCCTACAATAAATGTATCCTCCATGATTTAATAGTCTGTTTCCTTTTCTGGACATAATAAAATTTGCAGTTGGATGAGTAGACATGTTCTAGAGGGAAAAAAAAAAAGAATTTTCATGAAATTTTGAGAATTTATAAAAATTATAATTATTTTTACATGATTAAGCTTTCATACTACAGCATTTTGTGAGAAATATGAATGGTGAGTAATACCTTTAGAGATTTTTGCAAATTTACAAATGCATTATTTACTCAGGGTTAGAATACTTACTAAATCATTTTTAGGATTCAAGACTTTCTTAAATGTTGCACTTTCCCAGAACTGGAATAGTATCTAATACATATACACTTTCAAGCACTTTAATTACTGAATTACTTACTTGGAGTACTAATAGTAATTAATACCCTTAGACTATCCAGCACTTTCTCTACTGCAGCACTTACCTGGAGTTGGAATAGTAATTAATACCCTTACACTATCCAGCACTTTCCCTACTGCAGAACTTACCTGGTGTTGGAATAGTAATTAATACCCTTACACTATCCAGCACTTTCTCTACTGCAGCACTTACCTGGAGTTAGAATAGTAAATAATACCCTTACACTATCCAGCTCTTTTTCTACTGCAGCACTTAACTGGAGTTGGAATAGTAATTAATACCCTTACACTATCCAGCACTTTCCCTAATGCAGCACTTACCTGGAGTTGGAATAGTAATTAATACCCTTACACTATCCAGCACTTTCCCTGCTGCAGCACTTACCTTGAGTTGGAATAGTAATTAATACCTTTACATTATCCTGCACTTTAACCACAATAACACTTAATGAATTTATTTACCTTATTGGTAGCTGCTTGTTTTTGTTGAAAAATGTGGTCAGATTCTTCTTTTCTTTGTTCTTATCTTTGGCTGTCGGTTTATATATAGTTCAATTTCTCTAAAATAAGGGAGAGAAATGTTGATTATTATTCTTATTGTGTATTTTGAATTGGTGTTATAAACATTGTGTCTGTTAATTTGAAACAGAAAACTAATTATTCATTGCAATTGATAAACTTTTAAATGTACATATGTGGAAAATTGACATGTTTGCACTATCCGGCACTTTCTCTAATGCAGCACTTACCTGGAGTTGGAATAGTAATTAATACCCTTACACTATCCAGCACTTTCCCTAATGCAGCACTTACCTGTAGTTGGAATAGTAATTAATACCCTTACACTATCCAGCACTTTCTCTACTGAAGCACTTAACTGGTGTTGAAATAATAATTAATACCCTTTCATTATCCAGCACTTTCCCTACTGCAGCACTTACTTGGAGTTGGAATAGTAATTAATACCCTTACACTATCCAGCACTTTCTCTACTGCAGCACTTTACTGGTTTTGGAATAGTAATTAATACCCTTACACTATCCAGCACTTTCCCTACTGTAGCACTTACCTGGAGTTGGAATAGTAATTAATACCCTTAGACTATCCAGCACTTTCCCTAATGCAACACTTAATTGGAGTTGGAATAGTAATTAATACTCTTACACTATCCAGCACTTTCTCTACTGTAGCACTTACCTGGTGTTGGAATAGTAATTAAAACTCTTACACTATCCAGCACTTTCTCTACTGCAGCACTTACTTGGAGTTGGAATAGTAATTAATACCCTTACACTATCCAGCACTTTCTCTACTGCAGCACTTAACTGGTGTTGGAATAGTAATTAATACCCTTACACTATCCAGCACTTTCCCTACTGTAGCACTTATCTGGAGTTGGAATAGTAATTAATACCCTTAGACTATCCAGCACTTTCCATAATGCAGCACTTACTTGGAGTTAGAATAGTAAATAATACCCTTACACTATCCAGCACTTTCTCTACTGTAGCACTTACCTGGTGTTGGAATAGTAATTAATACTCTTACACTATCCAGCACTTTCCCTACTGCAGCACTTACCTGGACTTGGAATAGTAATTAATACCTTTACACTATCCAGCACTTTAACTACAATAGCACTTTATGAATTTATTTACCTTATTGGTAGCTGCTTGTTTTTGTAGAAAAATGTGGTCAGATTGTTATATTGTTTGATGTTTTCTTGGGTTGTCGGTTTATATATAGTTCGCTTTCTCTAAAATAAGGGAGAGAAATGTTGATTATTATTCTTATTGTGTATTTTGAATTGGTGTTATAAACATTGTGTCTGTTAATTTGAAACAGAAAACGAATTATTCATTGCAAGTGATAAACTTTTAAATGTACATATGTGGAAAATTGACATGTTTGCACTATCCGGCACTTTCTCTAATGCAGCACTTACCTGGAGTTGGAATAGTAATTAATACCCTTACACTATCCAGCACTTTCCCTAATGCAGCACTTATCTGTAGTTGGAATAGTAATTAATACCCTTACACTATCCAGCACTTTCTCTACTGAAGCACTTAACTGGTGTTGAAATAATAATTAATACCCTTTCATTATCCAGCACTTTCCCTACTGCAGCACTTACTTGGAGTTGGAATAGTAATTAATACCCTTACACTATCCAGCACTTTCTCTACTGCAGCACTTTACTGGTTTTGGAATAGTAATTAATACCCTTACACTATCCAGCACTTTCCCTACTGTAGCACTTACCTGGAGTTGGAATAGTAATTAATACCCTTAGACTATCCAGCCCTTTCCCTGATGCAACACTTAATTGGAGTTGGAATAGTAATTAATACTCTTACACTATCCAGCACTTTCTCTACTGTAGCACTTACCTGGTGTTGGAATAGTAATTAAAACTCTTACACTATCCAGCACTTTCTCTACTGCAGCACTTACTTGGAGTTGGAATAGTAATTAATACCCTTACACTATCCAGCACTTTCTCTACTGCAGCACTTAACTGGTGTTGGAATAGTAATTAATACCCTTACACTATCCAGCACTTTCCCTACTGTAGCACTTATCTGGAGTTGGAATAGTAATTAATACCTTTACACTATCCAGCACTTTAACTACAATAGCACTTTATGAATTTATTTACCTTATTGGTAGCTGCTTGTTTTTGTAGAAAAATGTGGTCAGATTGTTATATTGTTTGATGTTTTCTTGGGATGTCGGTTTATATATAGTTCGCTTTCTCTAAAATAAGTGAGAGAAATGTTGATTATTATTATTATTGTGTTTTTTGATTGGTGTTATAAACATTGTGTCTGTTACTCTCAAATATAAAACACTACTACAATACCCACTATACTCACACATTTACAATACCTTCAACTTTAAAACACTTCTACGATACCTACACTATTCTTACTGTCCGCGCTATATAAAAACGTATAAAGTAAAAAAATAATACATTAAATCTAGTCTCCCTTTCAACATCTGTCAACGTCTAGCAGGTACAGCACAGGTAGCAGCAGTGCAAGCTTACCTCACGCATAGGACAGAAAAGCACAGGCAGCAGCAGTGCAAGCTTCTAACACACATAGAATAGGTACAACACAGGCAACAACAGTGCAAGCTTCCTTCACACACGGAGCAGGTACAGCACAGGCAGCAACAGTGCAAGCTTCTAAAACACATAGAATAGGTACAGCACAGGCAGCAACAGTGCAAGCTTCCCTCACACACTGAGCAGGTACAGCACAGGAAACAGCAGTGGAAGCTTCTCTCACACATAGAACAGGTACAGCATAGGCAATAGCAGTGCAAGATTCCCTCACACAGAGAATAGGTACAACACAGGCAGTACCTACAATATTCCTTCATTTACACTAATTTAAACCTTAATATAGTATTTAGTTATGCATACTATTATTACTATGTATACCATTATCAACCTAATTCTATCATTAACTCGAAAACACTACTACACTATTCACTTTACTCCACTCCAACTGTACTCTTAACTGTAAAATACTACTACGTTACCCACTCTTTTTCCACCTCATTATTATAGTAAGTTTTAAAAAACTATTACGTTACCCATTTTACTCTACCCCAACAGTATTATAATCAGAAATATTTTACTACACAAGCAACATTATTTGCACATCAACACTATTCAAATTCGTAATACTTTTTCCCACTACTCACACTATATCCACCCTTACACTTTTTTAAAACCCTAATACACTTACAGTATCCTAAATCTTAAGGACGACCACACTCTTACAGCATCGATACTATTTTCTCCATTATACTACCGTAAAATATTACTACGCTATCCATAATATTGTCTCCTCTAATTTAATTAAACTTTAACACAATAATAAATATTTTCTTTTACCTTATAAGGTGATGACCTTGAAATTCTCGATGTTTCTAAAAAGTAGTATTTTTTGTCAAATAATTTCACCTGATGAAAATTTGAAAAATATCTTTATTAATAATTTAATTTGCGTTTCACAAGATTCGAAATTATGTATAATTATTGTTCAATTTTACCTGGAATTTTTTTTAACACAGTTTGGTAGCTATATTTCTTTGCGCAAATGTTTTCAATTGTTTGACTATTGGAAATAAAAGATTGAGGAAAAATATTTAACCGTCAAAATATTAACATAAATTTTTAGAGACTTACTTAAATATTTTTTGGGATTGTTTTATATCGCTTTCTTAAATATCCAGTTATTTATAAATTAATAAATAATATAATTTTTATAATATACTTTTATATTGATAATATAAATATATATATAAACATTTTTATTTTGGGGTTATATCAATATTTAAATATATGAATATGTCGTTATTTATTTCATTTACTTACTTTTAAATCGCAAAATTATACTCCAGAGATTTGATTTATCTTTTGAAGAGGTGATAAGGTCAGAGAGTCAGGTTTGGCGTCTGCTCACTCTGGTAGTTGCGGATCAACTGGTCTTAAAATGGTGTCTGTCTCGTATTTATATGTTTAGGGTTAATGTTTCTGTTTTTTTACATAGACACAGCGCTGTAATGTAAAATTTAAAAGTAATCTTTTTCTGTGTAAACATATAGTTTTTAATTTTATTAAAAGAAACGTAAATCGGGTTATTCCTGCCGTTTTGGCATCCATTTTGTAAATAGTGTTATGAATTTATTGTCATTGAAATTGTTGTAGGACTAATATTTGATTTACTTACTTAAAATGGCGATTGCTTTTCAAAACGTAAACAATGAAATATGATGACTTTATTATAATTCTTTTTCATAAATCGTAATAATTAAATGAGCACATTATATAATTTACTTCTGCATGCGTTGTTTTGGTAATAAAATATATGCTTTTCCTGAAATAAGTATTAAAATGTATTACGTTTTTAAATACTCGAGTATTAATTTTTATACTCGACTATAAATGTTGGTAAAATAATCAATTTTTTCATTAATACGTTGTAGTTTTTTTTTCATTTTAAAAAACACTTCCCCACTCAAAATCTCAAATTTCAATATATTTCGTTCCTCTTTTTTTTTTAAAGTAAATATAATTAAAAATTGTCATTTTGGATCACTGAATATTTATAATTATTTAATTTATTTCAAAAATGTGATATAAAATGTTCAAATACTTGAGTATTAATTTTAATACTCGAGTATTAATTTTACTACTCGAGTATTACTTTTACTAAAATAACAAACATTTTGATTAATCCGTTGTAGATTTTTTAACATTTTTTAAAACACTTCCCCACCCAAAACCCCTATTTTCCCTGCATCCCGTCCCAGTATTTATTGCCCCAAAAATTTTTTTTTATAATTATATTCCATTTGCGTTGTAATGGTATGCGTATTAATCGTATTCGTTGTAATAGTACATTTCTATTTAATATACTATACTGCGTTGTAATGGTACTCGTGGTAATAGCATGCGTTGTAATAGTATTTGCGTGGTAAAAAATGCGTGGTAAAAGTATGCGTAGTAAAAATATGCGTGGTAACATCATATATCCGCAGGGGTTATCAAGGCTTTGTCACCAATGATGTCAGGTGGTAGAGGAGCCTGTGTGGTATACCAAATTAAATTGGACAAGTTTAACCACACTAAGGAGGGGCTAATAAATTACCGCCAGAGGACAAGCAGCTGACTAGCTCTCAGCTTGGCTGGACAGGAGGGAGGCGAGGTCCAGATGGGTTTATGAAATCCTAAATGTGGCCGGAGAACACGTTAGGAACCAACAAGGTGTGGCCTTAGTTTTGGCAGACTATTATACCCGCATCTATGCTTGTGCTAACACGGCCACAATTGAGGAATCACAGGAGCTTCCCACGAACATCCAGATGCCTGGTCTAGCACAGTCAGACAAGAAATTAATGGAAATGGGTACCTGGCGGAGGAGGTAGCAGAGGCTAGCAGCGCTCTGACTTCAATAGAGCGGTGGGTGTCAGTGGTCTCCCCATAAAACTATACAAACTAGCAGCCCAAGAATTGGCACTGCGACTCCTGCACATGTTTTTGGAAAACCATGAGGCCTGTGTGCTGCAGAAAGATCAATGAGTGGATACCATAGTAGTGGTCCATAAGGAAGGCAAGCCACCAGAAGAATGTGCCTTGTACAGGCCCATTACATCGCTAAACGCGAAATTCCTGGCCACGTTTGATTCCGGTGATTCAACCACTATTTCACCTGGTCAGTCAGGCTTTATGCCAGGCAGGAGGACAGCACTTAATCCGCGTCGATTGCATGGGGTCTTGGGCCATGCAGACCAGATCCTGGTAGATGCCACCATACTGTCCCCAGAAGCGCATATGGCTTTTGACTGAGTAGAGTGGCCCTTTATTTATGCAGTGTTGGAGAGGCTTGGGTTTGGCCCTTGTTTCCTGTCCTGGACTCAGCCCTTATTTTCTGATCCACTCGCCCAGGTTACAGTGAATGGCGGCACATCTACCCTGTTTTCATTTCAACAGGCAGTCGTCTTTTCTCCTTAATCTTCACCCTGGTGCTAGAACTATTGGCAGCCTAGGTGAGGACTGACTCTATGATCAGAGGGCTGAGATGGACTGAAGAGTGGGAAGACAACATCTCACTCTAAGCAGATTATATTCTGCTGTATGTTGCTGATCCCGCCAATTGCCCTAATAGAATTATGCATGTGTTCACACTATACTGGAGGTACTCAGCTATACTATCAATCGGAATAAATCACTGATATATGTACTTAGCAATGTAACTCCAGTGTTGCTGACTGATTATGAAGCCCAGGTAGTAAAGGGTGGTTTTTGATATGTAGGAATTTTCATCACGCATGATCAGAGGGTCTTTTATGCACATACTCTGGAGCCCCCATTGGCTAGACTGAGAGTGGATGTCCGGCACTGGAGGGCTTTGCCTCTGTCTCTTTTGGGGAGGGCAGCCCTCTTCAAGATGATGGCCCTGCCCCGATTCTTGTATGTGTTCCATAAAATGCCATACCCTGTTCCTGCACCCTACTTCCAGGCCAGCAACAGTGTGTTGTGTACCCTTCTCTTGGATGGGGGGTCCCCTACATATCGCCCTGCAGAAACTGACTCGGAGTTGGCTTGATGGTGTTATAGCCTTGCCTGACATAGAACAAGTATTACTGGGAGGCACAACTGATGACTATTAACCACTGTCTCCATCTGCCGGAGGTTTAACCGACAGACAGGATACACAGGGATAATATGAGACCTCGTGGTCAACTTAGAGCCATAATGAGGGTTTGGGGGCTGCACCCTCACTTCACTCTACCGCTACTACACTAGCTCTGGCACACCACACTTCACAATATGGGGTGGACAAAATCATGCAGGCCACCCCCTTAAGGGATATGGCAAAGTTGGGCACCTTAGCAAACACAAAGAGGGTACAACAAGGGGAACTTTATTGGTCTGTCAAAGGTGGGTGACCGGTGGAGGCAGGGGGATATGCTGCCTTGCTCTGAGTTACAAAGAGAGTACAAGCTGGTTCCCACCTTCCACTGTCTACAGATCAGACATGCCCTACAGAAGGCAATTCCTGGGTGTAGACCTCCATGAGACCACTCCACTTGAAGATTGGTTGTCAGATGAGTACATCCTGAGACAGGCAATCTTGCTCACCTATCGTAAATTGATTGACAACTCCCCTGATTCTCGGGCCAAGCTGCTGATGAGCTGGGAGCAAGACATAGGAAGATTTGGAGGATGGAGAGTGGCCTAAAGCCCTGACCTAGGGAGGGTACTGGCTTCCCTCAGAGAAGTAGTGGTTAGTGATCTGACACTGTTGGCCAAATGGTGCCCTCTCAATGTTTGGGCTGAAACAGATCTTAATTATATGGACCGACTCTGGCTCACATTGGAACTGATGGCGGGCAAGTGAAACATAGCTTGCATGTGCCAATCTGAATTGAGCCCGAGTTTCAGGGACTAGAAGAGAGACATGGACATCTGCATGCTGGCTAAGAGGGTGGCATATGTGGGGTGAGGTGATCCAAATAAGTAGACTAAAATATAGGGTAAGTGGAATGCATTTGGGGAACTCTGTGAGCCCCTGGGTGATACTGATGATGATGTTTCATTATATTGATGCTGTTGATCTTGCCGCTGATCTGTGTTTTGGTGATGCAATGGTCAAATGTTGTTATGTAACAATCATTCTGGGACTTTGTCAGTTGATGCTGCTGACTTTATCTTCTGATATGAAATGTCTACTGTCATCGCAGTTTTCTTTGCTTAACTGTTTAATAAAAAGAAGTTGAAAAAAAAGAATGTTTATTATCTGATAAGAGTTGGGATTTGAACAAAATCCCATTAAGTAATGTGGAAATGCCTGAGCAACAATGGGAAAAATAGCTATTGATTTTTTCGGACCATTTAACCCCTTCCACGTGGGGCTAATTCCCCCGTGGTGCGAGGGGGGGCGCTGTGCCGCGGTGCTCGTGACGAGCCCAGCTCGTCATGCTGCACAGTGGAGCTGTGCTCATGACGAGCTGGGCTCGTCACAACTCTGCCCACTCCTTTAGAATGCCCGCACAGGCAGGGAATTAGCCCCGCGTGGGCCGTCCGCGGCAGTTATGACGAGCTCAGCTCGTCATGAGCACAGCTCAACTGTGCCTCATGACGAGCTGAGCTGAGCTTGTCATAAGCATTCAAGGGGTTAAGTGTCTTCCTATTGATCAGAAGTACTTTATTGTTGATTTTCCAAATGGATTTATATTAAGTCTGTAAGTTAGATTTCAACTGATTCAACAATCAATTTTTTTTTTAAAGTGTTCTTATTGGAGGGTGATCCAAAGGTTTTATGGACCAATTATGAGTTTAGCAGGCAGACCGTCAGCCTGCCGCGGTGGCGGTTGGGAACACACCACCAAGCTGGGGGCATCCAGACAACCCCATTGTGACACACATCACCGTGGGGCTGATGGTGTGTTGGTAGCACAGCCATGGCAGCGGCGTGCTTCGTCTCTAGAAGATAGCCTGAATTCCATGCCGGCTGCTCTGCTGCACCTCCAGCAAGTCAGGCACACTGTTTCCATGCACCATGTCGTGCATGACAAACAGTGTGCACACAAACAGTGAAGGCATAGAGGGGTACAACATGGGCCCTTGCCACAATCCACATGGGCTTATCTTACTCACCATGGGGCCCTTCTTGTGGCCTGTTACCTGTTTTTCAGCAAACCTTTTCATGATGGTGTCCCTGCCATTAAAAGGTTGGCAGGAATGCAGATCATAATTCATACGGCGGTGCCCAGGCTGGCACCAGCCGCATTGATTGCCTCTGTCCTCACCAACACAGCTGTAGGCGCTTGCATCTTGGTGGTGATGGCAGCCCAAAGGTAGTCTCCCGGCCCACATTGTAATCCAGCAATCGGACCGCCAAAACGCGACAGCAGTTCCCGGACTGCCAGGGTCGTAATCAGGTTCTCAGTCTCGGATAATCACTACAAATTTGCTCTGTACTCACCACATTCTTTTAGGCTAGTAGAAAGGGCCAGTACAATAATTTAAATAAGGGTTCAAACTGCCATCTCTTCAGGTCTGAATGTAAGTAGTATTTACGATGTAAAATTTACAGTTATCACAATACACCTCATTCTATGACTGTTGCAACACCTTTTGAACTGTTTTGAAAAGTTTTGATTTTCTAAAATATTCCCCCTTTGGATGGATTTAGCGAAGTGTTCTAATGTAAAGGATGTTTCTAAAGTTAGAAAAACTGTTCACGAAGCACAACCAAAAAGAAACATATATTATGATGCAAAGTTCAAGGCGAAATAAAAAAAAAATTCAAGTTGGTGATTGGGTACTAATACAAAAAAAAGTTTTGTACCTATCTATATTTCAGAAACCTCATCTGATAGAAAAGGTGGAAAAAGTTCAGTTCTACGAAACAGAGGTTCGTATAGTTCCACCAACAAAGGTTGGCGGAATTTAAATAAAGTAATTCCAATGAATCCTACTCAGACACATTTTGGGTGAGGTTGGAAACGAAAGTCATGGGTATTTTGATTTTGCTACAGATATGTTGCTGGTTAGTTCAGCATCCCGGCCTCGCACTGATCGCTATGTCTCTTGAACGTGGAATGGTGAGGCTGAGTGTTGTAGATGGAATGTTGGATGTGATTTGGAGACGGTTGGTGATCAGGCAAGCAGAGGATTCGGTGACCAGCAAGGGGCTTCTTTCCTGCGAATAAACTTCAAGCATTCAGCTTACTTGCATGTCAATTGTTATGTTCCATACCACAGTGTCACTTCAGAAACAGACTTTCTCAAATTTGTTTATCAAAAACATTGAAATTTTTTCTAAGCCCCAGTGCAGAATGGGACCTTGTCCCTTTTTGAGAAAAATCCCGCATCACCCAAGCAGGACACCGCTGAAATTGTAGCCGCCTCCACGGAACCAAAGGCCAAATTTCTGAAGCAGGTCGGTCCGGTTGGTCCCCTTGGAAGTTTATTGCTGAAAATGTTTTAAATCCCAACACAGAATTGGGCTTAGTCATGGAGGTGCAGAGATATCTGAGAGGAATGATGCTGAAATTCACTCTAATGCTGTGGGACTGCTAGAAGGATACTTTTCCTAACGTTCTTATGGTGTCAAAACAATCATAGGAGTACACTTCTAAAGTCCCCAAGACCTCAAGTGAAGGCACTTAGAGGGTCTTGTGCTGCCAGACAGATGCCAAAAAATGTCCCCTGTAGTTCCACTTGCTCCTGGTCAGCCGAGCATTTCAGGTAAAGAGCCTCATGCAGCTTGTGTCAATACAGCCTCAAAAGAAATCAGTGACCAGTCCCCCGGAGTCCGCTTCTTTGTTCTAGGTACAAGAGAGAGCAGGTCCAGTTCTTCAGGGCTACTCTCGGATCACAGGTTCAGTCTTCTTCTGATCTTCCAATGGTACACTAAATGCTTTGAGGAGGGTGACTTGGGATGCCACTTTTATTGGGGGCACTAGCTAGTGGGTGTGCATGACTCCTACTTCTTCCTTTACCAATTAGGAAGTCCCCAGGCTAACCCCACCCCTTACTTCAGTAGTTCCTGTTTGCCCTAGTGCAAAAAATCTGACAGTACCACTCACTATATTCAAGATGGAGAAACACTTTCTCCCTTTTGCAGTACCTGTGCATCGACCCAAAGGGTGTGGTCAGCGTAATGAGCAGTCCCCACCTTGGTGGCCTTTAAAAACCAGTTGTGGATGTAGCTTTCCTGACACTCGGTTTGGTGCCAGCTGAATTATGGGTACAAATACTGAGCCTTTCCAAGTGTCAGCAAACATTTAGTTGCGGCAGGGCAGCACAAGACAGTTTGAAGTTAATGAAGATCCTGGGTCCTCCTCAACTGGTCTTTAGGTAAGGGGAGGAAAAACACATCCTCACACCCAGGCCGTAGTCTCTGCTCCAGGATCAGTTTCCACAACTTTAATTCAGGCGGGGCAGTTGCTGGAGAGTTCATGCAAATTAGCTTCAGGCAGTGTAAAGGTAACTTTCTAAAAGTTTCATTTCCAATATATGGAATAGAAATCCAATTTTGCCATTAGATTGATTTCATACTACATATAAAAATTGGTATTCGAATTAAGTCTATAGCTTGTAAAGACCATATGTTATACATTAAAGTGTATAATCTACACACTGACTAGTGATAATGTCTTTTTGGGCTTAGTTCTTAGGGGAATGTGCCGTTTCCAGTGTTACAAATGTTTTCCTCTTAACTATATGCAATTTACATTGTGGACAGCAAGGTGTGCTTAGGGATGATATATCTAATATTTTAAAATAGGTTTTCCTACCATTTAAATGGGTGATTTTGACAGGTCCATGAAACAGGGTGCCATATGTTCACTGCCACTAGTTAAACTTTTTGATCCAGGGGTGTATTTCTGCAACATATAGGCCCACATGCATCAAAGCAAAAAACGGTCGCAAACCGGCAGATTCTCAGAATCTGCCCCTGCCCCTATTTTTGCATTTGGGATGCATCATCCCAAACGCAAAAATCGCAATTTAAGTAATCTCTAAATTGTGATTACTTAAATTGCGATTGCATTTAAGGAATCTCAAATTGAGATTCCTTAAATGCAATGCATTAAAGTAAAAATAAAAAATAGCGATTTCGCTAATAGTGGGAGCAAATTACCATGAAGTTGAACTTCATGGTAATTTGCAAAAACTTTGAAAAATGCACTAAAGTGCATTTTTTAAAGTTCCATTTTGTGTGTGCAATATGTACTCCTCATTTGCAGATTTCAGGGGTGCAACATGGTGTCCTTTTGACACCCTGGCACCCTTGAAGTTGATTCTCAATTTGCAATTCTCTAATTGAGAATTGCAAATTGAGAATATCTTCCCATTTATTCCTATGGGCCTCTAGGCCCATAGGAATGAATGAGGAGGTATTCCTTAATTGCGACTCGCAATTAAGGAATGTTTAGAAATAGCTATTTTTTAAGCGATTTCTACATAAATAGCCTTTTGCTATTACTTATTAGCGAATCCTTATTTTTCGCTAATTAGGAATCACAAAAGGCATTGTTTATTCATGTGCCAGACAGAGTGTACTCATGGGAACGGTAATTGCAACAATCGGGTTTAGGCCAATTATAAATCATATAGGCAAAATAAGATAAGTATAATTATGACTTTCAAAAAATGTAAGTGAATTTGAAATTGCGTTGTTTCCTTATCTTTTTACTTGAGAGATGAGTAATGGTGTATTTTAAGAAGATCAGTTAAGACTTTTAGAAGGATAGCTGGACGTCGATCCCACCAACAGCTATGTCGAATGAATTTGCCCCAAGAAAAACTCAATATTTACACTTCCAAATGTAGATGTACGTAGTTTTGCGAAATATTTCTACCATACAACTTCAGAGCAAACGACGAGAACAAAGTTGATGTTTCTGATCTAAGGTTATAATAATTCCCATGTTAGTCAAGTGGACAGCCAAATTAAATTGTACAACACGATATACGAGCACATTTTTGGCTGTGAAGGCCTTCCTAATGATTCATTGTATTAATGACTGAAATACCGCAAACTGCAATAGCCTGTGGAAGATATCTAAATTCAAAACAACCTTTATTTTATACTGAAACAGTGAGTACAAACTAACCAAACTTAAAATATCAAATAAGGAGCACCATGGCCCGTATTTTGTGAGCAGTGACAGAATGTATCAGATGGTCACAGTCTGTTTCATGTTTTTGATTTGACGTGGTCTGTCCGTGCATCCGCCCCTTATTGCATACGTACACAGCTTGTCTTCAGCTGTGCCCCCAATGAAAGCGTGAGAGGAACTGCTAAAGCCCTTATGGTAGTAAACAAAACCCCCCAAAATACTAACAACACTCCTACACTCATCGCAGACTAGCCGCCACACCATCCGCGGCCTGTGCAGGTAAGAGGGGTGGGACCGGGTTGGGGAGGAATTTCGACAGACAAGGACGAGAAAAAATAAATAAATATTTAATTTTCACTCATCATTGTCCATCGAAATACTCCCCTCCCCCCCCCCCCCCCCACCCACCTGGCCCCACCGCCCCATTGCTCTTACTTCCATGGGCCACGGCTGAGCCGCACTACAAGAAGCATTCTTAAACCCTCATATACCAGCCCATTCTATTATAAGCAAGACATTTTGACTTTGCCAATGCATGTTTTTGCATGTATCTGAGATTCAAGGAAGGTTTTGTATACAGACTTTCAGTAATGACCTTGTAACCCAGACAGATGGAGAACTACTCCAGTAATGGCAGATCTGAGGATTAGACCAATTAATCTGATTACTGTAACAAAGTTAGACTCTTATCTCATAGTTCCTTATCATTTTATAATGTAGGACGCCAGGCTGAATGGATTGACTCTCCTATGCTGCTTTAAAACGATTTATAATCTTCAAATAAAGTGTGTGATTTGTGTGATGTGTTCAAATACGAATTAAGAATTTCTTGTTTACAGTTTTTAAAGCCTTCAGACTGCATAGGTCAAGTGTAGGTCATGATCCAAGCCAGTTTGTCAGCATAACCACTTGCTATGTTTATTAATTTAAATTCTCTCCATTGTATACAAATGTACATTTTGTGGCTATCCTTGTCATTGGCACAAAAACGATGCACCTCTGCCTTTGCTGACGTGTCCATATGTTTTCTTAAATATGAATTACAAATGTATAGCAATCATATTAGAAGTTTTTCTATCTGCTTGTTCCTGCATAGGTCGCTAAGACCATCTATTAGTTATGTTGCTAAACCCTGTTTTCTGAAGCTTAATGTCATTAATTTACACTTTTCGAAATTGGACTCGATATTTTAAAACGAGGCTATAATGAAAAAGCTCTGTGCCTGCGCATGGGCTCAGAACAGAGCTGTGAGCCAGTTTACAAAAAAATTGCGTTGTTTATTGCTTATATACTAACTCAGTAACACCGTAAGCTAGAACCAGACCTGAAAACAGCACAACTCAGAAACAGGAATCAGTGGCTACCTCTACAGACAATGAATCTGAATAGGTCACTAAGAGTGCGATACCACGAAACAAGCATTTGCAATGCAATATATCACGCATTTGCGAGACAGGGGACGCCCCACCACTAGAGCGTATGACCGTCACCCCACTGTTTTCTCGCAGTGCAAGAAGCATTAAATGGTAATAACTTTCAATTATTACCATTTTATGTTTGGTTGCGGGCGGGTGAGCGGGGCTGCTCTGCGAGCATGGCAGGGTAGGAGTGGTGTGCCTGCCCTCTCCCAAGTGTGCAAAGTATGTTTGGTCGGTCCCCTTGGGCCGCCCAAACCAGTCATGCACACTCTGCCCTTCTCCATGTAGTATGCAATGCAGCTTGCATGGAGAACATGGCCTCTCCATAAGCCCCTGGCTGGGTGGTGCCCCGACCAATCACAACGCTACTTGCAGCATTGTGATTGCTTAGGGGAGGAAACCTAGCTGCCTGCTTCTGCTTCCTGTTCCTGCCGGAGGCAGGAGAGCAGGAGCAGAGAAGGTGCGGGACCCGACGGACGGAAGGGTGAGTAATTTTTTTTCTTATTAAATTAACCGCCGCGTGACCCCCCCCCCCACTCCTTGCTTGATCCCCACTCCCTCCTTGCGTGATCCCCCACCGCGAGCCATGCCGGACACGGGGACTGACAATGTCTTTTACTCATGTGTTTTGGTTTGGAGTGGAGAGGACATATAAACAAGTATTTGCAAAGCAATCGGTTTCGCATTTGTGAAAATTAGAGCTCTTGGTGTTGGAAATGACATTGTTTTTTACTTTAGTTTTTTTGTATGCAGAGGAGTGGTGATATTTGCATAGCGTTCTTGCCATTCGTATGACCTCACGGTGCTGGAGAACCAGAAAAAGGGAAATAGGTAATGAGGGAAATGAGACAAGAATTATATGCTGGCTAAAAAAAAAGTAACAACGTCCTGGACATAACAAACCCTTATAGGGAGGGCATGATTAAGTAAAGTATGTGAAATATAAGCAGGAACAACTTAGTTAACTAAACGTTTAAACACTTATGATTCAGAAATGTTGAGTGTTTTTGCCTGAAAAGTACAGAACATGTCTACAGGGATGTAAGGGACCTGTTTCAATGTCCATTGCTTATATCCTTACAAAACGTAAGCAGTATGATTTAAAAACCCAACAAAAGAAAACCCGCTGACACATTAAACATTTTCTACTTTACACATCAACCAGGTATTGCAGTGCCTCCATGAATGGTGTACATTCCCACCCAGGGAAAGCAATGTTGTTCAAAGAATGAGGAGCAAACTAAAGTAGCGCTTCACTGGCAAACTGTAAAGTGGCGCTAATGTCTGTGGTTGTGGATAAAATTTTGCAACCACTCTGTATTGCTTTATTTATTATTTGTTTTATTTTTTTTCACTCCGTCCCAAGGCTGCACTCTCAAATAGAAAAATGTCTGAAAATGACGACATTTGCAGCTAACTTTTTTTTGTTGTTGTTTTTGTGATCAATTTCAAAAGGGATCAAATAAAGTAAAGGAGACGAAAGAGAGGGTAAGAGCTATTTGTTGAAGTCCTCGATTTCAGCAAGTGAGGATGAATGAGACAGAGACAGAAACAGAGGGAATAAGAGGAAAAGGAAGAATGAGGGGGAGGCGCAGCGGCAAAGCAGGAGAAGTGAACACTGTTGTACAAAGAAAGAAGAGAAAACGAAAGTAGCGCTTCACTGGCAAACTTTATAAAGTGGAGTTAATGTTTTTGGTTGTGAATAAAACCAATCTGGATATCAAATGATGGCACTGCATTGCAAATTATGGTAAAGTAACCAGAAAACAAAGAGACAAGCAAAACAGCAGTGGCCTCGCAGGGGTGGTAGGGGCCTGAGACCAGTATTATGGGAGCACAGGAAGATCAAGGGACATAAAGCAACTGAAGCAATGTTGTGGGAGGGCTGAGGGGAGGTACAGGGAGATAAAGCTACAGCAAGTAAATAATGCAACCAAAGTTTCATTGCACATGTAAACAGAAAAGTTCTTGAATAAAGGGGTAAGGCCAACTAAAAAAGAATTGTCTCTGAGTATAAATAACTTGAAAAGTAAGAACACATGTAAGAGGGCCCGTCCTCATGGGAGGATACAAATTTCCAAATAGAGGGACTACTAAGGGACTGATTACAAATTTGGCGCACGTGTGACGGCTATCTGCTGGTGTGGCTGCGCCAAAGCCACACAAAGACTGACTGCCTGATTACGAGTTTTTCCCATGCAGGCGTACTGTCTTTTTGCCATTCCCATGATGGTGCCAGATAAACAGGCACCGCAATGGGAATGGCAAAAAAGTTCTAGCACGGTATGGATGGTGACATCCATGCTATGATGGAACTGGGGGTGCTAGCAGATATGAGGCACATGTTGTGCCCTGAATGCACCCCCTTGGCAGGGTTATCGGGCCGTATAGGGGAGCACAACATGAAATAGCTTGCGGTGGAAGAATTTGTAATATGATTAGCAAGACTGGAAGAGGCGGGGGCTTAGCGATAATTTTTAAAGATCATTTCTGCTGTCGTTCCTCAACTGAGGAGTTACCTGACTGTGAAAGTATGAATTTTGCACTAGAAATATCACCTACGGTCACCTTTTCGGGCCTGTTACTCTATCGGCCCCCAGAACCGATGTCTCCGTTTCTCAATAGTCTGCCGACCCTTGTCGCTGATTTAGCATTAACTCCCGCTAGCTTTACAGTTCTCGGAGATCTAAATATTCATTTAGATGACCATCTTGACCATCAGGCAATAGACCTCTGTCCAGTCTCACTGCTCTCCAGATTGCACAGAAGGGATTTGCCCCCACTCATATTAAGGGTCACCTTCTTGATGCTGTGTTCAGCAATGATCCGAAGCTCCATGTAGACACTCCAATTCCTCTCCCTTGGACGGACCACTCACTGGTTCCTTTGGAATGGGAAACCACAGCCCCCCTTGTGTGCAGAGCTCGGCCCCACGGCTGGAAAGGAAATGGTCTAATCTTTCTGTTAGCCAGTAGTCCTCCTTACTAACTGCCACCATTCCTACTTCTGATCCTGATCCTGAAAAGGCCAACATTAAGTTTAATTCCTGGATAAATAATTCTCTAGACTCACTTCTCCCAAAGAAACTATCATATAATAAAACCAAACAAAGAGTGGCACCTTGGGTCACACCCAAACTTAGGGAACTTAAACAAACATGTGGGAAACTAGAAAGGAGCTGGAGACAGCTCCCAGAAGCTGGAAGGAGACATGCCTATAGAGATGCTATCAGGAATTATAAGGCAGAAATCAAAGCCGCGCAATCTGCATTCTATGAGTGCAAGATTAGTGCGGCTGCCAATTCACCTAAGGAGATTTTTCAGATTGCTAAATCCCTGGTCAGTATTCCTAAAAAAAAAAAAACCCAACAGACGCCCAAGTTCGCTGTGACAATCAGGAGGAATATTTCCATCAAAAAATTCAGCTTATTTCCCACTCCTTTTCAGGACAATCCCGCCACTGTGTGCACTGAGAGTATCCATTCTAATCCACAGTACTCCCTAACAGAATTTCCCCTGCTCGATGAGGAATTAATGAACACCCTAAAGTCAAGAGTAATTCCTGGCTCTCCCACCGATCCTGCCCCTCAGCGCCACCTCACGCTAGTCATGGAGGTCATCCGGCCAGTGATCCTGAACGTCCTTAATGCCTCCATCATCTCAGGAAAGGTGCCACTGGCGTGGAAATGTGCCCAAGTTAGAGCATTACTGAAGAAACCCAACTTGGACACTTCCAATATGGCCAACTATCGCCCCATCTCCCTTCTTTCCTGGATGGGTAAGCTGCTTGAGAGATATGTTAACACCACTTTGGTTCACTACCTGGAGTCCAACAACCTTCTCCATGACTACGGAAACAGCCCTGCTGGCAGTGACTGAAGAGGCTCGGAGGCTCCTGGACCAGGGCAGCACAGCAGCAATCATATTGCTCGATCTCAGTGCCGCTTTTGACACTGTGGATCATAACATCTTGCTCACCTGACTGAAGCATCTTGCTGTAACAGAGTTGAATATCACCTGGTTCCAGTCCTTCCTGAAAGACCGCTTTTTTCAGGTCTCGGAGGGTACCACTTTATCTAACAGATGGCCTCTTAGTTGTGGGGTTCCACAGGGCTCTTCCCTGAGCCTCACGCTTTTTAACACCTATATGGAGCCATTGGCTGGGATAGTGCTCCCTTTCGGTATCGAATTTATCACCTACGCAGATGACATCCAACTGGTGGTGGCACTAAACCACCCTGAGGGGTCTTCTAGCACCTTGGGCACCTGCCTAGAAGCGGTAGCCGAATGGATGGCATCATCCCACTTCAAGCTAAACGGGGACAAGACAGAACTGATGTTCCTGGGTAAGTCCCATTCACCTAGCCCAGCTCTGGTGTGGCCTACCGGCCTCTGCATTATGCCGGCCCCTAAAGATCAGATAAAGAGTTTGGGCGTGTGGCTGGATAGTGCTCTCGGCTTCAACTACCAAGCCACCAAACTCTCCGCCACCTGTTTCGGCTTGATGAGACTGTTAAGGAAAATTCTGTCTACACTCCCCTTTCAAGCCCGAAGGATCATGGTTCAGTCCCTTATCCTATCCCCCTTAGATTACGGGAATGCTTTGTATTTGGGCGCCCCACTGGCCACCATTAAAAAAACTACAGGTAACTCAGAACTGTGCTGCCCGGCTACTCCTGGAGCTTCCTCAAAGGCAATCAGTGTCATCTGCTTTGCAGAAGCTCCACTGGCTGCCAATTCAGTCCAGAATTCGATTCAAGGCCATGTGCTTAGCCCACAGAGCCATGTGGAAATCAGGACCCGCAATTTGCTCTTGTGTCATCCCCTATCAACCTTCTAGAAATCTACGTTCTAGTACAGCCTTCCTGGCTACCACTAGGAAAGTACGCCGAGCCAGATGGGGTGGACGTTCATTCTCCTGGAATGCCTCCATTTTCTGGAACTCCCTGCCTCTCGCTCTTCGCAGTGAACCCAACTTACAGATCTTTCGAAACTCCTGAAAACCTTTCTTTTCCACTAATCACTCATGATCTGGCTATGCTCTCCGCCCACCTGGTCCTAGCGCTACGAGGCCTCTGGGTAGAAGTGCGCTATATAATCTCAATTTTCATTTAATTTAATTTCAGGACTGCAACTGTCCTGCTCAGCATGTTACATTGGGCCTCCACTGTGCCACTGCAGGGAACAGATGTTCCCTGGCGCAGGCGGCAGTCCACTGCTGTATGACTTTGAAAGTAGTAATCCAGCAGACAGTGGCCTGCCACTCCGTGCCGCCATGAGTGCGGCGGTCAGAAGACCGCAGCAATTGTAATCAGCCTAAGTGTAATCAGTGAAGAAAAACTGGCATTTCTAAAGGACAACAGCAGGAACTAATGTAAAAGATGGGCCTTTTTTCAAACCCATATCCTAGAACAGCATGTCTCAAAGAGAAAGTGCAAGCGCTGCCTAGACGAGACCTAAAAACTAAGAAACAGTTCTGTTCTGCGCTGGCTTGTAATTTTCATATTGAGGCCAGTGCTTAAACTGTAATAAAATAAGTGCCAGTCACAAAACTTTTTATCAGGGTTCAAAGAAGGTTTATGCTAATCTCTGTCTTCCCACTACAGCATTGGGCTTGCCTAGAGAGCTTCATTCATGACACTATACAAGAGGGGAGTAGCACAATCCTTCCTTTTATTCCATAATGTTTGTAGAACTAGGAGGGCTGCAAACACACCAAATGCTAAGGGATGAATGCAACTATTTCCGTAGACCATTGTGAAAATAAAAAAGGAACTGCTTTGCAACATAATGTAATCTGAAAGAAAAAAAAACATTTATTATTTTTATATATTTTTAAAAATTTAATTAATTTATAAATTAATATGCAATTAATTTCCATTAAACTACTTATATTTAGAAATTACATTTAATAATCATAATACAGAATACAATTGTTTTATTTACTCTGGGCCCTATTATGATGTCGGTCGGGAAGCCTCCGACCTGCGGTAGAAGGCTTTTTCGACCGTCATCATAGGTTTCACTTTCGACCGCCATTGTATAAGGATGGGGGTGGGAAGTGAAACTGGCCGGTCATTCCAGCTGGCCTCCGACGGGAGTCGGAACCGACACGCAACGCCTTCAAGATGGCGTTTCCTCCTTCAGGATTACTATGTCAGTTTCCCACACTATTTCCATGTTGGTCATTCCGACATGGAAAGCTGTCAGAAAAGCAGCTATGGGGCCCCTAGCAGCGCCCCCTGTGGCTTCTGGTTCGGGGGCCAGGAGGGCACTTACGGTGCCCCCTTTTAATCCCTGCAGGAATTAACAGAAACTCCATTTCTCTATGGAAGTCTGTGCTGCGGACAGTTTACGGTCGCAGTCCAAGCTCCTATAGAGAAATGGAAGTATGCAACCTCACCATGTGCGGTCGCATTGTAAAAGTGGTGTTGGGACTGCCTACCGGAGGTCGGTCGGTCCCGAGACTGCAACAGTCAGTTTGTAATCAAGTCCTTTATGTCCAACACTGTTTTTCAGTTAGGTTAAAAAAAATAAGTATGATTCAATTAAATATATTTACATGATTGACAGATTTAATTCAGAATTGGTTTAATAAAGATGCAGTATTTTTAATTTTGTTCTAGGTTTATGATTAAAAAAATGAATTAATTTATAATAATATTTAACATACAACTATTTCACCCATTTATTATAAAGGTTAATAAATGTTTTTCATTTTCCCTATATTTACCATATGGAGACCTCCACCACATTTGTGGAGTCTCTCTGTGGTAAACTATAAGGAAAAGTAAAAATGTTTATTTAACTAAAACAATTAATACAATTATTCTATGTAATTTAATTTTATGAATGTATTTTAAATGTAGAACATAATATAAAAATACTACAGCACTATTACATTGATTTTGAACTAAATCTTTATTTAATTAAGAGCAGCCAGCCCCAGTGTTTCCTGGGGCAGAAAGGGGTTGGGGGCAGTACACCCGCTCCCGCCCCGACCCCCTCCCGCACCGACTCCCTCCCGCCCCGACTCACTCGCGCCCCCCTCCCTCCCCGACTCACTCCCGCCTTCCTCCCGCCCTGACTCACTCGCGCCCCCCTCCTGCCCCGACTCACTCGCGCCCCCTCCCGCCTGACTCACTCGCGCTCCGACATTTTCATTTACTGCTGCCTCCTTCTTGCCTCCCCCTGCATCACACAGTCTCACTTTCCCTTTCCTTACCTGTGCCGCCGCTCCTCACTGCACAGCCGCTCGTCACTGCACCGCCCTCCTCCTTCGTCGTCATCACGCACGTCGCATCGCGGCCAGCGCTAGGTCCCGGCCGGCGCTACTTTCAGGGGACTACTTTGTTTACAAACGTAATTTTTTTAATTTACTTTTTTTTTTTTTTATATAGCCTTTGTCCATCTACACACCCTGACATTTTCATAGATGTATCGGGTGTGTAGATTGGCGCTGTGGTTCCTGAGTTTACCTGGCCAAAAGGTGCAAGTTCTCTCTTTATATTAGTAGTATAGATAATATATTACATGAAATTGCATTAAAAACATTTCTGAAGTTTATAATTAAAAAGAAAATTCACTCTTAAAGTAAAAGATTTCATAATTTTTTGTGCATTGTTAAATATTTAAAGTGATTTACAGACTGAATCGGTTCATTTAATTATAGCTTAATAAAAGTTAACTTTACATTGATTTATAAATTCAAAATTGGTTGTTAACCCCTTCCATGCTCATGACGAGCTCAGCTCGTCATGCAGTACACTGCTCGTGTGCTCATGACGAGCTGAGCTCGTCATGAACAATGGGAAATCTTGAGTAATAGCGCTCAGGGGGAATTGCCTTAGCACTAATGTGGTTAAAATAGGTTAGAAAATGTATTTATAGTTTTAACTATTTGCCAACATTTAATTTAACATTATTTACTATGGATTTTAATTTAAAGACCCCACACAAATTTCTATGAGAGGGTGTTGCAGTGCCATTGGCTGGCAATGTGTGGTGCTGACTTACTGTAGATCTTAGCGGCAGTATTTCAATACTGTTTTGGATACCTTTTTGTCTGTAGTAACTTTAGAAGTACAGTTTGTGAATAGCAATGGGCTTACTTTTTTGCAGGTGGGTGCAAGTTTCTCCCTATACCCCTCTCTAACCTTCCTTAAACCCTTCCTTACTCCTCCCTAAACCCATTCCATTTAGCAGCATGTCTGCCCCATTTTCTAGCCACTTTCCCTTGCCCCATCCACATTTACTACTTAGGGCCCGGTTCTGATGTCATTAGGAAAGGCTCTGGATGGGATTCGGTATTGCAGAATCCGATTCGGAACCATTGTTTCTGAATGAATCATACAGATTTTCCAACGACTGATTATGATGCCCGGACACCGTTCGAGCAGTCCGAATCGGTTCCGAAAGCCCGAGTCTTTCAGCCCATGGCGGTACCCAAGGGACCCCTCTTCCCAATCATGCACAATGTGGCAGGCACCGTGGGGTGCCTGCCACAGGGTGCAAGGTTGTCCACAACCACTCCTAATTTCAATGGAAGCCTGTTCTCTCGTTCGGAACACAGGCTCCCATTGAAGTAAATGCGAGTCCGACTGAACGATGTTGGGAAGTATCGTAATTGGTCGTCCTGACTCGCAGGGCCCGATTCGTTTGCAAACTAGTCCAGAACCAATTAGTTCAGGACAGTTTACTAATGACATTGTAATTGGGCCCTTGGTAATAAAAGTACATGCTTGAGGAGCAACCCATAGAAAAGATTGGATCGGTGGAGGTGAATATTTACCCTCATAGGTTTGAGAATAACATTTTGTTGTACTTTAGTAGTACCATTGTAGTTCTCCTAAACATACTAAAAAATGCAGTTTGTGAATAGGCCCAATTGTGTGGGATATGTGAAAAGCATCCTTTGATGCAGCACAAATAAAAACTGATCTATATTCCAATGGCAAGGATTTCGCCCATGCAATCAGCCGTACACATTTTCTGCAGTGTAATTGCAAAATATACACATGGAGAATAGTACAAAAAGTAGTATTATAAGCATGTGTAGATCATTTTCCATTAGTCAGGCACAACAAAATGAAAAATAGCCACCTTCTTATAGAAATACACATTGCCAGGAAGTTTGCATTTATGTGCACTCGATGTACATCGGTGAGAGAATATTTAGAGTGTGATATATAGTGCATGGTCTTTTAATTGCAACAAAGCTATCAGAAAGTTCTGTCCATTTGAACGACTATTCATAATATGACTAAAAAAAAAACTAGGAATGTACTGAGCGTAAAATATTCGAACAAGTCAAGCATCCTCTACTTTGACGAAAAATACAAGCTATGCTTTAACTAGGCACTACAACAGAGCCAGCCCTTTTCAACATTCCTGAAGACCAGATAGTAAGACTCAGAGTGCTCTGATAAGGCCTACAGCATCATTAAAAAATAAATACAAATATTATAAATATATTTTAGATTTATGACAATTGTCCACATACCATTTGGAACACCTATTAATCTACCCTGGATTATACAGGGCAGGAAAGTGTCTCCTGCAATGGCCGTTGGTATTATGACGGACTACCTTTCTACAATAAGAGCGGTTCAATGTAACTAGTCTCAGCTTGTTGTCTTTTAGCTACTTATGGAGACCAAGATGTCTGATGTCTGATGCTATATGTATTATAACTATTACTGGCTCACAATAATCATAGCAATTCAAGCTAACTCAGCATTGACAATAAATTATATTCCCTACATGCCAAGGCAAGCTTCGATTTGTAAATAAAGATAGTTCACGTCTGATGAACACCTGGCTCAAAGAAATTATGAAAATTGAAACCTCTCAATCAATAGGGAGAGGGACATATTAAGAGAAAGTCTGAACAATTTCTGGATTGAATAGACACATTTTTGATACACTAATGTGAAGGTTTTTTTTATACATCCCCTTAACCCCACAAACAATTAGCATGGGACAGAAAGAATAATATGCTATTGCAGGATGCTTTGCTTGCATTAGGACCAATATTATATGAAATAGCTTGCTTATTGCTATATTGTTTAGTGTTGCATGATTGGTGTTGAGAATTACCACTTGATTGCAATAAGGAGGTGATGGTTGCCCACAGTCAATCCGCTAGAAGTATTATGTACATCACAAGCAATAATATTAAATGGTGTGTGGACTACAAGAAAAACAATCAAATGCAGATTTTTTGGGCAGTTCGAATTAATTAAATTCATCGACACCACACAATAACAAATTTAAATAACATGCAGAGGCATTAAAATCATAAAAATGGTAAAATCTTTCAATAAAATATTCACATTCGATTTTATAACAAAGAATCCACAAATTATAAGTACAAACTAGCACCCAATGTTTTATTCCATAAAGGTACAGGCCTCTGTAAACTCGTTACCCTTCACCTATATTCTCTCCCTACATTATACTTGTAAAGGTTTACAGGGACTGACCCTTTACCTAGATATTACACTGCATTCAGAACACGGGTTTTCCCTAGTCCGAATTCTCATACATTATGCATGAGGGTTCTTGAAAGCACAGCTGGACTGCCATCGCCTGTTTAAAATATATATACAAACTTCATGCCCGACGTCATCCTTAGGCCATCACAGTAACACAGCAAGGTAGGACCCCTGGGTAGACCTATGGGTATATATACATCATATCTTGCTAAGATAGTTAGAGGAGATAGAGACTTCCCGGCCGACACACTTACCAGAGACACTGAGGTTCCTGCATGTAGATGCTCCACCTCGCAGTGGTCTAACATCCTTCGCGGAGTGTCCAACTCGAGACCATGGCAGGGTCCCACAGTCTCACTTAAGGTAATAGGGTTGACTAGAACCTAGAGGAATTATTGGCTTAACACCTACAAACATGCTAGGTACACTTAGGTACATCTAGTTAGGGAGGCATCGTAGGAGTACACACCTTTTATTATCATGTGTTTTATGCACTTGAGTGTATTCATGATTTTAGTAAGATGGTAGAATTATACCATCAATGTACCTTTATAGTACTGTTAATCATTTATATCCTATACTATCTAACGGTTGTTACAGCACATCTATTCTACACCAGAATAAAAACTGTTCAATAAAAGATTATTGAAAACACCCAGCTTGTTTCATTCGGTGTATCTCTCTGAGACAGACTAAGTAAGCACTAGTGACTGAGCGAAAGGCAGTATATTGTTTCCACTGTCCTGAGGGATCAGGGTTGTCACGTTCGAGGGTTGCCAAGAACCTTTCTCTCCTTGGTAAGAGGAGATTCTAGTGGCACTGTGAGTTAGTTGGTACAAAAGGGCCAACATACCCGGTGGGGGTGATCAGGGTTCGTCTGACACCAATCCTACAGTGTATGTTGTCTAAATGCGCAGATCCTGTATATTTTCAATAAGAACTACACGATACCAGAAGGTATAAACGATTGAAAAAGTAGCCTGTGCGAGTTTAGTGCCTGGAGATGAGCAAAAAGCCAGTGCTAAGTTTTTTTAATCTTCTAAACCAAGCTGCTGTCTAATCTCCGGGACTAGGCAAAGTGGCTTTATCCATTTTAATAGCAATTGCTTATATGTGAGCAGAATAAAAGTAAATGCTTGACACTTTCATAATTATTATCGCATATGGGGCATATTCCATGATCTGACTTTGGCTCAGACCACCTATTTGCTGAAGATATTAAAGGAAGAATGCCCAGCCTGACTTGTATGTACACTTTCCTGACATGTGGGATTTGCAAGTAATGTAAAATTCCTCAAATTAATAGGCAGACCTTATTTTAAAAAAAGAAGGTGTTAAACTCCCCACAGAGGAGGATGTCACTCTTTTTGCCTGGGCTTGATGCCAAAAGCTCTTTGTTACCATGAGAAACACATCGGCAAGAACACAAGCTGGGTTAGACCAAAATTCTGCGAATCCTAGGTTGGCAAGAGACTCTTTAATGTACCTTATGCGTGAGATTTTTAATGCTTGGGGTCTGCTGATAACATCATGCAAGCCTGCTCTAAAGTGGGTTATCTCTTTGGTAGACCAGACTCAGAAGCAAAATAGGATGTGCTTCAATCTAGCACACTTGTTTATTGGTTGCAAGCCTAGATCTAGGAACAGGAGTAGCAGATGAGTGCTCTGAAGCAACCTCAGTAGTGATCTTAAAACATTAGTTTCAAGGGTGGCAAGATCTTCAACTTCGCTATGGCCCCAGAGTTGTGCTCCGTAGGTTGCTGTGCTAACGGCCCACGTGCTATAGACGTTCAGTGCTGGGGAGATGGGTGGTTTGTAAAACCCTTTAAAAAGTTAGCTGTGGCGCTCAGCCTGTGTTTTAGCAAAAGCTTGCGTTTTTTTACTTTGTTCAAACCATCTATCAGAGTTGGACAGCTAATACCCAAGTAGTTAAGTCCTTCACTCTTTCCAAAGTATTAGATCAAAAGATATTCTGCACCTCTACAATCTCTTGGAGTTAATTATTAGTTTGGCCTTTGGGCACTTATCTCTAAGCCATTTTTTTTACAATATAGACCAAACTTCTCGATCAATATCTGGAGACCTTTCTGTGTGTTGGATATCAATAAGGAGTTGTATGCAAAGAGTAGCACTGGGTTCTTTTGGCCTGCCAGTATAGGTGAATCAACCTCACAGGTAAACAAGATCTAAAGCTGGCTTAAAGTAGGCTTATTATGCAATTTTTTAACAATCCACGCAGTGAGTTTGTCTAAAATGTGTTTGCAAAATATTTTTTGTAAATTAATGATTAAACTAATTAGACTATAGTTGCCTAGTTCTTTGCAGAACCACTTTTGGAATATGGGCACAATCTCCAGGACCTGCAAGCACCTGCATACCCTATCAGGTGATTAGCCTCACTCATCTGCGTATCCTTCCAAGATTCGGGAATTGGACATGCCTGCTAAACCGCATTGTATAGGGTTTTTATGTACAGTCAATGGAGGCTCCTCGAGGGAGTGCTGCGGGGGAGGGTCAGGGTGGAGGGTAGTAAACTCTGGCATACGGCTGACCAGAGGTAAGTAAATAAATAAATAAATAAAACGAATTACATTGCCCACGCTGCATCGCCATTTGGCGGGAGACCTGCCATGAAAAGGCTGGTGGTAAAGGAACATGGCCCCCACGCCATGGGGATACATTCAGGGGGGCACAACCTCTGTGCCCCTGTCTGCATTCCCTCAAAGTTCCAGCACAGCATGGACGTCACCTGAACTTTTTGCCGTTCCCATTGCAGTGCCTGTTTTTCAGGTGCCCCCATAGGAAAGGCGAATGACCATTCGCCGTACACGAGTTCAACTCGTAATATGGCAGGCGGTCCTTGCGCATGTTTCGTGCAGCTGTGCCGACAGAGAGCTCTGCGCCAAACTCGTAATCAGCCCCTAAGAGTAATTATTTTTGGCTGCTTTTAGTAGCTTCTCTATGGTCGCTATCTCCCATTCCTTTTTGGGTGCCTGCGTAGCCTTTCGATATAAAGATCTAGTTTCTTTTATCACAGCTCTATAACCCACATTTAATAGCTTTACAGAGGCTCGCCTTTTTAGAATGACAATTCGAGCTAAACCATTCCTGGTATTTCTGCTGCAATACCCTACAAGTCCTTGGTTTCACAAAAAAAACCTTATCTCTTCAAAGAGTGAACCATGAATATCAGGAACCGTCATTGAAGAATTAGTGTGAGTTTAGAAGAGATCAAGTGCAATGGAAGTGCCTACAGAGATAGAGTTTAGCCTGGTATCATTAGACTCTTGTGATGGACCATTTGATATTTTTTAGATTATTTGTCATGTCATCACTTCCCTGGGATAGCCCATCTAATAAATTTTTAATCAGAAAAACAATAACCTCTAGCTGTAGTGAGAGTAGCCGTGGAAGTTTAAAATTAAGCTTGAAGAAATTTGCTAGAAGACTGCAAGCACACAAGAATATTTCCATTTCAACACAAAAACAAAATTTACTGGCTTCTAATGTTTGTTTTTGTACCAGCATCAGCTCAGTTAGGCAAACTCGGGATATCTTTGCCTGCCACGAAAATGAGTCTTCATTTTGACTTTCATATTATGTGTTTATTGCATCACTGCCATCACCCTTAGAGACTTTGGTAATTGTGTAGTGTTGCATCTTTGCAGGTATTCCGACTGGTAAAGTTTTTTTGTACAATTATTATACATGCAAGTGATAATTATGGTCCATTGTTGAAAATGGACATTGTATCTAGTATTATTTAGCATTACAAGGTAGCCAGCTCTCTTTTTTATTCACCTGCTATTTTTCTTTTGCAACCTTAATTGTAAACAATACAGAGATATTCACAAAGGTAAAGCAATTTACACATGCAATTTACCCGTACACTTTTGAGAAATGTTACTACTTTTGGCTATTCACAATATCGGAGTGTAAAGTTACTCAAATGTATGGACGTACACATCTACATCCCCTGAAAAAGGGGATAAAGTCAAATTTACAAGTGTAAGTTATTACGGCCCAAAAAATAAAAAGTAGTAAGTCTAGCACCACACATGAACAACCGCTGATACTGTAACACCCTCACATAGGAAATAATGGAAGAGACTTAAAACAAAACCACAGAGGAAAATAATGTTATCTTAAATTATAATATTTCAACACTTTAAAATATAAATAAATATATTTGGATGTTAAAATATCTAAAACTAAAACAGACTAATTAGAAAATATCTAACACACTTTTTTAATGAATTTATAAATTAATGTAACATCAATTCATCTCAAAATACAATTAAATGTACGTTTAATTAATTATGTACATCATTTACCAAGGATCCAGTAAAGTGGAACATATGTACTCTTCAGAGGACACAGTCTAATTTTGTAAACTTTGATTTGTTTTCAAATGAAGGATTAAACTGTTGATCAAAGCAACTAGTTCTTCATTGACTTTGGTATATATATATATATATATATTCACTGAAAAAACCATAGGTTATAGACCATATATAGTTAGGAATTAGCATTTACAAAACCTTGAAAATTCACTGAAAAAACCATAGGTTATAGACCATATATAGTTAGGAATTAGCATTTAAAAAACCTTATTTTACTCACACAAAACCATTGAAATTCCATATATAGTTAGTTGCACTAACTATATATCGCGCACCCGCAATCCACTGCTGATGATGTCACATATTACATCATTCATGACATGGTCAGTGACATCACTGATGACATCACTGATGACATCTCAAATGACATCACGGATGACATCACGGATGACAACATCCAGTGACTGTGTGTTTCTGTAAAGTTAAAATATGTCTTACATATTGAAGAATGAGTGGAAGTATAAGTGTCTGGACGAAGGATTTAGTAGGTGCATGACTGAATGTATGAGTGAGTGATTAAATGTGTCTCACTGAGTGCATGGGTTAGTGACTAAACTGTCTTAATTTGTGCATCATTATGTCTGTTGTTCTGTAAACTGCAGCATGTGTTGATCAGTAGCTATATGAGTAACTATATGGGTTATTGATTGATTGCCCAAGTATTTGCATGGGAGACTGAGTGTGTGTGTGGCTGGCTGGGAGGTGTGTGACTCTGTGCAGATCAATGTGTACTTGTATCAATGATTGTATAAGAGACTAAGTATGTGTTAGTATATGGTTGAAAACGTAAGGTGCTCTATGTTTAACTGTATAGATTAGAAAATGGAAGTGTGATTGATTCTTTACAGGACTGACTAGGTGTGTGAGTAACTCCATGGATGAGTGGCAGAGTGTGAGTGTCTGTATAGGTGTATGAGTGCATATGATAGTGTTGTAAAGATGATTGATTGTATGTATGAATGATTGTATGGGTGAATGAGTGAATGTGTGTGTAGACGTAGGAATCAGTGAGTGCGTATGTAGTAACTAGTATTGGTGTGTCAATGGTTTCAAAAATTATACTCTGTATTTAACACTGAGTGTAACAGAGGTTATATTAAAATGTGAGGAGATGCATTGTATTGTCACATGAATGATATCATCAGTGATGTGGTCATTGATGTCAAATGAGATGTCATCAGTGATGTCATCAGTGATGTCACTGACCATGTCATGAATGATGTAATATGTGACATCATCAGCAGTGGATTGCGGGTGCGCGATATATAGTTAGTGCAACTAACTATATATGGAATTTCAATGGTTTTGTGTGAGTAAAATAAGGTTTTTTAAATGCTAATTCCTAACTATATATGGTCTATAACCTATGGTTTTTTCAGTGAATTTTCAAGGTTTTGTAAATGCTAATTCCTAACTATATATGGTCTATAACCTATGGTTTTTTCAGTGAATTTCATTGGTTTTTTAAAAGCTAATATCTGTAGCTGTAAAATTTATTCTTCTTTAAATCCAAAAATATATTTTATGTTTATTAATAATTTTTTTTTAAATATTTTTTTTGTTTAGCTCCCGGTTCGCGAACCGGGAAGCTTTCCGTTAGCTCAATTTGATGCATGTAAGGCTAGGTCAGGTAACCTAAAAATAACACTTTTCATTGGTTTAGAACTATTGTTTTTCCCAAATGATGAAAACCCCTCCTTCTTTCCTCACTCTGACTTTCATCATTGTGAGAGGAAGACCTTTATTCATAGTAAAGCAATGGCTTCAGTACTTGCTTTAGCTGGTGCACCCCCACCACCACCTCCACCTCCTCATGGGAAGAGAGGACCACCTCCCCAGGTCATCACCAACACAGAGGAGGAAGAGGAAGAAATAGAGGAAGAGGAGAGAGAAGGACCACAGTTCTTGGAAGAGGTGCCCCGGGTTTCCCATAGGAAAGCCAGTTTCATTTGGCAGTTTTTTTCAATCCCTCCAGGGCAGAAGAAAGTGAATGCGAGGTATGTCACCTGCCTCATTTGCAAAGAGAAATTATCAAGAGGGACTGATAAAAAGTATAGCTATGGGAACTATACCATGCATAGGCACATGAACAGGTGGCATCCACTCAATTACAGCCGGGCGGAAATTCGTGACATGGAACAAAACCCAACAGCAACTCCTGTGGCGCGGTCAACATCGTTAATATCATTGACAGCAGCAGAGGCACGGGAAACCATGCCAAACATCCAGGATAATTTTGGGCATATGAAATTGACTTGTCTGCACTGTGGTGCATTGATATCATGTGGTAACATGAGTATTAATTCCATCAACCTGGCTTATAACAATCATAATTGTCCTAACCGCCCCAGACAGTAATTTTTTTTTTGCTCCTGTTGAGCCCTTTTCAATGCCTGTTTTTTGTTGTTTCCCCCCCAAAAAACCAAAAAAATATAAAATTGTTCAAAAAATACAAAAAAAACAAAAAATGTTCAAAAAATAAAAAAAAATATAAAACAACAAAAACATTTAAAAAAAAGTTCTTTTCAGAACTACCTCCCCCTTTCAAAAAAAATTGCGAGAATGTTTAGCACTCTGGCAAGCTCTATTTCTTTTAGTTCGCTTCCCAGTTCGCTTCCCGGTTCGCGAACCGGGAGCGAACCAAAAATGTAAAAAAAAAAAAAAAAAGAAGAGTAAGTATAAGGAAAGTAAACAGAGAGTGATGTTAAAAGAAAGACAGCTATAGGGAGTAAACCAGAGATACTGTTTAATAGATCTATTTACCGAAGAAAAGACGGAAGAGGGTATAATTGTGGAAAACAAAATAGATAAGGAAGTGAAAGAAAAAAAAGAGAGTAGAACAATAACAAAGAAGAGTTTCTTGGAGAATGTGAGTGAATGTTCAAAATAAGATTAAAACATGGGGAATAACAGAGAGAAAAAATAGAAAACAGAAAACAAAAAATAACAGAAAAAGATTAATTGAAACAGCAAAGAAATGTAAATAACATAGAGCCATATCATCAACATAGGCAATAAAAGTTTTGCAGCTTTTATCAGCAGAAATATGTCACCAAAGCCGCTTTTGCGGCAGAAAACTGCCGCTAAAACCACTTTTGCACCAGTTTTCTGTCAATAAAAACAGCAATAATTTTATTGGCTGTGTTCATAATATGCCCCTTAGTGTGCTTCAACTACACAGAGAAAGCATTATGAACAAGTAGTGAAAAAGTGATCAGTCAAAGACACTAAGAGTAATAGAGACGGAGTGAGTGAACAAGAGTGAGGAATTATGAGACGAGAGGGACTGAGAAAAAGAGTGGAAAGAGTTGAGTAAGTAGGTAATAGAGAAAGGAATGAGGAAAGTAGCAAAGGCAGGAAACTGAGGGTTAAAGAAATGAAGCTGTGGAACTAATAGTAGGTGAATGTGATAGAAATGTAACGAAAAGAATACAAAACATTTACCTTATAATTGTCGTTAAATTACTCACTTTTTGTTTTTATACTTTCAATCTGTGAAAGAGAGAACAAACATTTGAAAAATATTAAAACATGTATTTTAAAATTACAAAAGACAAGGGAAAAGATTGAAGGACAAACAGTTTTTCAACAACTTTGACACTGACAAGAGCTTCTGCTTCTCCAGGCCCCCTACACAGTCCTAAAGATATACATTTTAAACTAACAGTATCTTGATGCAGATGAAGTGAGGCCTATCTTAAAACATGGTGCATCTTTTGCACTGCTGTTGTCTCAGAAAAGTGTCGCAAGACACTAACATTTTAAATGATTGCTTCAGGATGCCAATAAGATGTGTCCTATCCAGAGGTTTGTTTGAGGTGAGACCTACTCAGGGTTCCAAATGAAATTTCGAGTTGTTTGAAGAGAACAGAGGACATAATACATGTGAAGGCCTACCAATGAAGTAAGTCATGTCCACTTCACTCTTGAACAAAGGCCATTCCTCTTCTGTGTCCGTGGACAGACCTAAACTTCATCTGCACAATGTCATTCATAAACTTAGGAAACACAAGTGATGTAATTGAAAAATGTGGAGTTTCTTTTCCTCATTTCACAATCACATCACCTGTGTTGCCTTTGCTTAGGTATCTCATAGTGCAGATGTAGTCCAGCATATTAAACAGTACCTAGAAGTGCAGCACTGCATGCAACAACTTTGACACTTATAAAAGCTTTTGCTTCTGCATGCCCCCTACACAATGCTAATTATATACATTTTAAACTGATGGTATCTTGCTGGAGATGAACTGAAACCTATCTTGCAACATGGTGCATCTTTTACACAAAAGTGACCCACAATGGAGCAAAAGAGGCGCACGGCCACCATAAATCTGACCCTAACATTTTAAATGATTGTTTCAAGATGCCAATAAGGTGTAACCTATCCACAGATTTGTTTCAGGTAAGTCCTACTCAGGGTTGCAGATGGAATTTAGGTTTGTTGAAGAATACAGAGAAGATAATACATGTGGAGGCCTACCAACGAAGTGAGTAATGTCCACTGCACTCTTGAACAAATGTCAGACCTCCTCTGTCTCCAGGAACAGGCCTAAACCTCATCTACACAATGTGGTGTGTAATGTTAGGAAACACAGGTAATATAATTGAAAAACATGCAAATTTTTTTGCTCATTCCACAATCATATGACCTGTGTTTCCTTTGCTTAGGTATCTCATTGTGGAAATGTAGTCTATCATATGAAAGACTACGTAGAATATGAGCACTGTATGCAAGAACTTTGACACTTACAGAAGCCTCTCCTTCTCCATGCCTCCTACACAGTTCTAAATGTACATCATAAATGGAAACAGTACAGAATTATTTATACATGTTAAATGGTTTATTTTTGCTGTTCTCAGAATGTATCAAATTTCACTAAAAACAGTGACTTGAAGGTATTCATCATATAACAGCGGGGAAAAAAAAACACAATCAAAATGATTGTGTTTAAAAAACCCATACAACATAACAAATCAGAATTCAGAACTCCTTAAAGTTAACTTACTTTCCATGACGTCAAAAGATGTCCTATGAACAGCTTACACTCTGTTGTGCTGTTATTACTTTCAGCCCGCCACTTTCTGAAAGAAAACCTCCATCGTTTTGAAAAACATGTTACATACAATAAATGACTTCTTGCTCTCTACCACAAGTTTCCACAAGGCCAAATCTTGTCAGAGCCATTTATAACTCTTGGATTTCTTGTAAGCCAATCCCGTCATTTGGCATTTCCGCAACTTTCAGAATTAAAATGTTGAAGATCATTTTCACAATCCTGGACTAGTAATATCTTCCCCTTCTTCCTCAGTCATGTTCTACATTTCCTATGACACTGATACTGCTTACTATGAAGCAGACTTACACTACCTCTATGACTACTACAATTATTTAATTCTCTACATCACTTTTAATCACAAAGCAATGTAAAACAGTAGACAGCATTGCAGACTTACATTCCCTCTACTCTATGTTTTGATTGGCTGCTTCAATTAGCTTATAAAAAGAAATAGTTTTTCTGAACTCATTCAAAGTGCACTTATTTCTCCATGACGTCCAGTCTTATCGTTAGAAGTTATGTCTCTGAACTACACTTATCCTCAAGGCCAAATCGTGTAGGAGCCATTAGAACTTCTTGAAATTCCTCAGAGCACATCCTGAGATTCTTTCCCTAAAATTTTGGTTTTAAAAACACCAGGTAAGAGTTTTTAAAGTCATACGGCAATTTTTTTTTGAAAATTAAAACAGAATCATTGCAGAATGACCAGCCATTTCTAGACTTTAAATAAGCTGTGTAATGTCCTGATGTTGTTGAAGGACCGTCATGATATATAATTGCTGCAGTTACAAAAGTCCTTCCTGATATTGACAACTGCGAAGCCACAAAATTTTTAATTAAAGTTGTCAATTTTGTTCCATCAGGCCTACATCGTTGGAACATTAAAATGACATACTGGCCATATGTTCGTATAAATAATGTTGACATCATTTCAGATTTACATTGGCTACACTCCATGTTGTGATCAGCTGCTTTTACTAGCTTATTAAAGGACACTGATTTACTGTCTGGCAAAGTTAAATATATAAATCTTTCTGAGTCTACACTAGTAGTACTTGATACCCTACAGTTCTCGCAGTCATGCTGCCATTGATAAGAAAGCCAAAACAGCTGATCTACATCTACACCTTCAGCATGCAATACATCAAGCATATACATTAAAAACTCCTGACAATCTTGCTGAATATTTTGAGAGAATTGTGTTTGGCCTGAACATCTGTCTAACAGATTTCGAATTTCAGACACACTTTCTATGTTTGTTCTATCAGTGCTACATTTTTCTAAGACAGAATTTAACAAACTGCAAAATCTTTGATCAGAATTGACCACAATCTCTTCTTTTACATTTTCTAGAGAAAACAAAACATTAACCACTACATTAGCATAGCAGTTGACACCAGAACTGTTTTCAAATTGAAAACCAACAACATCTTCAACAGAATCCTTTTTGTTTCTGCTTATAATTTCAGGTTCATCGACTTTTCGTCTTTTTGCTACAACCTCACCAGTATTGGTCACATTTCTTCGTTTCCGGCTTACCACACGTTTCTCAAACAAAGGATATTGAGGCAAATGTGGCGCATACTCTCTTCTTAACCTATTGTATTCCTTAACACAATCTAGATCCGCACAAATGTTTGTGACATCACACTCAATCAAGTACAATCCCGATAAAGTTCTAACTCTTGACAATGCCACATATGCCATACCCTCCTTGAACACAGAACTGCCAATATTCACCAATGCACTGTCTACACTTAAACCTTGCGATTTATGGATTGTCACCGCATATGCCAAGCAAACAGGAAACTGCTTACGGCGAACATATAAGTCTTTTACAAGCAAAAATCTAGCAGAACAACGACCAATTAGCTGTACTTCCTCAATGCCATCAAATTTAATTTTTAAAAATTCAATTCCATCTCTATTTCTGTATTTTACAAAATCAACAACATTACCCATTGATCCATTTACCAGACCTCTTTCAACATGTAAATTCCTTCTTAAAATTATACGGCAGTTCAAGCACACATTCAGAGTCTTTTCAAAACCTGCAGTTTTAGATATACTCTTCTCTAATGAATCCAATTTTGTTTTCAGATTCTCAGACAAAATAATTGTTGATCCCATATGCTCTACTCTGTCAATAGCTTCCAGTTTCACAATCTCTTGCTTTTCTAAATGCAACATTTTGTTGTTGAATTTGGCACATTCTGCAAGAGTTGGCATCAAACATATTCCAGATTTCTTCTCAGTAATTTTCTGAAAAATATTCTCAGGCACAACATCTTGTTCTGGATATAAATTTGACAGTAATCGTGCATGTAAAGCTTCTTTCCCATGCTCGGTCACTTTTCCAATTCTAGCATCTTGTAGAATAGTCTTGTAAACTTCATCCTTCGCCTGACGCATATTTTCATGCAGTTCAGCATAATTGAAGTTTAACCATATATTGACGTTGCCAATGCTGCCTAGGCACTTCCTGGTATCTTCATGCGTGAGCATTTTGAACACAGGTTGCCCTTTCACTGGTGTCAGCTGCAGAAGATCTCCGAAAACAATGATGTGTTTGCCACCAAATAACACATCATACTCTGTTTTGAGAACTTCTTGCATTCTCAAATGCACAAAGGCAAGCATGACATTGGAAACCATGCTTACTTCGTCAATGATAAGAAGTTTCATTTTCCTCAAGATTCTTGAAACTTCAAAACAAGCATCTCCAGATAGCTTGTGATATTGTAATTTGTTGTCATGCTCCACTGGCAGCATCAGTAAACGATGTAAAGTAATCCCTTTAATGTTATGTGCTGCCAGTCCAGTTGGAGCGGTGACAACACAAGACAGCGATGACTCTGTCCTTTCCTGCAAATAACATGAAATTGCTTTAATAAGGAAACTTTTTCCAGTTCCCGCTTCTCCACTCACGTACAGTCGGACAGGCTTCAACGACGTACATGAGCACTCTTTCTTGTCATGACTTAATCCATGATCAATTTGCATGGTAACTTCGTCATATATTTTCCTCTGCTCAACGTTGAGTTGTCTTTCCAACTCTTCTAAGTTAACCGCATCCTCCTGAGCATGTGCCATGGCTCTTTCCACTTCATTCATAGCAGTGGCAGCTTCATTTTCGATAACAGGTCCTCCTAGTGGATCCTGACTCAATGAAGCAGAACTCTGACTGTCCTGAGAACTGTCTCTGGCAATCTCGGCTGCAATCATTGCTTCCTGCTCAATTTCCGCATTCAACATTTCTACATATTTGGGAAAAGCAGGACATTCTATGGTCTCCTTGGCGGCATTGAAAGAGTCTTCATAACAGAGAAAATCTCCAAGCAGTTCCTCTTCTGCACGCCAAGGCTTGAAAAGTTGCAAAAGTGCTAAATAGAAAAACTCCTTTTTTTCAGGAGATTCGCCACTCAATTTTCGATGGTTTACCAAGTGGCATTTTCTTTGCTTGACCAGACATCCCTCACTTCCTATTACAGCATACACTCCTTTCTCAGTATCTTCTTTGATGTTCCTCTTGAATATGTAATTTTGAAGAACCTCATACAGACAAACATTTTCGAGGTGAATGCTTCGATTTGGATAATATGTATCCAACATGTTGGTCTTCAAAATGTCGGTACTGTTTGGCTCCTTTTCCGCCAAATACTCAATTTCCCGCACAGGTTTGAGAACTCGATTACGCGTTGCAGCAAGACCAAGACTCGCCTAAACGATACTCCTGGACTTGGCATAGAGACTTGCTGAAGACAACCGGTCAGAACATTCGTACGCTCCAATTTCTTGATGCGACAACATCTTCAGACTGAAACTGTACAACTTCTTGCTGAGGCTCTTTTCATGGGAAATGTCCTCCCACATATCCTTCAATTCTGTCTTCTCTTTTTTGCTGATGTAAGACGTCACATACCGAGCCACAGCCATACAGTTATCAGCCACAAACTGTATATCCATGTTAGCATTCCACATGGACAAAATCACCGGGTTGTAGTCGTTGATGTACTTGGACTCTTCGTTCCTCTTCAAATTGTATGTGTTTTTAGGTGATTTCTTCATCACATTATGTCGCAGCGAAGACATCAAACTGTTTACTCTTCCTTTAGAAATCACCGGTCGTGGAAAGCCGAAACGACATTTGGTGTAGAACTTGTCCTTGTTTCGGAATTTACGACGACAGTACTTTCCACATCGATGGCTTTGGAAACGCAGAACTTTTTCTCTTAGGCTTTTCTTCTCCTTTGCGTTTGGAACAGCACACGTAGAATACTGTTGTATAAAACTCATCACTGAGTCTTCTGGATCCGTTCCAAATTTAGGTGCATCCTTGATCCACAGCAACATATGTATATGAGGAGCCCCTCTTGCTTGGTACTCCTTCCTCCAGAAGAAATCCAACACCTCTCCAAGAGGTGGATTCTTCTTATTCATGATGAAAGACATCATAGCTTCAAATCTATGATTGAAGTACCTACATACATTGACTGGATCCAAAGAGCACAGTTCTCCGGGTGTCTTGAATTCGATGTTTTCTACGTTAGCATTTGCCTCTCGTAGAAATTCAAGTAAGTCTTCCCAGCCATATTCGGCACAGCTCAGAGTGAGGAACCATGTGGGAGTTCCTAAGTTCCTCAGCATACATTTTAAATCACCATGACGACGGTACCAGTACTCATTAGTACCACGCTGACACGCCATGAGATTAATCAGGTGAGAATCCAAAATACTGTCTTGGACATTGACTTTATCCATAAAGTCACTTGCCGAGATGTTTTGCATGTGTATACCACTTTTCAAGATGTGGTTCACTGCATATGACAGTCCAGACAGATCGCTTTCAAACAGGAGATGAAACAAATAAGGAATGCATTGTCGAAACCTAGCATCTCCTGCATACAATCGCAAAGTCCGGTATTCAGAAGCAGGAATTTGATGAGGTCGCTCATCATATCTTCCTCCCTGACCTGTTGGAAAAAGCTGTGGGAAACACCGAGCTTCCAAACTTTCCTCCCAAACACTAATGGGACTCCCTTTGGCTTGTTTCATTTGAAACAACTCAATAGCATTCCCCATGACTTCCTTGGAATGCAAAGGATGAACACTATAATGTTCATATATTTCTTCACTAGTAGAGGGTTCTACTTTCTCAATTTGACCAGCACACAAATCGCTATCCTCTTCCTCACGAACTTCCTCTTCTGCAACATATACATTCTTATAGTATTTATTATTTTTTTTCAAATACAATGTTGCCTTTTTAACTTTCCTAACATCCACTAAATCTTGCCATATTTTCTTATTCTTTGTCGGAACCCCATTAACTAAGATAACCAGAGGTTCCTCTTCCACTTTTTCTACTCCAATTGTGTTAATGTTTTTCTTCAAATCTAGAGGCAAATAAACAACTCTTCCCTTTAATCCTCTCTGTAAATCTGATGGAGGCAATTTCCCTGTCTTTGGCTCCATTCTTACAATAGCCTGAAAGGGATGGATACTTTGAATCAAAATAGATTCATAAGTATTTAAATCCTTCAATTCAGAAGGAATCTCAACCAATTCCAGATTATTATGAACTGCTCTAGCAGGCATCTGGTTTTGATTTAATTTGCAACAATAAGTACACACACGTTGATCCAATCCCAAATCAAAACAATTTTCTGCCATCAAGTATGTTGCGAAATCCTTCCATTCACTATTATTTTCCCTTTCACTTTTTGCATATAAATCCACTAACTTAGTCTGATTCTTATAATAAGTGCGTCGACAACACACACAAGTGAAATTTGGCCTCTCACTTGATTTGACCTGAAACGTCGCAATTTCCCTCTGGAAATTATCTGTACTGGAAACCTGTACACTATCTTCCACATTACCCGCTTCTTCTTGGTCAATTTCAACATTCTCCTCTTTACTTCCAAAGTAACAAAACTCAATTTCTTCACATATATTCTTCACATCTATTTCAGAACCATGCAAAAGAGCAGCGCATAATTGTTTAAGCATAATTGCTGGACTCTTAGCATAATACAACATTCTAACTAATTTCCTCACTTTATTATGATGCACTGCTAGCATCCTGAAATGATGAAAAACACTCTGGCATACTCTCCTGGAAAGACAAGCCAGTGAATGACCATGCAACCTGTCACTTCTCTCACTCTGCAAGGATCTAATTCTTGCAACAACCTCATTTTCTGCTTCAAACTTTTCTTATTAAATGACCGTACAAAATCACAAAGCAAATTGATGGAATCCTGTCGCACACTGCAAATACTACTACACTTCCAGGTGTACACAGGACCCTTAGCACGTCTTCCTAAAACCTCATTACCTAACACCTCTTCTGCCTCTGTTGTCACAAGTTTTTCTTTTTCAACTGGACAACCATCTTTCACTTCATAAGCACGACCACTGGTGTCAACTGCATGCACCAAATCATTATCCTGGAAATAACTCTCCTCATTAAAAAATGCCTCACAGCTTGAACTATGCATCCATTCTCCAGAAAAAACTTCACAAAAATTACTACGATTAACTATTCTCTTCCATCTACTATTTCTTTTGAAATTATAAATTGCCTTGTTTAGCTTCCTAATTCTATTGATTATCAAAATAAATAACTTACGTTTAATTTCAAATGCCTGATCAATAACTTTCTCAACTTTTTTTTTTCTCTTATAAAAAAGCACTTTCTGTTGACCTTTCTTAATATTTTTTAACAAATTGCCAATTATCCTGTTGCGGAACATTCGTTTACGAATGTCCCTAAACTGTTGTTTCCTTCTACTATCATGCACAGAGTTATCTCTTGCTCTAGCAGTAACATTTTTGATTGGCCTTTCCTTTCCGTTTGAATTGCTTCTCTTTTTCTGGACTGAAACATTTTCTGTAGTAATATTTTTTTTACTACAAATATTTCTTAGGAATGTTTTTGTACTCTTACCCGGTGCTTTCTTGGTGACTTTACAAATCTTTTTGTTAGAGGACTGCTGCTTTTTTTCATTCACCTGCTGTCTTTGACGTTTTGCAGCCTTTCTCAGTCTTTCTTTCGTTGGCATGGTGAAATGTTGAAATGATCTGCAGTTGAATCTGTGGTAAAATATATTAAAAAATGTTATTAACCACTATTACCCAACAGTAAATCAATAACAGTAATCAAAAACTTAAAACACTACTTGACATTTTTACATAGAAGATTTTTTAGTGCTTGGCAAATTTAGAATACAGAAATAGCAGAAAAGAAATGGAATTTATATTCATGTTACCTGTGCTATTTTATATGTGAATCTGATCTAATTTTATGAGCATATTTTAATATTTTATTGAAGACACTACACATAACCTGTTTTTGAAGGTATCTTTATTTTTAAATTAAACGGTTTACATTTTTACTTTTTATTTATTATAAATTTTTAAAATAAATGTTTATAGTTCCATAGGCTCAAGCACGTCAGCTTCCCATCCTATGTCATATAATTCGGACAAATCTGCATCCTCATCACGTTCTTCTTCATCCTCAGGATTTAAATCATCCAAGGGATCAACATCCACTGATGTTTCAATTACGAGTTCAATGATGAGGTCAAAATCAACTGATTGCTGATTGTCGCTCATGTTGATGTTGTCTTTATCTTTAAAGAAAGATAACAACAATGAGATGTTGCAGAGTAAGAGACAAATCTCAGAGATTATAATAGTAAAATTGTTTAACAAGAGTAACATTTTGCAGCTATTATATAGCCATGTCCAACGATGCTGAGCAGGTGAAGCCTATGTCTAATTTTTCAGTGAACAGGACTCATCTCTTCTTAACCTTGGATAAGCCTCACCGACTCTGTGTCCCCTGCACATACTTAAATGTAAAGGGGCAGATTTATGTTAAATGGCACATCCCCAGGCATGCACCAGTTAACGTGCACCGCTGCTCTGCCACTCATGGTGTGCCGCATTTACAATCAGATAGGAGAAAGCTACGTCAAAACCCTGCGCCTGCTTGAAGCAGGCATAGGTCTTGACGCAACATTGTGGAGATGTGGCACCCCTGAGCCTTGCTGGAGCTGAATCACACTTGCGATACAACTCCAGCAATGCGCCACCTTTACGGCACAGATGCGTCACGCATCTGTGCCATTTTTGCCCCATGCTGCGCCGCATTGTAAATGCAGCACACCATGTGTGGCGGAACAGCAGCGCAGGATGACTGGCACATCCCTGGTGATGCGCCAGTCATCATAAATCTATCCCTAAGCTTCTTATCTTGTTAGAGATGAACCGCCATATGTATCATCAAACTATTTTGCATTTCCTAAATAGCGAATTTTAAGGGATAAATAGCAATTCTTTACCATTCCTAATTTGCGATGAGCAAATTGCTAATTGCAAATTACCCATTCATTTCCATGGGCCAGGAGGCCCATAGGAATGAAGGTGCAATTTGCGATTAGCAATTAGCTCATCGCAAATTAGGAATTTTTCCAAAGGTGCAGGGGTGTCTCAAGAACACCCTGCTGCACCCCTGAAAAAGAAATTTGGGGGCATATGGCGCACATACATGCCCAAAGGGCATGTATGGGCGTCATATGGCACCTTTTGTTTTTTGGAAAAAAAGCTTTTTGAAAAGAATTCGCAAATTACCACCAAGTAGAAGTTGGTGGTAATTTGCAAATCCTTAATGGCATTTTTTGCATATTTTTTGTTTGATACATTGCATTTAAGGAATCGCAAAATTTGCAAATCCTTCAGTACAATCGCAAAATAAGGAATAGCAATTTTTGCTATTCCTTATTTTGCATCAAACTTGTTTGATACATACCATTTGTCTAATTAGCATTCGCAAAGGCCGAAATTCGCAGAATTTTGACCTTTGCGAATGCTAATTAGCTTGATACATATGGCCCCAAGTGAGGCCTGTCTTGCAACATGGTGCATCTTTTGCATCACTGCTGCATCGGTTTCATGTGGCACGTTTTTTTTACACCATGACACATCTGCCTAAATGCATCAATTTGTAATTTTGTCGCCTCATAGCAAATCTTTTGCACCGCCGCTGCATCAGAAAAGTGACGCACAGTGGCGCAAAAGAGGCATACACCTATCATTAATCTGTCCCTAGCATTTTAAATGATTAATTCAGGATGACGATAAGGTGTGGCCTATCCAGAGGTTTGTTTAAGGTGAGGCCTACTCAGGATTGCAGATTAAAGTTACGCTTGATGAAGAATACAGAGGAGATAATACATGTAAAGGCCTACCAATGAAGTAAGTAATGTCCACTTTATTGCACCACTCATCATAAATGTATCCCTAAGCTTCTTATCTTGTTACAGATGAACCGCCATATGTATCATCAAACTATTTTGCATTTCCTAAATAGCGAATTTTAAGGAATAAATAGCGATTCTTTACCATTCCTAATTTGCAATGAGCAAATTGCTAATTGCAAATTACCCATTCATTTCCATGGGCCAGGAGGCCCATAGGAATGAAGGTGCAATTTGCGATTAGCAATTAGCTCATCGCAAATTAGGAATTTTTCCAAGGGTGCAGGGGTGTCTCAAGAACACCCTGCTGCAGCCCCTGAAAAAGAAATTTGGGGGCATATGGTGCACATACATGCCCTAAGGGTATGTATGGGCGTCATATGGCACCTTTTGTTTTTTGGAAAAAAAGCTTTTTGAAAAGAATTCGCAAATTACCACCAACTAGAAGTTGGTGGTAATTTGCAAATCCTTAATGCCATTTTTTGCATATTTTTTGTTTGATACATTGCATTTAAGAAATCACAAAATTTGCAAATCCTTCAGTGCAATCGCAAAATAAAGAATAGCAAATTTTGCTATTCCTTATTTTGCATCAAACTTGTTTGATACATACCATTTGTCTAATTAGCATTCGCAAACGCCGAAATTCACAGAACTTCGGCCTTTGCAAATGCTAATTAGCTTCATACATATAGCCCGAAGTGAGGCCTGTCTTGCAACATGGTGCATCTTTTGCATCACTGCTGCATCGGTTTCATGTGGCACGTTTTTTTTACACCATGACACATCTGCCTAAATGCATCAATTTGTAATTTTGTCGCCTCATAGCAAATCTTTTGCACCGCCGCTGCATCAGAAAAGTGACGCACAGTGGCGCAAAAGAGGCATACACCTATCATAAATCTGTCCCTAGCATTTTAAATGATTAATTCAGGATGACGATAAGGTGTGGCCTATCCAGAGGTTTGTTTAAGGTGAGGCCTACTCAGGATTGCAGATTAAAGTTACGCTTGATGAAGAATACAGAGGAGATAATACATGTAAAGGCCTACCAATGAAGTAAGTAATGTCCACTTTATTGCGCCAGTCATCATAAATGTATCCCTAAGCTTCTTATCTTGTTACAGATGAACCGCCATAGGTATCATCAAACTATTTTGCATTTCCTAAATAGCGAATTTTAAGGAATAAATAGCGATTCTTTACCATTCCTAATTTGCAATGAGCAAATTGCTAATTGCAAATTACCCATTCATTTCCATGGGCCAGGAGGCCCATAGGAATGAAGGTGCAATTTGCGATTAGCAATTAGCTCATCGCAAATTAGGAATTTTTCCAAGGGTGCAGGGGTGTCTCAAGAACACCCTGCTGCAGCCCCTGAAAAAGAAATTTGGGGGCATATGGTGCACATACATGGCGTCATATGGCACCTTTTGTTTTTTGGAAAAAAAGCTTTTTGAAAAGAATTCGCAAATTACCACCAACTAGAAGTTGGTGGTAATTTGCAAATCCTTAATGGCATTTTTTGCATATTTTTTGTTTGATACATTGCATTTAAGAAATCACAAAATTTGCAAATCCTTCAATGCAATCGCAAAATAAAGAATAGCAAATTTTGCTATTCCTTATTTTGCATCAAACTTGTTTGATACATACCATTTGTCTAATTAGCATTCGCAAAGGCCGAAATTCACAGAACTTCGGCCTTTGCAAATGCTAATTAGCTTGATACATATGGCCCCAAGTGAGGCCTGTCTTGCAACATGGTGCATCTTTTGCATCACTGCTGCATCGGTTTCATGTGGCACGTTTTTTTTACACCATGACACATCTGCCTAAATGCATCAATTTGTAATTTTGTCGCCTCATAGCAAATCTTTTGCACCGCCGCTGCATCAGAAAAGTGACGCACAGTGGCGCAAAAGAGGCATACACCTATCATAAATCTGTCCCTAGCATTTTAAATGATTAATTCAGGATGACGATAAGGTGTGGCCTATCCAGAGGTTTGTTTAAGGTGAGGCCTACTCAGGATTGCAGATTAAAGTTACGCTTGATGAAGAATACAGAGGAGATAATACATGTAAAGGCCTACCAATGAAGTAAGTAACGTCCACTTTATTGCGCCAGTCATCATAAATGTATCCCTAAGCTTCTTATCTTGTTACAGATGAACCGCCATATGTATCATCAAACTATTTTGCATTTCCTAAATAGCGAATTTTAAGGAATACATAGCGATTCTTTACCATTCCTAATTTACAATGAGCAAATTGCTAATTGCAAATTACCCATTCATTTCCATGGGCCAGGAGGCCCATAGGAATGAAGGTGCAATTTGCGATTAGCAATTAGCTCATCGCAAATTAGGAATTTTTCCAAGGGTGCAGGGGTGTCTCAAGAACACCCTGCTGCAGCCCCTGAAAAAGAAATTTGGGGGCATATGGTGCACATACATGCCCTAAGGGCATGTATGGGCGTCATATGGCACCTTTTGTTTTTTGGAAAAAAAGCTTTTTGAAAAGAATTCGCAAATTACCACCAACTAGAAGTTGGTGGTAATTTGCAAATCCTTAATGGCATTTTTTGCATATTTTTTGTTTGATACATTGCATTTAAGAAATCACAAAATTTGCAAATCCTTCAGTGTAATCGCAAAATAAAGAATAGCAAATTTTGCTATTCCTTATTTTGCATCAAACTTGTTTGATACATACCATTTGTCTAATTAGCATTCGCAAAGGCCGAAATTCACAGAACTTCGGCCTTTGCAAATGCTAATTAGCTTCATACATATGGCCCCAAGTGAGGCCTGTCTTGCAACATGGTGCATCTTTTGCATCACTGCTGCATCAGTTTCATGTGGCACGGTGTTTTTTACACCATGACACATCTGCCTAAATGCATCAATTTGTAATTTTGTCGCCTCATAGCAAATCTTTTGCACCGCCGCTGCATCACAAAAGTGACGCACAGTGGCGCAAAAGAGGCATACACCTATCATAAATCTGTCCCTAGCATTTTAAAAGATTAATTCAGGATGACGATAAGGTGTGCCCTATCCAGAGGTTTGTTTAAGGTGAGGCCTACTCAGGATTGCAGATGAAAGTTACGCTTGATGAAGAATACAGAGGAGATAATACATGTAAAGCTCTACCAATGAAGTAAGTGATGTCCACTTCATTGCGCCAGTCATCATAAATGTATCCCTAAGCTTCTTATCTTGTTACAGATGAACCGCCATATGTATCATCAAACTATTTTGCATTTCCTAAATTGCGAATTTTAAGGAATGAATAGCGATTCTTTACCATTCCTAATTTGCGATGAGCAAATTGCTAATTGCAAATTACCCATTCATTTCCATGGGCCAGGAGGCCCATAGGAATGAAGGTGCAATTTGCGATTAGCAATTAGCTCATCGCAAATTAGGAATTTTTCCAAAGGTGCAGGGGTGTCTCAAGAACACCCTGCTGCACCCCTGAAAAAGAAATTTGGGGGCATATGGCGCACATAAATTTTAACAACATTCCTTTACCTCAAAAACGATTTTCAAGTCATAATTTGAAAACACTGCCCACGGGGAAATGACTTAAAATGTCCTTAAGACACATGAAAGTGTTTTTTTAAAGCCTTTGCAAGTTTTTGGGTCACTTTTAACATGGCTATGTAACTCAAACAGTCAAAATCTAAATTTACCATGCACAGGTGGGAGCATATTTACAAGGAATGTGCCCCACGGGGAAAGGTCTTTTAATGTAATATGGGAAAAATGACATCAGAGAAACTGAAATGCCTTATAAAGAAGCATACACCATTATATCCTTGTCATAAATTTACAAACCATTCCTTTTCCCCAAAAACGATTTTCAAATCATAATTTGAAAACACTGCACATGGGGAAATGACTTAAAATGTCCTTAAGACACATGAAAGCGTTTTTTGATTGCCTTTCCAGCATGGTTGGGTCACTTTTAACATGGCTATGTAACACAAACATTCAAAATCTAAATTTGCCATGCACAGGTGGGAGCATATTTACAAGGAATGTGCCCCACGGAGAAAGATCTTTTAATGTAATATGGGAAAAATGACATCAGAGACACTGAAATGCTTTATAAAGAAGCATACACCATTATGTCCTTGTCATAAATTTAAAAACCATTCCTTTTCCCCAAAAACGATTTTCAAATCATAATTTCAAAACACTGCACATGGAGAAATGACTTAAAATGTCCTTAAGACACATAAAAGCGTTTTTTGATTGCCTTTGCAGCATGTTTGTGTCACTTTTAACATGGCTATGTAACGCAAACATTCAAAATCTAAATTTGCCATGCACAGATGGGAGCATATTTACAAGCAATTTGCTCCACAGAGAAAGGTCTTACATTAAAATGGGAAAAATAACATCAGAGACACTCAATTGCCTTATAATGAAGCATACACCATTATGTCCTTGTCATAAATATTATAACCATTCATTTTCCTCAAAAACGATTTTCAAGTCATAATTTGAAAAGACTCCACAGCTCCTATGCACAATAACACCCTGTCAGTACTAATACTTCACATTTTCTCCAATTACATTTTCTCAAAGAAACAAAATCTATTTGTAAAACACTTGAGACAAAGCAACATTTGAAGAACACAACTTTCTTCATAATTTTCTCCTTAAAGCACACTATTCTCTATCTAAATTAAAGAAATCTTTTCTCACCTTAGCAAATACTTTGAGTTTCAAAACAGTCTCAGAAACACACCAATTTGTCTTCAGCAGAGCAAAAGTTATGCACTCCAGAGTCTGCAGCTATCAAAAGCACAGAAATGCTGTATTTCTTCACACATATCTCTCATGTCACCCAATCAAAACTCTCCCTCACTTTTTTTCAAATGAAAACCCTTCCCCCCTCTGCCATTTCATGCCTTTTCTGCATGGCAACCACGTCTTGGAAGACCTCTGGTGTTTGCAAGTTCACACAACAATGTTGCAATTGAACTCTGAACTCTCAGTGCACCTCATATCCAGTGCATTCTTTCATTTAATGATTTTTTCTTGACCACTCAAAATACATCTTTCAAACAACTCATCCATGCACCCTAACTTTCTGTTTTCAGCAATCAAAATCCACCAATCACTGTTACTGCTTCATTAACACAGAAACTCCACAGTTTTTTTCATTTTAAACTCTTATTTTTTCAACTGCCATTTCATTGCCACACTTCATCTGACTGCAGGAGAACCTTCTCTCACCATGTTTTCTGTCTGGATTGTTGGACATAGTTACATCTATTGGGCTCAGAGGTATGCTGAGAACAGGAATTTACCTAACCTCAATTTACAAGATGTGGAAATTAAGTGGTTTGGCCACAGAGGATTAAAATGTCACCAATTGATACCATTGGTGAAAACCTTTATGCATTTGCCAAAACCTGACCTGTTAATTGTGCACTGTGGAGGTAATGATTTAGGCACTTTGACTGGGGTAGGTCTGGAAATGCTTTTAAAGGACACCTTTGAGCAATTGATGGCACTTTTTCCTCAGACTGCCTTGGTATATTCAAATATATGCCAAAGACAGAAATGGAGGTGGTCAAACCAATTTTGTCCACTAATTGAGAAGTCGAGGAAGCATGTAAACAAATCTGTTTCAGCTTACATGAGAGACCATGGAATGGGCTCCCTGTACAACAATAACTTGCGTTACTACATGCAAGATATCTACAGAGGAGATGGAGTTCACTTCTCAGATGAGGGCAACAGAATTTTCATTCTGAATTTAAGACTGTGCATTGGTACCTACTTATAAGTACCTAAATGTACCATAAACCCAAAAGCTCTTCTCAGAGCTACCCTACATCTGATCACTCACAATTATTATTTTACTCTAACATTTTTCACTAATTTTCAACAAAGTACGCTCCCTGGGGCGCTACCAGGTACGCGAACCGGGAGCTAACCTCGCTACATTTTTAAAAAAATGTTTTTTTTTCTCACATATGGGCCTCCTCAGCCACCCTCAGAAAACCTAGGGAGTCAAGATAAGTCTACCGTGCCCCCTTCTACCCATTCTGAACATTATTTGCCCTCCATCTTGTATCTTAATTCGACCGAAACACAAAATGGTGGACTCCCGTAACGCTTAAGGTTCGCGAACCGGGGCGCTCGCCAGTTCGCGTACCGGGTCGCTCCCTGGGAAGCGCACCATCAAAAAAGGTGGGAAAGTAGTTTACAGAAAAGCGACTGGAGACAATTTCACCAAATATAGATTACCTCATACTACATACCAATGCCTACCATTTTCACAAATTTGATTGAAATTCCATTTAACCATTTAGCCTGTAGACCTCTCTAAATACCCTGAGGTAAATTACTTCACAAAACACATCTGAAGTGTTGGAATTGACAACCAATTAAAATGTTACTTTCATTTTCTACTTTTTTTACCTGACATTTGATTGGCTATGTACCTGAATATATATAAAGGAAGAGAGAGAAACACAGCCATTTTGACTACTACTTGTGAGTATCTGACCCCGTTTTTGAGTGCATGTTCTGGCTCTTAGCTCGCTCTGAAATCGCACTGGTCCACTGGTTGCTGGCTCTATCTAGCTCCGCTAAATTTTAAACTCGCCGCTTTTTATAGTTATTTGGTTTTAAATTTGGTCACTACCATAGCGCTGATACTTTGGGAGCATTTTGTTACCTGGTACTTCAGGGATTTGGTTCTGGTCACTCCCCCATAGCTTGATCCTCGTTCAACCTTTTTGCTATATGTCTCCGCCCTTAGCGTTCGGCCCCAGCGGTCCCCGGAAGTGAGGCGGGGCCGCATTGCACAGGGGTTGACGCTCTAGCCTTTTGATCGACCGCCCCTATTTAATGTTACCATGAGGCGAGCGCGCAGCGTACGCGCGCAGAGGGCGCGCCGTATGCGTGCCGAAGGAGCGCCAAAGGAGGGCCCGTCTGTGCCCGTCCGTGCTCTGGCCGGGCACAGGGCCATGACCCCTGGCAGTTTCTCTCCAACCTCTACCCCGCAGGATGTCCTCCGGTATTCTTCGGAAGCTCTCAGGTCTCTGAACGTTCCTGCTTGTGAGTCAGCGCATACCTGGGTGGCTCTGGATAGCTGTTCCAGAGTTTGCTCTTGCTGCAACTACCACCTTCTTAGCCCTGACCCCCTGTCCACCCAATCCGGCCATGATATTAAGAACTTTCATGCGGGTTTAATCAATGCCAGATCACTGGTGTGCCACTCGGCGGAGGTCTTTGACCTTTTAGCAGAAAATGATTTGGATCTGCTCTTTGTCACTGAGACCTGGATGACCGACTCCTGCGCGCCAGTAGTTGAGCTGGCTATTCCCCGTGGCTTTAGGATCTGCCGCGTTGATCGCCAACAGGGAAGAGGTGGAGGGGTGGCTGTGATCTACCGGGATCACTGGACCCTTACATGTGAACATCTGGATGAGTTGGTGGAGGCAGAACTTCTTCACTTTTGTCTGGAGCTCACTCCGCACTTTACCCTAGGCGGCACGCTAGTCTATCGCCCCCCAGGTTATATTGGCAATTTTATTGGAAGCCTGGAGGAGGTCATTGTGCCACGAGCCCTACGGTTTCCCCGGTTCCTCTTACTGGGTGACTTTAATATTCACGAGGACCTAGGGGATTCCACTGTAGCTACTCGCCTCAGTGAGACTTTTAGCATGGCCCATCTTACTCAATGGGTGAATGCCCCCACACATGTGGGTGGCCATGTTTTGGATCTGGTTTGCTCCAACTTTGACATTAGTATGTCTCCTCCCTTACCTGTGCTGTGGTCCGACCACTGTTTGATTAAGTTCACTTGGCAGTTGGATAAGGACGCGTGTAAAACTCCTTCTCTGGTACATAGGCCACGAATTAATCTGACATCATTAATTGAGTGCCTTTCCTGCACCCGTCCGGACCCGCCGACAGAAATGGAAGCGGCGGACGATGCATTTAACCTCTGGATTGCGAATGGCTCCGCAGCCTCCACTAATGTGGGAGGCATCCGTCGCCTGCGATCAAGACCCTCTCAACCATGGTTTACGCATACCCTGCGAGAACAGAAGCTGGTTTGCAAGAAACTAGAGAGAGTTTGGAGACATGCTTATCTGCCAGCCGATAAGAAGACCTTACGGGCTGCACAAAAGGATTATTATGCCGCGATCAAGGCAGCTAAAAGCAGGTACTATTCGGACCGAATCGAGAAGGCGGATAACAACAGCAAAGAGATCTTCTCGATTGTCCAAAACTTTCTATCCCCTGGTGCCGCCCAATCCTTGCTTCCTTCTTCTGCACCATGGTGTGAAGAACTGTCCTGCTACTTCACGGACAAAATAAAAAAAATCCAACTGGACCTGGAAGCTGCTCAAAAGGCCTTTGTGACCTCTTCTGTCTTTTCACCACCTGATAGACGATGTCCTGCGGCTCAGTTTGCTGCCTTCCGGCCAGCATCGGAATCTGACATACGGCAAATCCTGGCGGCCTTAAAGTCCGGATCTCCTTCGGACCCTTGTCCTGCCAGGGTTTTGGGAGGGATAGTGGATACCATTGCGCAAGAGGTGACCTAGATTGTCAACCTCTCCCTCTCCACTGCCTCGATTCCGAGAAGCTGGAAGGAGGCAAAACTGCTTCCGCTGTTAAAAAAGGCTGGTCTAGATCCATCAATACCATCGAGCTACCGGCCTATCTCACTACTGCCAGCTCTAGCTAAGGTGTGTGAGAAGGTGGCCTTTAAGCAGCTGGACAGCTTCATCGAATCCTCTCACGCCCTGCATCCTGCTCAGTCGGGTTTCAGGGCGGCCTACAGTACCGAGACGGCTCTGGTTGAGGTTTCCGAGGCAGTTCGGGAGTGCCTGGATGGGGGCGGCAGAGCGGTCCTGATTTTATTGGACCTCTCTGCTGCCTTCGACACGGTGCCCCACACCTTGCTTACCGCAAGACTGGGTGCCATTGGCATCTCAGGGCTGGCCCTTGATTGGCTTTCATAATTTTTGAGTGATAGAACTCAGCAGGTCTGGCTGCCCCCTCATTCTTCGGCCCCAAAGAGACTGACAACTGGAGTTCCGCAGGGGTCTACGTTGAGCCCTTTATTGTTCAACGTCTACATGACCCCCCTACTCTATCTGGCGGAACAGCTGGGAGCCAAAATAATGGCATACGCGGACGACACACAGCTGCTTTTCACCTGGCCTAAGGGTGTGTTGGATCCATCAGCCATCCAGCTCTGTCTGTCGGAAGTCTTTCGGTGGCTTGCACAAGTCCAGCTTAAGTGCAACGAAGACAAGTCGGAGGTCTTGTTTTTCGGCTCCTTTCCGGCTAACTTCAAGGACGAGATCTGGCCTTCAGACCTACCCTGTCCTAATGTGATGGGGGGCCCAGCTAAGAACTTGGGGGTGTGGTTCGGCCAGGACCTGAAGTTTTCGGATCACATAAAAAAATTAACGGGTATCTGCTTTGGCACCTTGCAGACCCTGAGAAGATTTTTTCCTCTCCTTCCCAGGGCTGCTAAGGAAACTGTTCTCCGAGCCCTGATATTGTCTAGGCTCGATTATGCCAACGCCTTATTTTGCGGCTTGCCTGGGTATATGATTCATCGCCTTCAGGTGATACAAAATGCCGCTGTACGCCTGCTTTTCTCGCTCCCTAGGAGGACGAGTGTGCGGAGCCACTTACGTAGCTTGCACTGGCTCCCGGTACCACACCGAATTTTGTTTAAAATTCTGGTGCTGGCATTTAGAGCTGCACATGGCCAGGGCCCGATGTATCTGCGGAGACGATTTTCATTTTACATCCCTAATCGCGCCCTGCGATCGGCTAACCAATGCCAACTGATTGTGCCTAAATATAGATATGCTCGATTGGGAGGCCAATCTATTTCAGTCAAGGCAGCTTATGCTTGGAATGCCCTCCCCCTCTCTCTTAGAGCCTCTCCAACCATCACTGTCTTCAAAAAAGATCTTAAGACCTATCTTTTTAATGCTCCACTATAACAGACGTACTCAAATGTTCGAGGCAGAACTACTCACCGCGCCAGGATACCCCATGGTAATGGAGCGCGTTATAAAAGTTTTTAAAATAAATAAATAAATAAAAATAAATAAATACTACTTCCTGAACTACATTGCAAGATCATTTTCACTCACAACTTAAACTTCTTTTTAGAAGGTGAGATATTATTTTATAAATTTGAAAACATTTTCAGATAGTTATATACTATCCCTCTGTAAGAGTTAGACATTGAGAAAGGCTTCTTTATTATAATTATGGATTGATTTAGGTTTCTGTGGTATAATTATGAATTTACTCAGGCTTCTTCACAGGCACTTTTTAATAGTACTACTTCACGCCTGAAACCATACAGTGCCCATAGATTACTTCTCTGTTATAAACTCACAAGTACCTGTCTGAACTTAAACCCAACAGTGCCCTATCTCTACTGATATATTTATTTTTTATGCAAATTACAGCAATAAAATGGAAGGTGAGCTGAATGTTTCCTTCGAAATTGTTCTGGAGAACAACACAGAAAAAGATATTGAGGACAATGATGACTCAGATTTCATGGATGAATCACGGGACCATGAATTAGTTCAATGTGTAGAATCTGTGGATCATTTACTTCATTATGATGACGGTCAAATGTGGGAACTTATGTTCACTCAACAAGAGGACATATCAGACAGTCAAATGCTAGACGTTCTATTAAATTTTGAAAAACAATCCGAAAAATAAAATTGTATCCGAAAAATAAAATTGTATGTAATATTAAAAAATTGTTTGAGTCTTTATTCATTTTTATATGTAATTCATAAACTAGTTAAATGTTAGAAATATTATTAAATTTTCAAACACAATCACAATAATAAATAATTGCTTAAAAAATAAAAAAAAATTAAAAATAATCAACAAAACCAACAATCAATTAACATACAGTATTTGAAAAGTCTATCATTCTTTTTTCCTTATAGTACGCTGCCCAGAACGCTTCCCGGTTCACGAACCGGGCGCTACCCACGCAAAAAAAACAAAAAAAATTTTTTTTTTGGGCCCCGCGGGGCCCTTTTAAAGCCTCCACATTAAACCTAGTGGGTCAGGGAGGATCTACTATGCCCCCTTATGGTCATTTCCCCCTTTGTTTTGGCCTCCTCTTGTCTCTCAATCCTACCGAGAGACAAGATGGCGGCCGCTCCGGACTGTTTAGAATGTTGACAGACACCGGAGAGCCAATCAGCTTCGCTACGCGAAGTTCCGTTACGCGTAAAGTCCGCGAACCGGAGCGCTGCCCGGTCCGCTGTTACAGATATATATCTTTTTTTGAACGTTAATTTCTCAAAACCCACTGAAGCACATATATTGAGACCTAGCAAAGGCACATCGGGCTACCAGTCCCTACAATTTTGCCAAGTTTCGTGGAAATCCATTCAGCCGTTCGGCCTAAAAGTGAGGCCAACCGCCCTATGGAAAACTCAATGTTAAAAACACGTTTTGGGACCCCCCTTTTTTCTCGGCCCCCCCTTGACGAACCCCCCCCCAAATTTCCAGGGGCTGCTCAGAAACAAAATGTTCCATTTTCCAGAAAATTTCAGCCAATTCCGTCCACAAACGCCAAAGTTATTAGACATAGAATTTTCAAAAATCCCATAGGGAAAAAATCCTAACTATATATACCTACTGGCGACCAAGGGTATGGCTTGATTAATGGTACAATCCTAATTGTTGACTTTCCTTTTCAAAATCTCAAAAGGCACTAGCATTTGGATCCAACTTTACTAGCCCCTATTTGTCCACTTTTATGATCATTCTTTATCAGTTTCATGCTGTCTTCTTTGCAATACTTAATCATTAATAGAAATATACTGCTGAAACAGGTGTGGCAGCATGTATAAGGTGGAGTTGCAATGGGTTGGGACCTCCTATGTGAGAGTTTTATACTGGCGCTATTACCTAGCTGAAAGCTCTGCAAATGCTTCCTGGCTTTGAAGGAATGGCTGAAATGGTTGCACATAAGCCAACAGGTGACGAGCAGGTTGTTAACTGCTTCTTTTTCTAAGAAGTATTGCTACACAATTAGGTTGATGTAATGAGCTAAGCTTAGAACTCTAGAGTATCCTCCATACGCCCTGGCGTTAACAATATTATTACCATAATCAGTGGCAACAAATCCAGTGCTGAGATCTCTGGGTTAAATCCATTCCTAGACTTTGTATTGAATTTTTTGGCAATGCTGTTGTTCACTTGTGGTGTGCTGATGATTGATTTAAAAAGCATTGGTTTCAGTAAGAGCAGTGCTAACCTTTGCTTAGCCCCTTTTAAGGAGATCCAGCGTACAGTGATGCACATTTAGGGGGTCATTATGATTGCGGAATTCCCGCATCCTCCGGGCCGGCGGAAGCCACCGCCGGCCCGGAGGATGCGGGAAAACCGCAGCGGAGCCTCCACAGACCCACCGCCAAATTAGGATGGCTGGTGGGTCTGATAATCTGTCCGCAGCATTTCCGCCGCGGTCGGAAGGCGACCGCGGCGGAAAAGCACTAACATGTCTGGCGGTGTCTATCAGACACCGCCAGGCATATTAGGATGTCTGCAATTCTATGCTTTTCCACGGCGGCTTTTCCGCCGTGAAAAAGCATACGGACCTTCACTTCGGGGGCCCGTTGCGGGCCCCCTGGGTGAAGGGGTGGTGGGGGGTGCACATGGGTGGTACCTATGGTACCCCCCTGCATTTGCGTGCACAATGCAGCAGGCACCGCGCGGTGCCTGCCGCTTTGTGCACGCAAATGCTGTGCATGCATTTTTTACATTGGGGCGGGTGCAGCTTGAAGCTGCACCCGCCGCAATGTTAGAGATAGAGGATGTGACCGCCACCCTGGCGGTCACATCCTAATCAGATCAGAGGGAACGCCGCAGCCCATGCGGACGTTCCCTCCTCCTCAGGGGTCGCGGACGGACTCAAGTCCGTCCGCGATCCTAATCGACCCCATAGTCTGTAGCTTGACATCTTGTCCACATGCATGTTGTGAGATGTATGAACTGATCAACACTCTCCTTCATTGCTTCACCAAGCAATTCCAGCACTTCATGGTTAAATGCTGGTAGAATTGTTGAAAAATAAGGTGTGGCTTGGAACCTTTCATTTTTGACAAAGGGTCTCAACAATTTCGAGAAACTACTCTCCTTCTGCCAATGAAAAAAGAAGATGAGATGCTAACATTTTCACCAGCATCCAATTGTATAAATACACTATCTCATGGTTTTGATGGTACAAACACTCATTGCTGAACATAGTCTTGACAGTGTATTGCTGTATTTGTTGTTGTCTTTGTGGCTATCCCACTTCAATTGATCTATGGGCAGTAATCAGGCTGCTTCCATCCCTTTTTTCACTGTGCCATGCTGAGGTGACCCAACTGGTCTTCCTGCAAGGGGAAGGAAATTACCTCTTCACACCAAGGCCATTGTCTCTGCTCCAGGATCAGTTTCCATACCACTTTCATACCTCTTTCATTCATTCAGACTGGGCAGTTGTTGGAGATCTATTTCAAATTAGCCTCCGACATCTTCAGGCAGGGTAAAGATAACTTTCTAAAAGTTACATTTCCAATATATGTAATAGAAATCCAACTTTGCCATTAGATTGAATTCGCACTAAATATGAAAATTAAACTTTGAATGGAGTCTACAGCTCGTGCAGGTCATATGTTATAAAGTGTATAATCTACACTTGGACTTTTCTTATGTGCCAGTAATATCCTGACTAGTGATAATATCTTTTTGGGCCTAGTCACAAGGGGAATAAACCAATTCCTGTGTCACACGTGTTTCACTCTTAACTATATGCAAACTACCTTGAGGACAGCAAGGTGTGCTTAGGGTGACTTATTTAATATTTTAAATTAGGTTTTCCTACATTTCAAAAGAGTAATTTTGACAGATTCGTGCAGCAGGGTGCCATGTTTTTTACTGACACTAGTGAATGGCACAATAGGTGCTACAGTTCACAGGCGAACTATATCTTTCCATGCCAGAGGTGTATTTCTGCACTGCAAACTGTGTCCTTATGCGAAGGTTAACTGCAGCCATCAGGTTTGAGCCACTTTTGTCATGGAGAAGCACAGGCACTTAACTTCTGTTTTGCGTTAATAAAGTGCAAAAAGTTCTAATGCCAGAAAAACAGATAGGGAAAAGGGTGGGGGGCACACAAAAAGATGGCCATTTTCTACACATATCTTCAAAGATAAAATGATTAGACTTTTGCTGATGTATCCACCATTACTGTTACTCTCCATGTGTCTTGAAAAGCACCTCTCATGTAGCTTTTTGCAATTTCCTACCATGCTTCAGGGCATTTTCATCACAAGTATCGTTCAGTGCCTTCACATGGGTTTCTTTCAATTTTCATGTAGGGGGAAGATGTGTTAGATTTGTGTTAACTGCTAGGGTTATTTCTGGAGCTTAACATGCTTATTAAAACCTTTGCCTCCCAATTAAAAAGTAACCTTCTAAGGGTTTGACTCCACTTTTTTTACCCACGTCAATAAATCTTTAGTGAACAAGCATTACTTCAGCAGGTATAATACCTAGACATTAAATCGCAGAAACAGGGCTCTGAATAGTTGTTTACACCCACAGATGGTCGATTAGTTTCACTAAAAATCCACCAGTAGAGCATATTTTCCGCAGCACGAGGTTTAGGATGAGATGCAATGTGATAAGTGATTGCATACGAGGGGCGTAGGGTGATCATTGAGAAGGCAGTATAAGCCAACAAAGTTGAAAATCTATGTCGAAAAGCCAACATAAATTGGTAAATTGAATATTAGGAAAGCCCAAATACCTGTACATTTAATGGGTTTATAGGCCAACTAATTTATGTACCGGAAAAAAAAGTCTACTGGAGAAAAAAGATCAAATGTATTTGCACCCTTAACCCTAAACCTGAAAATGGGGCATTTTTCACCAACTTAAATCTTATGAGGTGGGATAAGGTGTGCAGATGGAAATCTAAAAGTTTCATAGATTTTCATGTCTATTATCTGTAAATATCAATACATCTCCAGAAAGTCGGAAATTTTACAGGGAAAATATGATGAGTAGAATCATGACTTTTTAAAAAATATAAGTGAATTTGCCACTGCATTGTTTCCTTATCTCTTTATTAGAGAGATGAGTTATGGTGTACTTTGAGAACAGCAGTTAGTAGGTTAGAAGGAAAGTTAGACATCGATCTCACCAACACGTATGTTCAATGAATGTGTCCAAAGAAAAACTCAATATTTACATTATCAAATTAGGTGTGAGTAGTGATTTGTGAAACATTTCTAGGACACAACTTCAGAGCCAAGGGCATGGAAAGCTGAGAGGAGGTCAAAGATTGTGTTTCTGATCTAGGGTTATAAAAACTCCCATATTCGTAAAGTGCATAGCCAAATTAAGTTTTACAACGCGATATATGAGCAGATTTATAGCCATGAAAGCATTTATAATGATGCAGTGTATTAATGACTGAAATCCTCCATATGGCAGTAAACTGCGGAAAATAACCTAAATTCAAAACAACCTTTATTTTATACTGCAAAAGAGAGTACAACCTAACCAAAACTTAAAATACAAATCAAGGGAATATTGTAGATGCATACCTAACCAAAACGTAAAATACAAATCAAGAGAACAATGTAGCTGCATATGAATTTTGAAGATGGTATCTTGAGTCATGCTGTGATTAAATCAACTATTGGACTTAATAAACCTTCGGGGCATGAGTGGGAGACAGTTAAGCACCTTGATGATGCTAGAGCAGTAGTGTCTCCAGAAAATGCCCCTCACTATCTAGAGGATGATATTTACCACTTAATACAATAATTGCATATTTTTGGTATAGTTAAATAGGGCAGTTTAGTATGCCTTTGTACAGAAAACTGAGTTCATGTATTTGTCATTGCATCCTGTATGGTCGGGCAGTGCTGTCAAGATGTACCAAGCACTGTAGTAGGAGCGAGAGAGCTCCTCTTATGTCCTCATCCTATGAAAGATGCTCAGAGATAAGATTCAATAATTTAATTATCCCAGTCCTGCTAGGTTCATCACTCCTCCATCACATCCGCTCTCTGTACACCTTTCATGCGCTTAAAAAAGAATTCAGCAGAGAACATGGAACAATACACAGATTACTGCTGTGCCTGTTCATTCAGACTAAACATAGTTAAATCCTGCTCAAAATGAACAACCACATGAAGCTGAGGTCCACATCTGTGTGCTGTCTAAGCATACCATCATGCCAAACCTCAAATCCATGACTGGTGAGAACAGTATAATAAACTACACAGCATAGAATACTAGGACACCTGTGTAACATGGACCACCCGAGGCGTTTATAAACACTGCAACTCCCATTAAAACCCAGAGCTCTTCAGTGCGACTTGGACCAGGAAACATCCCCCAAAGCAGAGACAGTCAGGAATAAAATAATTTAACATTGAAGGCATACTTCCTTTTTTATTTGGGAGTGCGCGGGCAGATGTATTTTAGGGGAATAAAAGGCGTATTTATTTGACATTTTTATTGCTTACTTTTGCCACCCATCTTTTATAACTAATCATATTAAAACGCACTGGAGTTACCAGAGTTGCACATTCCTCTTTCACATATTTCTTTTTTTCATAAAAATAAACAGGGACTCAGTTAATAAAGAGAAAAAAAACTTTTAATTCTATGATATCATGCAAAGGCAGTTTGTCCAAAATCTGTGATTCTAAAATTTGCTTTTTGTTTTTTTATGTAGTTCAGCATACAAATTTCACAGTTAATGATTAACACTCATTTACAATCCAGTCATTTGAAATCACCTATGGGTGTGACCTGGGCAGCCTTCATTTAAAGTTTCATGTTATTGCATTACTTTGTTGAAGAGCATAGTACGCTTTTTCTAATTGAATATGTTCTATAAAGGAACAAAGAAAATGTCATGAATTTCTTTCTTGGTGGTGCCAGAATACGTTTAAATTTATCTTGTGTAAACATCTTCATGCAGACTATCCCGAATACAAATAACATGACAAAAATGATGAGGAAATGATAATTTTGCAATTATGAGACTTGGTGCGATTGCATGATCTTTTCGATTGTGCAAAGTACCTTCCTAGCGTGGGAGCGGCAAGGAGGGAACTAGCGGTTTCTGCTTGTTGTCTCTGTGGAAAAAAATAATAGTGTGATCTTCCAATACTCTGCACCAATTATAATGTTTTTGTAATATGCATGTTACAAAACAGAATGAAAATGAAAATCGCAAAGCACATTAACATTGCAAAATGTAGCACATCTCTCTTAGGTCAAAGCACATGCTGTTAATCAAAGGGACCCCAGGTCCACCTAAGTGTTCATCGGATATGTTCAACACTGGCAGGGATGTCAGTGTGGCATGGCCTGGATAGAGTGTGGCTTAGCAGAGCATGGATGATGTATAAAAGGGCACCAGTATATACAATAAAAACTAAGAAACCTACTGCTACACGTAGAACAATGGCTTATTTACGATGCCGGGATACATGTTATATGTCGTGAGAAAACCTGTGGCTTCTCCTCAGTTTTCTCTGACAAAGTTCCTCTAGGGATGCTATACAGAGGGTGTTACAACATTGGTGGCGCTGAGAAAAGTACACGGAGTCTTCAATATTATTGAAAGCTTGTGACTTGTATCCGGAGTTCTTGGCTAGTTTAGTGAGTGAGAACTGAGAAGAGGTCATATACAGAGCAGTATGGTCCGTACTTTGTAAGCAGAGGCTGAGTCTATCAGATGGCTAAAGTCTGTTTCATGTTTTTGATCTGTGCATCCGTCCCTCGTTAAATACGTACACATCTTGTCTTCACCTGTGCCCCCAATGAAAACTTGAAAAAAACTGTTAGAGCCCTTATGGTAGAAACGAAAACCCCCAAAATACTAACAACACTCTAACACTCGTCGCAGACTATCAGCCACACTACGAGAAGCATTCTTAAACCCTCCCATACCAGTATTTTCAGTTATAAGCAAGACATTTTGGCTTTGCCACTGCATGTTTCTGCAAGTATCTGAGAATCAACTAATGTTTTGATTACAGACTTTCAGCAATGACCTTGTAACGCACTCAGACGAGGAACTACTCCAGTAATGTCAGATCTGAGGATCAGATGAATTAATCTTATTACTGTAACAAAGCTAGACGCCTTATCTCATATTTCCTTATCGTTGTTGTATCATGTAGAACAGGCTGAAAGCAACGACTGCCCTGTGCTACTTTAATTTGATTTTGTGTTAGCAAAACATTTTTAAAAGATTTACAATCAGGGAAGAAAGTGTGTGTGATGTATCCGAATACTAACAGAATTGATTATTTTTTTTACCGTTTTTAAAGCCTTCATACTGCAAGGAACCAGCACAGGTCGTGATCCAAGCCAGATTGTCTGCACAACCACCCGCTATGTGTATTGAAACTTTTCTTCATTGTATACAAATATACATTTTGTGGCTATCCTTATCTTTGGTACAAAAGGAAGCTCCTCTGCATTTGCTCACTTGTCCATATGTTTTCCTAAATATGCATTACATATGTATAGCAATCTTATTTGGACGTTTTCCTATTGGCTTGTCCCCACATTAAATAGCTCAGACCTTCTATTAGTTCTGTTGCTAAACTCTGTTTTCTGATGATTATTACGTTATTTTCACTCAGTATTTTAAACACGAGTCCATAATGAAAAAGCGGCGTTTATCACAACATTGCATTGTGTAAATCTGACATACCACCAGCATAGCTCAGAAACATGAAGCAGCATTACCTTTCCAAACAATAGATGTAAAAATATCACACACACTGCGATATCAACAAACAACGGGGGCACAGTTCTGTTCAGTACCTATATGTAAAAGCTATCCATTTTCATGTTGCGACCAGTAATTCATTTGTAATAAAATAATTGCAAGTTACCAAACTATTTATCAGGGTTCAAGAAGGGTTTATCTCAATCTCTGTCTTCCCACCTCTACATTCGGTTCGCCCAGAGGCAGAGAGCTTCTTTACACCATACAAGAGAGAGTAGCACACTCCTTCCTTTTATTCCATAATGTTTTGTACAACTAGCAGAAGGGCTGCCAATACACTAAATGCTAAGGGGTAACTGCATTGGGCGTCCTTCATCTATTTCCATAGTTTTTGTGGGCATTTAAAAAAGGCTTCTCCGCAATATAATTCAATAGAAAAAAAACATTTACAATTTTCTATATAAAATATTTTAACAACATTTCTATTAAACTACTTTAATTAACTATAGAAATTGAATTGAATAATTATTAATTCATAAACATTTTTTAACTTCATGTCCAATTTTTTTAACATAGGTTTTAGAAAAGTAAGTTTAATTAAATATATTTATTATAATTGGTAATGCAATTGTGACCATCTTTGGTGTGGTGAGGAAGCTGGCATTTGGGAAACCTTTTTTGGTGGCCATGCACTTTATTAATCACCTGGAAAAAAATTATTGACAGTTTTAATTAAACATTGGTTGAATGAAGATGCAGTATTTTAAAAATGTGTTCTAGATTTAAAATAAATATATAGAATTAACTTACAATCATATTTTTTATAAACAATTTTTATTGAATTTTAAGCAATGGCAAGTGGCAAATATGACCATATGGCATACATATAGTACAGTACAGGATGAAATATCAGGACCGTATAAGGCAGTAGCATTCAAGAAGTACTTCACATAAAGTGTACATAATGACCGGGAGTACATTGTAATGACTACCTCAAACAATTTGGCCCAACCATTTCCCCCAAACCCACCTGCTCCTGCTGAACACACCAATTCACCCACCCGTCTCCAGCTCAATAGAGTTGGGGGAAGAGGGGACAACTATCGTGTAACAATATAGCGTTGTGAGATGAGAAGAGCCGTGCCCAGGAAAGCCCTCTCAGCCCTCGTGCCCCCAGAGCCCTCAAACACACCAAGGAGAATCAGTAAGGGGGAGAGGGAGACTTCCCATCTGAGGACATCCTATAAATCCTGTGTCACCCTAAATCAATTTCGACATATGACTGGACAAGACCATACCATATGACAAAAATCTGTTGGGTCATCTCCACAAGCAAAGCAGAGGTAGCATGTCTGCAATAGTCGTAATCGTGAGTACATGTGGGACCATCAGGGTGTCCTGCCAGTCCTCATCCTCCATGGGCCTGATTCAACACTCCCAACTGGTTCAGAGGTGTTATTACGAGCCAGAGGAATTAATTAAAAGAGTGTGATAAATCTTTTAGATTCCCCCAAGACCCAGGTTACCCATGAGAAGCTTGGCCGATAAGGGGTTATACTCCGGCAGTGTATCCACTGATTGGGTATATGTGTGGGGGGTGTGTCTGAGTTGGAGATACTTATAGAATTTGGTACGTGCAAGGGTATATATCTGCTGAAGGTCCTGAAAGGGGCATATATGTGAACCCAACCTCACATCACCTGGGCGAGTATTGCCACTAAGATCCCATGATCGAAAACCACAAAGCACCGCCACCTCCTGCAACCAGGTACTGTGCCAAAGAGGCATTTGTTGTGTTAGTCTGGCCTCCCATTGAATATGACAGAGTGCTGCCTTCCAAAGAAGGAAAGTCACTCTAGTTACTGAGGGTATAAAAAGGAAAACCAGGGTCCCTTAGAGAATGGCTTGCAAGTGAGGGAAGTCCATCAATGAGAGTTCTAAACGGTAAGCTGTGGCCATCCCCCGTTAAACCAATCATGGATAACCAGAAGGTGGGGGGGGGCAAATAGTAAAGGTAAAGATTAGACATTCTCAGGTCACCATCAAAGGGGCTTCATTGACAGTGGGCAAAAGCGAAACGCGGCCTAGAACCCCGCCACAGGAATGCTTGCGCATTGACATCTAATTTGCGAAACCAGGACCAAGACAGATGAAGTTGTAGATTCTGGAAGATGTAGAGATATCGTGGAAGGATCATCCTCTTGTATAATGCGATATGACCCATCACATTAAGAGGAAGAGTCTGCCATTTAACGAGGTTCGCTCTAGTTTTCCTATCTAGAGGCTGAAGTTTAAGGGCCCAGGTTAGTTCGTGGTGTAAAGCAACCCATTCGCCGAGATATTTGAAGCTAAGTCGACGAAGAGGGATAGTCGTCTGCCAATCAAAGAAATCCCTCGCTAATGCAAGGGAACTAGCACACATTTAGCGGGGTTCATCCTAAGGCCCGAGGCAACCTCTAAGTGTTTAATCGATTGGAGCATCTAGTCCCACTTACAGCCACTTACAGCCAGGTTTGCAAGATACACAAGAACATTATCGGCGTATAGCACAATGCAATCTTCATGGCTGGCACTCCAAGCCCATCTAAGGTACTAGGGATCCGTATGGATAAGCTGGGCCAACTGCGCTATTGCTAAGGCAAAGAGGAGTGAAGACAGGGGGCAACCCAGCCTAATTCCCCGTTCAATGGGAAAACTAGCGGAGAGGGCCCCTTTGACATGCACTCGGGCAGTGGGATTGGAGTAAAGAACATGGACCATAGCCCTGAATCATGGACCAATGCCAGTATGAGCCAGCACCAACTGAAGATAGTCCAATCCACAGTATCGAATGCCTTCTAAAAATCAATAAGGAGTAATGCCAATCTTGACCTCGCCTGTACTCGGGTGAATTTGGGAGCGTGAGCAGGTTATTGAGGGACCTAAGGTCCGGTTTTGGCTGACGGCGGTGATAAGCTTTGGGATAGAGCGAGAAAGGCAAAACACGGAGGGACATAATACACCGAATTTGGTGTTGGAAGCACAAAAAATATTGAATTTATAAAATTATTGGCAATATTATATGGGATCTTTATACTTGGAGGATTTCAATATTCGAGGAGTTGGATACTTTTAGAAGGATTTATGCACTATGATTTCGCGAATGAACACAGAATTAAGTTTGGAGGATTACCTTTATTGAGAATTACATTGAAAGAAGCCCTTAACCCTGAGGAAGCCGTAGGGTGACCACCTATTACGACGAAACGCGTTGGCATAAGGGATTGGAGGATCTGTTGATATTAAAAGAAGAAAACAAGAGCCCAACTGATTATTGTTTGCTTTGTTGTATGATTACTGTATTTTCTATTATGTAAGACGTGAGTGCTCCGAAAAATTGTTAACAGTTGTTCAGCCTTTTGATTGAGTTTTAGGAAGATAGGGTGTTCTTTTCCCCTTTTGGATGCACCGCTTTGTATTGTGTTTCACTACATTGAAGTGTGATTATTATAGGAGTGCCTATATATTCTCTACACCCAACCAAATGAATCAAATCTTGAGGTAGTTGATGCCGGTGGGCCAGAGCCACATGAGGACAAAGAATGCAGTGTCCCGTGCTCCGAGATGGCATAAAGCCACATTGGTCCGGCTGCACTAAGGTGGGCAGAACCTGTTTGAGTCTGTTCGGCAACACCGTGGCGAAAGTTTTTACCTCACAATTGAGAAGTTATAATGGGCGATAATTTGCACATAGCGTGGAAGGAGGCTGAATCTTGGGTATCACCACTATAGTGGCTGCGTCCAGCTCGAAAGAAAAGGAAGCCACCTGACAGATCTTTTTGTATAGGGACAAAAGATGGGGAATAAGAGTTTCTCGAAATGTGGCTTAGTATTCCTGGGGTAAGCCATCTGGGCTGGGAGTTTTCCCCACAGCCAGAGTGGTCTGGGCATCTTTTGCAGGAAGAGGGACCAAATCAAGAAAAGAGTGGGACATCACTGGGTCTGTATCTATTGGTTTTGAGTACAACTTTCTATAATATTGAGCAAACACCTTTGCTATTCCTGGGAGAGATTGCTGTAAGAAACCATCATTGTCTATGATCTCGGGCATTGTGGTGAGAGGCCAGTCAAAAAAGCAGCTCCCATTCAATCCTCCCCACCCCATAAACCTTGGCCATTGTGGCTTGCCAGGGATCTTTAGTAGCCTCCAGCGAGTGCATACGAATGTCCTCACGGATGAGGCCTAATTGACTGGACATTGCCTCCTGAGGATTTTACGCTATGTGTTGTTCTAGATGGGGGGCGCCTGCCTCCAGTTTGATAATAATGGAGGAGTGCTCATGTTCCCGTGCTCTGATGTAACTTTTAGCAACCCCCGCATTGCTGCTGCCCAGACAGTATTAATGTGGGGGACCGTCCAGGAATTGGTATGTAAATATGCACGTGACCGGGTAAATGTTTTATCCTGAAAGTACTAAGCATTAAGGTGCCACATAGGGTGCAATACAGGTGGTGGTTGACCGAGATGATGAAGTAAGGGCGAGTGGTCTGAGATTCCACGTGGTGAGCTGCAGAAGTATGTGTAAATTGGTGGAGTCTAGGCTACCACATCTGCCAAGCGTCTCAAAGTTCCAAAGTATGGGTCCAGTCTGCAAGGTGGGCAGCCCCAGCATGTCTAGAGGTGGTAGGGGCTCCCGTGCTCTCTAGCTCCAGGTCAAATACCAAAGTGAAGTCACCCCCTAGTATCGTTATCCCCTGTGGAAGGTGTGAATGAAGTTTCGAGCGGTCTCGGAGGCAAGCAGGAAAAGAGGCGGGTGGTACATATACAGACCAGAACAATCACCCGCCGCTCCAATATATCCTACAGAGCAACAAAGCATCCCTCGGTGTGTCAAGCGCTACTTAAGAGACCACTATAGGAAAGGAAAGGCGCAAAAGGATGTCCACACCTCTTACGCCACAGGAATACCCTGTATGAAAGACCCTGTCATAGCCTTTGCGTGCCAGAAAGGGACAGCGTTCACCTAAAAGGTGAGTCTCCTGAAGCAATAGTACCTTAGGAAATGAAGGTGGGCAAAGGCAGAGACCATGGCCTGCTTCACTCAGTCCAATAGGCCATTAACATTCCTGAAAAAAGGTGCATTGAGAAAAAAATATATACACAACACTATAGTTACTACAGTTAAAGGGGGAACCCCATCTAAGAAGAAGGCATCAGTTAGACAGTAGTCCCTAGTCTGTATCTATGCATAGACCATTTTTGGAGCGACTGGATAGTCAATCAAATAAGTACAGCTGAGGAGAGCAGCCAGATACAACTCAAAACGGGAGTCTAGAGCTGTTAAGAGAGTCAACTGAGTCAAATCACAGGACTGCGAAAGGTCAGAGTCCAGATGAAGAGCAGTCTGATCAGCGGATGGCAAAGGAGAATGCCTGTCCGCCCCTTGTTGCACATCCTCCATCTAAGGGGCAGGGAGTGCAGCAGGCCCGACGGTGGTTGTGATTGCATCTGTGGGGCAAGTGAGGGCAAAGTCAATCTAGCAGTTCCACGCCCTCTCCGGGATTGAGTGCACTGCCTATGGGGTTTGGGCAGCGACCGTGGCTCTAAGGTAACAGCAGTTCCTTGCTGGCACAAGGAAGATGTGGCGGGCCCGTGCAGCAAGCGATCCTCTGTAAGCCACTGCCATGAGCACCAGTTACGTTACAGACAGACATATTGTTATTTTTCTTTTGTTAGGCACGGGGACATTAAGTGATTTGCACAGAATGTTGAGTATCCCTGCCGAGACCCGAAGCCGGTTCACCAGCTCTGAGGTCAACCGCCCTAGCCGTTTGGCCACATTGCAAATAGGAGAGGTGTAGTTCATCCCCGAACTCTGGAGGCTGTGCACCCAGGTTGATCCTGCTGGGGGCCCCCAAAGTCGACTTCCAACAGCCTCTCTGTGTCAGAAAGGCCGGCACAGAAAGGCTGTCAGAATCCAACATCGTAATCCCTCTGGCAGAAAGTTCCACCCTTGGGATTACTGGAGGCTCTCCGAATGGCAGACGGGCTCTCCGAGCCCGTCGGTGGTAGCCTGTTGGAAATCAAGTTCGGGCTCCTTTCCGGCGGACTCCATCCAAATGGGTCGGTTGGCAAAGAATCCGAACAGCTGATTAGGATGCCGTAGGAATTGCTCTGATTGAGGGTCGGAGCCGTTTACTACAGTATCGTAATCGGCCGCTAAGTAGTAAACTTATAACGCAGGAGGATCTTCCCATAGAAAAGATTGGAGAGGTGGGGGTGGATATTTTCCCTCGTAGGTTTGTGAATAGTATTTTGTCGTACTTTACTAGTACCACTGTAGTGCTACTAAACATATTTAAAAATACAGTTTTCAAATAGGCCCCATTATAAGGCACATGTAAGCAGCATCCTTTGGTGCAGCACAAGTAAAATAATGATCTACATTCTAAAGGCAATGATTTAGCCCATGCAATTGACAGCACACATATTCTGCAGTATAATTGCAAAATAAGCACATGCAGAATAGTCTGAAAGGTAATATTATAAGCATGTGATGAGCATTTTACATGGGTTATGCCCAATTAAGTGAGCAATAGCCACCTTCTCATAGAAATACACATCGACAGGAAGCTTACATTTATGTGCTCTCGGAGTGCACTCTTTGAGAGAATATTTAGAGCCAGAGATAGTGTATACTCTTTTGATTCCAACACTGATTATCACAGAGTTCTGTCCACATGGAAAATTGTTCATGGTTAAACAATTTTTATTGAGTTTTATCAACTGTATACAATAGCAATTGTTACAGGATATGACATCAACACATTAACAACTGTAGATGGACAACTGTTCATAACATGACTACAAAAAAGCCAGAATACCCAGAAATGGACTGAACGCAAAATATTCAAAAAAGCCAAACATCCCCTGTTCTTTTTTTAAGTTTGGATTTTATTGAAGAAAAGGAAGGAAGTGGGGGAGGGGAGGAAAAAACAGAGCAATGGATATAGCATTGAAATGCATCAGAGTAAAATACAGCAATTAATTGATTAAGGGAAAAAATACAAGCAATAATTCGAGGAGGCATATGAGTGAAGCATCAATGAGCATCGAAAACTGTAAAGCAGTAGTCAAAAATAACAAGCGAAATATATAATGCAAAATACAAGCAAGGCAGTAAAAAGGCAAAAGGGGGGAGGATTCATGGAGGTTTGAGTACTTCAACTACGTCGGGAGAGAGGGAAGGTCGTGATGGGGCAGAGGAAGACAGGTAGGTAACTAATGGTAGCCAAAGGAGGTCACGTTTGATTACCAAGGAAATAGGGGAAACGAAGTTAGTGTCCAGCCTATGATGGAAACAGACTGCATTCCACCAAGCGTTATAGGAAACGTTTGTGGCATCTTTCCAATTAGAAGTGATAGTATGAAATGCTACTGCTATGAAGAGATCCAGGAGGTGGTACTGGTGAGGAGATTGGGGTAGATGGGGGGAGAGGGAGCCCAAAAAGACATCAGCGGGAGAAAAAGGGATGAGGAAATGAAAAATATTTTGCAATTGGATCCAAACTGAGTTCCAAAACTTAGATATAGGGGGGCAGTCAAACAGCATATGTTTCAGGTCTGCTGAGGGACATGGGCAGGACCAACAAGTAGAAGGAGTATCAGAGGAAAAATGTGATAGAGTAAGCGGGGTAAAAAGGATTCTGTTATAAATAAAGAACAAGGTTTGGGTATTTTGAGCAGTCCTAGAGGATTTATGCAGCTTAGACCAAATCCTGTCCCAAAGAGGAAAGGGTAGATCAAAGGCAAGGTCGGATTCCCAAGCAGTTTCCGTCTTCGACTTTGGTCTAGTAAGTATGATCCGGAAAGAATTATATAAAGATGAGGCAGAAGGCTGTGAATCCAATAATGTGGAAGTGGACGCATATTCCGTGGGAATATTAGAGGAGGGAGGCAACGTTTGAAGGTAAGCTTTGAGAGCAGGAAGCAGTGAGTCATACTGGGAACGAGCGCTGGGGGGCAGTGAGAAAGAGGACTGAAGATCCAAAAAGTATCGAGGTAGATCCTGGGAGATGAGTTGAGAAATCCAAGACAGGCCTCGGGAGTGCCAAGACCTCCAGTAAAGGGTGTGATTGCGAATCTTTAGGAGAGAATTGTACCAGATAGACTGTTCATGGAAGGAAAGAAGGGAAGGGTATGAGGAGGATAAGAAGGGGAGTAAAAGAGAGCGGCAGTGGGAGATAATAGGAGTACGAAGACGAATTGGTAAAGACGTGAAGGACAAGATTTCCCGGAAATTGAAGGGGGAGATGAAGGAGGATTCCATGGTGAGCCAAATGGGCGAATGAAAGGGAAAATCCGAGGAGAGCCAGCGGGCAGATTGTTTTAGGGTAAAAGCTCTGTGATAGACCCTAAAGTCGGGAAAGCGAACCCCAGCCTGACTTTTATCTATACGAAGAGTAGCAATCGCAATCCGAGATCGTTTACCATTCCAAAGGAACTTGAGAAGCAAAGAGTCAATTGTTTTGAAAAAAGAAGCTGGAATACGTAATGGAAGCATGGAAATAGTATACAGAAGAAGGGGGGAGAGCATCATTTTGATAGAGTTCAAGCGTCCCCACCAGGAAAGAAAGAGAGGATGCCAGCGAGTAATTGCCGATTCCATTTTTTTAGAAACATAAGTAAAGTTCAGTTTGAGGGTGTCAGGTAGGCGGGGAGCGAACCACAACCTAGGTATTTGATTTTAGAAGGCTGCCAAGAGAAACCCGTATGGGCAAATAAGTGTTTCTGACAAAGAGAATTTAGCGGGAGAATTTCACATTTGTCGACATTAAGGCGGTAACCAGAGACATCAGAGAAGGAAGAGACTTGTTGTAGAAAGGGAGGTAACGAAGAGAGAGGGTCAGAGCAATAGAAGAGAATATCATCGTCGTAAACCGAAAACTTAACCAAAACCAAAGCCGGAAATGTTATCGTGTGTTGAAAGAAAAGATTGAAACAGAAGAAGAAGTTTAGGAAGGAGAAGAGAAGAGAAATGGGTATAAAATTCAACGGTGAAACCATGGAGGCCGGGAGCTTTACCGTGTCGCAATTTGGAGACAGCGTGCGATATTTCATTCAGGGAAATGTCAGCATCAAGGGGGGCCAGATCAACATGAGATGTAGGGGGGGAGGGGAGAGATTGGAAATAGGAGAGAAGGTCCGCCTCGGAGGGAATCTTCTCAGGGGTGTAAAGATTGTCATAAAACTTTTGAAATTCTGCAAGAATTTCTGCATCTTTAAACCGTGTTTCGCCATTAGATGTCTTAATAGATTCGACCTTAGTGCGTTCCTTCCTAATCTTCAGGTAATTAGCTAGTAACTTCCCCATTTTGTTCTTGCCCCCGTAGTAGCGAGAATTACATTTTAAAAGAAGGTTGGAAGCCGCTTCTGTTGTGAATTTATTAAAAGAGATTTTAGCGTCAATGAGCTGCTTAAGGGAAGAATCTGAGTTGGAAGAGTGATAGGCAAGTTCCAGACGTTTGATATCGGCAAGGATTTTGGCGGACTTGGTCTCTCTTAATTTTTTACGTTTTGCCACAAAAGCTATAATGAAACCTCTAGAGGCTGCCTTAAATAAGTCCCAAACCATAACAAAAGGGGAGTCAGGGGTATGGTTAAGAAGAAAAAATTCAGAGGCAAAGGTGGAGAACTCGGAGCAAAAGGTGGGATCCTGGAGTAAAGCATTATTGAATCTCCATCTGCCTGAGTGAGGGGAGAAAGGGAGGAGATCCAGGTCTACAAAGACAGGGGCATGGTCAGAGATCAAAATGGAGCCTATCTCGGAACGGATGGCATGTTGAGAAAGGGATTTACTGAGAAAGATATGGTCAATACGGGACTGAGATTGGTGTGGGGGAGAGAAGAAACTATATTCCCTCAAGTCAGGATTACATAACCTCCAGATATCAACCATGGCATTGTTTTGGGTAGTGTTAATAAATTGAGAGTGCATCCTGGAAGGAACAAATTTGACCTTGGAATGGCGATCTAGGAAGGGGCCAATGATCTGGTTACAATCCCCACCGAGAAGAATGTAATTCCCAGGGAGAGAGGCAAGTTTAGCAGAAATCGAGGGCCAGAAAGACTTATCTATTCCTGTGGGAGCATAAACGTTAAAGAGAGTCAGGGGAATGTTATCAATAAGCATATCAACAATAACCCAACGGCCGTCAGTGTCACATTCTAAACATCTTGTGTGCCCAAAATGCAACATGGGCACGTCCCATTTTTCCAGTGAAAACTGACCCTTTTCTCAGAATGCGACTAGCTGAGGATTTTGGACCATCGCCCAGCTAGCAACTAGTGAAACCCGGCAAACCTGTAATTTTTTTTAAACTAGACACCCAGGAGAATCCAGGATGTGGTGACTTGTGTGGCTCTCACCAGGTTCTGTTACTCAGAATCCCTTGCAAACCTCAGACTTTGTCAAAATGAACACATTTTCCTGATTTTTCTGTGATGGAAAGTTATGGAATCTGTGGGGAGCCACTAACTTCCACCCACCCAACATTCCCCCAAGTCTCCCGATGAAAATGGAACCTCACTTGTGTGGGTAGGCCTGGTGCCCACGACAGGAAACGCCCCAAAACATTCTGTGGAGACTTTATAATTATCAATCACAAAAAGACTTGCTTTGGTGAGGGAGGCTCCTGCGTTTTTGGTCCCGGGCTCAGGGGCTATCTAGGGAACCCTACCAAACCTAGACAGTTCTGAAAACTAGACACCCGGGGGAGTCCAGGGAGGTGTGGCTTGCGAGGATCTCGTGAATTTTTACTAAATATAAAACTTAGTCTTTGTATGGAGTCTATGCTCATACAGGTCATATGTTACACATTAAAGTATATAATCTGTATTTGGACGTTTCCTAACTGCCAGTTTGACTAGTGTAATATCTTTTTGGGCCTAGTTAGTAGGGGAATATGCCATTTCCAGTGTAACACATGTTTCACTCTTAACTATATGCAACCTAACTTGTGGACAGCAAGGTGTGCTTAGGGGTGACCAATTTAATATTTAAAATGAGATTTTCCTACCTTTCAAAAGGGTAATTTTGACAGGTAAGTGCTGCTGTCAGGCTACAAAGGGTATGCTGGAAGCCGTTTTCACTACCACTAGCAAACGGCACAAAAAGGGCTGCAGTTTACAGGTTAAATGTAACTTTCCATGCCAGGGGTGCATTTCTGCACCATATACTGTGTCCTTGTGAGAAAGGTAATTGCAGAATCAGGTTTAAGGCAATTTTACACAAAAAATAAGCAACAGCAGTGTAGGCCCTAACGTTAGCACAAGTGTAACATACTAAATATCATCAGTAATCCCACATTCTACTTTTCAAGGCCCCACTGCCAATAAGCCACAACTATTCAGTATATACCATAATAATTAGAAAAGGAGTGTCCTTTATATTGTTCCCAGACCAAATTCAGGCAATCCAATGTTTAGAAATATATCAATGATGAAAAAATGAGATTTCATTGTCAGGAGTCCTGAGAATGCGTCCAGTATCCAACTTTTATTGATTTCTCAATACATCAAATGTTCCAGCCAGCCCAGCCAACGCTCCCCTATGACTTCATCAGGGCTGTGCTTTCCAAACATGTGTGACTTTTAAATAGCAAGAAGTATGGCCACCTGTTTCAGTGTCTTCATGGTTAATAAATCCTTTTTCGGGTGGTGTAGTACCCCTTAAATCATCTTACTTCTTCATGTGTCAGTGCTTAAATGTCGCTGAAAATACCACTCATTTGGGCTGGGAACAAAACAATATAGTGGACTCTCCTTTTCGAATTGTTTAAGCCAATTCTGTCATTTTTAAAGGAGAGGCACAGGCACTTTACTTGTGTTCAGCATTGATAAAGTGCATAGAGTTCTAATGCGTGTAAAACTAATAGGGAAAAGGTTGTGGGGGACCACGCAAAAAGATGGTAATTTCCTGCACATAACTTCAAAGATAAAATTATTAGAATTTTTGCTGATGGATCCAAGTTCACTGTTCACATGTGTCTTGACAAGCACCTCCCATGTAGTTTTTTGCAATTTCCTACCATGCCTCGGGGCATTTTCATCACAAGGATCGTTCAGTGCCTTTAAAGGGGTTTCTTTCAGTTTTCATGTAGGGGGATGATGTATTAGGTTTGTGATAACTGCAAGGGTTATTTCTGGAGTTTAAAAAGGCTTATTAAAACTTTTCCTCTCATAAAAAATGTAATGCTCACAAAGTTTTCACTCCCATTTCTATGCCCACGTCAGTATATCTTAGGTGAACAAACATTTCTTGTGCACGTATAATACATAGACAATAAAACACAAAATCAGGGTCTCTGAATATTTACGCTCACAGATGGTGGATGAGTTGCACTGAAAATCCAACAGTAAGACATGTTTTCTGCAGCACGAAGTTTAGGATAAGATCAAATGTGATGAGTGATCATACGAGGGGAGGAGGGTGATCATTGAGAAGGCAGTATAAGCCAACAAAGTTGAAAATCTATATCAAAAAGGTACCTCAAATTGGCAAATTGAATATTAGGAAAGCTCATACACCAGTATATTTTGTTGGTCTATAGACCAATCAATTTATGTACCGGGAAAATGATTTCCTAATGAAGAAATAGGAAAATAAATCAACTTTCAATGAGTTGAGAAATCCAAGACAGGCCTCGGGAGTGCCAAGACCTCCAGTAAAGGGTGTGATTGCGAATCTTTAGGAGAGAATTGTACCAGATAGACTGTTCATGGAAGGAAAGAAGGGAAGGGTATGAGGAGGATAAGAAGGGGAGTAAAAGAGAGCGGCAGTGGGAGATAATAGGAGTACGAAGACGAATTGGTAAAGACGTGAAGGACAAGATTTCCCGGAAATTGAAGGGGGAGATGAAGGAGGATTCCATGGTGAGCCAAATGGGCGAATGAAAGGGAAAATCCGAGGAGAGCCAGCGGGCAGATTGTTTTAGGGTAAAAGCTCTGTGATAGACCCTAAAGTCGGGAAAGCGAACCCCAGCCTGACTTTTATCTATACGAAGAGTAGCAATCGCAATCCGAGACCGTTTACCATTCCAAAGGAACTTGAGAAGCAAAGAGTCAATTGTTTTGAAAAAAGAAGCTGGAATACGTAATGGAAGCATGGAAATAGTATACAGAAGAAGGGGGGAGAGCATCATTTTGATAGAGTTCAAGCGTCCCCACCAGGAAAGAAAGAGAGGATGCCAGCGAGTAATTGCCGATTCCATTTTTTTAGAAACATAAGTAAAGTTCAGTTTGAGGGTGTCAGGTAGGCGGGGAGCGAACCACAACCTAGGTATTTGATTTTAGAAGGCTGCCAAGAGAAACCCGTATGGGCAAATAAGTGTTTCTGACAAAGAGAATTTAGCGGGAGAATTTCACATTTGTCGACATTAAGGCGGTAACCAGAGACATCAGAGAAGGAAGAGACTTGTTGTAGAAAGGGAGGTAACGAAGAGAGAGGGTCAGAGCAATAGAAGAGAATATCATCGTCGTAAACCGAAAACTTAACCAAAACCAAAGCCGGAAATGTTATCGTGTGTTGAAAGAAAAGATTGAAACAGAAGAAGAAGTTTAGGAAGGAGAAGAGAAGAGAAATGGGTATAAAATTCAACGGTGAAACCATGGGGGCCGGGAGCTTTACCGTGTCGCAATTTGGAGACAGCGTGCGATATTTCATTCAGGGAAATGTCAGCATCAAGGGGGGCCAGATCAACATGAGATGTAGGGGGGGAGGGGAGAGATTGGAAATAGGAGAGAAGGTCCGCCTCGGAGGGAATCTTCTCAGGGGTGTAAAGATTGTCATAAAACTTTTGAAATTCTGCAAGAATTTCTGCATCTTTAAACCGTGTTTCGCCATTAGATGTCTTAATAGATTCGACCTTAGTGCGTTCCTTCCTAATCTTCAGGTAATTAGCTAGTAACTTCCCCATTTTGTTCTTGCCCCCGTAGTAGCGAGAATTACATTTTAAAAGAAGGTTGGAAGCCGCTTCTGTTGTGAATTTATTAAAAGAGATTTTAGCGTCAATGAGCTGCTTAAGGGAAGAATCTGAGTTGGAAGAGTGATAGGCAAGTTCCAGACGTTTGATATCGGCAAGGATTTTGGCGGACTTGGTCTCTCTTAATTTTTTACGTTTTGCCACAAAAGCTATAATGAAACCTCTAGAGGCTGCCTTAAATAAGTCCCAAACCATAACAAAAGGGGAGTCAGGGGTATGGTTAAGAAGAAAAAATTCAGAGGCAAAGGTGGAGAACTCGGAGCAAAAGGTGGGATCCTGGAGTAAAGCATTATTGAATCTCCATCTGCCTGAGTGAGGGGAGAAAGGGAGGAGATCCAGGTCTACAAAGACAGGGGCATGGTCAGAGATCAAAATGGAGCCTATCTCGGAACGGATGGCATGTTGAGAAAGGGATTTACTGAGAAAGATATGGTCAATACGGGACTGAGATTGGTGTGGGGGAGAGAAGAAACTATATTCCCTCAAGTCAGGATTACATAACCTCCAGATATCAACCATGGCATTGTTTTGGGTAGTGTTAATAAATTGAGAGTGCATCCTGGAAGGAACAAATTTGACCTTGGAATGGCGATCTAGGAAGGGGCCAATGATCTGGTTACAATCCCCACCGAGAAGAATGTAATTCCCAGGGAGAGAGGCAAGTTTAGCAGAAATCGAGGGCCAGAAAGACTTATCTATTCCTGTGGGAGCATAAACGTTAAAGAGAGTCAGGGGAATGTTATCAATAAGCATATCAACAATAACCCAACGGCCGTCAGTGTCACATTCTAAACATCTTGTGTGCCCAAAATGCAACATGGGCACGTCCCATTTTTCCAGTGAAAACTGACCCTTTTCTCAGAATGCGACTAGCTGAGGATTTTGGACCATCGCCCAGCTAGCAACTAGTGAAACCCAGCAAACCTGTAATTTTTTTTAAACTAGACACCCAGGAGAATCCAGGATGTGGTGACTTGTGTGGCTCTCACCAGGTTCTGTTACTCAGAATCCCTTGCAAACCTCAGACTTTGTCAAAATGAACACATTTTCCTGATTTTTCTGTGATGGAAAGTTATGGAATCTGTGGGGAGCCACTAACTTCCACCCACCCAACATTCCCCCAAGTCTCCCGATGAAAATGGAACCTCACTTGTGTGGGTAGGCCTGGTGCCCACGACAGGAAACGCCCCAAAACATTCTGTGGAGACTTTATAATTATCAATCACAAAAAGACTTGCTTTGGTGAGGGAGGCTCCTGCGTTTTTGGTCCCGGGCTCAGGGGCTATCTAGGGAACCCTACCAAACCTAGACAGTTCTGAAAACTAGACACCCGGGGGAGTCCAGGGAGGTGTGGCTTGCGAGGATCTCGTGAATTTTTACTAAATATAAAACTTAGTCTTTGTATGGAGTCTATGCTCATACAGGTCATATGTTACACATTAAAGTATATAATCTGTATTTGGACGTTTCCTAACTGCCAGTTTGACTAGTGTAATATCTTTTTGGGCCTAGTTAGTAGGGGAATATGCCATTTCCAGTGTAACACATGTTTCACTCTTAACTATATGCAACCTAACTTGTGGACAGCAAGGTGTGCTTAGGGGTGACCAATTTAATATTTAAAATGAGATTTTCCTACCTTTCAAAAGGGTAATTTTGACAGGTAAGTGCTGCTGTCAGGCTACAAAGGGTATGCTGGAAGCCGTTTTCACTACCACTAGCAAACGGCACAAAAAGGGCTGCAGTTTACAGGTTAAATGTAACTTTCCATGCCAGGGGTGCATTTCTGCACCATATACTGTGTCCTTGTGAGAAAGGTAATTGCAGAATCAGGTTTAAGGCAATTTTACACAAAAAATAAGCAACAGCAGTGTAGGCCCTAACGTTAGCACAAGTGTAACATACTAAATATCATCAGTAATCCCACATTCTACTTTTCAAGGCCCCACTGCCAATAAGCCACAACTATTCAGTACATACCATAATAATTAGAAAAGGAGTGTCCTTTATATTGTTCCCAGACCAAATTCAGGCAATCCAATGTTTAGAAATATATCAATGATGAAAAAATGAGATTTCATTGTCAGGAGTCCTGAGAATGCGTCCAGTATCCAACTTTTATTGATTTCTCAATACATCAAATGTTCCAGCCAGCCCAGCCAACGCTCCCCTATGACTTCATCAGGGCTGTGCTTTCCAAACATGTGTGACTTTTAAATAGCAAGAAGTATGGCCACCTGTTTCAGTGTCTTCATGGTTAATAAATCCTTTTTCGGGTGGTGTAGTACCCCTTAAATCATCTTACTTCTTCATGTGTCAGTGCTTAAATGTCGCTGAAAATACCACTCATTTGGGCTGGGAACAAAACAATATAGTGGACTCTCCTTTTCGAATTGTTTAAGCCAATTCTGTCATTTTTAAAGGAGAGGCACAGGCACTTTACTTGTGTTCAGCATTGATAAAGTGCATAGAGTTCTAATGCGTGTAAAACTAATAGGGAAAAGGTTGTGGGGGACCACGCAAAAAGATGGTAATTTCCTGCACATAACTTCAAAGATAAAATTATTAGAATTTTTGCTGATGGATCCAAGTTCACTGTTCACATGTGTCTTGACAAGCACCTCCCATGTAGTTTTTTGCAATTTCCTACCATGCCTCGGGGCATTTTCATCACAAGGATCGTTCAGTGCCTTTAAAGGGGTTTCTTTCAGTTTTCATGTAGGGGGATGATGTATTAGGTTTGTGATAACTGCAAGGGTTATTTCTGGAGTTTAAAAAGGCTTATTAAAACTTTTCCTCTCATAAAAAATGTAATGCTCACAAAGTTTTCACTCCCATTTCTATGCCCACGTCAGTATATCTTAGGTGAACAAACATTTCTTGTGCACGTATAATACATAGACAATAAAACACAAAATCAGGGTCTCTGAATATTTACGCTCACAGATGGTGGATGAGTTGCACTGAAAATCCAACAGTAAGACATGTTTTCTGCAGCACGAAGTTTAGGATAAGATCAAATGTGATGAGTGATCATACGAGGGGAGGAGGGTGATCATTGAGAAGGCAGTATAAGCCAACAAAGTTGAAAATCTATATCAAAAAGGTACCTCAAATTGGCAAATTGAATATTAGGAAAGCTCATACACCAGTATATTTTGTTGGTCTATAGACCAATCAATTTATGTAGCGGGAAAATGATTTCCTAATGAAGAAATAGGAAAATAAATCAAATGTATTTGCACCATTAAGCCTAAACCTGAACATGGGGTGTTTTCCAACAACTTAAAATCTCATGAGGTAGGGTAAGGTGTGCAGATAGAAATCTACAAGTTTCATAGATTTCCATGTCTATTTTCTGTGAATATCAATATATCTCCAGAAAGTCGGAACTCATGCAGGTAAAATATGATGTGTAGAATCAAAAAATGTAAGTGAATTTGCTTCTGCATGGTTTCTTCATCTCTTTATTAGAGAGAGATGAGTTATGGCGTATTTCTTTTCGAAGGAAAGTTAGACATCGATCTCACCAACAGCTATGTTCAATGGATGTGTTCAAAGAAAAACTCGGGGGCAGATTTACAAGCCCCTGGCGCCTCCCTTATGCCGCCGTTGCGTCACTTTTGTGATGCAGCGGCGGCGCAAAAGATGCGCCATGGTGCGGGGTATTTACAACGTGACGCATCTCCCAGATGCGTCACGTTGTAAAGCCCTGCGCCAGAAGGAGACGTTCCATCGCAGGGTAGCAGCGTGGCAATGAGTCGCTTTTACGGCACAGATGCGTGACGCATCTGTGCTGTTTTTGCCCCATGGTGTGCCGCATTGTAAGTGCGGCGCATCCAGGGTGGCGTAGCTGCGGCGCACAATAACTGGCGCATCCCTGCTGATATGCAGGGATGCGCCACTTATTGTAAATCTGCCCCTTGATATTTAAATTTCCAAATGTTGGTGTGAGTAGTGATTTGTGAAACATGTCTAGAATACAACTACAGAGCCAACAGCATGAAAATCTGAGAGGAGAACAAAAGAACAAAGATTGTGTTTCTGATCTAGAGTTATTATAACTCCCATGTTCGTCAAGCGGAGAGCCAAATTAAATTTTACTATGCAATATAATCTAAATTCAAAACAGCCATCATTTTATACTGAAAAAGTAAGTGCAACCTACCCCAAACTTCAAATATAAATTAGATAATACAGAGGCTGAATGTGAATTTTGAAGGTGGTATCCTGAGTAATGTTGTGATGAAATAAACTTGAACCTGATGATTTGTGAATAAAACCCTTCCGGACAGGAGTGGGAGAGACAGTTAAGCACATTGATGATGCTAAAGCAATAGTGTCTTCAGAAAATGCCCCTCCCTATCTAGAGGATGGATATATTTTACACATAATACATGACTTGTAGATTTTTGGTATTAGTTGAATAGAGAAATTCAGTATGCATTTGTACTGAAAAGAGAGTGCATGTATGTACTTCTAAAACGAGTTTTTTGCTTGTTTTTGTATACAGTTCAGCATACAAATTCCAGTTAACTAATTAATATTAATTTACAATCCATTAATTTGAAACGACCTGTGCACGTGATCTGAGTAGCCTCAATTTAAAATTTCATGTTTATCCATTACTTTCGTGAAGAGCACAATACAGGGCCTTGAGGCCATGCGTCACTTTTACGCCGCCGGTGCATCATTTTTTGTGACGCACCAGCAGCGTAAAAAATGTGCCTTGTTGCACCATATTTACAAAGTGACGCATCTACCTAGATGCGTCACTTTGTAAACCCCTGCGCTACATTATACCTACGCCAGGTATAATGTATGCAGGGGGGGCGTTCTGACGCAAGAAAGGGTAATGGAAGTGATGCAGTGAAATCTATAAGATTTCACTGCGCTACTTCTAGGACACAAATGCGTCAATTTCTTACGCCTGCCTCAGAGCAGGCGTAAGACTGACGCAGGCCCTTTCACATGGGGCTTGCCCCATGTGAAAGGATACATTGCTGGAGTTGCGTCACTTTTGTGACACACTCCAGCAATGCGTCACTTTTGCGCAATACAAATACGTCAGTAATACTGACGTATCTGTAACTCCTTGCGTCATACTGTTAATAAGACGCATCATTGGTGCCACAAGGAGGACGCAGTGAAAAGTGACGCATCGTTGTTTTCATGCAGCGAAGCGTCACTTTTCATAAATGAGGCCCACAGTTTTTTTCTAACTGAATTTGTACTGTATATAAAGGAGCTACGAAAACGTGATAGAATTCTTTTTTGACAGTTCTAGAACAGGTGAGCTGAACAAGCGAGGCAATTTGAATATAAACAATGAAAGGCTTCATTGTTAAATGCATAGGACTGATTTTGGATACCTCTTTCTGAAGTTTAACTCGTGCTTTTTGAGCATATTATTGATTCTTTGTGATCTTACAAAGAACACAGAAATATGACAAGAAAACTATGGATTTGGAGTACCCCAAAGCGTAATTTATAAGACTATAACTTTTCCACACAGTGTACATTTCTGTAGACATAAATCTCAGACAAGTGTGCTTTAACACTTGTACAATTTGTTTCTCTCTAAGCAAATAGTTTACCCCATAGAGTCGGCTTTTCTTATGCTCCCAATAAATATGGGGGTGTTCCCTGCTCTTTCTTATCCTGGAAAGGCAATTACTTCCACCTTCACATGAATTTTATATATATATTTTTTGCATTTGTAGTGTAAAAACAGTCACAAGAGGTATGTAAATAAGCACAAACTTTAGCGTTTGTGGATATTAAATAAACTACACTTACAAGATACCTCCGTCCAAAACATCTGTTATCCACTCAACCCTAAAATTGTGCGTGCTGTAATTCTGCCATACTGAGAAACGGATCCGTTTGTAACGGTACATTACAAACATAAACTTCCACCATTTCTGATTGTGGCAATTTGAATGTGAAATGTATGCATGGAAAGTGTTTTTGTGTGTTTAAAATTATCTTGCACAAACATCTTCAAGCAGACTAGTATCCAGAATACAAATTAGATGGAAAAATGAAGAGGAAATAATAATTTAGCAATTATGGGACAAGTGGGTGAACTCTGCGATTGTGCCGGAAGATGCTTTTGTATGTCAAGCACAAAGAGTACCTTGGTAGCGTGGGAGCGGCCAGGAAGGAACAGTTACTAGCGTGTTCTGCTTGGTTCGTCTGCTGAAATAAATAATACACCCATCTTCGAACACTGCACCAAATATCGCTTTTTGTAATATACATCACATGCATGTTACAAAACACAATGAAAATTAAATTTATGAAGCACGATAACTTTTAAAAATATAGCACATCTATCCTAGGTCAAAGCACATGCTGTTAATCAAAGGGACCCCCAGGTCCATCTATGAGTCAATCAGATATGTGCAACACTGGCAGAGATGTCAGTGTGGGATGGCTTGGTTGGAGTGTGGCGTAGCAGAGCCATGGATGATGGATAAAAGTATACCAGTATATACAATAAAAACAAACCCATTTACTGCTAGCCATAGAACAATGGCTTATTTAGGATGCTCGGGATACATGTCCAGATAAAACCTGTGGCTTCTCCTCAGATTTTTCCGACAGTGGAATTTACTCCTCGAGATGGCCTACTGAATGTGTTTCAACACCGCTAGGAGTTGGTAAAGTGCAGGGGGTCTTTCTCAGGATTATACGACTTTTGTAAGTTGTATCCTGAGTTCTGAGATAGTTTAGTGAGTGAGAACTGAGAAGAGATCATATATGGAGCATTATGGTCCGTACTTTGTGAGCAGTTGCAGAGTGTATCAGATGTCCACAGTCTTTTTTTTTTTATTTGGCGCTGTCGGACTGTGCATCCGTCCCTCATTAAATAATTACACAGTTTGTCTTCAGCTGTGCCCCCAATAAAACCATGAGGTGAACTGGTAAAACCCTTATAGCAGAAAACTGAAACCCACAAAATACAAACAACACTCTTAAACTCATCGTAAACTATCAGCCACACTACAAGAAGCATTCTTAACCCCTCACATACCAACATTTTCAGTTATGAGCAAGACATTTTGGCTTTGCCAACTCTGCGATGCGGCGAGCGTCATGTAATGGTGTAATTTATTTATTTATTTTATGTGCACTAACCCGTCGCATGTCCGCTTCCACACCACCCACCCTCGCCCACCGAGCTCACCTGCACGGACCGCCACTGCATTACAAATGTTTAGCAATGTTATTGGATGTTTTTTTATCGGCTTGTCCCTACATAAAATCGCTCAGTATTTTAATATGAGGATATAATAATGACAAAGCTGTGTGCCTGTGCATGGGCTCAGAACAGAGCTGTGCATCCATTTACCACAAAAAGGCTTTGTTTATAGGTTATATCAGTGCTTAATTTGAGCTGGTGGTTTCCAGTGCTCAGTACCGGTACTTAATTGTCAGCACCAGTGCTTTGGACAGCCTGCCACAAGGTGGCGCTGTCTAGGTAATTTAGAGATGACCAAAACAATTAATAATGCTATATTCATTGAAATTGACTATTACCTGCCGCCCAAGCCATTCTTATAGCTTTGGGGGCCTGAAATAGTCTGAACTGTTACACTTGCAAGAGTGTGATAGTTAGTAGCTGTGTTGTTACTTTCACTGCAGGGCTGGCGGGGTAATGTGTGGTGGGAGCTGCAGAGGCCTCCTGACGAGAGCCCTGGCACTGCACTGACTCAGTAACACCACAAGTTAGAACATGACCTTAAAATAGCACAATTCAGAAGCATGAAGCAGCGGTTACCTCGCCAAACAATGGATGTGAATGGCTTTCAAACAGTGCAATATTAAAAAACGGGCACAGTTCTGTTCTGCACCTGTGTGCAAAAGCAGTCCAGATTCATGCTGCGGACAGTTTTTAATTTGTAATACAATAAATGCCAGCCACCTAACTATGTATCAAGGTTCAAGAAGGGTTTATCCTGATCTCTGTCTTCCCATCTCAACATTCGACTCGCCCAGAGAGCTTCATGACATCATACAAGAGGGAGTAGCACATTCCTTCCTTTTACTCCATAATGTTTGTGGAATTAGAGCAAGTGCCGCCATTACACCAAATGCTAAGGGTTAACTGTATTCGTCCTCCTCAGGGCCGGACTGGCTACCGGGCAGTTGTGTGTGCTGCCGAGCTGGGGACTAATTTCTCTGTGGTGTGGGCTTATTTCGTTAATGGGGACCTGCGTGCGCTTTAAATACAAAAAGCAAAACAAATTTCGTTTTGCACATACAGGTCTCCAACAACGAAAACAACCCCCTGCTCGACAGCACACACAACTGCCCGGTAGCCAGTCCGGCCCTGGTCCTCCTTCATCTATTTCTTTAGGCCATTGTGGAAATAAAAAAGGACTGCTTTGAAATACAATTTACTTTAAAAAAAGAAAGAAAAAGAAAACATGTATTATTTTCAAATAACTTATTTTAAAATGTTTTAATGTATAAATTAACATAACATTAAATTCTATTAAGCTACTTTTAAAGAACTTTACAACTTACTTTCAATAATCATTAATGTATAATGATACATTTTCTTTTTGTACTGGATGTCGGAATTTATTTTTAATTTAGGTTTCAAAAAATAAATGTTAATTTATTTTAATATATTTAAATGATTGATTGATTTAATTGAATATTGGTTTACTACTGATGCAATATTTTAGATGTTGTTCTAAGTTTAAAATATATGTATAGATTTAAATGTCAATAATATTTATCGTCCAAATACTTTACACATTTATGATAAAGTTTAACAAACTTTTATAATTTTCCCTACTATATTTTGCCATATGGAGTTCTACATCATGATTGTGGAGTCTCCCTTTGAAAAACTATAGAGGGAAGTAAAAAGGTTTATTTAACAAATAAAATGAATAAGATAATGTCTGTGTAAAATAATGATGTAAATTAATTGTATATATTATTTTTTAAATGTAGAACATAACATGAAATATTCTCGCTACTACATTATTTTGTACTAAATATTTATTTAGTTTAAATATATTATATTACATTACATTAGCATTATATATCAGAAGTATAATTCAAAAAATAAATTCACACCTAGAGTAAAATATTACACATTTTTATTATGCATTTAAAGTGATGTATGGAATTAATCAAAATCAATGTCTTTGTATTTTTATAAAAATGAACTTTACTTTATTGTATACATTGTATACATTCGAAAACGTTTTTTAATTTTTTATAATCAAATAAATGCTTTATTTTTAGATATTTTTAACATAAAATTCTATTTAGTTATATTTTAAACTATTGTAAAACATTTAATTTACTTTAACATTTGTTCATATTGGGTTTTATTTTAAGTTCCTACAACTATTATTTTCTATGGGAGGGTGTTGCAATACCATTAGCTGGCCATCTGTGGTGCTGGACCTACTCCAGCTCTAAGCTGAAGTCCTTTGATACTGTTTTGAGTCCCTTTTTATCTTGATTAACTTTACAAGGCCAGTTGGCAAATCCCAATGGGCTTACTCTTTATCAGATGGGTGCATGTGCCTTTCCTAAACCCCTCCTCACTCCTCCCTAAACTCCATCCATTTGTTCTTAAGTATGCCCCATTTTCCAGCAAATTGCCCTGGTCCTGGATATTTACTCTCGTAGGTTTGTGAATAGCATATTGTTGTGCTTTAGTAGTACCATTGAACCATTGTCCACCCCCTTGCCCTGTCTCATCAGCTAGGAATTTGGGAATTAAAATCGACAATACATTGTCATGCAAAACCCAGATAGGACATGTATCCTCTACCTGTTTCTGGAAAGTAAAGGCACTGCGGCAATTCCTCCACCTTCTACCTAAGTAGTGCAGAAAAACTATTGTCCATGCACTGGTGACATCCAAGTAGACTATGCCAATAGTCTATATTTGGGCCTACCAGCCTATCTGCTCGGAAAACTGCAAACAATACAGAACGCAGCTGCAATGCTTAAAAGAAATATCCCCCTTAGACATCACATCTCACCACATCTACGTAACCTTCATTGGTTACCAGTAAGAAAACGAACAGAATTTAAGGCACTCGCCCTTGCTTACGGAGCACTAAATGGCACCGGCCCCCACCACCTAAGGAAAAGTATCCAAAAATCACACCACACACGAAATCTAAGGTCAAATCACCAAGAACTTCTTGTTACCCCCTGTTTTGCCAAGGCCAGACTGGGCGGACGCTCATTCTCAGTAAAAACACCCATCCTCTGGAATTCCCTACCACTACCAATCAGAAAGGCCTCATCGGAGCCTAGCTTTCATAACCTACTGAAAACATGGCTCTTCAGTCTCCCGTAGACTCTCGTGGGCCCCACAGTGCTGATTCACTTAATCCATCTTCTTCGCTTAGCTCCGGGACACTCCTGTCGGGGGTAGCCGCGCGATGCATAATAATAATAATAATAATGATAATAATTGTAGTACTACTAAACTTAAGAAAAATGCAGTTTGTGAATAGGCACATTGTGTGGCACATGTAAGCAGCATCCTTTGCTGAAGCACAAGTGAAAAACTGATCTACAGACTAATGGCATTGTTTCTTTTAATAAAGCATGAATTAGCCCATGCAATTGGCAGCACACATATTCTGCAGTATAATAACAAAATAAACATATGCAAAATGGTCCAAAATGTAATACAATAAGCATGTGATGAACAATTTGCATGAATTATGCCCAACTAGGTAAACAATTGCCACCTTCTCATAGAAATACACATCCCCAGGAAGTTCACATTTGTGTGCACTCCGAGTGCATTCATTGAGAGAATATTTAGAGCCAGACATAGTGCACAGTCTTTCAGCTGCAACACAGGTAACATGGGAGTTCCATTCACATGGACAACTGCTCATCATATGACTCCAAAAAAGCCTCAACACCCAGGAATGGATTGAACTTAAATAATCGAACAAGCCAAGCTTCCCTGCTTTGATCAAAAATGCACGCTAAGCTTCAACTACATTATTAACGTGCACTAAGAAAAAGAATATTTTCTGCACAACATCGTGACTCTCCAGCGCAGGTCATTGTCATCCAAGAAACACATCTTCTTCAACATGAAGTGAGGGATATGTTGAACAAAACCAGATGGGTTAGACTGTTTTATTTGCACTAACCACAATGCGAACATTCGTGGTATATTAATTATTTTCAAAAAGCAAATAAGAGCTCAGATTCTTGCCTATGAGGAGGACTTTAGTGGGAGGTGGCTATACGCTAAAGTTAGTCTAGAGGGCAATACATACAACTTGGTTGGGTATTATGGTCCCAATCAGGATGATCCCTCATATCTGAATAAAATTCAGAACCACCTACTAACAACTCAAGGTCCAATAATTTGGATGGGAGACTTTAATTTGGTACTTAACCCAAAACTAGATAAATCCCCCATTTCAAGGGCATTAACCTATAAGAAATCCAGGCAGGTATTGGGGGATGTTATGTCAGCGCTCGGATTGGCGGATCCATGGAGGGAGAGAGCTGGCGAGACTCTCGGCGTATCATATCATAACTATAAATACAATCACAAGTCGAGAATCGACTATGCTCTTTTCAGTTACTCTTTAAGAGACCCCCTAAAGGACTTAACATACTTGCCCTCACACTTATCAGACCACTCCGCTATACTTTTCTCTCTACAATTGGCTCAGCAATCCTCTCAGACTCTATGGTCATTTGATCGCACGATTCTATTAGAGGATGAAGAAACTGACCTCCTCATCCAAGAAACTAAATTTTTTATGGATACCAACATAAACTCTACTCAGTTAAATATAGTATGGGAGTCCTACAAGGCCTATTTGAGAGGTTACATAACGAACAGGGCCTCTTATCGAGGGAAAATATATAGGGCAAAGATCGCCAATATCGAAAGAGATATAGCAATATTGGACCAATGTATTGGCTCCGGAAATGGAACCAACATGGAACAAGAACAACGTAAAGACTTAAAAGAGAAGCTAGATAGTATCCTTCAGGAGAGGGTCGCACGGAGATGGGAAGTAAGTAAGCTCTCCAATTTTGAATACGGTGAGTCCGTAGGCAAGGTCCTTGCTTGGAAAATTAAATCTGAGCAGGCAAAAAAACATATAAAACATATAACTGTAGAGGGCGAGACACTTGAAAGATCTTCCATCAAAGATATTGGAGAAGCATTTCGGGAGTTTTTCCAGCAAATATATAAGGAAGAGACCTTGGGGGACCCGATATCAAAATCCAGATGGCTGGAGAAGATCAGTCTACCCATTCTTAGCTCTGAACAAAGAGATCGTCTTGACAGCCCTATCTCAGAGGAAGAAGTGAGGGAAAGCATTAACAAGGTGAAGAGGGGTAAGGCAACTGGCCCCGATGGTCTCCCTGGTGAACTACTACGCGTCCTAGCACCCAAAATAGTTCCAGTGCTGACAAGGCTTTTTAATGACATCTTAATAACCGGGATGACCCCTCCTAAATCATGGGGCGAGGCGATTATTGTCCTGATCCTGAAACCCGGAAAAGACCCAGCTAAGTGCGGCTCATATAGGCCGATATCGCTCCTAAACAGCGACTATTAGCTCTTTGCAGCTGTGTTGCCAAACAGGTTAGGGCGTGAGGTCGGCTCAATAATCCACACAGACCAAAAGGGCTTCATAAAGGGTCGACAACTCTCGGACCTTACGTATGACCTAATTGGGGCAGTGGATATAGCCTCTACGTTCTCTCTTCCTTTGGCCATTATGACCCTCGACGCTACTAAAGCGTTCGATCGAGTAAACTGGTCATACCTAGATGAGACCATGAAGAAATTCGCACTCGGTCCAAACTTTCGGAGATCAATTGGACTCCTATATGCAAATCCTAGTGCAAGTATTATGGTCAATGGTGTATCTACCCAGCCCTTTTTGATTACCAGGGGAACAAGACAGGGGTGTCCCCTGTCCCCTTTACTTTTTAATATATACATTGAGCCACTTGCACAATCTTTTAGGGACGACTCAAGAATTTCTTCATTTAAATTTGGCGGATGGGAAAAGAAAGTAGGGCTTTACGCCGATGATATTGTAATCTACACCAGCGATCCAGTAAATGCTTTTCCCATAGTGGTCGAAAGGGCCAAGGAATTCTGATGTATTTCAGGCTATGATATCAACGCCGATAAGACTGAGCTAATGACATGGAATATTGCCAATCCGGGGGTTGGAATGGCGCCCCCAATCTGTTCAATGCGTTACCTCGGAGTTAAAATAACACAAGATATTGAAGCCTTAGCAAAAACAAACCTAGACCTGATCGCTAGAGAATGTAGGGCCCTTTTGAGATCTTGGGCGGGTCTTAGATTATCAATTTTTGGGAAAGTGAATATCGTAAAGATGTCTATCCTTCCGAAACTGACTTTTATTTTTAACACAATTCCCCTTGCATTTGACTCAAAGCAACTTCTTAAGTGCCAACAAGAAATCAATTCCTTCATATGGGGCTATAAAGCCACAAGGTTGGCTTGGAAAAAACTGAGGAGGAGGAGGGAAAAAGGTGGATTGGCTCTCCCAGACTTGCAGTACTATTCCTGGGCATTCCAGCTTTCCCACTCAAGAATGCTCTTGAAGTCACCAGATCTTACTTCAAATGGGAAGCTATTTAAGGCAATGCTGGTAGGGGCAAACCTCCCATTAGATGGGTTTTTATTTAAGTTTGGAGATCGAAAATTCTTCAAGAAGGTGAGGCTGAAGACTCTACTAACACAACTTAAGTCATGGGTACAAATCAAACGTAGAGTGGGGTTGGCGTACTATTCTAATTACGCTCAAATTTGGGATTCTCCTGGGCTCCCATTGTGCCTGCAAGATTCTCTGGCTACCCCCCTAATTACTGCTGGGCTTTCTAGATGGGGTGAACTGTTATATGAAGGTATCTTGATACGGTGGGATGTCCTTAGGGAGAAAGTAGGGCCGACATTGTCAAGATTTAAGTACACACAAATTAGTAGCTGGGCCACAGAATTAATCAGAAAAGACTCTAATACCGGGAGAATTAGTCCCCTAGAACAACAGCTAGTCGAAAAACAGACAGGGGGCAAAGAGGTGGCTCTTTGGTATTGGTCCATACTGGAAGAGATAGATGGGGACTTTCATCTCCCAACGGAGCTATGGGGTAGAGAAATTGTGACACTAGACGAGGACCGGTGGACAGAATCCTTTTCCCTTTTGTATAAATTGGTTAAACCCGCTTGGCTTAGACGAAATCACCTGTTCACTTTACATCGGGCCTATCTCACCCCTTTATGTTTATCCAAATATCAAGAGGGGAAATGCTGTAACAAATGCCAACTGCTAGCAGCCTCCGATATACACATGTTCTGGGACTGCCCCCACATATCTACTTTCTGGATGGAGATCAAAGCAACTTTGGATTCAATTACTAAGATCAACATTCTCTTAACTTTACCATTTGTTATTCTTGGTCTCGACCAGAACATCATTGGGGCAATACGGTCCTTTATATTCTATGCCATCCTGTTGGCAAGACGGCAGATATGCATGCACTGGGTGGACACCACCATTCCCTCTCACTCAGCATGGCTAACCTCACTTTATGAAACCTCCAAGGTAGACATGATAAGATCATGTAGAGTTCAGAACCTCACATTTTGGAAATTCCTGACAGAGTGGAAGTGATTTTTTTTTTTTTCTCTCGCCTTCTTGTTTTTTTTTATTTTTATTTTTTTCCAAATATCCGATGATTAAGCCCACCTATCAAATGGTCCAGTATGGTGGTCCGCCCAGATCTCGACACCTACAAACTGGATTTATTGGCACGAAGCTGCCTTGAGATATCGTCACAAGATGCATGGTTGTTCCCACCAACTCATAAAAATTTCTGCCTAGACGTGTAGCGGCTCAATTCTCAGGGCATCGCTCCCAATGGCAGTGAGCCGGTCGGGTGGCTTTCGTTGCATCTAAGGGACGTGTGTTGGGCAGATGAGGATAAAAAAAAAGATCGTGTCTCTTGTAATTATGATTTCCAATATTGAATACAACACAGGGACTACAACAGGGACAGCCCTTTTCAACATTCTTGAAGACCACCCATTGAGCCTCACAGTGATCTAGTAAGGCCCACAGTATTATTCAAAATAAATGCAATTACTATAAACATATTTTAGATTCATGACAATTGTAAATAACACCTATCCCTAAACCATTAGGAACAAATATCAATCTGCTGTGCTTTATACAGCGCAGGTAAGCGTTTCCTAAAATGGGCCCAGGTATTCTGATGGGCTACCTTTTTCTGTACAATGTAAGTGGCTCAATGTAACTAGTCGCAGCTCGTTGCCTTTCACACCTTATGGAGACCAGTATGTCTGAGGCTATATGTATGATAAGAATGACTGGCTCACAATAATAATAGCAATTCAAGCTAACCCAAAATCAATCAATCAGGCAATCAGTTAGGGTTCTTATGGAGCACGCCGACTCGCCCGTAATGGTCTCAAGGCGCTGAGGAGCGGGGGGGGGGGGAGTCTGCAATTCAGTTGAATAAGGAATATATTATATTCCCTACATGCCAAGACAGGATTCAATTTGTAAATAAAGATAATTAACATCCTGATGAACACAAGTCTCAAAGAAATTTAGAAATGTTGATACCTCTAAGTCAAAATGGAGGGGAACATATTTTAAATATCTGAAGAATTTCCCACCTGAATAGACACATTTCTGATACTTTTTTTTTTGTATACTGCTACTTAACCCCACAAAAAATTTGCAAAGTCCAAAAAGAAAGCAGACTCTATGCTCTTTTGGTTTTAGGATCATTTTGTTATCAAATCGCATGCTTATCACTATATTGTTTAGGTTTCCATGATTGGTGTTGAGAATGAGTGCAATAAGGAGGTAATGTCTACCCCACAATCAATTCACTAGAAGTATAATGAACATCACAAGCAATACACTATTTCATTGAGAATGTATGCTCTTGAAGAAAACAACAATTGGTGTGTGGACTACAAAGAAAAACAATCAACTTTAGATGCAGTAAGAGCGGCTGTAGAAGTTTAAAATAAAAAATGAAAACAAAATTCTACTTTACTGCAAGCACACAACAATAATATTTGTCCATTGCATATATTACACAGAGGCCACATCCACTACCTTCAAATTGTTGTATTTGTACTAGTCTCAGCTCCCCATGGCTAACTATTGATATCTTTGTCTCTCACTAATATTATTCTTCATTTTGACTGCAGTGTTTTGTGTTTATTGCATTGCTGCCTTTATCTTTAGAAAGTGTGGTACTTGTGTAGTGCTGCATCTTTACAGCTATTCCCAATGGTAAATTTTTTTTGTAATACATGCAAGTGCTAATTATGATCCATTGTTTAAATTGTATCTAGTATCATTTAATGATACAAGTAGTCAGTTCTTTTTTTATTCAACTGCTTTATTTTCTAAAATGCAACCTTTTCACTGTAAATATTTATGGGGCTATTCAGAAAGGTAACTTACACTTGTGATCAATTTGCACATGTAATTTACTCATATGCTTTTGAGAAATTGTATTACTTTTGACTAGTTACAAAATTAAAGTGTAAAGTATAGACATACATGTCACTATCCCCTGAAAATTTACGAGTGTAAGTACCTACGGCCAAAAAAGAAACAGCAGTAAGTCCAGCACCAGATATGACCAAACACAGATACTGTAACACCTTTCCCTGGGAAAAAATTGAATGACCAAGTTAATGTAAAATCCCATAGAAAATAATATCATAAAATATTTAAAATACTTTCAAATATAAATAAATATAATTTAATGTTAAACAATCTACAACTAAAACATATTTGGTATAAAATATAAACTTTCAATAAAGGATAGGTAAAATACTTTTAATTAATTGTGTACATCATTTACCAAGGATCCAGTAAAGGATCTTCAGAGAATATAGTCTCTTTTTGCACTCTTTGATTTGTATTCAAATAAAGGATTAAACTGTTGACGAAAGCAACTAGTTTTTTATTGACATTGATATATATTTCTTCTACCTTTTCTTTTACAAGCGGTCCTGCAGCATGTGCAACATTGAGAGAGCTTGGTTCATGGTACATTCCTAATTGCTGACTTTCTATGTCAAACTCTCAAAAGGCACTAGCATTTGGATCATAGTCTACTAGCCCCTATTTTTCAGCTTCCATTGTCATTGCTTTGGCAGATTCATACTGTCTCCTTTGCAGTACATAACCATTAATAGAAATGTACTTAAATTTAAAACTTTCAAAAAGTTTGTCAGGGCATCCATCATATTTGATAGAGCAGTCCATCAAACTTTTACAATGCCATTACTGGGGTTACTGTCAATGTTTTGATTTCTTCATGTGACTGACTGGTCGACAAATCTAGTTTTGGGGGTGGAGGATAACAAATGTCACCACCTGACCTACTTAGAGTGGACGGTATTATTTGGTTTATATTTGTCACATAAAACCTGGAGGAAAGGCGAAGTAAAAAAACTCAATGTCTCCCACACAATGAGGGGAAGCTCCCATAGTGTGGGGATCTTTAGTTTTTCATTTTTCAAAAAGTTTTTGAATAAGGAAAAAGTTTGTAGACGTTTGATGAGCATCTATCATGTTTGACGGAGCCATCCATCAATCTTTTACAACATTGACAGGAACCACCATAATCAGGATTCCTGACATAGTTTAGAGTTGGCACTCAAGAGTTTAAGTGAAAAAGTGCCATCTTTCTAAAAGTGACATTTGCAGACCTGCAATTTATAAATCAACTTCACTAAAAAATGTGTTTTTTAAATTGTGAGTCCAAAGACACCATACTTACTTTTCCTATCTTTTCCCAATTGAAAGTTACACTTCTAAAAGGTTACAATGCAGCTCCGATGTTATCCTATGGGAAAGGCGTGCCTTGCAGTAGTGAAATATGACTTTACTACAAGGACATGTAAAACTCAAAAGTACATGGCTTACCTTTTAGGTACACTTCACCCTGCCCATGGGTTTTCCAGGACCTACTCTAGGAGGGAGACCTATATGTAATAAAAGAGAAGGTTTGGGCCTGGCAAGTATATGAACTTGCCAGGTCAAAAGGGCAGTTTAAAATTGCACACCAGGCTTTGCAGCGGCAGGCCTGAGACATGGTTAAAGGGCTACTTAGGTGGATGGCACAACCAGAGCTGCTGGCCCACTGGAATCGTTTGATTTAAAGTCCCTGGGCACAGGTAGTGCACTTTACTAGGGACTTATAAGTAAAGAAACTATGCCAATCATGGCTAAATCTATTGCCATACACATTTTTGATGCACATGCACTTTAGCACTGGCCAGCAGTGGTAAAGTGCTCAGAGAGCCAGTAAAAATTAATAAAAAAACAGGAGGTCAAAAAGCAGAAAGTCAGGGGGAACCACACCAAAAGATTCTAGATCTATCATCATTGTTGTGGAATGTTGCCAAAGCCAATAGGGATACCTTTGCAATAGTAAAATGTGAAGTGTTGTTATAATGATGTGTCAACCCTACAGGTATTTGGAGTAATGGACTTCTGATTTTTAAGGTCTGCGGGCCTGATACTTTTGTATGTGAAGGCAGTAAATTGGACTTTGTAACAATGTATTGCAAAGGCTATCTCTGTGTAATATGATTAGAGGTGGCAGGTTTCTAATAAACATATTGCAGTGAGTGTGAAAGGCTCTCCACCAGCTTTTGACACAGTGAGCCCCTTTAAACGTGTCCAACTATTTTTTTCACTTGTCATTTGTAAATGTAATTTTGTGCATAGTATTTAGTTGTGTGTGTACTAAAGTACTTGTCATTTTTCAAAGAAAAAACACTGACTGGGCATTGATTTATTGAGTATTACTTATGCCGTTGCTGATTTCTGAGTGTCTAACTCATTGTATCTCCCTGAGTCAGACTAAGGCTGCTCTGCATTGCTATCCTGTGAGTCTAGTGCAAAATGTGGGACTTGATCTCAAATTTAGGATCTTCAGTACCTGTACCCCTGGAAACCAGAAGGTAAAAATCCCAGTTGACACTGTTGGGGTCCAACAGCACCCAATGTTCCTAGGACCTTTTAACCCTAATTTCTTACAATCCTTTATTGTCAGTAACTTCTGGTGGCATGGCGCTAAACCGTAAGCTGAATCCAATACATCTGGGAATGTCACAAAGACAATGAGATGGAATTCTAGAATCATAGTTACACATGTAATATATCTTGTATTGTGTTACACATGTCACCTAACTGTATTTTTTGAAATTGCAAGCACAAATTACTTTGCCTCTCTGCATAAACATATCAGTGTGTCCATGGGCCAATAAAAGTGCTACATGGCATTATGTAAGAATGGTGAGTTATTCCTAGTTCAGTGCACCTATACATGCATAATGTGTGCAGTGTACAATGCATGTGTACGGAGGAATCCCATTTTAAAGAAGTTCCTATTCTCTACTGTTAGAACCGGGGTCTCTCGTTGGCAGGGGGTATGCACCCTAGTTCAAGTAGGGACAACCGCTTCCGACCTGGTAGCTTGGCGCAGAGCAGCAAAGGCGTAACTTCTGAGGCAATGTGTAAAGTATTTGCGCAACAAGCAGCAGCAGTGATGCAATAAAAAGCACTCACAAGGCTTATTAGGTCCCTGTCAGAAATTATCCCGTAAGGGGGGTCCCAATGTTAGCCTATGGAGGATTAAGCCTTACTGCGGTAGCAGGGGCTTGTGGCAGATATGCCAGTGTCATATGGATCAGGGGAGAGCACCTGCACCTCAGCACTGTTTAGCAGTGGTGAGGCGCCCAGAGTCCTAAGTCCAACAAAACGGTACAGTGAAAATTGGAGGCGCAAGGGCAAAAAGGTAGGGGAAGACCACCCTAAGGCTGACAGGTCTAACATCCACAATTCAACAATGATGTTCTAATTGCTGTTCCCCCTATTTGCCTTTCCTGCACAAAACCAGTTCATATACAATGCACTCTCCAAATGCATTGGTGTATTTCACCATTGTATGTGTGTGTCTTTCACTTGTGAGGCATATTTTTAGCCACTCACGTAGCACGCCCTATTTAGCGGCTTGGAAGCCCAGTTGTCACCAGACATTATGAGATCTACCTAAAAATGAAATTTAAGAAGCGCTACCAGAAGAAGGGATTTAGCTCCGCCCACATGTTGGTCGTGAGGAATACATGCTTTGGGCATACGTTGTGTTCTTCCACAAAAAAAGTGCTTGGCCTCCACACAGCTGTGATCATTGTATTTATTGAATCAGTTTCCTCAGTGTGAACGAACGTTCATGGGCACACACGTGCTATTGTAATACAACTTCATGTAGATAATTGGACCAATATTCTCATTACTACTAGACCTTCACCTTCCTGCAATCCTTTCGTCAACAATAACCTATACAATAATTGGATTACCACCTCCTTGGACTCCACACTCCCCCTTCGCACCTCTGGCTCAAAAAGACAGCAAAAAACTGCACCCTGGTATACGGAAGAGCTAAGGGACAAAAAACGTCTCTGTAAGAGATTGGAGAGAAAATGGTGCATGACTTATGACTCCACGGATAAAGTTACCTATAGGGAAGCCATTAGGACTTATAAATCCGAAATAAAAACCACACAATCAGCCTACTACAATGAAAAGATAACATTGGCCAAGTCCAAGCCTAAAGAGATATATCAGATAGTAAAAACTCTGATAAGGCTTCCATCTCCCTCGGCAGGCAATTACAACTCACTCTCTCGATGCAATGAGCTGGCAGAATTTTTCTTTCATAAAGTCAACACAATTTATCTCTCCTTTCCGGACCCAGCTGTAGAATTAGCCACTCAAAGTCTTGATCTGGCCTCAGAAGCAGAAGTCTCCCCTCAAAACAATCTAGACCACCTCCCTCTGCTGAACCTGGAAATACTTGAGATTCTAGTACATCAAATAAAATCTGGCTCCCCGTGCGATCCTGCTTCTCCAGGCGCGTTGGTTTTGGCCAACAAAGCCATCCTTCCCACACTTATGGAGTTGTTGAACTCTTCCATAGTGAGTGGGACGGTACCACCGGCCTGGAAGCATGCCATGGTACGGGCATTGCTGAAGAAACCTGCTCTTGACCCGGGCAATTCCAACAACTGCCGTCCGATTTCCTTGCTTCCCTGGGTAACCAAGATCCTCGAGAAACACATTAACATTGTTTTAACTCAGTTTCTCGAGCGTAATCATCTGCTTTATGTTTCCCAGATGGGTTTCCGCCCCAAACATGGGACGGAGACTGCCTTGCTGGCCGTGACAGAGGAGGCGAGGCGGATCTTGGATCAGGGAGGATCAGTGACAGTGATCCTCCTTGATCTGAGCGCCACCTTTGATACGGTAAACCATAAAATCCTCCTAAACCGTCTCCTTGACCTGGGTATATCAGGAGAAGCCCTGGCTTGGTTCAAGTCCTTTTTAAGTGATCGAACCTTCCAGGTCTTTGATGGTATATCTGTCTCGTCAAGCAAGCCTCTGGGCTGTGGAGTGCAACAGGGCTCTTCACTGAGCCCCACGCTCTTTAATGAATATATGAGACCGCTGGCTGGGATTGTTCGTCCGCATGGCATTAATATCATTACCTATGCGGACGACACCCAGCTAGTGGTCTCTCTTGTGCAGAAGAGTGGCCTCCAACCACAGTCCAATCTAACAACATGCTTGGAACAGGTCAAGAGCTGGATGACGAAGTCCTGTTTGAAGCTCAATGACGATAAAACGGAGCTTATGCTCCTGGGCCCGGCAGCTCCTTCCACCCTGGAGCTGTTATGGCCTTTGAGCATGGGCGTAGCTCCCACTCCCAGAGATAACATCAAAAGTCTGGGGGTATGGTTAGACAAATCATTGACCTTCAATACACAGGCTACCAAGGTGGCGGCAACCTGCTTTGGCCTCCTTAGGATGATAAAAAAAATCCTTCCACTTCTTCCTTTTGAGGCCAAGCAGATAGTTATACAGGGCCTTATTCAATCTCGTCTTGATTTCAATAATGCCTTGTACCTTGGGGTGCCAGAGTATAGTCTGCAAAAACTCCAACGGACTCAAAACTGTGCAGCTCGCACATTGCTTGGAATTTCACGTAGAACCCCAATAAAGCCTGGGTTAAGAGCTCTGCACTGGCTGCCCATTAGGGAGAGAGTTAAGCTTAAATCTATGTGTATTGCTCACCAAGCATTTTGGAAATCGGGCCCAGAAATCAGTAATTCCCTGATCTCACCCTATCAACCCAATAAAGCACTTCGTTCATCATGTGCCTTCTTGGCTAAGGTCCCCAGGATTCAGAGAGTTAGAGCAGGAGGTCGATCTTTTGCCTTTAACGCCTCTAAGTTGTTGAATACTCTCCCCCTGCATCTGAGAACTAATTCCAATCTGTTGAATTTTCGTAAACAGCTCAAGACTTTTCTTTTTGATTAATTAGACCCTTGTTTTTTTCTTCTTTGAAGGCACTTTTTTAGTCTTAGCGCCTGGACGCCTCAGGGCAGCTGTAGCGCTTAATAAAATCCCATTTCATTATTAAATCTCTTAGATAACTGATGATTTACAGTATTTGTTTTTCTCTGGCAACAGCACAGATGAGAGGAGAGCAGTCCTTAACCTTACACTTTAAAAAGGGCAGTTTTGTGTTTGAGATTCCAGGGCTACACTAGGTCTGACTTCACAATGAAATTGCCATGCTGTCTTACGTGATCAACAAAAAGAGCTTTAAGAGTCCTACTGAGAGAGGGGTTTAGACCACATACATGTTGGCTCCCCTCACTGCATGCTTTTATTGGGCCAAATTTGTGTGCTTAGCACTAAAAATATTGCTTGTACAACACTTTTCAAATTTGCAGCAAAGTTCATATTCAATAAAGCAGGACTTAGTTGGTTCTGATGGCAAATAAGCAATCATGGCTATAGCCTGATCTGCTTATTATGATAAAGGCCTGACGTATTTATTGTGGAAAGAAAATGTTAAAAGTAATCATTTAAATGTGGATTGCTGTTACTCTAAATTAAAGACTGTAGATTGGAATTTGTTACATGGAATCTCATAGATTACTATAGTAGGTAATGTTTAGGTGTTGGTCACCCAGTGTGACTAACTCTGAATTTAGTAGAAGGTTTGCTCTGGGAGAATTCTTGTTAGGCCATATAAGAAGAGAAAGAATTTTGCTTAGGCAAATGTAATTTTCTATACCTTTCTTATTATATGATGCTGTGTCGGATTGTTGACTTGTGGAAAAAGTATTTTCAATAGGGCTGAGTTTGTTATGATGGCAACAAATATGACTGTTTGTTGCACCAGACATGTTATATGCGATGCCGTCCTATGCCATCAGACTGGACTGCTGTTCATGAAACATTATAACAAAGACAGTTGGTCTAGCTTATTCATTTTGAAAGGCATATATGAAAGCCAGTAAGCTTTCAACAGTTAGTTATCACAATGCGGTACAATCTATAGATAGGCCTGGGTTTTTTTACATTTACTCTCATAGATTACCATAGAAGTCAAGGGTTTTGGCCCTGGTCAACCACTCTGCAAAAACCCTGGGTATTTTAACTGTGATGATTCTTGTTAGACACTGTTGAGAGGGAGTTTATATTGTTTTCAAGCTGTATTTTTCTACATATTTGTAACTTCATGCATGATGGTTACCAGTGTATGTGCACTTGAAATGGCCGGGTATTTATTTATTTATTTATTATGTATTTATTAATTAAGGTTATTGAGCGCGACAGCTACCCAAAAAGGGTTTCCCGGTGCTGGACAGGCAATGTGCTAGGAAGCCACTGTTTCAGCAGTTACTGGAGATTATTGATTGAAAAGTCAGGTCTTAATGGCTCTGCGAAAGCGGACGTAGTTGGTTTCCATACGGATACTCAAGGGCAGAAAATTCCAAAGTGTGGGGCCTAAGTAAGCAAATTCTCTATCGCACAATCCTCAGAAGTTTCTCTCTCTGGTCTTCTAATCTATCGCCCACCTGGTTCGATAGGTCAATTTGCAGAAGGGCTAATTGAAACCACCCTGGGAGTGGCCAGTAAGGTCTCTAATTTTATAGTGTTAGGAGACATGAACCTCCACTTTAACAATCCCTTGGATACTATCGCACAGGAATTAATTAAAGATCTAGCCACCTGTCATCTCAATCTGATTGTTTGGCATCCCACCCACCTTAAAGGGAATCTTTTAGATCCTATATTTTCCAATGTCCTAGAGCTGTCCACAGATGATTTATATCCAATCCCTTGGTCAGACCATATGGTCATTCCTTTTTCATGGAAAATAATCAGACCCAGCTATAAAAAACCTTCCCATATAATTTTAAATAGACGCTGGACAAAAGTGGAACCCAGTGACTGGATTGAATCACTGAAGCAGAACGAACCTCTGGCCAACCAAAACATTGAAAGGGCCAATACAGATTTCAATCGTTGGATTGAGCTGTCACTGGACAGTGTGCTCCCAAAAAAAGAAATCACAAACAGAAAAAGCTCCAATAAACAGCCCTGGTTCAACTCAGACCTTAGATTACTTAAGCAGGAATGTAAAAGAGAGGAAAGGTTATGGCGAAAACATTTTGATGAGGAGAAGAAAATTATGTATAGATCATCCATAAAAAAATATAAATCTGCCCTCAATACAGCTAAATCCATCTTTTATGCTGAAAAAATTGAAAATTCTGCTAATGCCCCTAGAGAGATGTTTAGAATAGTAAAAACTCTGGTAAAAGCCCCTGACCCACCTTCCTCTGAACTTTCTCCAGAGGAATCTGGTGCTCGTTGCAATGAACTCGCAAGCTTCTTTGCCACAAAAATCGCAAAAATTATTCTCTCTCTCCCCCCCTTCCCGCAACCGAACCGAATCTGCCGCTGATGGATGCTACAAATGCTACCCCACCCCGCCTGGCATCCTTCCTTCCGCTTAATGTTGAACTTTTTCCCGCTCTTTTTAACTCCATAAAAAGTGGCTCTCCACTCGACCCTGCACCTATGACTGACCTGAAACTGGCCCTACCCTATGCTAGTAATCACATCATTAATCTTGTCAACACCTCACTGGAATCCGGTATAGTACCACAAGATTGGAAACTAGCTATGGTAAAGGCCCTGTTAAAAAAACCAAACCTCAACCCTGATGATTTTTCAAATTATCGCCCAATTTCCCTCCTCCCTGGTATCAGTAAGCTCACTGAAAAATGGGTAAACAAACAGCTAGCATCATACTTGGAGACCTATGATCTGCTACACCCCACCCAAACAGGATTCCGAAAGGGACAAGGGACCGAGACAGCCTTGTTGAGAGTGGTCGAGGACTCCAGGAGGATTTTAGACGCAGGTGGCAGTGCGGCCATCATCCTCCTGGACCTCAGTGCCGCATTTGACACGGTTAACCACCGTGTCCTTCTAGCTCGCCTCGAGAGGATTGGAGTCACAGGCAAGGCCCTCGAATGGCTCCGGTCCTTTCTAAGTGACAGAGTCTTTAAGGTCTTCTCAGACACCAATTGCTCCCTCCCTGTGCCATTGCAGTGTGGGGTACCACAGGGTTCTTCCCTTAGCCCCACACTGTTTAATATATACATGGCACCTTTAGCGGAGGTTGTAGCCCCTTTTGGAATCCAGCTGATTAGCTATGCTGACGATACTCAGTTAGTAGTCTCCCTAAATCGAGGGGACCATCCTCCAACTAATCTCTGCAGCTGCCTGGAGGCGGTGGCAAAATGGATGGATGCGTCCCATTTGAAGTTGAACGGGGGAAAAACTGAGTTAATGCTGCTGGGAAGGAAGGCCACCTTTAACAACACCATCATGTGGCCCCCTTGTATTGGTCCCGGGCCCATTCCAAAATCTGAAATAAAAAGCCTCGGCTTCTGGCTTGACATGGAATTGTCTTTCAAAATCCAGGCAAGAAAGACAGTAGCCACCTGCTTCGGCCTAACCAAAATAATCCGAAAAATCCTCCCCCAGTTACCAGAAGCTGCTAAAAAACCATAGTCCAGTCCCTCATTCTATCAAGGCTGGACTATGGGAACGCACTCTATCTGGGCGCCCCCATTTCAGTCATTCGACAACTTCAGATCGCCCAGAATTCCGCAGCAAGATTACTTACCGGAACCAGTCACCGTATATCAGCTGCACCATCACTTAGGACCTTGCACTGGCTCCCTATAAAGGAGCGGGTACACTTTAAATCCCTCTGTCTGGTCCACAAAACTTTCTATGGGAATGGCCCTCCCATCTTAAATGACATGGTCATACCATATATACCAACTAGGGATCTTCGTTCAAAACAACAAAATCTCCTCATAATCCCTAGGACCTACAGAGCTCGAACAGGGGACCGCCTTTTCTCGCGTAATGCGGCTAGGCTGTGGAACGCTCTTCCTCTTCCACTTCGTTTAGAGCCCAGCCTGACTGTTTTTCGGAAAAAGATAAAAACTGTTCTGTTCCTTAATATATAGATAATCCGGCCCAGTATATTCTAGATCTCTATCTCCTCTCACTCTTTTCCTCTCTGTTTAACTATCAAGCGCTGGGATGCTTCCGAGTAGCCATGCGCTATAGAAGAACCTTTTCAATTCAATTCAATTCAATTCAATTCAATTCAAGGACCTGCCTCCCATTCTGACGAGTCTGATTCTGGGCACAATAAAGTAGCCCAGGGATGAGGATCGAAGGTGGCGTGAGGGAGTATAGGTATGGACAAGGGATTGCAAGTAAAGGGGAGCTGTGCCCGATTTGATCTTGAACATGCAGCTCAGGGTTTTGAATTTAATTCAGCTCTCTACCCTGAGCCAATGGGTAAAGTGTAAAGCCAATGTTAAAGGGTAAAAGCTTATTGCTTCTTTGGGATACTTTATACCACATTTCATAGGTTGGATGAGTTAAGACAAAGCCACTTTTAAAAAGCCACTATCATATCATTAGAACTAGTAATTATAATTAAAAGCAATCATTAATAAGCACAATATCAGTCTGAGTATTTCTTTTACATATTTAGGCTACTTAAAATATAACTCTAGAACCAACCACTAGAGGTCCCTGAACTCCCAGGCTGAAGAACAAAAGTTCCAGCCTTGGTAATTGTTGGACTTGGCCCTTTTGGCAGGTTCACCCCGAAACTTTTTGCATTCTCCTAGCCTTTTTCTGTAACCTAGTGTTGGAGATTTTAGGCCTCTGCGCACTTTAGAACTGTGGTCCAGTGTAAAGTTTCTGCGCTCTCTGTGTATGTGCGGTGAGACTGGCCTGAAATCCCATAGGAATGCATGGGGATATGTGTGTCCCTGGTAGTTCCTGGTATGAGAGGTGTACAGGGGCGAGTTTAGTACGTGCAAACTCGTGAGAATAAATGCTGCGCAATGGTGTGCGCAGATTTATTGTGACTAGTGGAAAAGTGCCACCTTTAGAAGTTGGAATTTCTGTGTGCAGTCTGTCTGCCTGCCTGATGTGAATTGCATGTCTGGCTTGTGATTGACAGGGGCTGGCTGGCTGGTGTGGTTGGCTCCAGGAGCCAGGATGGGTCTGCCCAGTGATGAATAGGGAGATCTGCATGTAGATGGGAGGGAGGAGGTGCACCTGGGACCTGAATAGGGCTGTGCCTTCCCTACACAATTCTGGCTCCACCTCCTGTGGTGCGTCTGATGTTCCTGGCCTGTCCTGTGAATAGGAGCGAGGAGCTGAGCAAAACAAAGTGCTCAGGAGCTCCCCTGAACCAGTTGTATCTGGTTCCCCCAGACCCTGCACCTTTTAGACAAAGGAAATGCTGTATAAAAGAAGAGGCTGTGACCCCATGAAAAAGGTTCTCTTTTGGAATCCTGACAGAGGGGGGCTTGCTGCTGGTGGGGCCCAGGAGGGACCACCATGGAGGCGGTCTCCTTGCTGGAGTGCCCTGTGTGCTGGCCCCTGGGCCCTATATTGCCCAGGACTTCTTGGACCTTCTACCTTTACTTTTCCTTTGCCCAGGCTTGGTGGAGCCTTCCAGCGTCTGGGGAGCGCTTTGTGATCCTGAGGAGGAGCGCTTTATTTTTGCTTATAATTTGCCCAGCTGATGAGGAGCACGAGGGCTCCACAGCGTGGCACTGCAACCTTTCCCGGGGGAATCCGGACATTGGGATTCCCCACTGCTGGAGGGAAGAGATGCAGGAGCCCACCCCGCATGTTGCCGCTTATTTAATTATTTTTATGCGCCGGTGCCCACCCCGCGACTTTGCCGTGATTGAGGCGGGTGCCCACCCCACTGTATAGTTTTGATCTCAAGGGAGCCTACCTCTCGTTTTGCCCCAAAGAAGAGATGACCGCCGCGGCCCGCTGCAAAAACGGAAGTCAGGCCACCAGGTGCCTGACGGCGGGCGGGACTTTTGAGGAAGAAGCCCCGCGCATTCCCGGCAGCCTGGAAAAGTCATCTGGAGCCTCACAGGCTCCTTGGAGAAGCTGCATGGGTGAAGAATAGAAGTGGCCAATGGCAACGCAGGGCTCCCGTGAGGAGAGGGAAGCCCCACAAGTGCTGCTGCCACCGCCGACAGAAAACTGCTGCCTGCGCCCCCAGAGCCGGTGAGTTGAGATGGCTGAGGGGGGAGGCTAGGTGCTTCGCTAGTGCTGACCACGGCACTGGAAGGGCAGGGGTGCTGGGTGGTCCCACCAGGGAGCGGGCCACTCTAACGATGGGTCAATTGTGCTTAGAGGGCCCTGAGGGGCCTGCGCCACCCTAACTGTGCAGGCACGATGGCAGTGCCATTTTCAAGAGCAGTCCGAATGGCAGCGGGTCGCTCCAACCTTTGGGGACATGATTTGCTTCAGAGCTCCGAGGGCCAGGGTTGTCTGCCCCTTTACCCTGACGGCAGTCCAGAGCAGCCCTAAATGGCAGCGGGCTGCTCCAACAAAGGGGGCATATTTTGTTTAAGGGCCCCAGTGGGGGTCCCAACGGCCAGTGGTGCCCATGCTGCCAGGTGCGGGGGCATAATTATCTTCTGAGCCTGCGGGCTCCAACGAGGGGCACAATTATTTCCTAGAAGGCCCAGAGGGGCCATGTTTTCCCCTGTGGTGGGGCACAGTGGTGCCCCCATTTTTGCAGCTACTAAGGGAGTCCCTGAAGGGTCAGAAGCGGCACAGTGGTGCCAGGCCTCATGTGGAGATCCCCAGCTGCCCAGCAAGTAGTGGGCAGCTGCAACGTTTAGGTCTCTCCTGACATTTACAGCTGGGCAGCACTTAGTGCCAGCTGCACCATTTAGGTTTGCGCAGTGGCGCAATTGGAATTCGATGCATAGGCAGCACGCCCTGACATTCTGGACACAGGGCATTTGAGACCCCTTTTGGATGGCCAGTTGGCCAGGGGGATTGTTAGATTTGTAGGGTGCCAGGCCCTAATGTGATGTGGTGCTAGGAAATGTAATGCATTTAGTATGTTTTACGCACCCTGTTTGATACCTCTACATGTGGTTTATGATTATGAGGTTGTTTTGCATATCATGGTTTATGATAGTGAGATTATGTTTCACTGTGTGATTTATGCCCCTAACAGGAGTTATGCTATTGAGGTCAGGGTCTAATGTGTTTAGACTTGTGAGAGGATTGCATAATGTGTTTATTGCTGGTGAGGTTGGCGCAGAATGTAATTCGCACCTGATGTGATACTGTGCATAATGCAGTTAATGTTACCAGTGGTTACTGGTTGTACATTTATGATCTGTTTTACTTTTACCAAGTTCGCTTTTTGATGCTTCTGACAGTGGGCCATGTGGTCCTGTCATGTCTTGATAATCCCTTGTAAATATTGCCCAGTGCCAGTGGGCACAGTGTATATTGTATGATTACTATTCTAATGTGTTATGAGAATACAAAGGCTATGTTTTATATAACCTTGTGTGGAGTTCCTTTTGTAGTGTGCCTGGGATGTTGTTGCTAGGTGCGTGCGCAAATGCTTTACACATGGCGTCCGGGATAAGCCTGACTGCTCGTGCCAAGCTACCAAGGCGGTGAGCAGGAGTTATTTTTGGCGTGTAACTCCCTTGCCCTGACTAGAGTGGTGGTTTCTGCCTGGCTTTGGCACAAGCCTTAGCCACCCAGAAATCCCATTTCTAACAGTAATGCTTAAATCTAATGCCAAGCAGACTGGAGTTCATACATATTGTGAACCCAGAAACGTAGGGTCATTTTCCAGAATTCTCTAAAGAGGGAGAGCCTAGAGGCACTGCAACTTTTGCATCCCCTCATAATCCAAGCAAGTCTTGTTGGCGGCGCCCCTGCTTCTCGTTGACCCCTTCTGGGTCAATGAGAAGCAGAAAGGCAATACTGAATAACCCTTCAAAGGGCATTATGGGCCCCTCCTGCCTTGTGAGGTTTTGCCACTCCTGCCGCACACGCATATTAGATGAGCAGGTCTCCTGTTGTGTCCAACATGGCTCAGCTCTTGTTTAGTTTGTTTTCCTTCTAGCCTCTGAAATGTGCTCGGTCCCACCAGGGACACCCTAAAACTGCTCTTTGTTTTTTTGTTTTAAAGATGAGTAGCCAGAGGAGCCAACTCCTGTGCTGTCGGGAACCAGCTATCCTCTGTTGAAACTCCTGCTCGAGTGGAAACACCGCTGCTGCTGTTCCTCGGCTCCCATGCAAAGGAAGTTCCCAGCACTTTCTTCTGCTTCCACCCACTTGCTGGAGCAGAGCAGACCCGCTTGCCTCCATGATCCAGCCACCAAGGTCCCATGGTTGGGGTCCCGGGACCCTGCTTTCCACTCATGAGCTGCTCGTGTGGACTGGCATTTCTTTTGAGCCAGCTGCAGTGGAGATGGGGGGGGCATACGGGGCAATTAAAATAGCGTGGGAGGGAACCACACACATTCCTCCTCCCTGGGAGAAAGTAATTAAATTAGCACCGTGCCATCCTTCGGGGACTGGGCTACCCTGGGTGTAGTTTCAGATGGAGCCACATGTGTTCCTTAACTCAAGCAGGGGGGCCAAAGATCAAATTGCTTACAGGTGCATATCTTGATCCCCGAAAGTCCAATTTCAATGAGGTTGGGCCCGTTTTACTCCTGGTTGTGAACTCTAGCCAAGAGAAGCATTTCCATCTGGCTTCCTGGCCCAAACTAGCTCCCTGCACCAGCCTTCTCCTTTGTCTTCCCTCTCTAGGCCCAATAGCCTCCTGCAGGTCTTGGAGGGCACCCAGGTTAGCAGTGAGGCCCAGACACTGGCTATGGAGAGACCCATCCAGTGCTTGGTGCAGCTGCAGATAGAGGGCCTCATTTATGAAAAATTGGCGTAAAGCAGCGCTGCAAGTCTTTTTTGCTGAGCTGCCCTAACCCAATTTGAAAGGGCAGAAATGCACCATATTTGCAAGATACTGTGCATTCATATACTTTTCCCCAGGGCTGACGCACAATTTGGTGCCTAGCGCCAACGCAGGCACCCTTGCACCATGGTGCAAAGGTGTCTGCATTGTTGGCCGGATTGTTTTTGTGCAGGAAGGTGTACCTTCCTACTTTTGTGCAGGAAGGAGTACCTTCCTCGCACAAAAACAATCCATGGAGGCGTTTCCTTAATTCTAAGTGTGCTGTTGAATGTAGCACACATGGAAAGATGAAAAATGAGGAGAAATTAAAACATTTCTTCTTGTCACACATAATCTGGGGAGGTGTAAGGTTTTGGTGCTGCCCCAGGTGTATGCGATTTTGTAAATCTGCGTCAGCATCAAACTCCATGGGGCTTGCATTGAAACACCCTTCACAATGCCCATGGAACGCCTCCTTGGTGCAGAGTAAGGCAACGGAGCGCTTTGTGCTGTCTCACCTTACTCCATATCTGTGAGGTCATGCCAAACCACGCAGGGTGGTTTTGCATTGCATCATAGATATGATTGAGAAGTCTGCCCCATCAGAGCTCCAAAAGAAAGTGATGCTCCGGCAGCGCAGGCCTCTTGTAAATAAACCCCAGAGTCTTCAGTCCGTTAGGGCATCAGGGGCTTGACCTTCCAGCTGTCCATTGTGTTTGCACAGGTGTCGTCTAGGTCCAGGGTCTTTCATGTTCTTCAGGTTCTGGGGATGTCACCTTAAAGCCTAATGCCAGTCTGTGGGTTAGGCACACCCATTTGTCTAATCCTAAAACTGCTTCTGGTCAGTCCATCCCTTTTCTACTGGTCTGTCGTCAACCTGACTAGTGCAACACAGGCAGAGAAAGGCTGGTCTGTAGTTCTTATGTTTGGGCCTGATGCAGGTTCTTTTGAAGTGTAATTAGGGCAGGGCACAGTTTCTCCCCAGACATTCTGTCAGAAAGTCTCTCTTGCCCTGTGAATGACAGCATTTTCTGATCAATTGTGTGCATCCACCTACAAATTAGTGCACTTCATTGTCAGGGCTGGTTGACCATTCCTTTAGTTTAGGGATATTCTGTCTTTATAGTTCCCTTCATATTTCTTTCCTTTTCCTCTCTTTATTCTAATGTTTCCTAAGAGGATAATACAGCTCTCTAGGCAGTATTAACTGGTCACTTGCTTGCTGCTCATTTTATTTGCAGTCCCCTGGTTCCACATGGCCGCTTTCTCAGTAGAGAAGTGTGGCTCAATGGTTAGAGTGGCAGACCCTGATGCAGTAGTCTGGCCGGGACCAGGGTTCAATTCCCGCCTCGGCCGGTCTCGGGATCAATTTCCTTGGACCTGAAAATTCTCGCCTCGGTGCCTATTCTAATCATGAGTCCCACTCTGCACCTCTGGGCAATAGCTTGCTTAATCTCTACAATGGCCCCAACAATGCTGAGGATGCCTGACTTCACTTTGGGGGTGCCAAGGAGTGGGCTCCTCACAGGGAAAGGCCAGGAAGGGTTCCTCGGTGGTATTGGTACAAGCGCTGAGATGCCTACGGGTAGTCGTGCGCTATACAAGTGCATAATCATTTCAATCATTTCTAAATGAGGAGAATATTATGGATTGCTCTTATGAATTATGTATCATTATTTTATCACTTCAATATGACCAACACATTTGTTCTAAATGTGGCTGCCATGCATGACAAAAAAACACAAGGGTAAGAGACGGTCTAAAGGGGAGAGAAGTTTACCGACCAAAGTGCACCCTATTCCCAAATCTAACTAGTAAGAAACACAAAAGGGGTGCTACTGGTCTATGTGGACTAGAGAGTGTCTGCTTTCTCCTAAATAGTGTGTGTATAGACTGAAGAGTAGTGAGAGAAGATGAGAAAACCCATCAGCCCACCCATTGGCGGAGCTTCATCATCTGGGATTTTTTTAATCTAAGCTGGTATCCACTAGGTTACTCACTGTTGTAATTGTGAGTGGGTTCTAGTAACGGATCCACCAGTGATGCGAAAAAGGCCAAAAAAGAGAGTAGTGGTGTAAAGAGCTGAGGGTAGAAGGGTTGCAGTGCTCAAGAAATATGTGTTAGTGAAAAAGTGGTGTGTTAAAATTGACTAACATGGTGCCAAAGGGTAACTTTTATTCTGGTGGTCACCATGATGACAAGGTTAAAAAACAGAGTGTGGATAGAGTTTCAGCAAATACTTCTATCCAGATGGTAAGTTAACTGGTCGACATGTTTCAGCCGGAAATGGCTTTCTTCAGGACCTATGATAACAATAATACTGCAACTATAACCAAAAAAGTGTAGTGAGAATTACATACCATGCATGAATAGCCTACCATCTGACAAGTTAGTGAGTGGTAGCTTCGAAGGTCATGGATGTAGAATCACCTCTCCCAAAATTTGCTTGGGAGTGGCCTCACCTTGCCTGGCACTCGCTCAGGTAATGAGGCCCCGCTCTGTCCGTCGGTACCTCCAAGCCCCTCAGCTCCGAGAGGCTTGGAGGTACCGACGGACAGAGCGGGGCCTCATTACCTTGAACCTTAAAACAATGAGTATTTACAATACCTTTGTAATAGGGACACCTGCTCCTATGTTTAATTTTGTTGTTGCAAGCACATGCCCACCGTATTTAGACAGCAGCAAGTTTTTTCTTCTACTTGTATTCTTTTAATCTTGCATACATTGATGAGTTTGTGTGTGTCTTATTGTTCTTGTGTCTCAGGTAGAATGCAAAAATTAGTCAGAGGATTGATGGGTGGATGCATGAGTGCAAAGATGAGTGACAGAGTGCATATATAATGGTTCATTGATAGCCTAAACCCATCAGCAACTCAAAAGGCAATTTTGTTCATAAGCCAGGTTTATTGGCATTGCCAGTGCTTGTTAACTCAGTTATGCTCCATGAGTTGCCTGCATCTTTGATAACGTGCATTCCATAACTGCTTATATACTTAATGAAAGCGTATTAAGCACCCATAGGGCCTCATTTATGGGGTTTTGGTGCAGGGCAGCACAGCAAGTGACCTTGCTGAACTGCCCTATGTCAAAGTGAAAAGGCAGAGATGCACCTTATTTATTTAATACGGTGCATTCCTGTAATTTCCTTGTGCGCTAGTGCAATTTCGGCAGCCTACTGTACTGCACTTTGCCAACCAAACTGTAATTCTCCTATTGCACTGAAACGCGATATTTTGCACTGCTCATTTGCACAGATTGGAATAGTTTGTATGGTGATTTAAGGGGTCTAGTTGTGCGGCACTTTTTTGAACTGTTTGGGAATATTGTGACTGCTTATTTTTTAGATTTTTTAATGTGATTAAGCCAATACCGCTCTCCGGTTCACCATGGCTCGCACTAGTGCCGATTGAGTGGAGAGAGTTGGCCAACACACCTAATTGCGGAGCTGAGCGTTTTCGGCCACCATGCTGCAGCAGTCAGTGCTCTAGTCATCACAATCACATTACCGGGAGGAGTACTTAATCTCCCTGGACGCGGACGTGCAGCGTAAGACTGCACTTTGCCAACCAAACTGTCATTATCCTTTTGCACTAAAACGCGATATTTTGCACTGCTCATTTGCACAGATTGGAATAGTTTGTATTGTGATCTAAGGGGTCTCGTTGTGCGGCGCTCTTTTTAACTATTTAGGAATATTATGACTGCTTATTTTTTAGACCTTTTAATGTGAATAAGCCAATACCGCTCCCCGGTCCACCACGGCTCGCACTAGTGCCGATTGAGTGGAGAGAGTTGGCCACCACACCTAATTGCGGAGCTGAGCGTTTTCGGCCGCCATCCTGCAGCGGTCAGCGCTCTAGTCATCACAATTACATTACGGGGAGGAGTACTTAATCTCCCTGGACGCAGACGCGCAGCGGAAGACTGCACTTTGCCAACCAAACTGTCATTCCCTTATTACACTGAAACGTGATATTTTGCACTGCTCATTTGCACAGATTGTCCGCCATCTTGCAGCAGTCAGCGCTCTAGTCATCGCAATCACATTACGGGGAAGAGTACGTGGATGTGCAGAGGGCGTGCGAAGCGGGCGCGCCGAAGGTGCGCCTAAGGCAAGCCCGTCTGTGCCCGTCCGCGCTTGGGAAGCGATTAGCACCAGCCGTGCTGCCGGTTTTGGGTCAGAAATGGCAACTCTGCTCTCTTATACCAGAGGTGAGCTCCTTGGTGTACACCACCAGAGTCAGAAATGTCTAGGACCATGGCTTGGAGGCTTCCAGAGTACTGGGGATCAGACCTGGCCGTATTGTAAATTAAAATTAACTGACCTAAAAGTCAAGTGCCTTACGGAAGAGGCCGCGTTGAATAGTCAGAATGGCCCTCAATCGGGGACAAGAAGGGATTTCACAAACCATAAGACAAAAAAAAACCTCAAAGACTTTTATGTGCATTATTAAATGCACAGTCATTGATTAAACACAAGCATGAATTTGGCCTTTTTGTTAATTTCAACAACTTAGACCTTCAGGCCCAGACCTGGCAATAACTATTCCACCTGGTTTTGCAATGGCTAGGAAAGATCGTGTTGGCAAGAAGGTAGGGGGGCTAGCGATAATTTATAAGGATTATCTAAAAGCATCTTTTGAATCGATTGCAACAGACTCATATGTAGAGGTGCTCTCTTTCAAGATAGCAGCCAGCCATGTTCTCTCATTTAATGGACTACTAGTTTACAGGCAGCCGGGGCCCAGAAGTCATTTTCTGCTAACCATGGGCGATCTCCTGGAATATAAAGTAAACTATCAAAACTACACAATCTTAGGCGAATTTAACTTTCATCTAGACACTGTATCTGACAAAGACTCACAGGCCTTGATGGCCCTAGTGACAGATGCAGATCTAGAACAGATAGTAACAGGACACACTCACACTGCGGGTCAAGCTAGCAGGACTGCTCCCACGGAACCGTGGTTTTCCGAAGAACTAAGATCATTAAGGAGACTCTGTCGCAGCCAGGAAAGGTGCTGACGCAAATGCTACGATCTTAAGGAAAAAGAAAAATGTAAGTCAAGAGGAGCACAATATAAAGAACTGATAAAAAATACCAAAATCAGATATTACTCAGAAAAAATAGAAGGGGCACAAAATAATTCTAAGGAATTATTTGCGACAGTTTTGAAACTCAGTCATTTTCAGGAGACTAGTCAAACCACCGCAGATCAAGCGTTCTGTGACAATTTGGATTCCCATTTCTGTGACAAAGTCTCGGCTATCTATAATACATTTGTGACCCATTCTGTCAATGCACCAATTGGCCAGGCACTGCGCACTGAGATGCTAAAAAGCCATGTCTTGAATTGGCCTGCGATGGTATTCCACCTGGTCTTCTAAATTTTACATTAACCACTTGGAAGCTCATCATATTCTGCTGCTGCGCTGGGATTTACAAAAACCCATTATTCATGACGAGCTGGGCTCGTCATGAGCGTGCTGGGAGGCTACTGCATGACGAGCCCAGCTCGTCATGAGCGTCGAAGGGGTTAATGTCTCAGGAACTAACTGACAAGATTTTGTCAGCAACTAGGTCAAGATCCCCACTGGATCCCTGTCCTCCGAAAATTAGCCATTTGTTAGCTGAGACACTTGCCTGCCCTCTTACGGAGGTTCTAAATACCACCATTAAAACTGCAACTTTCCCTTTGCTATGGAAAAAGACATCCATTCTACCTTTATTAGAAAAGTTAAGCTAGACAAAACTGATGTAGGAAACTACCGCCCCATCTCCCGCCTACCCTTACCGGCTAAGATCCTGGAAAAACATATGAAACATGAATTAGGGACTTTTATTGAGAATAATCAATTCCTAGATCCTACTCGTACTGTTTTAGACGACAACATAGTGCTGAACTTGCCCTGCTCACCGCTACCAAGGAAATCAGAATGGTAGTTGACAAAGGAGGATCAGCAGTCTTGATACTGCTTGATCTGTCAGCAGCCTTCGATACCGTAGATTACGGCATTTTAATCGATCGACTTAACGAGGCAGGAGTTGGTGGAACGGCCCTCGCACTACTTAAGTCATTCCTGCAGGGTAGAGAGCAGGGCCGGACTGGGAACCGAAATCGGCCCTGGCAAAGTGCTCAGCCGGCCCCCACTCTCCCCTGGGGGTGCGACCGCACTCTTTGCTAGGGCCGGTTTTCGGCCAATTTTGTTACAGGGCCGTTTTTGCAGCTATGCTGCAAAAAACGGCCCTGTAACAAAAACGGCCCCCTGGGGTCCAAAACCGGCCCCCACCCATGCGGCCGACCGGGGGATTGCTCGGTGCCCACAACGGCCAGTCCGGGCCTGGTAGAGAGCAATTTGTTAAATTGGGTTACTTTAAATCAAAATCTTTAGACTCCCATGTGGGGTGCCCCAGGGCTCATCCTTTAGACCCACCCTTTTCAAAATTTATGTTGCTCCCCTGGCTCACATGATAAAAATTCATGGGTTTGAATTGGTGTCATATGCAGATGACACACAGATAAATATTTAAATCTCAAGCAAAAAGCAGGATACGGCACTAAAATTCAAGGACTGCATGAGAAGTGTCAGTGAATGAATGGCCAAAAACTGCCTTAAATTAAATTCAAATAAAACGGAGGTGTTACTTTTTTGAAAGGACACAACATTCTGGTCCGTTGACTGGTGGCCGTCAGAATTGGGAGCGGTCCCCGCTCTAGCAGCTAAAGCTAAAAACCTTGGAGTAATAATGGATCCCATTCTCTCCTTCTCCCTGCACATAAACATGCTTACTTCATCTATTTATTGCACCCTGAACATTTTAAGGAAAGTGCTCCCTTTCATTCCAGCAAACCTACAGAAAACTGTGGTGTCAGCCTTAGTGCTATCAAAACTCAACTATTGCAATGGGCTCTTGTTAAGCTACAGGTACTTCAGAACTCCACTGCAAGGCTGTTATTCGGTTTAGCCAAATATACATCAGCAAAACATGCTCTTAACACTCTACACTGTCTACCCATGGAAAAGCTCATAATGTTTAAGGCTTTGTGTATTGCCTTTAAGGCATTACAAAGCTCTGGACCTAGCTATCTGAGGAAGCGCTTTAAATGGTATACCCCCCGTCGAACACAGCGTTAATTGAAGAGCCCACGTTCAGTCTTCAGAGATGGGGTGGAAAAAGCTTTTTTAGCATTTCCACAAGATGGTGGAATAAGCTACCATTCGATCTGAGAAATGCATCTGATTTGCTATTATTCAGGAGAGGTCTAAAGACATGGCTCTTTACTCTGTAACCTCGCGTAAGGTCTGGGATGATGACAGTCAACGTTCACTAGGTGTCGATTCTTTAAGCGCCTTGATGCCTCCGGGTAGATGTGCGCTATATTAATACTTACATAAATAAATAATGCAGACACCATTGCAGGATGGTGCAAGGGCGCCTGTGTTGTCGGCGGTTCACTGACAGAATATCGCCACCTCAAAAATCCCCTTACTGTAATATCAAGTTATAAATATCAATGTCAAAAATATCGACATCCTATATTTATAATGGTAAGTAAAAAAATATCGAGAAAAAATGTAGTGTATAAAATATTGTTTTATATATATATATATATATATATATATATATATATATATATAATAACTAAATATATTAAATAATACAATTTTTCTCTTACTAATTCAATTTAACATACATTTTAACAAATATCATAAATACACTAAATTAGAAAAAAAATACTATTCCCACTTCAGTGAGTGCAACAGTAGGGAAAGTGCTGGATAGCAGAGGGATACCATTTACTTTTCCCACTCCAGTCAGTGCAACAGTAGGGAAAGTGTTGGCTAGCAGAGGGATAAACTGTACTATTCCCATTCCAGTCAGTGCAACAGTAGGGAAAGTGTTGGATAGCGGAGGGGTAAAAATTACTATTCCCACTCAAATGAGTGCAACAGTAGGGAAAGTGGAGATAGTGTTGGATAGCAAAGGGGTAAAAATTACTATTCCAACTCCCATGACTGCAACAGTAGAGAAAGTGTTGGATTGCGGAGGTGTGAAAAAGACTATTCCTACTCCAATGAGTGCAGCAATAGGGAAAGTGTTGGTTAGCGGAAGGGTAAAAATAACTATTCCCACACTAGTGAATGCAACAGTCGGGAAAGTGTTGGACAACGGAGGGATAAAATTTACTGTTCCCACTCCAGTCAGTTCAAAATTAAAAACAAAATGTCAACTACAACAAAACATTTTTTAACCCCTTCGGCGCGTGGGATGGCCAGGTCCGACGCACCAGTGCTCATGTGCGTAGGACTGCCCCTGGCCTTCTGATCAAATGGCACTAGAAATTTCTTTACCCCCCCAACTGCCTCGGGACCTGCTCCCGAGGCTGTGTAGAAGGAGCAAAGGCCCTTGCCCAAGGGTGGAGTGACCCCTTGGGCAAGGTCCTTTGCTCCTTCAACAATATTTTGGGTAAATTCAGTCTTTCTGCCCCTCCACGGGGAAGAAAGCCCACTAGAAGCCAGGGATTTGTTTTTAAATTAAATTAGGGGTGGGGGCTGCCCAATATTGGCATGCAAATGCCCCCATCCCTTCGCCTTAAAATGCCATGGGGGCAGAAAGCCCACCCTGCCGTAAAAGCACAGTCTTTCAGCCCCCCACCCTGGGGGGCAGTAGCCACTAATCTGCCCCCCAGGGGGGCAAAAAGCACCCTAGATGCCAGGGATTCTTTTTGTTATAGGCCGGGGGTGGGGGCTGCCCAGTATGGGCATGCAAATGCCCCCATCCTACCCCCCCCAAAAAAATAAAAGATGTTCTGCCCCCCCCGGAGGCAGATGGGGGCAATAGCACCTTATCCCCCCACCCCCGGGCGGGCAGAAAGCCCACTAGAAACCAGGGATTTTTTCAAATGCAAATTAGGGGTGGAAGCTGACTAATATGGGAATGCCAATGCCCCAGATGGGGAATACTGCCTCCATTTGCTCCCAATCTGCCCCAACAGGGGGTAGAAAGCCCACAAGAAACCAGGGATTTTTTTTCAAATGAAATTTACGGGTGTGGGTTGCCCAAGAAGGGCGTGGTAATACCCCAACCCTCCCCTCACAATGTCCAGTCTTTTTGCCCCCCCCTGGGGGGCAGATGGTGGCAGTAGCCCCTAATCTGCCTCCCCAGGGGACAGAAAGCACCCTAGACTCCAGGGATTCGTTTTTTTATAGGCCCGGTGGGGCTGCCCAGAATGCACATGCAAATGCCCCCACCCTACCCTCCAAAGAAAACAAAATACTTTCTGCCCCCCCCCCAGGAGGCAGATGGGGCAATAGCACCTAGCCCACTAGCCAACAGGTATTTTCTTTTTTCAAACGTTCGGGGTTGGGCAGCCAAGAATGGGCATGTCAATGGCCCCACCCACCCCCTCCCAAAAAAAATGCCACTGTTTTTTTTCTGCCACTCCCAGGAGGCAGATGGGGGCAGTAGCCCATGATCTTCCCCCTGGGGGTAGAGAGCCCACTATGTGTAAGCGATTATGCTGCCTTTTTTATACATAGGGGTGGGGGCTTTTCAGAACGGGCATCTCAATGCCCCCACCCCAAAAGAATAGCCACAGTCTTCCTGCCCCCCAGAGGGGCATATCAGAGCAATAGCCCCTGATTTCCCCCCTCCCCAGTGCGGCAGAAAGCCCACTGGGCACTGACCTTTTTTCAGAATGTGCCTACCTGTGGATTTTGTGTCCTAGCGCAGCTGGCACCTAGGGAAACAGCAAATCTGTATATTTTTGAAAACTACACACTATGGGGAATCCATATTGGGGACACTTGTGCGGCTCTCACTAGGTTCTGTTACCCAGAATCCCTTGCAAACCTCAAACTTTGTTAAAAAAAAACACATTTTCCTCACATTTCTGTGATGGAAAGTTCTGGAATCTGCATGGATCCACAAAATTCCACCCACCACGCATTTCCCAACGTCTTCCAAGAAAAATGGTACCTCACTTGTGTGGGTAGGCCTAGTGCCCGTGACAGGATATGGCGCAAAACGCAACGTGGAACTGCTATATATCTGGTACATAATAAAAAAACATTGCAAGACGCTGCTCAGTTATTGGCTCTGGGTTCATCGGGTTCTTGTTGAACCTACAAGTCCTATATATCCCCACAACCAGAGAGGTCCAGCGGTATATTGCTTTTAGACATTTGTCATAATTAGAAGAAGTTACAAGTGAAAATGTTGGCACAAATGGCTGTTTTTTTCGACTCATTTGCAATTTGTCTTATTTTCAACTGTTAGTTTCTACCAAGAAACCTTGAAGGATGTACACAAATGACCCTTTGCTAAATTTAGAATTGTGTCTACTTTTCTAAAATGTATGGCTCTGCAGGATCCATTACTGCTTTTATACCCGTTCCTACCATTAACTGCAAGAAGGTTGAAAGCGTGGCACAAAAAATAGCAAAAAATAGGCGATGTGACAGTAAATTGCCAAAACTGGATAAAATGTTGGTTTTCTGACAAAAGTCTGTCAGCCCTAAAAGCTGGGAAAATGAGGATTTCAGCCCCACAAAGCCATTGTTGATACCATTTGCAGGGAAACAATCAGACACTTTCATTTGTAGAACTTTTTTCCCAATTTCTGGGTCCCCTCCAGGGGAATCCACAAACCCTGAGTAACTTTGGAATCTCTGTGATGTTGGAAGAAAAGGACGCAAATTTGGCGTGGATAACTTATGTGGTCAAAAGGTTATAGGGGCCTAAGCGCGAACTACCCCAAAAAGCCAAAACAAGTCCTAGCACGGGGGGGGGGTGGGTGGGGAGGGGGAGGCCTAGCAGCAAAAATTAAAATACAGATAAATGTAATATTACAATTTAAAAATATAAACATATTATACTGTTAAGTAATATCACAAATACCTACAAATATTATTTTCAATAAAATAAAAAAAGAATGCTCAAAAAATACATATTTTATTTAGAAATTATTATGAACAAAAACATTATTATTATTAAATAATTTTAGTCTATTTACTTCCTATCCTATAACACCACAGAATTCACAACCCACATCTAAATTAAAAAAATAATTACTTCCATAGTTAACATAATACATTATCAATCAAACAAATATTATTAATTAAAAAACAAATGAAAACACATAAAAATGAATTTCCTTTCCACACTTTACCCTTATGCCACACCTAAAATTGAACTGCAAAAAAATAGTTACACAATTAAAATAGTTTTTCAATTAAAAAACGAATAGTATTTAACAACTTATTATAAAATAAGTACAATTATTTTACTCCCCACCCTTTACCCCTATAAAGCCAAAACCCAGACACAAAGAAAATTAAACAATTATCCTAATTAACTATCAATTAATAAATATTAATGATCAACTATTAATTCATTAATTAAAAATGAATTACTTTTCACCCTTTACCCTTATAAACCCCACAATCCACACCTAAAATTCATTACAGAATTTCCATATTTAATTTTCAATTAATTATTTAATATTAATTAACAACTAATTATTACTTAATTACAAATAAATAACGTCCCTCCTTTTACCTTTATAAACCCAAAACCAACACCTCGTAAAAATATAATTAAACAATTAACAAAAGCATCAATTATTAATTATTCATTATCAAGGAATTATTACTTTATTTAAAACAAATTACTTTCCACCCTTTGCCCCTATAAATCTCAAATCCCGCACCTAAATCTTTTTACACAACTACCATAATTAATTACCAATTAATTAACACATGATATTTTGAACAACTATATTTTTGCAGACGATATTAATAACATCTATGTTTTTTTAAATTATATTTCTTACCTTAAAATCGATATTCTTGACTACGGAATTCTTGCTGTTAATATTTCTGTGTCACGATATTTACAACTCGATATTTGTGTGGGTCGACATTTCTAGCTCAATATTTTGTCTAAATACCGCTGTCTGCAGGATTGTTTTAGCGCAGGAAGGCACAGCTTTTTGCTCAAAAAGCAATCCTGGGAGGCTTTTTCCTCTTTCTATGTGTGCTGCAGCACACAAAGAAAGAGGAATAAGAGGGGATAAATAAAGTTATTTCTCCATGTTGTGCCTCTCCTGAGGAGGTGTAAGGTTTTGGGGCATCCCCAGGTATAGGGTTTTGCAAATCTTGGAAGCGTAAAAATCCATTTGTTTTGCGTGGTAAAACCCACAGCAACTTCCATGGAATGCCCCCAGTGCAGAGTACAGGGCGGGACTGACTACCGGGCAGTTTGGAATGCTGCCGAGCTGAGGGCTGATTTCACTGCAGTGGGGGCTGATTTCGTTCATGGAGACCTGCGTGTGCTTTGAAATAATGAAAGCAAAACGAATTTCGTTTAGTACACGCAGTTCCCCATCAACGAAATCAGCCCCCAGCTCAGCAGCATTCCAAACTGCCCGGTAGCCAGTCCGGCCCTGCAGAGTAATGCAGCACAGCAATTTGCACTGTCTTAGCTTACTCCATATCTATGGGGCCATTCAAAGCCACAGAAATTTGCTTTGTATGACCTCATAGATATGATTTTGTAGTTTGCTCTGCCCGAGCTTCACAGAAGTGATGCTCCAGCGGCACATGGGGCTTATAAATATGCCCCATAATTTCTACCTTTGTTTTGAAATCAATGTATTCCTACCCAATAAAAAGCTCTACAAATTGTCCCAAAATTGCGTGTGTATGAGGTAGAGTTCCTATGATTATTCCAATATTTTCACCTGAACTGCATATGGAAATGGTTACCTACACCACAACATGTTTCTCAGACCTCAAAGATACACCTAATAAGGGCAAATGAAACAATTAGATGGATTGTCAGACCTTGTTCTTTTCAAACTACGTTGATTCTCTTGCATGATTTACCTACTATGTAAAGCTCACTTTGGGTGCTTGTTCAGAGTTAATTCCATAATTCTTATTAAAGGATTGCCTGATGAACGAGGAATGGGTTTGGTATCACTCTTTTATCACATTTAAATCACTTTAAATTAGGCGTTAAAGCTTTTGTTTCTACTGCTCCCAAGGGCCATAAAACAGCTTGAGCCTGCAGCCGCCGGCATCTCTTTTGCCTGCACTCTCTCAGATCTCCAGCCCCAGCCGATGGGTCGATTTGCATTACTGACACTCTCAATTACTGATGACGTGCTGAGATCCTCGGAAGTAATATCAGGGGGACTGAGCAGGAAACTGGAAAATACGCAGCGAGGCAACAACACAGGCGTTCGATAAAGCTCAATGTAAAGTTAAAAGCAACACCCTGACAGTTTGTCAGCTGTGATTTTTACACATCCATCAAGCATTGCAGATGTCAATAAACAGAGCACAATTAATCCGGGAACACAATTCATCAAATTAACAGTTTTACCATTTAGACAATACTCTAAACTCTTGGGATCACAAGTGACTTGCTACATCTACTGTTCCGGAAATAAAGTTTAGTAACTATTTTGCACCCTATTTAACCGGCTGAATTCACATCTAACAATATCAGTTCCCTAGCCATGCAGCCTCAATTAATTGATTGATAGCCAATATTAGTAGTGCCCTTTGCAAATCCAGTCACTTTGGATCTCTGAAGATTGGACAGAAGAGGGAAGAATGAATAATGAAAAAGTAGATGACAAGATGGAGTGCTTGGCGTAGATTTCAGAAGTGTTATGAAAAGAAATTATTTAAAAGTGAATATTGCCACTGTTAAGAGAAAGGCAGGAGAGTTTTTAACTACTGCTTTTAAAATGTAATTTACCTTCCACAGCTTGGTTATTAGCCAGCTGCACACCATCAGTGACCAGCTATATCGAAGTACTAATCAAAAAACAATAAACTGTTGAAGTGGCCATGCTAAAATAAAAAAGAATTGATGTGATGTATGCTGTTCAATGCATGGGAAGGAAATGCCCTCCAGCAGCTGCCCTGTACTGAGGTGGCCTGCTGAAGGGCCTTCCTGAGGCCAAACAGACTTTCTTCAGCAGTGGAGCATCTACCATAAGACTAGCGTCAGTACACATCATATAGTATGCCATTCAGAGACCGCACTGATCACTATTTTTAATCACATGTGAAAGCATATATGACCGTGGACTTCCAAGTGAGGTAGGTATCAATCATGTTGTCTGTCTCAGCATGTCATGTAAGGAATTCCATCCAATCTGTGATGAATTGATTCCTCATCAATTTTTGCGGTAGAGATTATACATTGTCACTCAGTGGCGTAGCTAGACCTTGTGCCGCCCATGGCGGTCCTTGCATTTTCCACCCGCGGCAGTTGCATGTAAGGGTGGGGGGCTGGTGATTCCTGCGACGGCTGCCCCGAGATGGCTGCAGGTAAGGGGGCGGAGTCCGCCCCTAAAACTTGTGCCACTCAGGGCGGACCGCCCCCCTTGCTATGCTACTGCTGTCACTCACATTCGAGTTTGGCTTGTGAACCTCCTTTGTGTAGCTGAAAAGGCTACAACTTGATCATAACTGCTCCAAGGCTTTGTACTGGTCAATGACCTAAATCATCAAAATGTGGTATATTACACCATACCTTCTTTTTTTACATTTCTAATGCATTCTGCAAGGGCACTATCGTACGGTCTCTCTTTGCCACAGAGATCACTCTTTTGAACTGCACACTTTTGATGTGTGCCTCTCTCTTTACCGTTTTGGCTCCATTGTATTTATTCCCTTTCTCCCCTTTTGAATTGTAGTTTATTTCAAGTTTGTTTTATGTTGCAATTGTACTAATGTACTTGATACATAAGGCACTTTGGTACCCTGTGTGCTTTGTTTGCATGTAAATTAAACTATAAATTAATAAAATGCTAATAAAAATGCACTCTCGAACCCTGTGGGCCTTGTACCCACTACATTAATTCACTAATAAATAAAATGCCAGTCAGGCAGTAGCAGAAAGCAGTGACAGGCAGGGCACTTAGGTGTAAAGTGTACATGTGTTTTTGGCCGGCCGTCTTACGATGGCCAGCCAGACATGCACAGTTTAAACCTCTCTAACTCAGCTGTCTTAGACAACTGGGTAAGAAACAGCATGGCATTCCAGTGCCCTCGGAGTGATGAAAATGGCCGCTCCCTCCAATCCTGGTGCTGCTCTGATGCAGCATGAGAGCAGAGCCAGGATTGGTTACTGGTTTCCTTGAGCCAGCCTGCCTGGAAAAGATGAGAAAAGACTATTCTTTATTTACTTTTTTACTTTTATGCTTGTATGCCCGCCACACCACCCTCCTTACATGCTAGCCGCCACTGCATCACTGATCACATATGTTAGGACCACTTTCAAGAATTCTTGAACATCTAATACCATGCATCTTGATCCAGCTGCATACCCACTATGTTACTCATCAAACACCCTTTTTATGTTGATTACTTACTATACAAGATGGTTAACAAGATCCATATTTTATGCATTTTGTATTTTGGTAAAGTTGGTTGATATATTATTGTTTTTTCCATGCAAATTAACTGTTTCTTTTGTTTACTTTTCGTTCTGGTTTAGAGACAGATTTACCTGCCTCAATAGCTTTGGACCAGCCCTCCTTATACATAGACTGTTCTACGTCCATTCACATTTAGCTTCAGCCAGCACGGCATACTGCTTTGGGCAATAGGTTAGCCAAATTCCGCCACTGGCTTTTATACTTCGGGTTTCAAACACTTCATATTTTTTTTTACATCTTCGGTGTTTAAACTTACATTTAAGTAATTCAAAGCCAATAGTATTTTTCTTTGATCTATTAAGACTTATATTTTCATGTGATGTGCATTAAAACTTTAAAGGAGATCTATATCAGTTAGAAACATAACTGGCTGCTGTTGTGTTCAGGTTTATTGTACGCTCCTGACGCTCTCGGCGTCCGACGTTAGGTCATGTGACCTCCTATAATAAACAGGAGCACGCACGCACGCACGTTCATTCGGGTGCGGAGCGGAGACCCAGCAACAGCCCATTAAAGTGTCCGACTCTGTTATTTCTAGGCCACGTGTAAGGCCTGTAGTTCACCTAGGTGCCCCCTAGTGTAGGGCCCCGAGTATCCACCCCTAGGGTCACCCTATGGGCCCCCAAACGACACAACAATTGGCGACGAGGGTGGTTGATCGAGCCTTCGCCACGTGTGGGTGGTGCCAGCCCTACTGTGCGGCGGCCGCGAGTGTGTGTTTCTGCTCGCGGTGCTCGTGCCACACGACAGCCTACACGCTGTGCGTGCACCGGAACACGGAGCTTTGCCGATCGAGTGTGCAGGTGAGCTGGATCGCCGCCCCGATCTCGGGCCCACGGTGCCCCCGCTCTGTCTCAGAGCTCTGCACGGCGCGCTCGTCCTGTTAGAACGGCCTGCATTCTTCTGGGGGGAGCATGGTCCTCCCGGATCGGCGCCGCACTCGGCCTCCTGGTCGGTGCGTGAAGCGTGCACTTCTCCGGGCCCGGCTGACGCTCCTCCAGTGAGCCGCGCCCCGTCTTCTCCCACGCATCCCGCGGACGACACGGAGGGCGCCCTCCTTCGACAGTCACGTCATGGCCACCATTCCGCCTATTGAACCGTTTGTGGTGGAGGGATCGCCGTCGTCCTTGGCCCCTAAGTGGAAGGAATGGGTGGACAGACTGTTGGTGTTTTTTGAAGCCACGAAAGTTCATAAGGAGCAGAAGCGGGCCATGGTGCTTCATCTAGGTGGCAAGGATGTGCACTCCATTGCCAGGACACTAGTGGAGGCCACTCCCAAAACTCACCACACACTCATCAATGCCCTGAACGCTCATTTTGAACCTATGGCCAACCAAGACTATGAACGTTTTGTATTCCGGCAAGCGCGGCAATTGCCCGAGGAGCCGCTAGACACGTACCACACCAGGCTCAAGAGGCTGGCGCTGTCCTGTGGATTCGCGGATACCACGGAGGAGATAAGGGGCCAAATCATTCAAGGCTGTGCTTCAGCCAAGTTGAGAGAAAGAATTCTGGAAGAGTCGGGCAAGCCACTGGCTGACATATTGACCCTTGGTCGCACCAAGGAACTGTCCAAAGCACGAGCTGCCCACATGGAAGCAGCCTTACAAGCACCAGTCAAAGCTGAACCGGTCAACAAGCTGCAAGTGCAACCGCAGGCCAAATGGGCCAAGAAACCTGCGAGACCTCATGCCGGCCCGTCTGGTTTCCCGTGTGGGTACTGCGGAGGCCCAAATCATCCGGCGCCGGAATGTCCTGCTCGAGGGAAGCGTTGCTCCGGATGTGGCAAGCTCAATCACTTTGAAAAAGTATGCCGCTCGAAGAAGTTTCGAAAGCCCCGACAAGCAGTGAACGCAATACCAGAAGGTGATCGGAGTCAAAGTGACATGGACGATGATGAGGAGGAAGAAAGGACGGTGCACAAGGTTCACATGATAGGAACGGCTGCGCGTCGGACCAGGCCCCTTCCACAATGCTCACTAAGAGTGGCGGAGCAAGACGTGATGGCTGTGGTAGACACAGGGGCTACCATCAATCTCATGAGTGTTGATCTTTACAGGACAATGAGTCGGCCCCCACAGCTTAACCCCTCACCCATCAGGGTTTTTGCGTATGGTCAGGACACGCCCCTCAGAATCAGGGGAAAGTTCCGGACATCCATCACTCATGGGGACAGAACCATCAGAGCCAATGTATTCGTCTCGGAAGATGGGCAAGGCATGCTACTGGGGTGTCGAGCGGCCGAAGACCTAGGCGTTGTGACCTTTGCGTTTGGTGTCCATGAAGAGTCTGTGCAACACCTTCTAATGGACTTCTCTGATATCTTCCAAGGCATACGGCGGTTCACAGGTCGTGAAATACATCTCCATGTGGATCCGACAGTGCAACCAGTTGCGTTGCGCCACCGCCGCATAGCATTCCATCTAAGGCCCCTAGTGGAAGAGGAACTTAGAAAACTGGAAGCCGCGGGCATCATTGAGAAAGTCACAGGCCCCACCCCTTGGGTATCGCCCATTGTGGTCACAAGGAAGCCAAAACAACCAGGAGCCGTTCGGATCTGCGTAGACATGCGCCTTCCGAATGTTGCCATCAAGAGGGAGCGCCACATCACGCCCACAATCGATGATCTCATTGGGGAAATGGCGGGAGCCTGTTGGTTCTCAAAACTAGACCTTCGGTCGGGTTATCATCAACTGGTGTTGGACGAAGAATCGAGGAACATCACGACCTTCTCCACACACATAGGCCTCCGAAGATACACCAGACTCAGTTTCAGAATATCCAGCGCGGCTGAAGTGTTTCAAAATGTGATCCAGGAACTGATCGCTAACATACCTGGGGCAATCAATGTAAGTGATGACATCATGATTCACGCGAAGACCATTGGAGAGCACAACCAAAGACTGGCACAAGTATTCCGGAGGCTAAGAGAGGCTGGACTAACCCTACATCGAGAAAAATGCGAATTCCTAAAGCGAAAGATAGGGTTCTTCGGGTACACCTTCTCGGCAGATGGGGTTCAACCGGACCCGGAAAAGGTCAAGGATATGCAGGATGCACAGCCACCCACCACAGTCACAGAAGTTCGCAGCTTCCTAGGGATGGTCAATTACTGTGGACGGTTCATTAGAGATTTGGCCAATCTGACACTGCCTCTAAGAGAACTCACGAAGGACTCCACTCCCTGGACATGGGGGCCGGAGCAAGAAAAGGCATTTGAGACTATCAAGGCAGCTCTATCAGACAACACCACTCTAGCCTTCTTTGACCCTCGCAATCTCACCATGGTGGCTGTAGATGCCGGCCCGGCAGGCCTGGGTGCAGTGCTAATGCAGAAACAGCGGGATGAGTTGGATTGGATGCCGGTGGCATTTGCGAGTCGGTCACTCACAGACACTGAGCAACGATATTCTCAAATTGAAAAAGAGGCCATAGCTATACATTGGGGCTGTAAACATTTTCATCTCTATCTGTACGGCAAACCGTTCACTGTCATCACCGATCACAAACCACTGGTGTCCCTGTTTGCAGGGACCTCGACGAAACCACCACCCCGCATAGAAAAATGGATGCTACAACTTCAAGAGTACAACTGCAACATTGAGTATCAACCAGGAGCCAGGAATCCGGCTGACTATCTATCACGACATCCCAGGCCAGCAACACCGGAAGAGATGGAAGAGGCTGACGAAACAGAGGCCTATGTCAGGTGCATCATGGAGAGATCGTGTCCCCGCTCCATCTCGGTAAGCGAAGTGGCAGAGGCCACTATTCAGGATGCCTGCCTCCAAAGGGCCAGGGAAGCAATCCAAAAGCGCAACTGGCACAGAGCCAAAGAAACCTGGAAGACACTTACTCCGGAAGCTCAACGCACAATGGAAAGCTTATATCATGTGAAAGACGATCTGAATGAAGACAACACGGGGTGCATACTGAGAGGGCACTGGCTGGTCATACCTTTGGCCTTGACTGAACAAGTCGTTCAGTTGGCTCATGTGGGCCACCAAGGAATAGTCAAGACCAAGGCGCGTCTGAGAGCCAAAGTATGGTTCCCTCTCATGGATGAATTGGTGGAGAAGATGGTAAAATCATGCACGGCCTGCCAGGTTACGGGGGATGTCCCGAAGGAAGCACCAATCAGAGTAGAGCCCCGTCCGCAGAAGCCATGGGAACAGGTCAGCATGGACTTTGGCAGTCTCCCAGATGGACGACATACCATGGTGGTCATTGATGATCACTCAAAGTATCCTGAGGTTGAAATCATCAATAACACCAGTGCAGCGGAAGTGATCCCCAAATTAGAAAAGATAATAGCAGCCCAAGGAGTGATGAGGGAACTGCGCACTGACAATGGATCACCTTTCCAAGGCCAAGAACTAGCTACTTATCTGAGCTCGCTGGGAATACGGCATCGTCGGATAACTCCTCGCTGGCCGCAGGCGAATGGAGAAGCAGAACGGTTCATGAGAACCCTAAACAAAGTAATAAGAATTGCACATGACAAAGAGCAGTCCGTGGAAATGGCTATATTCACATTCCTTCGAAGCTACCGACAAACACCTCACACCACCACTGGGGTGGCTCCGGTTCACAGCCTCATGGAACGAGTAACAACGGACTCCATACCTCATCACCCCAGGTGGATGCCGACGGTGACAGATGAAGATAAAATTGTGACCAGCAGGCGCAGGGCGTATGCCCAGGTCAGCCAAAGACGAAGAGCCATAGAAGTGGAGTTCCACAGAGGGGACGTAGTACTATTGAAAAACAGAGTGACCAGTGGCAAGTTCCGGCTAACCTATGAACGAGGTCCCTGGCGGGTGATCAGTGTGAAGGGTACCCGAATAACCGCCATGAGAGGGCGAGAAGTCGTGACCCGGAATGTGTCTCATTTCAAGCATTTTCACAGAGAACGAAGTCCCAGGGTGCCTCCCCAAGATATCACAACACAGAAGACGCAGGACATGACCGCTGAGGATGACTCCAGGGCTATTCTGGGGGACGAGTGGAGAGATGCCTCCTCTGATGAATCTGGTGGTGAAGTCGAAGAAAGGGCAAGTGAGGCCGGACATCAGGAGGGGCTGGATGAAGCATCCAACGATTCCCCATACCCAGGTGGGACCAGTGAAGAAGTTGTCCCAGGCCGAGACAGGTCGCAATACAGCCTGAGAAGAAACCCTGAGCCCTCCTGTCGGCTACGAAATTATTTCACGTAAGAACACTCCTGTTTGTTATACTATCAGTGTGGAAGTTTGAAGCTGCTGTACGTACACTGCCGATGAGGCCATAATCAAGTTGAACTGTTTAAGCAACTGTTTTATTGTTTTTATGTTTTAGGAGGAATGTTGTGTTCAGGTTTATTGTACGCTCCTGGCGCTCTCGGCGTCCGACGTTAGGTCATGTGACCTCCTATAATAAACAGGAGCACGCACGCACGCACGCACGTTCATTCGGGTGCGGAGCGGAGACCCAGCAACAGCCCATTAAAGTGTCCGACTCTGTTATTTCTAGGCCACGTGTAAGGCCTGTAGTTCACCTAGGTGCCCCCGAGTGTAGGGCCCCGAGTATCCACCCCTAGGGTCACCCTATCGGCCCCCAAACGACACAACAGCTGCTAGTAAACACCAGCCGCGGTCGGCAGTAGGAGTTCCTGCAGGGCGGTGACGTAGGGAGGGGAAGGGGGGTAGTAATGTATGGATTACGGAGTTTATCAGGTAAGTAAACATATAAATAAATAAAACAAATTTTGTTGCACGCACGGCATCGCATTTGGTGATGCAGTGCACGCAACGAAATTCATTTTATTCATTTATATGTTTACTTACCTGTTAAACTCCGTAATCCATACATTACTACCCCCCACCCTGTCCCTCCCCCTCACCACGTCACCGCCCTGCAGGAACTCCTACTGCCGACCGCGGCTAAACACCCATGTTTCAATGGTTAGATTTCTTATTAATTTAAAGTGTTTAGGCAGCCGCGGTCGGCAGTAGGAGTTCCTGCAGGGCGGTGACGTGGGGAGGGGGAGGGGCAGGGTGGGGGGTAGTAATGTATGGATAACGGAGTTTAACAGGTAAGTAAACATATAAATGAATAAAACGAATTTCGTTGCGTGCACTGCATCACCAAATGCGATGCAGTGGGCGCAACGAAATTTGTTTTATTTATTTATATGTTTACTTACCTGATAAACTCCGTAATCCATACATTACTACCCCCTTCCCCTCCCTACGTCACCGCCCTGCAGGAAATACTACTGCCGACCGCGGCTGTGTTTAGGACAAGCATAAGCCCCCACCCCCACACTTGGGTGGTGAAATGTTTCCTTTTTTACTTTTTTTTATTGTTGTGGCATATGCTTGCTGTAAAAAAAGCAAACAAAAAAACAATTGTCCATCACATCAGTTTGCCATGAGCGGGTACATTGGTTTTGCCAGTGCTTGTTTAATTTTTTCAAATGAGTTGTACATGATTATATTTCATGGCCTTTAGAATTGCATTGTTTTAATAACATACTATTATAAGATCTAAATGAAAACCTTTGTGGTCAAATAAAAATTCCCAGATAGACAGACATCCAGACCGTCTATTCAAATATCATAATGCTAGTGTATTTAGAATCTGGCAGAGGAAGAATCAAACATAGTGAACGAGAAAGGGAGACAATAAATAGAGATAAATATTTACTAATTGTTTTTTTCTATTATACACAGCAGTCACCTGCCACAAGTAATTTTGCTCTGGGTCTCTGCTGCTTATAAATTCATGTTTTCTACCGAACTCCACCCTGGAGTTCACCGATTTGAGACCACGGCTAGCAATGGGTGTATGATTTATGGTGCCATGGAAGCTTTAAATAAAACATACTGTCTGCAGAAAGAAGAATGAATATGGATGATGTATTGTACCTATAAGCCAAAGGCAAAAACACTGAAACTGGGATAATTTATAAAAAAGATTTATGAGAGCAGTAATCTGAAGATTTGTTTGCAACTTTTCTGTTTTGCCTAATCAATGGATGGCATTCCAGTACCAGTGTTTAACAAATGAGAAAAATGAGCCATGGTCAATTCATGTATATCTGTGGTTAGTGTATTGTACTATGTGCCATCTACCAATAGAACAAATAGCTGGTTTAAATAACTGAAATAAAGTAGCACAGGCATGTGACTAAATGTAGTGCAATTGATCATACTGGATACAAATGAACCCCAAGTTTAGGTTTTAAAAATAGGATATATGTATAAACTATCTCAATATGTACTACAATATATGGGTGGGAGTGGATTATTAGTTGAGGTGGATATTAGTCCCCATCGATTAATGATGTCACTGTTCCTTACTAGCCTCAGTTAGGTATCCGAATTTAGCAAGAGCTCAACTCTTGGCAGATGTTGCAAAGAGCAGACAGGCTTAATGTAGGAGAAATGTGTATAGCATGTATCAGTACCAAAGCAATTAAAGAGTAGAGAACACAGCACAATAAAAATCCCACTCCAATTTATAAAAATAGAGACATTTTAATGAATAAATAGACACCAAAATGATTTAAAAATAAACGTATGTAGGGAACCAGTGATATGATTTCACAGGATGTTGAGCGAACTTGCAGAGACTTGAACCTGGTTCCCCAGCTTCAAGGCTGATCACTCTAGCCATTAGGCCACATCCTCTCCCCTAGAGGGAAAGGGTGTCTTAAATCACAGACTCATAAATAACATGAAAGGGTGGGTGTGTGCATGAGTGAGTGAAAGGATGGATGGATGGTGTGTGAGGGCGAGAGATAGTGTGGATGGATTGGTGAAAGGGTGAAGAGATGGATGGCTAAGTGAATGGATGGATTCATTGATGGATGCACAGATGGGTGGGTGGAGTAACAGGGTGGGCAGCTGGTCGAAGTGAATGGGTGGATAGATGGGTGAGCAAAAGGATGGATGGATGAGTAAAAGGATGGATGCTGGGGAGGCATGAACCCGCAACCTTAGCAGCGACAAAGGGAGTGAAGTTTTTGATGGGCTTCTGTTATCTGCAAATTGGCAGACAAATGTGAGTGAGTGATAGGATCGATGGATAAATTGATGGCTGGATGAGATGTATGGATGAGAGAAAGAATTGATGGATGAGTGAAAGGAATGGTGGATGGATGGATGGATGGGTGGGAGAAAGAATGGATGGATAAATTGATGGCTGGATCGATGGATGAGTGGATGAGTGAAAGAATGGATTGATAAGCGAAAGAGAGGGTGATGGATGGATGAAAGCATGGACTGAAGAATGAGTAAAAGAATGGATGGATGTGTGAAAGGGAGGGTAAATGAATGGACAGATGAGTGAAAGTGTAGATGAATGAGTAAGTGAAAGGCTAGATGGATGAATGAAAGTGTAAATGAATGGATGGATGGATTGGTGGATGGATTAGTGAAAGGATGGATGGCTGAGTGAAAGGGTGGATTGGTGGGTGAAAAAGGGAGAATGGATGGATTGAGTGAAGGGGTGGATGGATGGAGTGAAAGGGTGGATGGCTGGATGAGCAAAATGATGAATGGATGGATGCATGAATGAAAGGATGGATGAATAAATGGCTGGCTGGAGAGCTGGATAAGTGAAAGGATGTATGGGAGGATGAATAAATGTTTAGGTTTAATGGATATATTTAGAGATGGATGGATGGATTATGGGTGGATGGATGGATTTGGATATGGATGGGAGGACAGACGGAATGCTGAAAGACTGGATGGTGTGTGAAAGAACGAATGGATAACAGAATGTAAAGGTGAAATTGTAGATATCAGCAGGTAGATAGAAGGATGAACAAATAAATGGATAGATGCTTGGATAGAAAACACAAGAGAACTCTTCTGAGGAGGGCCATAATGACTTACTTTGTTTGCTTGGTGCCATAAAAGCTTTGGTTCGAAGTGGAGGGTATTTTAATTTTCTGACTACTCCCTTGTGATGTGTGTCGGATACGGGGACCAGTTTCAACTTGGTGGAAAGTTTAACTTCTGGCTCAGTTATTTTTCTGGAAAATGATTAGCAAGTTAGGGAGCCAGCTGTATTCGAAGAATGCTATATCAATGGCAGCCGACTGAACGCATGACCTTGGTGGGAGCCTGGGCTCTCATAGGGCATTCAAGGCTCTCGACATTCAAAAAGAGAAGACTCCAAGCAGGTGATGTCAAAAGTTCAGACCCAGGAAGGTGGTATTTTCAGATGTGTGCTGCTCAGCATTGGTCCTGGTGGTCGTCTAGTTAAAAAGACTTGGAAACTTTTCTGGAAGTTAAGATACTTTCTGTGGAGTCAACCAGCTTGTTGAGTCCAAACGGCCATTCAATGTTGGAGGCTTTGGCTTATGGCTGTTTGGTGGTAGCCTCTGGTTTTTTTTGTGAAAAGGTCATTACAAGTTTTTAAGTGTTCAGTCTTTAAATTTTTGACAGAGAGAGAGAGAGAGAGTACAAGGTAATAGCAGCCAAGGATCTAGGACATTTTGGGCACCTCTTGGGGTTAGGCCTCAATCACCCATAAGCCACCAGCAAGGTCCAGGGCATATCCTGTTGGAACTAGTCAGTTGGGGTCAGACGAGATTTAGGATTCTTGCAGCTTTAGTGTTCTTTGAGCTGAACAGGAGGCTAGCTATATTATAGCCCATGTAGTTCACTTTTCTGTCCTGGGTACAACTTGAGACCAGCTCCAGCCCTTGGGGTTTCTCTCCTCAGGTTCAACAGCAGGAGCAGCCCTTCTTCTGTCTTTCACAGGTCGAGAGGTGTTCTGGAGAGGGTACTGAGGGAGCCACTTTTATGTCCAGCGAAAGCCTGTGGGTGGGAGATTCTCGTAGCCACTTTCTAACTAATGAGGTAAAAGATCCCAGGGGTGCCCAAACCCACTTTTGTAGAACTTTCTGTATGCTTTAATGATAAACTATCCCACAGTGCCCCTCTGTATTTAGAATAAATACAGCAGAACCTGTCTTCCCTTGTTCACAGTTCTGGGCACACCCCTGAGCAGTTTGCTAGGGGAATGAGGAATTTTCCTTGTAAACTAGATCTAGAACAGGTGTTCCCCGACTGTGATTGGTGTCACAATGGATACTGGGATAATGGCAGGGGCCAGCCTAGGTGTGAGTTTCATGTGTCTGTGAAAGAGGATGCCCCTTTGATGCTAGTGCATTTAGTGGGCACATCCCCCGGGTCATTTTGTTTGAAGGAGGTCACACCTCCTACCAGCGAAGGCCTTTTTGTTCCATTTTCTGGGCATTCACAACTCCCAACATACTGCTAGGTGACAGTTTGGGATTCTCTGAAATAGGCTACTAAAGGCTTTAGACAGGAAAATGCAATCTTAAAGTAGCATTTCCGAAATAGTATTGTAAAATCCGACTTGACAACTAGATTGGATTTTAAATTAATAATAATTTGCTTCCTTGAATTATTATTCTAGGTAATACCATACTGAAGTTATGCATTATAAGGTGTTATAATGTAACCCAGTGCTTTTCAGTAGGAGAGCCAGCCTTGCCACAGTGAAAAGTGACTTTGGAGATCTTTCACTGCCAGGACATGTAAAACTAAAGTACATATGTCCAAATCCTTAAATGCCATGCACTCTGCCCTCTGGGCATTTAGGGTAAAAGTTAGGAGTGACTTATAAGTATTAAAAAGGAAGGATTAGGCCTAGCAAAAGATTTATTTTACAATTAACACTAGCCGGTGCCCAAACGGTGCGCCAGACCCAAGGTGCACACCTGGCAGGTCTATCAACAATATTAGTCCAGTGCAATCAATATTTGTCCAACATAGTCCAGTTTTTTCAATCTTCAACACATTATTAGAAACATGATGATCCCAAAATTACACATTCATGTAAAATGCCACTCTAAGCTTGTTTCGGCAGCACATAACGATTTTGAGAATCATCATAAAAGAACTTAATATCATCAACCCAATACATTTTGAGACAACTGACATAAACATTTTAAAAAAGTCATGTCAGAACCAACAGTAGACAGCATGTTATCAATCAGTAATTAATAGTGTAATTATACCAATTTCAGTACCACATGCATAATATACAGCTCTAAAATATTAACACAAAACCCTGATCCAAACCAATCAGTGAGTACAATAACCTAAGATCTGAACGGATGTTTACATAACACAGCATGCATTAAGAACTATCACTGGGGGGCGTGGCCAAGCCGAGCAGCAAGATGGCTGCCTAATCTGTCGTCTCTGCCGACTGAGCACAGAATCTGCCAGATATCCGTTTAAATCTGTCTTTACTGGGACTCCAATAACGTAATCTAAAATCAAAAGGGCTGCTGCGCAGATTGATATCACATGCGGCCAGAAAGGAGGTACGGAACAGAAGCAGCGAGATCTGTACCATCGGGCCAGGTCGTGATGGAGGCGCGGCCGCGTGGCTAGTCGGCCGATTGTATTGACAGCAACGTACAATCATTGGGGTAACGGCCTCTGGCAACTGGGTTGTTGGGCGCCTGTAAACGGAGTCTTACCAAGTCAAGCCTGAAGACCCGTACCGCGGCTACCACCATCTGCTTGCCACGATTTGCCATGGGCTCACCGCCGACACTCCGGAACACAGAAAGCAGTGAGCTGAGCGAGAAACCGGGAGGCCGGTTGGCACAAAATAGCAGTATAGTCACTCACATCAGCGTCGGCCTCCACCGAAGTGGACAGACGGCACAGAGTGACTAAGGTGAGGCGGTAGCCCCTTGCCGGCCGGGAGGGAGGAACAAAGCCGGGCTGATAACCGGACTGCCAGGTGGACTTCCCTGTGGCTGCATGCACCAAGGACACCACTAAGCTGGGACGGAAGCGCCGCTGTGTCACATGATCTGGAACACAGCAGTGCGCTTGCAGCGTTTGCTCATTACCAAGTATAAGTAAAGTTTGGGGCTGCTTTTTGACCCGTGGGGTGCCAAACAAGAGACTCATTAGCTGGAACGCTGTTATAACTCTCTGCGGCCGCCTGGGTCTGCGGTGTGGATCCCCCTCCCTAACATTGATTCTAGTGCAAAGCTGAGGCGCCGTTTTGGTGCGGTTTTGGCACACACTTGATAATACCCTGACATTGGGGAAGTCCTGAATGCGTGAAACCTGAGGCCTGCACTCCTGCTGTTAACAGAGTGTACCGTGCAGGAAAGCGGATACTGGTGATCCCACTGCTGATTCTCACACATCGTACCTTGCATCAAACGTACATAAGCCACATCAGAGGGATCCGCATACATCATGGTGGGGGGGGCCGCAGCTCAAAGGCAGCCCTCCAGGCCAAATTGATGAAATATGCCTGGGTAGGAGGCCCCAGCGTGAGCCCCAAAGGAGGATCAGTCACACACGACAAATCTGAGCCCGGTGGGAAGCAGAAGGAACTAACGCTGCAAGATATTCTTGAAGCTATCACCTCTGTCTGCACGTCATTGGAGTCGCGTATTGACAAGGTGTCCACCGAGGTGTCCCTTCTTAGAGAGGATATGCACTCAATGAAGTTGCGATTGAAGGACGTAGAAATCAAGGTGACCTCCCTGGTGGAGGACAAGTCAGCGCTGCAGAGAAAGATGGATGACCTGCAAACACACGCTGCGAAACTGGAAGCGCAGTTGGATGACTAAAGGGTGCTCCGGATGCAAAAGCGTCCGCATAATTGGGTTACCAGAATGAGCGGAATGGCCATCAGCGGACCTTTTCCCGGAAGAACTGATCACTACTTATCTCAAGCCAAGGGGACTCTCCAACTTCTTCTCAGTGGAACGAGTGCACCATGTGCCAGAAGGCCATCCGAGACCTGGAGCCCCCCGCGACAACTTCTCGCCAGGATCTTTAATTTCCACGACAGGGATGTCACCCTGCATTGGGCCCGCTCCACCCCGCCAGTGACATTTCAAAACAGTCGCATCACTTTCTTCCCGGACTTCACCCTCAAGGTGCAGCGACAACGACAAAGCTTCCTGGAAGTGAAAAAAGTGCTCCGCGACAAGGAAATTGAAATATGCTATGATGTTTCCAGCCAAGTTGAGGGTAGAATCGGAGGGGAAATCTTGGTTCTTCACCACCCGGAGGAGATCTGGGACTGGCTGGAAGGCTGGTGAACGGCGGGTCGCTTCAACAATCAGGCCCTGGGCATGAGGTTGGATGGAGACTCTCGAGCCTCTGGGGGTGGCTCGCCACTGCAGGACTTGACTGGGGCTACGGGGGTGCCGAATAACTGGTCTGTATGTTGTTTTCTTTCCATTTGGGAGGTGGCATGATTCCAAATAGAAGGAGGGCTGTGTGTGGAGATAGAATCGTCTCAGCCACATGCGTCAGACTTTGGTCATCGTGTTAGACTGTCACAGTTAGCTTTGTTGCATTGAACTCCTCGAAACTTGCCTGTTCCCCTGCTGACCATGTGGGTGTTGTTGGGTTTATTAGGCCCTTGCTGGTGTTCTAAACATATTCATGTCAGGTTATTAATATTAATGTTGATAAAACAGAATTTCTCAGGTGCGGGTGCTCGGTTAGGCTACACAAACCCGTAAGTTCTTGGAAGGGTGGACGATAGGCACTCTGCTAGTGTGGAGGGCGGAAGGTTTTGTTACTGCCGAGCAGGGTGGCAGGGAGGGGGGATTGGGGGAATGTATGTTGGGTCTGTGGGGTGGATGGGAGGGTCTGCATTTGTGTTTTGGTTTTGGTATTGTTTTTGTTCAGGCATATCATATCTAACTGGTCTCAAATGCGCGCTGCAGCAGATACAGTGTTTGTAACGCTCTAAGTGATTACAGTGCTTCGGAGTGTCACAGGATACTTCCTCGTCTCCCCCTGGACGTGTTCCGCTCCGGGTTACTACTCACCTTTAACTCAGAGTGATGGGTACTATGAGTAGACAGAAACTCACTTTGCTGTCCTGGAATGTGAATGGGCTGGAGGACAGAATAAAGAGAGGGGTGGTTCTCCAATTCCTGAAGAGACACTCACCAGATGTCGTGTTCTTACAGAAGACTCACTTGTTGGGCAACGGTTGTAAGGCCCTGTCACGTTGGGGTTTTCAGTTGGCAGCTCACTCCGCTTTTGGCTTTGGTTCCCAGGGGGTGGGCATCCTAGTCCGTAAATACTTCCCCTTGACTATTAATACGGTCCGAATGGACCCACTGGGTAGATTCGCAGCTCTGTCTGGGATTTGGGAAGGAGCCACCCTTAAATTGGTCTCAGTATACATTCCACCAGCACTACATATGCAGGCCTTTATTGGTCTCGGCGATCTTCTCCTGGGTTTGGCGGACGGACGACTATTGATTGGGGCGACTTCAACTCCATTGTCTCTGATTCTCTAGACTGATGGCCCCAGAAGGACCTGCCATTATCCCGCAAATGGATCCACAGCTTTTTGGGTGCTATAGGACTTGTGGATGTCTGGAGGTGCCTGCACCCTGTGGAGCTCCAATACACAATTTTTGGGTCCCCATGGTACCATGTCACGTATTGACTATGTGCTCGCACTCACACACAATCTCCACACTGTCAAAGATTTACAACATTTGGTCAGGGGAATTTTGGATCACTCTCCCGTTCTGTGTAGGCTGGAAGTGGGGGAGCCCACGATCGCCATGTTGCGCTGATTAACCCGTGGTATCTCACAACTCCCTCCATCAGGGAAAAGGTTATGACTGAATCTGACCTGTATTTCCAAGAAAACCTGGGATCGGTTAGCTTCTCTGTCTCACTCTAGGAGGCCTAGAAGACTGTCATTTGGGGGGTAGTCCTGGGACAAATCGCTGGGCAAATCAAGGGGAGGGCTGCTGCCATGACACATTTAGAGGATGAGATCCTGGCACTGGAACGTGCAGTCGGATCTCAGGACTCGGAGGAAGTGTGCCATCAGCTCTGTATTAAGACCAAGGAGCTTTCGGACCTAGCCACAGACGCGGCTAAGACACAATATGGGGCTACCCTTAGCAGGTTCTATGACGTGGGCGATAAAGCGGGCAAACTGTTGGCCTGGCTAGACCGCAGAGCTGGGGCACGGCGCGTTGTGGTCAAAATTGCCAATGACCCACACTCCCATATAACCGCTCCGCAAACATTGCGGACGCATTTGGTAGATGCTACCACTCCCTGTATACCTCCAGCACAACCTACTCAGAGGAGGAAGCGTCTTCCCTCCTACGTGATATTCAAATGCCAGTCCTTACCGAGGAGAAGAGTTCCGACCTAGACAGAGATATTACAGTAACCGAAGTGGAGAAGACCATCCATGATCTGCACGTGGGAAAGCGCTGGACCCTAACGGGATTCCCATAGAATTATTTAAGCTAACGTCAGGCATGACTGCCCCTTTTGTCACAGCCATGTATCTGGAAAGTAAAGAGATAGGAATTCTTCCCGAGGATCACAGATTAGCCAGCATCATAGTCATCCACAAAGCGGGTAAACCCGCCGACTTGTGATACCAGCGAGAAACACGTCTCTTAACCTCCGCCGTCTCCAGGCAGTACTTTGCAGGGCAGATACGATTCGGGAGGATGCCGTGGTGGTATCGCTGGATGCCGCTTCGGCCTTCGACACCATTGAATGGCCCTACATGTTTCCTGTTCTTCGCAAGCTGGGACTTGGCCCGGAATTTATTGGATGGGTGCGCCTCCTATATTGTCACCCGTTGGCGCAAGTAGTTGTTAATAACCGGAAATCCCCTGTCTTTGCTCTTGGCAGGGGCACCAGGCAAGGTTGCCCCCTGTCATCGCTCCTCTTTGCCTTAGCCTTGGAACCTCTTGCAGCATGGATCAGCCAGGACTCTGCCATTAGGGGCCTTAAATGGACATATGGCTGGGAGGATTGCATATCATTTGATACTGACAACATCCTGCTTCATCTCACCTTCCCGGCAGCATCTCTCAATGTGGTGATGGATATATTTTACATTTTCATGATTAACTGGTCTACATTGATGCTCTACGTTCTTAGTGGGCGGCGTCCTCGCCTTCCACGGGGTTGCCAGCTGACGGAGGCCGTCGACGGCTTTAAGTATCTGGGAATCTGAGTATCTAAAGACCTTTCACAATTTTATGACACTAACCTTCGGCCACCACTAGCGCATCCTAAATCTGACTTTCTACACTGGAAATCACTCCCTTGACCCTCCTGGGATGAACAGCCCTATTCAAGATGATATCCCTCCCCTGTCTCTTGTACGTGTTACAAAATACTCCCCTACCGGTTGCGGCGTCATACTTCAGGGAACTGAAGGGCACAGTGCGGGATCTGCTATGGAAGGGTAAACCCCCCCCGCATCGCCACACATAAACTCACGCTGGAGTGGTTTGATGGGGGCATTGGGCTCCTAGACATGAAAAGATACTGCTGGGTCTCGCAGTTTGCTAAAATAATATTGCAGTCTCCCGAATGGGAGCTGTCCCCCAGTGCACCGCGTTGTGATTACCAAAGGTATGATAAAGTTCGAGAAACGAAAACCAAGTTGAATCCAAATCAATTTGTAATTGTATTAGATCATTTCTTCATTACAAATATTTGCTTTTCATCATTGTAATACTCTTCATTGTTCAAATAATATATCCAAAGTTCATTGTTTCCATATCCCTATGCATTTCGGGCTTGTCTAGCCCTTCATCAGGGGATCAATCTATAAAAACAAATCAAAAACGGACTGATATCAGTGATGATATCTGCTATACATATTTGTACATGGTAAAGGGTAGAAAAAAAATAACCGACTGTTGTTAAGACCAATGCATGCTCAAGCGTTACAATGTAAACCTCGGTGTTATCGTTGTCAATCATGTGCTCAAAAGACAGTATTTGAAAAGCCGTCACCAAACCACTATTTTTAACACCGTGTAAGAATTCATCAGGGTGCGGTTCAAGAAAAACAAATGTCTCAGTTCAAGAACGTCTAAATTTGCGTGTGCCATACGGAAAAATATCCGAAACCACCGCATGCATATCCCATATCTCGTGCAACATATATAATCTATATGACTGAAAGTACTCACAGAAAACGTGTTACCGGGACACTATAGGTCGCGGTTCTCCATACACTCTGAAGGTTCGTGCTCGTGTGGTTAAAGAAGCACGGAAGTGCCTTCGCGTATAAACATCAATGACGGACCATTTACTGATCCACAGTGTGGGGGCCATTTTGGAGCAGTGAGTAAATGAAAAACAAACGTGTACCATAGTATATAACAGATTCAAAGTAAACAATCAAGAGACAAGTGTTCAAAGACACAAGGATAACATTAGACGAACCTGGTGATACCCAGACTTAAAGGTGTATAAATTAGAAAACGACAGTATGTGGGCATGCACCATGATAAAAGCAGTAAAGGGATGAAAATCACATGATTGAACTATTTAAAGATCAGGTCGAGGAGGAGGCATCGCCATTCTATATAAAAATTCACTAACCTGCAGAATCCAGAAAGGGGAGGTGGAAGACTGCGAGAGCTGCAAGTTCTCCTTCCAAATCTCGCACACTGTCGCAATGTCTGGGCTGTTAGTTTACCGCCCCCCAGGAAATATTGGAAACTTTGCCAACTCAATTATAGAAACGGCAATGGTTTGTGCCGCCTCTGCCACCAACTTCATTATCCTGGGAGACCTCAATCTCCACTTCGACGATCAGGAAGATCGGCTGGCAACTGCCCTCTTGCACGATCTTAGAACCTGCGGGGTTGACCTTATAAACTTGGAGCCCACTCACAACAAAGGCCACTTGTTAGACTCTATCTTCGTAAATATCTCCACTATGAAGGCAGCCCCTCCCATCCCCCTACCATGGACGGACCACTTCCTGATCCCTTTCACCTGGGAAACTGAATTTAAGAACCTCCCTCCCTCCAATGTGGATGCATCTGAAAGACCATGGGCCAGGCTATCTGTTGAAAAATTCTCAGGAAGCCTTGTAGCCTCACGCCCACGGTTTTCACGAGACCCTGTCCTAGCAGAAGCAGATCTCTGTAAGTGGATATCGAACTCCTTAGATGCAGTCCTCCCTAGGAGAGCGGTAGGAAAAATGGAGAAAAGACAACATACCGCCCCTTGGTATACACCTGAGCTGAGGGTGATGCGGAGGGCATGTAAAAAACTAGAGCGCTCTTGGAGAAAAAATTGGGAAGCAGCCAGTAAGACAGAATACCGTTCAGCGATAAGAAGCTATAAGCTCTCTATCCAGCTAGCCAAAACTCAGTTCTTTGAGGAAAAAATTAGTAATGCCTCAAACTCTGCAAGAGAAACATTCCTGGTGGTTAAAGAACTTCTGAGGGTTCCCACACCTTCCGCCCCCTCGGAGAACTTAGAGGATAAATGCAACAATCTGGCAAAGTATTTCCATTTGAAAATTGAAAAAATCTTGAGCTCCCTACCTCAACCCAAGATAGGACCCGAGCCCCTGGAAAACGAGAGCTTGCCCCAGAAGACCTTGGTATCTTTTAGCCCCATTACTCAAGATGAATCCCTTAAAGTCCTCCTTTCTATTAAGAGTGGCTCCCCCCGGGACATCGTCCCAATGAGAATTTTGAAAATGATCGCCCCCTCCGTCGTGGAGCCTGTCACCGAAGTTATCAATGCCTCACTAGGCGCGGGTATTGTCCCTCCCAACTGGAAGAGGGCAATTGTGAAAGCTCTCTTAAAAAAACCTAGCCTGGACCCCTCAGACATGTCTAACTATAGACCCATTTCGCTCCTTCCGGGACTCAGCAAAATCACGGAAAAATTGGTTAACCTTCAACTGTCCAATTTCCTTGAGTCCACCGGGGTGCTAAAAAGGTCACAAACAGGTTTCCGTCCTGGCCAAGGCACTGACACCGCCTTGCTGGCAGTCACTGAGGAGGCACGCTGCATTTTGGATTCAGGAGGATCAGTGGCAGTGATCCTCCTGGACCTCAGTGCAGCATTTGACACTGTCAACCATCAAGTGTTACTCCAGCGACTGTCAGCTGCCGGAGTGAGGGGGACTGCAGTGAATTGGCGCAGATCATTTCTCAGTGAAAGATCTTTTCAGGTCTGGGAAGGAGGCTCACGATCAGCATCCACCCACCTCCACTGTGGTGTGCCTCAGGGCTCATCCCTGAGCCCCACACTATTTAACGTGTACATGGCCCCTTTGGAGGATGTGGTGGCGCCTTTTGACATCAAGATCGTGAGCTACGCTGACGACACCCAACTGGTGTTTGCCCTTTCCCAATCCACGGAGAACTCTCAGACACTTCATGCGTGCCTCTCAAAAATCCATTCTTGGATGAGGACTCAGCACTGAAACTGAATGGGTCTAAAACGGAGATAATGCTGTTGGGTCCTAAATCTCCCTCCCTTCCCTGTTCGGCCTGGCCTAGTTGTTTAGGATATCCTCCCGAACCCAAGGCTGAGATCAAGAGCCTGGGTACCTGGTTGGAACAAGACCTCTCCTTTAGGACCCAGGCCTTTAAACTAGCTGGTCTCTGTTTTGGCCTCCTCCGATCGGTACGTAAAATACTGCCCCTGATTCCTCACCTATCCCGGAAACTTCTAATACAGGGTCTGATCATGTCCAGATTGGACTTTAGCAATGCGATCTACCTTGGGGCCCCTGAGGCCACCCTGAACAGACTCCAACAAGTTCAGAACGCGGCCGCACGACTGTTATATGACATCCCTATGTCTCGTTCGGCTAAACCAACTCTGAGGGCGTTACACTGGTTGCCCATACGGGAAAGGGTGAAATTCAAATCCCTCTGCCTTGCGCACAAAATTTTGCAAGGCAAAGGTCCCCCAGCCCGTGAAAAAGCTGGTGGTCCCATATAAAGCCTGCAGAAGTCTACGCTCGGACCAGCAACACCTGATCTGTGTCCCCAGAGTAAAAAAGGCCCGTTCAGGAGGAAGGAGATTCTCCGTCAATGTCGCCGCCCTATGGAATGCCCTCCCCCTAGGCCTACGCGCTGAACCTTGTATCCTGCGCTTTCGGAAACAGTTGAAAACCCTCCTTTTCTGCTAAACCTCCTTCCCCCCCCTCCTTTGCTCGTTCCTTTATTCTGTCTGGCATAGCGCTGGGATGCTTTAGGGTAACCGTGCGCTGTACAAAACCGATCTAATAATAATAATAATAAAGATAACATTGAAATTCCATACGATCATTCAACCCTGTGGGTTGCATCGTGCTCAGATACCGTATCCAAAAGTTCTCTCGTTGGAGTAATTTATGTTTGGGGTTCATGCCCTCCTGATTCACTACATTCTCCAAGATCATGAATTGTAATTGTGCTACATTGTGTCTATGTTCCGAGAAGTCAACAGGCCCTCAATGGGCAATTGTGCTGCCCCTGTCTATGCTAACTTGTTCATGCATTACTTTGAACAGAACAACATTCTCAATCTACCAGACTGGGCCCAATCTGGTAGACTGTACATAAGATATATCAATGACATTTTTCTTGTGTGGTCCGGAACAGAAAATAACCTAAAGAAATTTTTGGAAGATTTGAACAAGATCAACACTTGTCTCTTGATTGTTTACTTTGAATCTGGTATATACTATGGTACACGTTTGTTTTTCATTTACTCACTGCTCCAAAATGGCCCCCACATTGTGGATCAGTAAATGGTCCGTCATTGATGTTTATACGCGAACGCACATCCGTGCTTCTTTAACCACACGAGCACGAACCTTCAGAGTGTATGGAGAACCGCGACCTATAGTGTCCGGTAACACGTTTTCTGTGAGTACTTTCAGTCATATAGATTATATATGTTGCACGAGATATGGGATATGCATGCGGTGGTTTAGGATATTTTTCCGTATGGCACACGCGAACTTAGACGTTCTTGAACTGAGACATTTGTTTTTCTTGAACCGCACCCTGATGAATTCTTAGACGGTGTTAAAAATAGTGGTTTAGTGACGGCTTTTCAAATACTGTCTTTTGAGCACATGATTGACAACGATAACACCGAGGTTTACATTGTAACGCTTAAGCATGCATTGGTCTTAACAACAGTCGGTTATTTTTTTTCTACCGTTTACTATGTACAAATATGTATAGCAGATATCATCACTGATATCAGTCCGTTTTTGATTTGTTTTTATAGATTGATCCCCTGATGAAGGGCTAGACAAGCCCGAAATGCATAGGGATATGGAAACAATGAACTTTGGATATATTATTTGAACAATGAAGAGTATTACAATGATGAAAAGCAAATATTTGTAATGAAGAAATGATCTAATACAATTACAAATTGATTTGGATTCAACTTGGTTTTCGTTTCTCGAACTTTATCATACCTTTGGCAATCACAACGCGGTGCACTGGGGGACAGCTCCCATTCGGGAGACTGCAATATTATTTTGACTTTAACGCTGATTGGTACAGACAGTGAAGCCCTGGTTTGCACGCGACAACTTTTCAGCCACTTAACGTTTGGTGTACTTAAAGGTGCGTGTCTAACCTTATGTGTATATACCTCGCAGCTTGCTGCCATTAATGACCCGGCATTTCTGATCGCTCATTGGCTCCTCCCCGTGGGTGGGTTTGTGGTTGCGCCGTATAAGAAATCCCGGAACATCGTCTTGTCTAGCTCGACCAAACATGCCGTGCAAGTATGGAAGGCGCTACTAAAAGCCTGGGCTGGGAGGGCAGGCTCACTCAAGCTAAGCCGTTTTGGCATTGTGACCAGCTGGGTCGGCTGTCACGCTCCCTGGGTTTCAACAAATGGGATACCATCGGTATTTCCAGAATTGGGGACCTTTGGAAATCGGGCAATGTCATATCCTTCTCCCAATTAAGTCAAGAGTTTGAAATGGCCATCTCAGAACAGTTCCGGTACTTCCAAATTAGGCACGCACTGCTCACAGTTCTTCCCAAAGGTACGGTCCTCCTTGATTCTTCCCCTCTGGAGGACAGGATCCTAGATGGTGATTTGCCAGAAAAAGCCATATCTCTCATATACAAGAAGCTTATTAACAATATGACCAACCCCCTAACTCGCCTTAGAGATAAATGGGACCATGACACCGCTGGCTTGGAGGATGAGGAGTGGTGGGCCACAGTGGCTTCTCTTTGTGAAGTTGCCATCTCCTCCAGACTCAGACTGGTCAAGCTCAAAATCCTCCATAGAACGTATTTGCCCGGACCCTCGTTGGTCCATAAGGGCTACACTCAAGACAATGGCTGTGCACAACAATGAGGGCAAGAGGTACACTCTGGGAATGTGTGATAATTCAGAAGTTCTGGGAGGGGGTGGTTCTCATGATGGAGTAAGTATTGGGGCAGCGGATACAGTGCAACATCAAATTGATTTTGTTGAACATATGGGACCCCACTTACCTTACGGCCAAAGAGAGGATCTGGGCCACTTTGGGTTACATGGTGGCCAAGCGGGATATCTCACGATTGCGGAGGGCTCTGAACCCACTGTGTATAGCTGACTGGGCCAGGGACATGGATTGATGTATGGTGACAGAGATACCTATTTATGTCTATTTATGATGCAGCGCGCACTACGAAATTCGTTTTATTTATTTAATTGTTTACTTACCTCCAATTAACCATATTCCGGTGTTTAGTATTCCCCACCCTGCCCCTCCGCCGCCCCGCCTTTCCACCCCACGGACCTCCCTCCACTGTCCGGGGCTGGCAATAGGAATGTTATGCAGCAAAGTAAATAAATGAAAGAGCACACACTGCATATCAATTAAAAGCTACCGGCATTTCACTTTGCAGTCTAACAAAAGGAGTTCATGAAGCCCATCAACAAAACCAAATATAAGCCCAAATAAGACAACATGAGTATCCACAAATTGTGTAAGTCTTGAAGGACAGCCCATCCATGAATGGTAAAGTATGGCAAAAAATTGGAAGGTCAGTGGATAATGGAGCTAGCCCTAACCCTGCTCTTGCCATATACTTATTGTGCTTTTTACAAGAATTAAGTTGATAAGTATTTCTATCAGATCCGTCCAGTCTTCATCTGTATAATCTATACCTATACCTATACAGGTCTGCCTTTGCTGTGAGTCGTATTGGTACAGAGTAGAGATTGTCAATAAGGATTTGATATATGCCAAATATGGCATCCCTACACTTCACCCTTGTCCACAAGTATTTATGTGTTGGGGACTCAATGCAAGTGCATTCAATACATTCTTTGCTGGACAACAGCATCGGAAACACCCCTCCTTCACAAAACAGGCACACCCTTGTTCCAAACTGAGGTGGCCTAGTGAGCAAAAGAACAATGGATTTAATCCAGATCTCTTGACAGGGTGTGACTGTGTGATTTGTTCAGCATTCCGTCCATCATTTGTTGCATTTTTTGCCCTAAGTGGGATGGGTAAGCCCAGGCGTGGGTCCCTTGTTCTCTGCGCCACTGGATTCAAGCTAGCCTGGCTGATGAGGGGTGATACCCTGAAACCGGTCCCATGATGCTGGTTTCCAGTCCAGAGAGGACTCGGCTTGGCAGTTCGGGCTTGACTGATCCCATGATCAGCAGGGTCAAGACTGCTTTGCACATGGCTGGGTCCAAACTGGGGTGGCGTAGTGAGCAAAAGAATGATGGATTTAACCCTGAATCTCTTGACGGGGGGTTAATGTTTGATTTGTTCAGCATTCCAGCCATCATTTGTTGTCGCAATACCCATGGGAAGTAACAATGCCAGCTTCTCTCCGTC